>NC_134365.1:113210951-113850326 GCF_035582795.1 Mycteria americana
AAGAAGATGTATTATATTTGGCAGAACAGGGAAGGATCAACACTCCCACTTAGCAGTTTGGAAAAACCTTACAATCACCAGTTAGATCTTCAAAATTGTTGACTAATGAAAAATAAACCTATATGTTACCTTTAAGCGAAATTGAATAGTCCTCCCAGAAATAATAAACTGAATAATTATTACTCATTTACAAACCAGCATTTCTGAAGCTGCTGGCCAAACCCATTAAGCATTTTGATTATCAAAATCTCCTGACTGAGCTTCATTTAATTTCATTATATATAACATTTTGATTTTACTATTGCCTTTTCAGTACTAATGGCTCCATTTTATGATACTTCCCTGTAAAAACTAGATTTTATTGTAATCTGATGTATGCTAAGAATGGCTACTGTATTATTGAACTCAAATAAACTCTGACTATAGCTAACTTTTTTTGTGACAACTAAAAATTAGGGAATCATTATTCATTTATTAAGAGAAACTTAGTTTTGCATAATAATTACGTCTTGTTGGTAATGGTTTTTAAGATTTCTTTATAAGCCAATTTTATCATGTAATGAAGTATAATGAAATGTAAAAGCGTGACCAATAATATTATTGAGTTATACGCTAAGTACAATCTGATTCATAAAATTTACATAGCTGAGCTTCATAGGTTTTTAGCTGCAGTAAGAACCTGGTGTAGCTAAAATGTTTTTCAATACAATATTGGGATTTGTTTTACTGGAATTTATAAAATATTATGAGGTTTTAACATAAACATCAAGCAATTAGTGAAATGTTTAGAATAGTTATTGGTGGGGTTTTTTTAATTTTTCCAGCAAGATCATTTTTCCTTAAACCTGTGAAGGAACTAATATTCCACTTATCAACACATAACATTCTAAAACAAGCACCTGATCTAAAGACAGAAAAGCAGAGGGACAAACAAAAAGAGAAAGTATGAGCACACTACTTATGCAAAAGTCCAATAGGCACTAAATATACTCTGTGGTTTCAGTATCTTAAAATGGTGTATATTACCAATACGTGTGGGTATTTTGGATGATGAACTTTTATTTATTAGTTTTATTTTTAAATTATTATTATTTCACTATTTCATTTTTATTTCACTTTATTTGACTAAAAATATTTGACTAGTTTGGGTGCCTAACTATTCATGCTTCAAGTAAGAAGGTAAATTTTTTAATGTCAGGAAATAAGAATCTATTTTAAATACCTTTTAAAATATTTTTTTAAAATCTCCTTTCCTACTAGACAGCTTTTTTTTGCCCGTTTGAAAGACATGCTTCTATGAAATACCAAGAAAAAAAAGGTGAAACTTGGTGAGTTCGTATATAATGATATCTTGGGTCGGTTTGGATCATGACACATTTGTATTTACCTGGTGGCTTATTGTGCAAAAGATGATCTCTGCGGAACTATAGAGTAATTTCCTTGCTAGGCTTGAGGGAGATACATGACGAATTTGCAGAAGTCAATCCTTAATTAAGAGCCTACAGTGTACGCTTCTGACAGCTTATGTATGGAATTTAAAGTGGTTCTAGGAAATTAAAGTACAAAAAATACAAGACTTTTTGTCCATCCCTTGCATTTCTTAGTAAAATACCCACAGTCATCTGTTAACCTTAAGTTTACTCCAAAAGAAACATTTAAGAACCAACTATTTCAATACTAATACAATAATCTTTCATAAACTTTGTTGTCTTAATCAACAATGAACACACCTGTGAACAGCTCTTATCAAGTACATAAGAGAAAAGCAAGAGATAAAGAAGAACAAAAAGGTGAATTAGGAAATTATTCACTCTAGAAGCAGATAGTACTGTTGCTGGTTTAATTTGGATTGCTACAGTACATATTATGGCCATTTCCAACACAGAACTCCTGAGGGAGGGGACAATTCCCCCTACCCCCCCCCCCCCTTAATTTTTTGTGTAGAGGCCAGCTACTCAATAAAGTCACAGCTTCCTCACTACCTTTTCTGTCTGTTCATACATTACTTTTTGAAACAGAAAAAGGTACACACTGAACTCTGGAGCCACGGTTCCCCCAAACCACCTAGCACATCTAGTTAAGTGCAGGGAAAAAACATGCCCATATCTGTTGTACAGTCTGTACAGCTCTAGGCTGTGGTATAAAGCTTGTGGGGAAGCCTCATTGTCCAAGATAACACAGGTTCTGCTAAGCTTAGCAGTAATTCTTTCCTTTTCTTCTCTGAAGTCAAACTTTAAAAGTGGAATGGAAAACAGACCAAACAGTTCAAAATACAGAGGTCTACTGCTCTTTTGTGTTCATTGATCATAAAACTGAAATACATGGAAGTAGGTCTAATAGGCAGACAAAAGGGGGAATGAGAAGGGAGATTGATAAAAGTGGTCTAAAATTTAGACTTTCCTATCACATTTACATCACTACTATCACATCTGCATCACTACTAGTAGAGCCTTGGGATCCACTGTAAGACTCTTGACCTTCATCATCATCCTGTCTTTGAGAGATACCCTAACAGGGATGAAAGAGCAAGAGATGCCCCTAGGTGCCAGGTTTTAAACCAAAAACCCTGGACATCCCTCAAAATAGTTGTAACTTCCATTTAAGGCTCTTCTCCTCATATATCTGTTTTTCAAGACTGTTTGTCTTCTCTCTGCAATCTTTTCCCTCTGGTTTAATATGAACCTAGCATAGCTAATCAGTACTGAAGTCTTTTAGAAAACTACTGCTAATTAAGGGAGAAAAAAAGCGTAAAGGCGATACCTTAGAGAATTGATAGCACAAGTTTACCAGCCATTTCCTGACTTTACTAAACTGTTTATTTTGGCTGTCTTTGGCAAAGAAATTGATGGAAAGCATCAGAACTCATGATAGAATCCAGATTTTCCATATCAATTGTTCATACTTTTTTCAAATCAAGGTATAGATTTTTAACACATTTGTCTATAGGAAGGGAAGATCAAACTCCAGCAGGAATAGTTACAACTGCTATAATCCAAATTATCTTCCTTATTCTCTCCTCTCTTGCTTGGAGGGTTGTTACTGTTCTTTGCTCAAATGTGCCTGTGTGCTCTGTATGACCTAGCCACAGGCATCTCATAGCTGGTAGAGGACATTGCAAATTTACTGAGGGACTGAGAAGAGTCGAATATTACTGGCCCTAAGATTAAGGCAGTTAAGACCTTCATATTGAAAACTCCGGATCCTGTTTTGAGAGTTTAATATTGTGATACACTAACCTTTCAGATCTTGGCATTTATCTGACCTATTAATTCCAACTGAACAGAACTGGTGAACTGGGCAAATTTCTCCAAACAGTGCAGACTGCAATTTTACTGCTTCAAATTCCTTCCAAGTTGTCAAGGAGACCACCCACTCCTAGGTGTTTTCTACAACATCCTTGTGTTTAGCAGGCTTGTTTCGTTCTGTCATATTTCTGAAGGAGCTTCTCAGAAAAAAGACCATAGTGACACATAAATAAGAACATGAGAAGACCTCTATATCGTTAATTTTAGTTGACCTAGTCTGCTAATGGCCAAATAGATGCCACCA
Source organism: Mycteria americana (assembly GCF_035582795.1). Classification (NCBI taxonomy): domain Eukaryota; kingdom Metazoa; phylum Chordata; class Aves; order Ciconiiformes; family Ciconiidae; genus Mycteria; species Mycteria americana. Next base: position 113,214,501 of record NC_134365.1, read on the forward strand.
CAACAGCTGTCTCATGGACACCTGGAACAATTTTGCTGTCCTTGCATTTGAAAGTGTGTTTCTCATGCAAACACTTGGAAGTGTTAGTACCTCTGGTAAGAAGAGAAAGAGGAAAAGCAGCAAGACCAATCCAGAATGCACCAAGCTGTTAACTAGGTTTTGTAACCAGATGTAAAGGGGTTGAATATAATTCCACACAATCTACTGGTTCTTTTGATTTTCTACTACAAGTTCTTAGACTACAATAAAAAGTTTTGAATATTTCCACAGACAAATTAAAATTCCTCTTCCATTTATTTCCAAAGCAAGCTAATTTTAAATTAGACAGTCTCTGCAGTATGTACAAAAATGAAAAAATAACAGTTTTGAACTTTGACAGTAGAGAACAACAAAGATATTCACCAGAAAGGTCTTGAATATATTGTGCTGTCATATCCTAAATGTTTTTGGGGCTGCCTGCATTGCAGTGGAGCACAGACACCACCGTGTAGCCAGGAGAGACACATCTAAATGGCCTGAATCACCACCTTCCCTAGAACGTGTCTGAGGAATCTTAAACTCCCCTATTCTGGCAAGGAAGCCATTTCTAACAGTGCATTTACATTTAAAAGTGCATTTATGTATATTGCAAGAATGCATAAATGAATCCTTATGACACTGGAAGAGATATTGACTTGACCTCAGTGAAAGAATAAACATATTCTCCGCATTAAGGAGAGAAAAGCAACAAGGGTCTGCTTCATATCCAGAGGTTTTGGGGGGATAATTCATAGCTAAGGGAGTCCTGAATACATCAAGTACCAATCTTTTTGTTTTATGGAACTAAGGTGTTAAAATGGTTAGATCTATTGACAGTATAATGAGTGCTTAAAGTTGAAGATGCCTTCCCATTTACTTTCTCTATTGAGCTTGAGAAAAGATACAGCTTTTGTTTTATGTCTCATGCATATATTTTAGCTTCTTCATTTGGAAAAGTGCCACCTCTTTAAGGAGATCTTACCTAAACTATATTTTTTAAAAAATGTGATATAGGAAGGAAAAGCTGCTGTAGAGCCGCTGATTTATTAGAAGAGATGTGATATGCTGGAATGAACAAATGCTTGTAACATGCAAAACTGCTTGATCATCTTAGACACTGAGAGGAGAAAAAGAATGACCAATCAGTGCAACAGAAAGTGTAGGCAACAATAAAGTAAATAACCTTATATATGGAGTAAATAAATTCTGCACCCCTATCATTTGCACAATAGTATAGAAACAATCAGCTTTAAACTTTCCTTGACAGCAGGATGGATTTACGCTACTTTTAATATCAATATTAATTATATTATATATTTAGTATTTTTAACAACAGCAATTTGAAACAACCCACACACAGTATGTTTCTGGGTCAAGAGTGACAAGATTAATTAGCAAAGCATTCAAATAGCTTCTTTCATGTCAAAAGATATAATGAAGGTGGCACAGAACAATATAATTTATCACTTGAGATATACCAAATTATTCTGATCTGCATAATTTAAATATAGCATTAGGCAATATCTCATGCTGCTAATAATATGAGATTGTAGCTGGTATTACCTATTCATGTATTTTCATTAAAGGCTTATTCAAAATTTATAGTTCTGGTGGCTTGGGAAAATGTTTACTAAATGAAAAATGTATTGTGGCCCCATAGTTAATGGTTAGGTTGATAGCATTAGGAAACTTCAACAATGGCTAAAAAAGTGTTTGTCTTAAACAATAGACTTACTGAAATAAAACACAGTTTATTTTTTTCAATTTTGTGGTTTTAGCACGCTATTACTTCTTTGTTCTCTGCAAAGCTAGCAGCAATAACAGAGCTCTTGCTCTATTCAGCATTAGTCAGAAGAAGCCATCTCATTAATTTCTGGGAATTCGTGCTTTGAAAGCAGAGCCTGAAAAACACATGGCTTCCCAGAGGAAGGGAATGAAGCACTAAAATAGATACAGTTCCTCTCTTCCACATTCTGCTATTCCTACCTTTATAAAACACAGGAAACATACTGATGACAGAAACACATCTCATATAGCAACTCCAATGCTACACGAAATTTTGACCATACAGATTCTCCAAGAGGAAATGTAAGCATCTTTAAAGAACATTTGACCACATGGAAATTTAATTAACGGTAGGATTTGAATGTGTTTTCCATGAGTAGCACATGTGCCAGGGTTAGAGGAGTTGGCTTTTAATTATGCTGATTCCAAGAAAACTAATGCTCACTTCATTTCCAGCCGTGATTAGGTTTTATGCAAAAAAGGCAGGGCTCCCAAGCTGACGTGGCTATGGAGAAGAGATTATACCTCTTACGATTCAATCTCTCAGCACTTTCCTAAATTTACCCACTATTGTAGGAGTAATGACCATGTTTAAGAACTGTGAAGTTAGCAAGCCTATCTTTCTCAGGATCACTAAACTCCTAATGCATCATGTAGAATGGATTTAGAGGTACATTTTCTCCCTTTGAAATTGTAGATTTTTGTCACTGTTTAACTATGGCAAGACTGCTGTGGAATTGTTTCTTTAAAAACTGCATTAAGCTACTAAATAAGAAACATCTTTATCAATAAGAAACACTTATAAAATGTATTGACTATAATTGGACATGAGGAATACAGAAAAAATTATTTTCTGTAAAGACACTTAAAGGTAGTCAATAAATCATTTAATCTAACTTACTTTGAACAATAATGCCTGAGTAACAGGGATATAGTTAAGCTTTTTATTGGCAAGTCATAAGCCTTCTCATTAAACATACGTCATTGTATTGCAAATGTCACTCCCTCAAGCATTTCTCCAAATCAATATCTTTTACTCCCTGCTAGCCTGTCTGATAAGATACAGTTTGCATATGCAGTATTGACTCCCAATTCTATTAGAAGATAATAGCGCATGCCATTGAAATCCTTTAGGTATCTTCTGTATACTGAAAACTCTCAATGTGAATGAGCCACAAGGTTATTCTGACAAGTCAATGAATCATATAGAAAATGTGTAAATACTGTTTTGTGTGATTTTTCATTACCGTAATGAAGTGAGATTTCTTCCTAGCTATCCATTCCCACATGTACAAAAGGATACATTTGCATATACATAAAGTACAAAAAAGTTCTTTTCTCAAGATCTTCTCAGCTGACATTTTTAAAACACATTTTTATTAGAGGCTATATAGAGGAAATAAAGACACAACAGTGTTTCTTATTAAGCTTAGCAAAACACTACTTTGAGCAAGCCATTAAAAATAAACTATCAATTAGATGCTTTGTTTTCTTCTTTAAGCTCTCTAATAACTATCTAATTGCTTTCAGGAAAACGTTTCCAGCATGAAATACATACTATACTGAGGAAATATTAAATATTCAATATTTATTTGAAACATATTGTAATACATAAGTGATCTGCATGAATAAAACATTTTTCCTTTAAGCCTAGTTTAGTACAATAAATAAAAAGAGCCAACTGTTTAAAAATGGAGAGACATCTAACTTCATATATAGGCTTTTACTTTCATTTAGAAGTTTTAATAACTTTAAAAGTGAACGCATCGAAGTGAGAAGATAGGGTTCAGCTTGGAATCAGAATTTCTTTGAAAACAAGAAGTTCTGTGGAGATTTGAGAAAGGGATTTTATGTAATGCGTGCGACAAATACAGACGCGGTTTTGATTCTCAGTTTTTGCTTACGTTACTTTGCTTGGGCCTCCAGCAAAAGCCCCCTTCAAATCAGCCTGTGTTCCAGCCGCAGGGTGGGCAGATTCAGGCAAGTGATTAAAGATCAAATCTCCAAACACATAGCCATGGTGCCGGCTACTGCAAGTAATCTCACAGAAGAAGCTTGGTGGGAATACACAGTAAAGCAGGTATTTGTTATTTTCATTTCAGTAGCACTGAGAGCCCCTAACTAACAAGAAGATAAGCACATATTGAGCAGAGAGATAATAAAGATCTTCAGGACAGTGGCTATCACACAAAAAGCACAGAAACAGAAGATACCTTCACTTCAGTATGGCACAAGCCATATCGATGTCCATATTCCCCCCATCCCAGTCTCATTTCTTATCCATCTTGGGGAACAGCTTGGAAGTGTTATTAGATCTCCTTCTGTAAATAAATAGAGTCCAAGATCCGTGTGTTCTTGGGAATTGGTCAGGGTTGGGGGAAACATTTCAGAGAATGCTAGGAATTTTGAAGCTGTTGTTAAGATGGAAACTTTTTTGCACCCTTGCTTACATGGCTCCCAGTTCTGGAGAGGTATCAAGGAAAAAATGGAGGAATTTGACTGTACAGCTCCTTGAAGGTCTCCTGCCTGAATCATGCCTTGCTTCTGATTGTGAGGAAGAGCATAAAAGGGACTAAGATCTGGCTCCTGAGCTGCCACTATCAATTCTATGCCAAGAGTCTAGACACTTACTATCACTCTGACAGCTCTCTACTTGGTTTTTAAAGTCTGGCATTTTCCTGCAGCTTCCTCACACCATTATTTTTTAAACATTCAACAGCTAGCCCTTCCCAGCTCCTCTCCAGTTTCCTTGCAACACACACTGGCAGCACAAAAATGGAAGGATGAGAAATGCTACCAATTTTACAGCTGCTGAAAGCAAACAAAATGCTTTAGTCAAGAGAATCACTTTTTCTAGCTGTTCAGCTGTAGGAAGATATGAGGTCTCCTTGAACTTGTTTATCAGTATAAACAGAAAAAAAGTGTAAGAGTCAAAAGGGGTCAAAACATGTATATGGTCAGGAGTTATTAGCACAAAATTAATAGTTGTAGATAGGCTATGTAGTAGAGATCAGGCATGCTCAAAGACTATGCCTCATGGGAATCACAACCAAAAGAAGTCAGATGTCAGCACAGCAGCAGAACTGATCCAAGAGGGTACAAAGGTCTGCAGTGTCAAAGTCTGCACTAAAAAGCAAGGAGAATGCCGGGGGGGGAAGTGTTTTTCTGTGAGCAGAGTGTCAGTATTCTCTAGCCATGCTAGAGAGAGTACCTTTGCTAGGAGAAAAAATGAGCCACGGGTATGTATATGCTTATATTACTGAGAACAGACAGTGATTGCACAGTGTGTGGGGGGGAAACAACAAGAAACACTCAAAAAAAAAAAAAAAGAAATTTTCTGAGCATCTTAAGAAACAGAAAACTGAGGTATAGTTATTAGAATGGTAGTAAAAAGACAACTCTACTACCTCAAAAAAAAACAAAAAAACCCCCATACAACCCTTTTCAATTCAATATGTTTTTCAGTCTCAGGGCTCTTAGAGAGACAGTTAGCTGTATTAGCTTGCTCATTTCTTACACAGATTTTGAGACTGAAGTTTGGTCAGCTTAGTTCCTTGCTTTTTCTTCTTACACCACAAATGCAGAAAAAGTAAATGAGTTATGGAACAAGCATGGGGTGTTTGTGCATAATTTTAGCACCTCTGTAATTTATTCTACATGTTCCCTGTTAGCACCACTAAGTACTGATCCTCATGAGAGCCTGTGAGATCCCTCGATGTAACTTTCTGTTACCCAGGTGGAAACAGAGGAATGAAGGCTATTCCTGTAGTGCTTTTGGAAGCTACGGCCAGGTTGGCCAGCAGCACCAGGATACTGTCTCAGGAGCCACCTGCAGCTTTTGTACCATGAAGCAGCAGCAGATGGAGGTTGACTGATCCATAATGGTCTCATGTTTTAGCAACCTTTCCCCATGTCCCTGGGAATTCCTGCGTCCCCCACTGCTGTTACACACGGAGTAGCATGGGAGCTGCCTGGGGAATAACTACCCTGCAAGCTGGTGGCCACAGGGTGTTTGGTTTTGTTTGTTTGTTTTTATTTTTGTTTCAGGAGATGAGGGAGCATGCCTCAAGTGATGCCACTTACACCTGCAATCAGCTGAAACATGACACATCTGGCCACTTACCAAGCTTTATACAACCTTTCAAGTAATTCATTGCAGAGACAGAGGGCTTGTAGGTATGCATTTGAAAAGCAAGAAATTAGAATATTACTTGTTGATCTGTTTTATACAAATGACAGTTTGTATAAATTGGTATAAAATACCATTTATACCACAAATGGTAAGTGATAGTTATTCACACATTTATTCTAACAATATAAAATGGAAAGTCCTTACATTTTACTCTAAGTCAGTTGACTTTCTACTTTCTGAAGTAAAATGAAAAGTAGAATTCTAAACTAAAATACAAATTTCAGCCTCTGATAGCTAATATCTATTTTGCAGAGAGTATCTAAGTATATAATTCTGTTAAGCAGAAATCCATGAAAATGCATATCCCAGCTGAAACTCATTTGCAGCCCACTCTTGTCATTTTTACTGAATTTACTCAATATCTTTCACAAGACACACATAGACAAATCCCATGTTGGACTGGTATTTCTGCTATTATTGACACATCCTCCTTCCTTCCAGTAGTTACACATTCTGCAGAGATCCTGCCTAAAACTGATTTTCCTCAAGGTTTACAGGTGATTAGCTTTGGATCTGGTGCTCCCATGATATTTAAAACCCAATCTTGTCAACACAGAATTAAAGTAAACTGCCTATAAACTAAAAGCATTACTGCCCTGAGACCCAATTAGGTATTAATAAAGTAAAAAATAGATCCAGTCAATAGGACACAAAAAAGAGCCTGTTTGTGTCACTAGTTAATCGATATACATGGCTCTACTATATTCACTGGCAGGAAAAGCAACATAACAACATTTATGTTAGATGTTCTGTGGGGTTAGTCAAGTACATTATCTTGCCATTTACAGGTAAAGACTTCACCTCTCCCCATTCCTTTAGTGTTCAAAGCATGAACAGATTTTTAAAAGTAGAGAGAAAAATGCATGATAAGATTAATGGGCAATCACTGCATATCGTGTTTAAGAGAAAAGCAAATTTCCAAAGGACTAAACAGTGTTCCTTTCTGAATAAATATCTCTGATCATTATTTGCTGTGGTAGAGCAGCTATAAAAAACATGATTAGGTCTGATGCTCTGTTGATGTATTGCAGGCTGAAGGAAAGTTAATGGTATAGTTAGCCTGAGCCTGGCTGCCTTTCTTTTCTCATTTTCTAAGCTGCAGTGTGGCATAGCCTTTAGCCAATATAGCAACTCCCGACTGAGAATGCATTAAACTGAACAGATGAATGGCAGCATTTTAAAGCAGATCTGATAACCTAGACATGCTTGTGGGTTTTAAAGAGTCCACATCAGATAAAAAGAACTACTGGACACTTGAGAGCTGACATATTCTTCTAAAGAGAGAGAATGTTAAGAACTCAATTGGGCCATAGAGAATATTCTAAAAAAAAGATCAAAAAAGGAAATGCAGTTTTTATATCACCAAAAAGAACAGAGATATACAAACCCATGCCACTCAAGAAATACACTCAACTGAAAAAACACTTGCATACATTTATATGGTGCTACTTAATACAGAAGTAAATAATTCATTACAGTCTTTCCATAATTAATAACTAATGACTTTTACATACATCTTAGAGATGCAAAGGGAAATTAAGCTTCAGTCCTTTATGAGTAAAATTAGTGCATTGCAGATTTTCACTAAATTGAGGAAAACTAACTCAAATTTCATTTTCATATTGAATGCACACACTTTTACCCCAGACTTAGAGTAAAAGGAAGGCTTTTTATGAATTTATTGTAAAGCGTGCTGTATTTTCATGTTGTGATTTCTAAGATAAAAAAAGTAGTGTTGTGCTCTAGCCAGGCATTTTATCAAACATCCCTGTTCCTTGGATCCAGTGTGTCTGAACATTCTTCTTTTATACAATTAACTTAAAACCAGTGTTTAATGAAAATTTTGCAGAATGCACAACAATTTGTTTTTCTAAGGTCAAATACGCTGATAGCCATTTAACTGTTCCTACATTAGAGAAAAAAAATCAAGGCATTCAGAAAAATGATGTGGCCTTGAGTTTAGTGTTTGAGCCAGCTGCTACAGGCATGCACACACAAAATTTTGTTGAAAGATATTGAGCTGACATGAATGGCGTTATTCTACATTTGATTTGGGGGCATGAGCGTTAGACTGGATAATCCAGTTGTAAAATTAAAACACATCAAAGGGTTGCTGTAATATAAAAGGTACCAGCATCAACAGCAATGTCTTCCTATTGCAAGATGCATTCTCAAGGGTGAAAGTGCTTCTAGGCAAAGTCTGGTAGAAAAAAGAAACACAAATTGAAGTGCTTTCTGTATCCATAGGAATACCATAGCTCCACATGCCTCAGGTCAAAACCCCAGACCTTTCATGACTAAATCAACAGAGAGCTACTAGCAGCTCTGACTACTATAACTTATGGATGGATTTGTATTCCTTTTCCACATTTCTTAGCTTACAGTTAATTTCCTCTGGGTTCAGAGGACAAACAAAGCTGAGAACATGCTGTGCCCAAGGATGCTGCCTTTCAGTTGCAGCCTTAGGAGGAAGGATAACTTCCTGTGAGACATGGGGGAACCCTGGCTGAAAGCCCATTAGCATCACTTAAGAGAGGGGAATCTCTCATCCAGGAGAAGTTTCTAGTGCTTTGCTTGTATAGCAAAAGGTTTCTAAAGTTCACATGTACCCTTTTGTTTTCCACATTCTACAGCACGGATGTAGTGTCCGTCTCTACGGGTGGGATCCTGTTATCTAACTACATCAATATTAAGAGATCTTAAACATGACTGCTTCATAGTGTATGTACTTTCATAACTGTTAATATCTCGATGAACTAATGATGGGAAAGGGAGAGAAAAAAATATAGAAAAGCCCCTTACAAATATGTCAGGTGTTAGCAATTTTTCTTGATTCTGTCTCATCACTTTTAAAAAAATATTTAAGTCAGTTGTTGATGTTAGAAAGCATGAGCATAGCAAACCCAGAGAATGCAAGTATCAAGAAATTAAATAGAATCTTTTCCTATTTACTTTGATTCTTGTCAATAATTTTCTTAGCTGCTCCATAGTTATATATTCACAGACTCTTGTATCTATAAAGTTTGATGGTCATGAAAAGTCATATTCGGAAGTTGTACATTGAGATGATTGGGTGAACAAGAGAATATTTTATCTGTAACTGGTTTCCGTACCAGCAGCAGCCCAGCCTTTGAGCTGGTACAGGTGATGAGAAAGCATGAAACTCTTCTCCTCTTTCTTCAGTTTAAAACATTACTATCTAGAATTTCAGCAATTTAGATGATCTTTCTCTTAAAGCATCTGTTTCAGTGTTCTTAAACATATTCCCATCAAGTATGAACAAAATTGTAGATATTGGATGTTTAAGAAGGTGCATACTGCCACCTGATTTTAAGTAACCATCCTAGAAAATATTTGAGACCTCATATGCAGAAGCAGAACTAAAGCAATGGCTCTTTTGCAAAGACTGATGGTTTAACAGCTGTTTTAAATGTTTGTAGGAGTGATGTTAGTATGCAATAAAACTGAGCATTACTGACGTTGAAATTCTGGGATATCTTTGAAGGGTTATTACCTGGGTAACACTCACATATGCTGACAAGTTATAGTCCCCAAATACCCATGACTAAGTACTTTCAAGGACTTTCGCCTCCGTAGAGAAATGCGTCATTTTTAATGCTATTTGCAGACTGCTATTCAACAGTTCTTAAAAACATTATGAAATATGACTTATGAGCCTAATAATGTGGGAATTATTTTCAATGGAATTTCAACTTTTTTGTTCTTCTTTCCTGTCCCTGTTTTCTTTAACTCTCTATCTGCATTCATTTTTCTATTCCATTATAACAATAGTCTATTCAAAATGCTTTTAATAGATTTGCTTAATTAGTGTATTTTGTGTCTTGAAGTCTTTGGGCTTTCCATTAGAACAAAAGGACAATAAAGCCTTCCATGCTGTGATAACAATACATTCTCATCTGTCTGTCTGTTTACTCTGCTGAAGTCTTAAAGGGATACACAGTTTCTGCAGATGGGAAAGAAGAAGCATGGCTTAAAGAAGTTTAATGGTTGTAGAATCAGAGTTTGTTTTCTAATGATATCTAATCACCACATCTTTATATACATTTCTTTTTAGTAGAAAAAGTATACAGTCAATATCAAGGTATCCTGACACTGGATGTTTAATCATCTCTTTCACAAAATGAAAGGAAACAAAAACTCTTTGGGGTTAAAGAAGATTGATCTTTTGGAATAAAAAAAAAGTCATTTTCAGAACAAGAACTGTATTTCAACAGTTCTTGGAAAACTACTCTGTCTTGTATCTTACTCGGCTGAAGACATGGCTAAGAGATCTAAGATCTAAGAGCAGAGTTCCAAGATCCAGAAAACAAGCATCAGAAAATATCCGTTAGGCTTCTTATAGTAGCCCACCTATATATTATTCTTGTAGAGAAAAGCATAGTTACATACAAGATTCAATGGCTGTATGAGTTAAAAAGTAAATAAATGGGGAAATAACAAAGCCAAAACAAAATGAAAAAAACCCACAGCTCCACAAAGGTTCAGACATAACTGTGTTCAACACTAGAAAGGAAATTAAGTCTAAAAAAGTCAGTGAGGTAAGACAATCATTAGTGGCAACCTTATATATTTAAGAGTTATAAGATTTTTTTCTGAAAATCCTAAACTAATTGCAATTGCTTTCCCATTTAGTGTTGGGGGTTTTTTTATTTGTTGGTTTTGTTGTTGTTGTTGTTGTTTTTAAATCTTCATGGACTCAAACATTTTTGTGCTTGTGTCTATATTTTTGTAATGTCATAAATGCTATGATTCATGTATATATCACATATACATTTCAGTTTTTCATTCCTGAACTATAAGAAACTACTTTTGCCCCCTTTTCAGAGTCCTATTTTTGTTCAAGATATTAAGAAATTGTGCTATCAGTCACTTACGTTCTTAAAGAGGATTTTGCAATGTAATTGAACCATGGAAAAACTTAACCATATTAAGGTGAACAACAGTTTTCAAATAAACCTAGTGCAGCCAGAAGTTTACAAAGCAAGTTTTCAGAGTTGTCCAAACCCTGCTTTAAGTATAACTTCAAAAACAAGAAGAAAGTGAAAATGAGTTTGTGCAGTTATGTTCAGTGCAGTTTCTCCAGTAAGATGACATAAGTGGAGACAAAAGGGGAAATTCATATTTGCATAGGAAACTTCTTAAGTTATAAAAAACCCTTCTCATTGTAAGTATCAGTTTTATCCAAATACATATATTCAAACTAAAATTTTATCGAACTACGGAAAAAAATACTTAAAGTCATCTTCATGAGAAGTGTAAAACACAACTTCTTCTGAATGGAATTTCAACTTCAGGATCCATGTGAGATCTTTGTGTTCCTAAAGGGACTATGCCAACCAATCTTTTTCCATGGTACAATTCTTTGTATACTGGATACTAGAAAGTGAGAAAAAAAACCAAAAACCAAAAAACCAAAAAAGTTGTTCCATTAATTTAAAATGTTCTCAATAGAAATCAGGATGATACTGTAATTTTTTTTTTTTTAGTTATTAATAACACCTAAATGCTCATGAAATTATCAGCTTGGTCTGCAAACAAAATATTCAGTAACAAAAATGGACCAAAGTGTACTTCTAATGTGCATATATATTCAAAATGGTGGAAGCATTTTTAGTAATGGCACTGAATAGCAAAGGGAGACATACTTCAACCACTTACAGTATTAAAACAAAGGTAGTCATCATGGTTTTAGCAGTTGAACAAGATTATAATTATTTTCAATTTCATGCAGATTAGTTCTTTCTACCAACAAGAATTAATCTCACTGTGTTCCCACATATCAAATATTATGTCCGATGCTGACAAAGGGAAGTTTTATTCTACCTATCCACACTCTCCAGAAGTGCATGTTCTTTCAGATATGTTAATATCAAACCCTGGCTCCTGCATGGCAATTTTGCCTTTGAAATCAAATCCTCTCAGAAACCCAAGTAAGAGCAAACCCTTTTAAGTCATGCAGCTATAAGATTGCCCAGCTCCAAAACAGCTCCATAAAGCCAGTTCTTCACCTCAGCACTCATGCAATGTAATATTCCTCAGGATTGTTTTCTTCTATGAGCACAGATGGGCAGACAAATCCATTCATGCCATTAGAGCCTGCGTTCTGCCCAGGTTTACCAACCTGGGCACAGCCATAGGCTTACTCAAGCAGTTCCCAGACTAGATCTGGGTTTTACAATATTCTATTACATATATTGTACTGCAGGAACTGACTGCTGACATACCCTGCTGACTGCACTTAGTGTGCTGCAGCTAGAGCAAATACAGAGCTGTTTCATCCCAATTGTTCAGGTAAGTTCTGTGTAACAACAGCTCCTGGAGCTATCAACTATTATTATATACGAGCTCATGTAACACATACATTAAGAAATCTCTTTCCCATATCCTTTAACACAATCCTCCCTCCTTTTAATGCAAAACTTAGGGGAAAAAAAAAAGGCCATTATTTTGGAGACTGCACTAAGTAAAGTCATATGAAAACTTAAGGCAAAGAGTTTACCAGTCATCCAAACTTCTTATCAAAGTGGTGTGGAGTTCCTGAATGCAACAAAGGGAAGTTCTGCATTATGGATTGTTGAGGTTGAAGTGAATACAATTCCTATAGACATTTTCCTTTAGATGTATTCATAGGTACGTTTAGAGCAAACCTTGGGCTATGTTTAAATAGAAAAGACATTTTAAGATCTTCAGCAGCTGTTATGGTTAGATAGTTTTTCTGATCTATTGCTGCTTTTAGACCAGGGTAGTTTACTACTCTCCATTTTTCACTGACAGCTGGCATATTGCAAATTTTTTTTCATCTTCCTTATTACAAGCATCAGCTTAAATGATGCAAGTGTTGACGTGAAGAGCTGAGATTTTTCAGGTAATATCACTTCTTGAGACTGCACAATGTTGATACGAATAGCAGTACAATGAAATGATACAATACGCTGTTCTTCATTTTATAGTGTAATGACAGAAGCTGTGGTGTTCTTGTAAAATTTCTTTACTTGGAAAGGTATAGAAGCTACAAGCTCTTCACTTAGCTGTTCTACACTGAGGTAGAATCTGTTCTAGCAGAATATGACACAGGTCATAGTGTTACAGTTTATTTTGAAAGGGCATAGTCAAGATGAAACTAAAAATATATGTCTTCTTACATATTTAAGGTCCCTCAACAACTTAAATCAATCAAAATTGAAAAGTATAAAAAGCCGTCACTTAAAAAATATGATATATGCATACACTCCATGCAGCTTAGACGATTAAGTTTTTCTATGACTCCAAACAGTTTTATTTGCAGGTTCTCTTAATTTCATAGAGTTAATTCTCAAAGTATGCTAATTTTAATGTAACTTCTCTCCAGTGGAAGTTATATTGACCTTTTTGAGCTGCTGTGCCTTATAACTGTACTGAAAAAATCCCAACCACTTACCTCATTTCAACCACAAGTATAAGGTGCTGCTTCTTGTCTTTCTGGATTGAGGTTTTAAATACAGAAGAATCAAGGAGGAAAGGGGCTTAAAATAAGTACCTGTTAGAAGAAAGTGCCACCTCCGAGCAGAGGACACGTAAATGATTGCAAGTTCTTAGCTAGTGCTGTATCTGCATTGCCATTTCAAGGACGCAATCACTTGGCACTGAAACAAGCGCACACGCATTTACAGCCACGCATACACAGTAGAAGTAGACCCTCACTGTAAAGTTAGTCACAATACCAAACGTTTTTATTTCAATTTTTGTGGTAGTTCCCAATAGCATTTTAGTACAGTTTTATCGGAATACTTCATTCCACTGATTCAACAATAGTTTATTTATTGTCTTGTCTTCTTCTTAAGAAGCTTTTAATTAACAATGTTGACCACTTGTCTCATATTCACTCAAAAAACCCCACAACAAGCATATGAAGGGAAAGTAATCTAAGCGTCAGAATTGGGACTATGGGACTGTTTCCTGTTTTCTTTGTTCACAGTAATTCTTCCATAAAGAAGAAAATTTACTGGTAATTCTTGGAAATGGTTAATAGAATACACCGTTTTTGAATGAGAAATACAGGAACTGTTGACCCTAAGACTACGGGAAACATTGGAAGAGTGAACACAGGGACAGATAAGAGAAAGGAGATTATTTATATTTATATTTTTATATCTATATAAAAATATTTACATAAGTTTGTATAATTCATGAAGCTTTTCTATTAATTCCAACTTTTGATTGCTAAAACATTCATTGAACTAACAATTGCTTTTTAGCTCCAAACATATCCACAATGTTTTCACTTTTGTCCAGAAAAAGATTATGATTGTGGATCATCGTTTCTGGGAATCTCAACCAAATCCTAGCCGGGGAGCTTTAGAACTGACAAGAAACTGTAACCTCAGGTACTTGAGAACAGAACAGCACTTTCTGTAGAGATGTTATGAAAATAGGCTGAATTTTTCCCTTTTGAATTTTTCACTCCTTCAATCCTTGTAAACTGTTGATCTACAGTTAGAAAAGTGATAACAGAAAGAAAGGGGGTAGCTTGGCTTTATCTGAGCAAAATAATGATTCAGTAATGATGAATAAAGTAAGTCACCAGAAATCATCTCCATACAACTTGGGGGAGCTCAGCTGATTTTTTGAAGTCTTTTACAAGAAGTTAGAAGCTAGGGCAACAGCACAGAAAATGTCAATGGGCAGGGTTTTTTTTAAAGATGAAACTAGTACCACACAGTAATGCATACATCGATGTTAGCATAAAGCGCAGACCGGTTGGGCCAGATCTATATAGCAACACATCTGATGCTGGGGACTCAAAACTCAAACAGCTGGGGTCTAGGGGTGACACTTCAGACTAATTAGAGTCTGCTCCCATAATCTTAATGCCCCTTGGCAGCTGAAGTGCATTAGGTGCATCTTTTTAGTCTGAAAGGTGTCCTGATCATGTACCTTGAGCATACTACGCAAGACAAACAAAAGCACTTGCGAACAGGGGGCAACTGGGATTTATAGACTCACCACAGGAGAACAGCATCTACAGGGTGTGCAGAACAGTTATATAGGCCTCATATTTGAAAAGAAGGCTACAGAATTTTAAAATGGAAGTAATAAGGATCTAAATGAGAGAAGGTAGGGGAGAAAAGGAGGTAGAATTTAAAAAAAAAAAAAAAAAGCAGCCTTGGATAAGGTTTCGAGTGTTTGGAACAGGGGAGAAAGGATTAAACCATTTCCACTGATTGGTGCAGTTTGTGTTCAGATTGTTAGCCGGCATTGACATGGTGACTGCTGATAAATGTAAGAGAACTTAAAGCATTAATCCACACCACGGCTGCAGACTTTACTAAATTGTATGCCTATATGAATGGGTGCAGCCATACCAAAGAATTTCTTCATTCTTCTTCTATTAACTTTACTAACCAATATCAGTACTTCTACCTTGAAACAGAACTGAATGTTTCTAATTCTTTCTAAAACCAAAGTAGTCTGCATTTTGTTGGACTACTAAGAACAAAGTACTGTAGAGAAAACAGAGGATCTTAAAATGAAATATTAGGTTTCTATCATAGAATCTCCAGTCATATCCAAGAGATGCCTGTCCATAGCATTTCTGGAGAGTATTTTCCTCTGTATCCCCCAAGGAATCCTTTCGGTTCCTTTTGTTTTCAGAGTTCAGCCCTGAGCTGGAGGGCGACTAGGAAATGTAGATATCATCTATTGCCTCTCAATTGCCTCAACATTAATAGGCAGCTGAGTTGCTGAACAACAGAAATAATAATAAAAAATAATCCCTGTAAGCAGCATACTCCATCAGTAACATTATTATGGGGCAGTCGTAAACCTGTTCTTGTTTGCAGGCAGAAGAATTACTGGTTGTAGCCTAAAATAAAATGGAGATACAGACAGATCGCTGGAGATGATCTTCTCTTCTGTCTCTGAAGCTATCACCACCCTACCTGAGCTGCTTGCTGAGAGCTGGTCTAACAGAAACTTTCTTTTGGATTTAAGGATAGCATAGGAAGGATGATAGGTATCTGAAGATGCTGCTGCTGTGAAATCCAAAGTGTTTTGATGAGCTACTCAGAAGACCCTATCTGTGGTCGTATTTGTATGTAGCTACATGCCTCTGTTTTGGCATGTCTTTCCTTATACAGATATATGCACCATATTTTGTAACTATTACCAGAAATGAAAAAGACATCACAGCTGAACTAATTAGGTTTCAAGAAGGATATAATTATACTCTTGGGCTTAGCTTTGCCACAATTTAAGCGGAATTGGTACAGCAATAGAAAAAAGGGGAGAAAAAAAATTAAAGCAGCTTACTGAGTACATACAATATATTAATGCACTTTTTATTATGGACATAACTCCTTATGGGAATAATCCTACATTAGCAGATCCATGAGTAAAGAGTGACAGAATGCAGCTGATATAAATCTAGAAGATAAAATTAAAATCTGTTTATAAATAGCTATTAATTTTGCTTTCCAGACTGCTTTCCATTCATCCAATTAATTTTGCTTTCCAGACTGCTTTCCATTCATCCAATCATTCATTGATTTCAAATGAAGTTATAATAGAGAAAAATTACAGGTTTTCACCTAAATCCTTAAAAATACCATTATTTTCTAAGAAGCTTTTTTAAAAAAAATTTTTTTAAAGGAAAGCTTTGCATACATCTTTCCAGTTTCTGAGTTGCTCCTCATTGAGAGATTTCTGATTTATAGCACAAGGGGGACATTAGAGCAAGAAGGATACAACTCAGTGGCCTTGAACAGGACTGGCTAAACTCTAGCACGAGGAATATACAGAGGAAGTATTTAATAAGTGCAGTGCTTCCTTTGCTTAAAGGTAGGAGAGCTGTAGCCCTGAAACCTGATAGTTTCCTGGCAGTTCATCCTTGGATAGAAGCAACTACCTCTTTACAAGATGTAATATGCATTCAGTATTCAAACTTACTGTCTCCATCTTGTCATTTACATACCACCCAAAATACATATGTGTACACATATACACATAAAAAATATTTTATTATATCAATGTATTGGTATCAAGACCTCCTTACCCTTTAACCACTTCTCCAAAACAGCGTATGTAATCCAGTAAATATGATTTCACTGTTGTTAATAAGACGTTACAGGCTTTGAGTTGCTCTGATCTGGGCTGCCCCTGGCCGGAGCGGGGCTGAGCTGGGTTTCCCAGGCGCCCCGTGGCCAAGTGCCCATTGCCCAGCCTGTCTGAGCTCCAGCTCTGTGAGTGCCGCCAGGAAGGGGCTGGCAGCCCCAGGCAGTGCCTGCCGGACAAACGGCCCCCAGGGATATCAGGGGCCTGCAGGGCAGCTTTCACTCCTTCCCTGGGAGCAGGGGGAAGGCAGCAGGCAGGGATGGGAAGAAGTAATAATAGCTCTAAGGAGACCCAAAATTCAGGAGGAAGAAAGCATCCACATCACGTTTCTCCTGCTACTCTCACCTTCAGCATCCTTCTTGTCCTCCTAGTGAAAACCTCAGGATGCCAAAGAGCTCATTTCAACTTCCCTCTCCCTGATTTTGCCCAGGGAAGACTGTGTTACCACCTTTAGAGCCTAGGGGACCATTAAAAGAGTGATAAGAACACCAGAATAAGGGGTAGATACTAGGTACATTTTTTTTTTATGCAATGATTTTAAACATATAATTCACGAGGCTTTTCCATACCCATTATTCAATTTGGACTATTAGAGTTGTTAAAGTTCATTGGACTAACAGTAAATTCTTAAACTTTACCCATGTTCCCAGTTGTGCATAGCCCAGTTCAGTGTAACAAGAATTCTAAAAAATAAAAATAGTAGTTTTATAATTATAAATCTGTTTTTCTTTCTTTCACAGTGCAAACTGCAACAGTGTTACCAGATTTAATAATGCTAAGGTGCCTACATGAAATGAGACTCTATGTGCAGAGCTCCAGTGAAAGCTCTGAGGACTGCCTAGAGCACTGAAACTTTTGGAAGGATAGATGGTGTTACTCTGTGTACAAGTTCTCTTTGGCCCATTAAAATAGGTGTGAAAATTATAGTCAGAAAAAATGAAATAAAAATCAAAGCAGCGTTCCAGCTACAATTATTAGCCTAGCGCTTTGGTGCTGAAGAAACAAGGTTAGTGTTACCACAAATCAAAGGTACTTTGTTAGCTGCTACTTTTTATGAGGTTGCTGAGGCAAATTTTACAATACAGTTTTAAACATCATTAACTTTGTGACCTTACCATTAATGTGTTGATACACAGTTCAGATTGCATTAGTGAGCCAAGTAGCTCCTACTGTGGAAGTGTATCTTCTCTCCCCCTTCCCCCAAGTCATTATAATAAGAGCACACGAAGGCAAATAGGGTTCATGCAAAACTAAGTTTACCTTTGATTTATACTACATTTTTAATGTTACCTTTATGCCATAAAAAAGCATTTGATACAAATTGGTTCAGGCTAGTGTTTCTGAAACATAACAGTACATTTAAAGAGGAGATAATGCAGCCATGGGGAATTCCCTTTCAGTTATGAGTGTAAACCGTTAAGCATACAGGTACTATATTCAAGTGCTTCAAAGGACAGCATTTGGTAGCAGCGTGCACTTTGTTTGCAATATTCTGGCAGAAGTATTAGTTTTACAAAGTAAATGACCTGCCAACAGCACTGCAAGGAAAAAATAATTATAAGAAAGAATTATCGTAGTAATGATAGACCTGCACTTGTTATTTTACACTGCCAGCCAACCACAGTTTCATTAAAACAAAACAAAAGTAGCACCAGTGGAGAATGAGATGCAGGTAAAGGCGGTATGTTGATGGCTTGAGGCTTCATGATCCATTTATAGGGTTAGAGTTTTTTAGTTTATCGTGGAAGGGAATGAGTAATTTGGCTAATGCATGGAAGATTTCATCACGTCATTTACAACTGCTCATGTGCTTTGAATAACTATGTGTCAAACCAATGTTGTTTTTTAGTAATTTTTGGCCAAGTCTTATAGTTTGGATGATTGTTTTGCAATATTTTGAAAATTTATTCTGGCTTCAATACAGCACCTTTCTGTTAAGAAATGAATAGTACAAAGTTGGCAAATCAAAACCTTCTGTTCACCTTGACAAGATTTGGAAAGGTTAATAAAAACCATAATCAAAAGAGCAGAAATACATAAACACACAATTTGAAGTCTGCCCTCGTTACTTCAATATGTGAATTGGAAAGGAAGACAGGTCATGTTCATGCAAGTTAGTTTAATTTTTAATCTGTTAGGTTTGTTTTTGCAAGGCAGAGGACATTAAAAACTGTATTAAAGAGAAGGATGGGGACAACCTCATACAAGTAGAAGCTGTTTCCATTTTGTAAAAATAAGACAAAAATAGCATATTTTTATTTGTCTTCACCTTACCAATATAATATTTTTCTCCTAATCCATTTTAGTGTATCATTAATCTTTAAAAACATTTGAAAAGTTGTTCTAGGATAGAATTTTTGTAATTAAAACAGAAATATTTTAAATACTACTGTGGTAAAAGTAGGAAAATGAGCGCTGATGCAAATTGTAAACACGTCTAAGCAAAGCCCAAGTAATACAACAGAACGCGCTACAGAAGATGAGACTTTCAGCTGCTCGGTAGCAGTTCTGATGCACTTTGGTGGGTTGTGATCTTTCCTCTGCTATATGACTACTCTCTCATTAGGAACCATTTCCCGAAGTAATAATTTCACTAGCTAAAAGGAAGGGGTTGTCATGTATATCACCAGAGCTTAAATGCAATCACAGTGTTCAGATCAGAGCCTACTAGAGTGGTCTTTAACCCTTTTTTAAAATCTCCTTTCAATGCACATTGGCTAAAGCTTAATGATATGATCCCCAATATGATGGCAACAGCTAAAAATCTTAATAGTATAATTTTAATGTTATATAATAGAGGGGAAAAAAGGATGAAGATCATTATAGAATAAAACACTGTTCTCCATGATCCACTGTTGAATGTTCACAAGCATACCAGTTCTCCACAGACCACTTGTTGGAAATCTGTGTTCAGGGCAAACCAGACAAACTCTGAGAAATGGTTAGATTAACAGGTGTGACTTGCTTCCCACTGAAGGAACAGTGTTATACACTACCCACATATCAACCTGAAATGGTTCTCAAACACAAAGTGACAACTCCACCGCCGTAGACTCAGGACACTAATGAGATTTCATGTCTTCAGTTAACGTACCTACTACTTGATTTGCTAATCTGAAACCAACCACTTAAGCTTATAACCAAGCATTCAGCTTTTCTGAGCACTCACCACCTGAGCCTCGGATTGTGCTTCTGGCTGAGTCAAGCTATTTTTTCCACCCTGCTTCTCTGCCATCTGCCATCTTATCATAGGAAAGTTTCCATGGCAGCCAGCATAAGGTACAATTGAGCCTTGCCGTTATACTTGATGGGATTTTTCTTTAGAGCTTCAATCCAGACTGCAATGTCATTTGTCAGGAAACTAACCAAGAGATCAAAAACAGTTTGGGGCATTTAGAATAGCTTTTGTGCTTTAGCTGTCCTCCTCAAACAAAAGGAGAAAACTTAAAAAAACCCAAACAAAGGAACAAACCAAACAAACCACAAAGAAACAAAGAAACAAACCCAAAAAAACCCAAACACCAAACTAAATGCTTGTTATATATGGCTATAAAATCCTTATTTAAAAACAAAACACCAGTATACAATTTTTTTCTGGGTTTTGAGTGTTTGAGAAAAAGCTTATTATTCCATCCCAAGTCTTGGAAGTGATAAACTTAAGATGCTTAGCAATCTTCCCAAGTTCATAGGTGACTAAGAAGAAGGGGGGAAAAAAAAAAAGTAAGAAAGAAAAAGTAATACATCTAAAATATAACCCCTCTGGAAAATATTGAGAGGAGGTAGCTTCTGCTGCATTAAGCCCCTCCTCCCAAAAAAGCAAAACAGTCAGTACCCCCCCTCCAAACAAACCCCACACAAACCAATTCCTCACTCCCCAAAACCCAGCCCCAGCTAGTCAACGTCTCCTTGTGCATGGAGACAAAGATTTGCTTAGAATAATGAGGTCCCTGGCAAATAAATAATTCATTCTGTAAAAGTTTTGCTACCTGGCTGGTTTTGTCATCCTGTTAATCTGCAGAATGCTGTATATATCACTGGACATATATATAAGAACAGCCGTAAGTTTCTTCCTCCCACATAGAAGCTGAACAACAGACTTTTCTTTAAAGCACATTAGAGCAGTTAAAAAATCCAACAGCCCACAGCTTGATCTAAAAAGTTGGCAAGGCAGAGAAGATAGACATGAGAAACTGGACTCCATGAAAACGGCACTGGTATAAAGACGAGACTTCCATCCTCATCTGCCTGTATTTTTTCCTCCTAGCCTCATGAGAGCAGTTTGTCTGTCCACAGATCACCCTCAACATTATGACCCATATGAAGAGTTTTCTTATTGATCATCTCAGCAATTCATTTGCTGGGATGAATATACCAAATTAAAATATAACAAGCGATGAGTCTTATGCTACAGGAATTTACTCAAGAAATATATTGCCCTGAAGCAATATACAGAACTCCTATGGAATTAATCTGTGCACATTCTCTGCAAGTTACAAAGACTACACCAGTATTTGAGGTTTAGACCAGAGAAGAAAATTAAGCTGACACCATTGCCTTCAGCATTTTCCCTTGTTTGAATACCAATGAGTACACTCCTAGAGTCTCATTATTCCCTTGGCAGGGCTTCCACTACCATTTACACATGAGTAATTTCTTTTTATGGACCCAATATCGTTTTGTTCAAAACACATTTATCATTACAAAATGTGATACAGTAGGAGCAAACAGCAAGTGCTTCTCATCAGCGTTGTCTTTGCGAAACAACTGCACATGAAAAACAGCTAGTATGTGAACCTGAAAATGCTTGTTTTACAATATCCTGCAGTTGCCAGGGGCTTGCCCATAATGAACTTACTTGCTCACACAGTTGAGTATTGCATGCACAGAGTCTTGTACAGCACATCCTGAAGGTTCAGGGTGAACTAAAATCTGTAACTGAGGTAATTTTATCACAATTATCTCTTTACTCTGAGTAATACAACACTCAACACTTAATAGATCTTATTAACTCAAAGTATTCTCTTTCATAAATCAGAATTTTTGGGGTGATGTGTAAACTATTCCCTAATTGCATATGCACACTTTTGCAGACACATACATATTTATATTTTAGCACAACTTTTTGACAAGGTTGATCTGAACACGGACACAACCCTTCTACTGGAACTAAGTCTGTCTTCAGCCTCACTTACACTGGTGCAATTCCTCCAGGCAGGTAAAAGGAAAATAAATAAAAATGATAGGAAGGTCACAAAGGAACAGTCACAGATATTTGACACACACGTATACACACCCCTGCATGCAATACTATGTTCACTGTTTTCTGATGAAAACACCTATAAAAACGCTGTAGAAAGTTAAGTGAACAAGGTAACCACAGCCCCACTGCATACTGTGTCCTATAAGCACCTTTAGAAATGCTTTATCGGCCGGAAGAGCCGTTGTTATTCCTCAGCTGGCCTGTGGCATGTGAAAGCTCAATGCTTCTTTTGGCTTGGCCCCACTGTGAGTTCGGGAGCTGGGTTGGTGCTGCCTCGCTTGCTGGGAGCAGAAGGTGGCATTCTGCAGAAATGCTCCTCTGTGGCTTGGGCTAGGAGCAAACGCTGCGCCTGGCATTGCCAACAGGAGAGCTACAGGCTTCTCAGCTCCCCCCCCAGCATGACTCTGGCTGTTGTTTAAATGCTGAACAAGAAATGGCCATTAGTTTATTCTTATATCAAAGTCCTTATGTGCCAGCAAGACTTGTTTCTCACTCTGCTTTTATTTCTTTATCAATTATCAACCAAGATGGAGTAAGCAGATATAGTAGGAAGCACAGAAACAGCAGAAGGGAGGAAAAAATAAGGAAGTAAAGTGACAAAGAAGCTACATGTGCAAAGGACCTACGAAGCACTCGTTCTCAGGGTGCGATTGTCCTAGAACTCTGATTTCCTAGAAGACAACTGCTTATTGCTTGAATTTACTTGGTTATCAGGAATCATTAGTGGACAAAGGGTTTCAAAATTTTCTGGTTCTTGGCATCAGGTGTCAGCAGTCATACCCAGAGCTGCCATTACACTTCCTACATTGAGCTATCCTTTCTCCACAGCTGACAAAAGCTTCCAACCATGAGGCACTAATCATTGTAGAGTAACCGTAGCACAAAGAAACCATCACATCCAAAACCTGGTAAGCCTAAGTGCTGGTCTGGCAATGCCAAGAATAAGTAGTCTGTGTCTCAGAGAGAAAGAACTTGAGCAACTGCGATCCAGCCCAATACCTAAAGAAACCTGGGTGTTTAGGTTAGGCCCCTAGCATAAGCCAAAGGAACAGAGTGCCCAAGACCCCTGTAGTTTGTAAATCGTGACATTTATATACACTTATGGGAATGGTGTCTGTACAAAGAAAACTGGTAGTTTGGAGGGGAGAAAATAGGAGAACATTGCCAGTTTACATTAAGACCATTTCCTAAAAACCTGCTTTTCATTATTTCTGTTTGTATTCCCCCCCCAGCCCCAATGTGTTCATCCCAAATTGCACTTCATTTAGTTCATGCCGTCAAAACCTTGTCTTCTTAAACAGCCATTTCTGCAGCATTCACACATACAGACAGATCTTTGCAAACAGCCTTTCAGGCAGTTCAAGTCTTTACTGAAATGTTAACACACAGGCTCTCTGTGCCAGAGAGGACTTTGTGGCAGGAGTCATACAGAAGTGAACACCCAGGTTATGAATCTTGTCAGAGTTCAGATTTACTTAAACTGGAGTGGGGCAGGGGGAGCAGCAGATCCCTGGGGTTGTTTGAATACAGCTATTCAAGTTCTGGATAATTAAAGTATCTATCTCATTTCAAAGGTTCAATAACATATTCTCAATACCAATGTAATTTAATACACTACTTAGAAATCAAATCCAATTGCAATGTTGCAAAACAAGATGGAAAACAGCTCATAGAAATTCCATCCAAAAATCAGTTTGGAATGGCTGTCACAGTGACTCCTCCCTTCCCAGTAAAGCTGGGGACCCCCTATGCCTTAATTGCTGAGCAAAATTAAGTTATAGTCTTCCCCTCACTAATAGGTGTTTACAACTAGGATTGAACATCTAGGCAGGTTATTTCAGCACATGTTCAACTATCCAGTTTCAATGTAGCAAACAGGTTTGTATTGATAAGCCTATAATAGAAACATACTTATATCAAGTTTAAGTTTACAGCCACCTTCTTTCCAATCAGAAAAGGTTCAGAAGGGCAAGAAAGTCTGAAGTGCAGAACATCATCCCATATAGATTTGATTAGCCATGAGCACCATCAGGCACCTCGAAGAATTGAAACACTGATATTTAAGGGCCAAGGCAATACTGCCAGCTGAATAATCTTCCATTCTCTATTAAGAAAAAGCTGCCAAAATAGATAATTTCTGGGAACAACAGGCAGTTGACTTTAATCAAGAAAGACCAAATTATTAGAAACAAAATAAGAAACTTTCTAAGTTTTCTTGAAGAAGGATTTACTGAAAAAAAAACAGAACAAAATGGTTTCATGGCTTGTATCACCTACATGCAAGCTGCTTAAAATCTTATGTACGCAAGAAATGAGGGACTGCCCACCAGAACGGTAATGAGAACACAGAAAGGCTGGAGGTGCTGGGCATCCACAGAAAAGCATTTCTGGTTTAAGCTCAGTACAGTCTTCATCACCTGCTGTAGCCCACTGTTGCCAGTAAATTGTATGCAAAGAATATGCATAAGTGCTCTTCCAAATAATAGACTTAGGCCTGCTTACTGGGGAAAAATTTTGATAGAGCCCAAATTATTCTTTCCTTACTCAGTGACAGGTATTTTCAGATCAAAATTATGAGAGATCAAAAACTTCCAATCCAATCTTTTCAAAAGAAAGTATTGCTCTTAAAAAAAAAAAAGTATTATAAGAAGGGAACCAACATTAAGAAAATTAGAACTACAATCTCCAAATAAGAAACATCATCCTATACTGATTGAATATTTTGGTTATTATTTTGGTTTCTCATTTGCTGAGAAAAGCAGGAGATTTTGTTCCTAATTCAGTCCACATAAATTAAAACTTATGTATATGTATTTCCATAACTACTGTGCCAGACTGGAAATGAGTCACTTGATATGATCTAGACCGAACCTTTATTTCTGTGTCCCCTGCTAATAGATTTTTAATGTAGAATTTTAGGAAAGTAAGTATGAGAATTCAGTCATAATAGCTATATTTACTGATGCAAATTTGTGTTCATCGTGTTAATTACCTATTAAGTGGGGTTGAAGTTCTGTGCAACATATCTCTATTTGTCTGCCCTTTATCAGCCTGTTGTTTGACAAAACCATTTTTGCTGTAAGGCTCCAAATCTATTCATCATCTCAGCTATCTTGCAAAGTGGTGAACTATTGTTTACAATCTAATATTAGGTTAGTTCTTTAAGAATGTGTAACAATATTTGCATAGAAACATGGTTTTGAAGCCCAGATCAGTGAGGGGAACCACAGCCTGGTGACTTCTGGAATTAAGTAGGATGCAAGATCTGCACACAAACTCAACCCACCATCTCTGTACCAACAAAGACTTATCTGGGAAGTCCATGCTACAGATTTTCACCTGAACTTTATGTGGGTTATCCAATTTTCCCCCAGACTTTTCTTTCTAGCTATGGCTTTTAATCACTTGCCAATCCACTGTTTTCCAGAACTGGAAGGACTGACAGACTACTCCTCTTGTAGCCTGCAGTTCTTCAGTATTACCAAGTAATACAGAGTACTCTTGATTCAATAGGTATATTTTCCTATCAGCTATGTACATTGACTTATGATTCACAGGTAGTGCATACAGGAGACAAGATGAGTATTTTAATTAAGTTAATCTTTTCTGTTAAATCGATGGTATGATGATAACTCAAAGAGGAACTGGAACCTCTGGAATATCGATAAAATATTCACTGATGTGCTAATGAACAACAGCATATCGCAAAAAAAAAAAATGGATTATCTGACACATTTAGCTATTCTAAAATGATTTAATGAAAAAAAGGCCTACATTGCATAGTATTTCCTCATGCTGAAGAAAGACCTTAATGCAAATAATTTAAAAGGTCAACAAAAATAGCACATACTCAAAAATAAATCGAGTTCCTCTTAGAAAGGTAATAAGTGAGGGGAAAAAAAATCACTATCATATAATTATTCATGAAATGAAGTGCTCATTTTTATTATTTTTGAAAGTTTCTATTAAAGATAGATATCTGTAATAGACACCTCTTTCTGTTGAGAATGTTTACCGTAAGTCATCTTTCCTTTTAAACCTAGAAGTACAACGTTACTTATCAAACACTAAAGTGTTCAAAAATATTTCAGCTATCTGGTGGAATGAACAAGTGTTACATGTTACTTTAATTACCTAGAAATCACAATTCTGAGCTGCAATAATATTATATGGTCAGCAAAATTAAATTACTTAGGAATTATAAATAAACATACTGAGCTGTTTATTAGATTAGGTTTTAATTGTTTCCCTAACGTTCTAGCATTTAAGATGACATTTTTATTAGCTAATAATATGAACGTTAATGACATTCTGCAAGGAATACGTTAAGTTGTTTTAACTGAATTTACCACATTCTTGTCATTCTGATTGAGTAATTGCTCTTATCTTAGTTTTAAATACTTACCAATGTGATTACCTATTGTGTTATCTGGTAAACTTTTTGTTGTTGTTGTTTTTAACTTCAACCAAGAAGGAATAAACTTAAGGCACAAATAAGATTAAAATGAGAAAGGCAATATATCACTAAGATTTATTTCCTAGCTTTTTTATTATTATTATTAAAAAAAAAAAGCTTTGAGTAGGCAACTCAATGAAGCAACTAAACACATCACTGAATAAAGCAGTTCTTTCCTTACTCCTTCTTGTGGTTCTCTGTTCACAGAAAGGTGTACTTTCAGGATAATGCCATGTGACCAAAAGGATGTTAAAAAAACCAAAACAAACTCAGAAAGAATCAGTTAAAAAGCACATTTTGCTTCTGGAATAAGTAAAAAAAACCCCATAAAACCAGCTGTAGAATAAGTCATACATTTAGTCTTCCAGAAATTAAGTATTTTATATTACAGTGGAGTTTAAACAACAGAATATTAAACCCATACCTGTGCTGAATTTGTATCCAATTCTTCGGTGTTCAAACACAGCCATAGAACACACGATAATATTTTTATAGTTCTGGAAATCACTGAGTGGAAATCAGAAGCAAAATAAATTACAGTATTTCTTCTGTGATCTTTTCAGTATGGCATTTAGAAAATGGGATGCATATATAAAAGATAAATCAGAAAGAGGGATGCCATGTGAATGGTGCCAAGTCATCTTTTTGTTCAACTATGCTCCAGGAACCACTTGTTTCTTATTTCAGTTTTTGTTGAAAAGTTACTATCACCAAATGTTGTTAATATCAGATTAGCAACAACATTAACAGTAAATATGTTGCTTTTTAATAAGGAAAACATATTCTGATCATATAGGAACACTGATCACCTGCGGCTGATGGCACTTGTTTGCAGAAGTGCTGCTCCTGAGTACCAGCTTGCCAAGTCAGACTTCCAATCTGGAGCCTTCACAAATACCTAAAGCCATGTCCATATTGGGCTATTTGACAAAATTAGAGCAAGTCTGCTATGACTGCTGAGATAATGCATTTAACTATTAACCTTAAAAAAAAAAATCAGGTCAGAACCACTTATGTCTAGTTTACTTCTGAATAAGAATATCGCACTTCAAGTTGATCATGCTGTCATCTGTGCTCGCATTTCTGTATCCTTACCTGGTTCACCTGATAATTTTAATGCAGTTACAGCTATAGTCTCTTTAGACTGATTTCCCCTCCCCTTTTCAGCAGCAATGGTAATGCTTTCCTGCCCCATGAGGGTGCTGTAAAGGACATACCTCAAAAACACAGTAGGTACCACCATACAGTCAGGTTAGATAGATGAGTGAATTCTACAGAAACTATCCTCTCTGTATGTGAAATAAATGTAGTTTTTGTACTTTGAGGACACGTTTTATGAAATTTTTAAAAAGAAGAAAACCTTGAAGGCTGCTTACTTAATATTACAGGTTATTAAGTTGGGAGTAATTATTTTTAAACTGCACAAACCATAAAATTGCTTTGTGATGTCTTTGTAATCTTATGTTCCATGATTAGGCAAATCAAACAGAAAATATGTAAGACTCCAGACATGCAAATTTAAAAAGCATAGATCAACAGAAGGTTCAAAGTCAGTTATTTTCTTCTATTTTGAGTTTGTGGGGGAAAGGAAAAAAAAAGGGGGCACAAGGAGAGTAGCCACAGACCTATTTAAAGCAGTAAATATCAGACTGTAGAAGGTCTGCCAATGGAACCCTGCAGGCTCTTTAGAACTTTTGAGTGAGATGACAGAGCTTATTTTGCTCATATGTAAGTGCCCAAGATGCAGATTCTAAAACTTTACTGAGTCACTGAGAAGAGGAAGAGTGAACTCATGAGAGAGAGATTTGGCCAGGGACTGAGAAAAAGAGTCTAGACAGACCTCTTTTATTAAACATTATTATTGCAGTAGCACTTGAAGGCCAGAAACCAGCATGAACTCCCTTGTGTCATATACTATAAATAACAAACTTTCTGAAAAGAAAACAATTCTAAGAGAAAAGACTGAAGAAAATGCCTGTGCAGTTCCTTTTGTTTGTAAAGTCTTAGGGAAAAAGAAAAAAAAGCAGCGACTCAAGAGCATCTTTAAGAATTCCTGTTACTACTTGAAATAGTGTTCTGTAACAGTTCTCTGTAAGAGCGTTATCTTATTTTAAAATGCATTAATTTTGCGGTATTTGGCTCTCCTCTTTTTCTATGACAATACTTGAAAAAGCTCAGACTAATTCAGATGGAAGATGCCACAGATTCAATGTAAGTAAATACTAGTCACTTCAGGAATACTGCTACCTAGTTTCTCTATTATTTCTCATGTTTTATAATGGGGAACTCAGTCCTTGAAAAACTGTTCTTGATGAGTGTAGTACATACGTAAGACAGTGAATAAAGGTCATTGAGAACTAGTTCCACTGATGTTACAGTTACAAACACTGATGAAATGAGCTATAGCATTTCCAAAGTCTTGCCACAGGCCTATTTAGGCTAACATAGTCTTGCACCTTAGTATGAGCTCTTGCATAGACCTTATCATCACCAGCTATTGTGTTGATAGCTGCAGCTGTGGAGAATCTTTTGCTTATATGTAATTTCTATGATATAGAAACCCTCTCTAAGTATACTATTAGGTTGTTGAAATAAAACTACTATTTATATGAAAAACACAGAACTAGGATGAACCAGGAATTATATAGGTAGCAGAGCACTAATACTGTAAAAGTCAGTGGCCCGCTGAAACAGCCAGAGAGAGACAGGCACACACACAGCTGAACCACCCATCAAAATCCCCCACCCATGTTAGTATCCTGTGGTGGTGCTTCTTCGTTAACGAGGAACGTGAGCAAAGGAGCACAGCGGAAGGAAGGCAATCAAGGCTTCCCAGCTGAACTTGCACTTCACACTGAGTGAACATGATCTGGGACCAGAAAGACAAACACTCACACAGTCAATTGGAAATGGGAGGCTTACTGAGAAACAGCTGCCTCTTACTGCTAACCAACTCTCAGCAGAGTCCCAACTAGCACATACCAGAAGCCCGGACACAGACACGTTTGGTATATTTGCAGGAAGCCAGGAATGAGCTCTAGATCAAAGAAGAAAAAAAACCTGCCTCCTAACCACATACATAAATGCTACAACTCCAGCCACTTGGGAATAAAAGGAGGCGGGGGGGGAAGTCTTTAATCAGTAAAGGAACAGGAATTATTGTGGTCAAGCACAATGATACCCTCAAAGAAAAGTGTGATTTTTCTCCTAAGTAGCAGCCCAAAGAGTTGAGATATTTCTCCTAAGCTAGAGACATCTCTTTATCTACTACTTTGTAACAATAACTACCATTTTACATGAACTATACATCTCCACTAAATTAATCTCAAGTGAAGAAGTAGTTGGCAGACACCAACAAACCCAAGGCACTGGAATAAACCCTGGAGAAAAATAATGGTTTTCCTTTGAAATGCTTGAGAAGAAAGGAATTCCATACAGCAGGAAATCCTAACATCATATAGCTGACTGATATCACCGTCCACAGAAACTGCTGCTGAAGAATGATACAGAAAGACATGGGTATATTTAAGAGAAGGTACGATTTCAGTCCATCAGAGCAACAATCCTTTTATACTCCTGAGGAAAGGGACAGAACAGATTCTGTCTCTTTTACTTGCTGGAATCTTAACTGAGCATTTCTTGACAGATTAATCATAGTCCTGATGGGCACTGGGAAAGAGACACATTTGTGGGAGAGGAGAAATCTCAGTGTGAATGAAATATTATCTTGAAGAGGGTAAGAGGGTAGGGCAAGGGATCCAGCAAAAGTTCAATACCTTTTCCAGGAATGTCAGCACCTGGGCCCATGGAACAATAGACATGGGGCAAAGGGGGTGAGGGTGAGGGGGAGAAGAGGTGAAAAAAGGAAAAAAAAAAAAAAAGAGAGACGCAAAAAAAAAAAAGACCGTACACTATGTGACATACCACAAAGAAATATTTTCTTGTATTTGAAGGATTATTTCAAACATCACAGGATGACCTGAGTGGCCAACCTCTGTCACTACTTTCAAAACAATAAAGCTATAACATCATTGTTCTGCTGAGTTACTAAAGTCATCCTTATTTATTATTAAAAAAAAAAAAAAGAAAAAGTGATAAGGAGGTTGGGAAAAATAAAAGTGCCTGAGTCTGTGCATTAAAGCACATTTTAGTGAATGACACAATACTACTGCTGGCAATGACAGCTGAACTCATTCACTGATCAATATCAAATAGTTGTCAGAGTCTTTCAATCAAACCTTTAAAGAGCTTGAGAAAAAAAAGTGTCAGCTTTTAGAGACAAATGATGCTGATATCACTATGGCAACCAAAGTCATCTTTCATGCATGATGCTGAGGCATGTTACTGAATATCACATGAAGGCTATTGTCACTGTATTAGATCACAGTTTTGGTCTTTATTTGACAAAGAATAGTCAGATGTACCAGAAGGATGCACCTAGATAGTACAATAAGGCTTAGAATGACAACAGTGAGCAATAGCTACTTACATCAGTACAGTGGCAGGTCATTTCCTAGTTGGATGTGTTAACAAGAAGTCAGTAATTCTACAGTAAATAAAGCTGCCCAGTAACGTTAACTGAATCAATGGCAATGCAGCATACCTGACAGCAGAAAACCTTTAAATACAAGGGGAGGAGCGGGGGGGGAAGGAAAGTTATTTCCAGCCTTACTGTTTACTGTGGTGAAATTTCTCACAGGCATTATAAAGACCACCTTTTACTTCCTGTAAATTTTTCCAATAAAATTATAACAAGAGACAAATACTCCTTGAAGTACACTGTCTGTCACCGCACACCTTTAAACAGCAAGGACTATTTCTCCTCCTCTAAAACTATTTTTTACCTGCAGTGTAATGAAATGGCTTATAGACAACGAACAGCACCTGGGTAGGTTGCAAATGGAAGTGGTAAGGACTTGCAACAGAGTCTGTTTGGCTGCTGACTTCCAGCAGCCTGAAGTTTTAAATATTAGAAGTTATCATTACCTTAAGGGAAATTATACTGGAAGTAGAAGTTAAGGGGGAGAAATGTGTTGACTGTGGCAAAATGTTTCCTGATATACTGAAACTTCTAACTAAATTTCTTGCCCAGTGTAATTTAAACAAGTCAGAGTCATACCGTATAGAGACGTGAAGAAGTTGTCTGGTTTGTTGGGTTTTTTTAAGTTATTTCGGTGGACACACTTGGTGTGTCTAAAATGCATATCTACTAAGAAACACAGGAAGATATTGTAACCAGATGTAACCAAAATGATTAGTTCGTTCTTTTGTAACTAAGCAACATAGAGATAGGAGCAGGTAGACAATACTTTAATATTGTGTTTGTACATCTATGGCTATAGATATGCTACTATGCCCAAAGACAATTGGATGAGGAGTAGTACGGTCATGCTGCTATGTTCCCAGTACAGCCCCAGCCCATCTTGACAAGGAGTCGAGGGTAGTTAGAATAATTGGTTTGTTTTAAGGGTGCCAAATCATTGTTAGGGACCATGCACCATGAAGAAGAGGAGCAAGTTACATAAGCAAGGTGATATTGCGCATGTCTAGAAGAAGCAGTTGACCTGTACGACCACCAAGGACCACCAGAGACCCCCACGGAAGCCCCTCGGAGCTCAAGGACACATGCGTAATGACCACACAAATATGATAATTAGTTCTGGGAAATAGAATGAATATGCATGATCATTCCGGGAAATTTGATGCATATGTAGGTAATCAGACAATATAAGTTTCAGTTGATGTAACCTGCGGTATGCACACTAGGTGGAATGATCCCCCGTGCATGCGGCGCTGTAATAAAGAATGCCTGCTTCTTAATACTACATTGGTGATAAGGAGTTTGATTCCCCATTTCGGTGACACTATCAGTTTAGAGGTAGCAGTTGTCACACTGCCTAGATGCCTCCGAGAGAGAGAAATGGCTGATTTTCAAGATTTCTACATTATTTTTGGTCCAAGCTGTAATATCACCAATATTATATAAACTGCTAGTAGTTTTGAGCCATAAAAACTACTTGCTTACATTTATTATATGAGACAACATGTTAGGTGAAATAAGCCATCACTTATAATTCCAACCTTGGATAGCTCAAATCTGTTTAAGTATTCAGTGCTTCCCCGAGCCATTCCTCCCACTTCCCATAAACAGAAAAAGCAAATCCTCTTGGTTCATTTGTCAGATTAAAAAAAAAAAAAAAAGTTTAAAACCCAGTCTTCTTAGAGGCTAAATTATCACATGCTGTTGCATTAATTAAGGGACACACTTCAAATGCTTCTCCAGTTCTGGGTGACTTGGAAACACAAAAGGCCCTGCAGGCAGCTTCCCCAACAGTTATCTCACTTTCTCACCATGCCAGTATCTCCTCTATCACACAAATGCTCCTTTTCCTCTCCGTAGTGGATTAAAAACTCATCTCTGTTGAACAATGGTACAAGATCACTTAAACAGCCTAGCACCTTCCCGCTCCCCTCCCCCAGCCACAAAGACAGAAAAACATTTGTTGCTATGGATTTAGAGGGAATGGGGAGAGATTTAGCTGATCTTCATTTATTAACCCAGAAAATGAGCGTAAAGTTTGGGGTCTGAAGTAAACAAAAAAAAAGCAAGTGCATAATGTAGGTGACACTGTGGACTTTTTTAGAGCTGGAGAGAGAAAAGGCAGTGCAAGATCCGTATGCAGTGCCAACAAGTGAGACAGAAAAGAAAACACTTTGGTTTAGACTTCCATTGTTATCGAGTTTCCAGTCAGAATCTCAACGATGTGCCTATGTTTTTTGTAACGTTTGTATAACATGAAAAGTCAGGTTCCTCCATACTTACCTTCAAAATCAACCTACTTTCTCACTATTTCAAGATTTCAAAATGAAACTATGGATTTTGAGCTATTTCTTAAGAATAACATTTCTTTTTCACAGTAATTTCATCTTCATAAGAGTCAATAGCTGCATCTTCACTAGCCAAGAGGACTCTCATTTGTGAGTGTCTTCCTTCACTCAGAGGAATAAAGTCCTACCTATTTTTAGGCTTCTTTTTTTCCTTAGGTCTAAACACAGAGAGTTGTTTTGTGCATCTTGGGGAAATATTAGTTTATAAGCTTAGAAATCGTACAATACATCTTTAAAGAAAAAAGGTATCCTCTCAGCTTTGCGAGAAGACTGTTTTATAAAACAAAATACAGAGTTGTAAGACCTGAATGTTTTTCTCCTCAGTCACTTTAATAGAAAAGAGTTTCAAATCACATTTGGTCCAAGATAAAACAAGCCTTTGCATACCACAGGCATTTTAGGACTGACATGAAAAAGAAGCCTACTGTTATTTGCACTTTCCTA
This sequence comes from Mycteria americana, assembly GCF_035582795.1. Classification (NCBI taxonomy): domain Eukaryota; kingdom Metazoa; phylum Chordata; class Aves; order Ciconiiformes; family Ciconiidae; genus Mycteria; species Mycteria americana. The sequence continues at coordinate 113,248,653 of NC_134365.1, forward strand.
TGAAGGCATACAGAAGATCTATCTATCTTCTTTGCTTTCACATCAGGAAAAAAATATAATTTCCTAACTTAGATCCCATCACAAAGGGAATCCTAGTCTTCTCAGTGACAACCAAGGTGTTTACCATCTCATAGGAACAGACTCTTTACCTCTTTTTCCACTATTTACTTTATCATGACACTGTCTATGGAAAAGCACTAGGCAGAGACTTAATCCCATCAAACCAGAAGTAAACACCTATTCTGAAACGCTTTTCACTACAACTCCTAAAGGACAGTCAGTATTAATCACCACATCTAGCAGTAAAGCATAGCTCTAATTCTAAACGCTTTCACTCTAAGAGATAAACCACAACTAGGATTAGCAAGCAAAGCTAAAAATCTAGTTGTTTGTACATGGAAGGATAATCTCAAAGTCACCTAGGGCTTAACATCCCCCATACAGGCATACTCCTCATACTTTGGTCCTTCTCCAGTTACACTATAAGCCAAAGTTGCAAACAGGCAGCAGGCACAAGCTTATCTGCCTCCTAAGGCAGAGTCTTATTAGCACACCAGGACTACTTAACCCTCAATTCCTCTGCCCAGGGAGATACTCTCGACTACAGTTACATTCAGGGTAGGCTAACGAGCTGAACCTGCCAAAGCCGTCAGTGTGAATCAATTAACATCTGCCTCTAGATTTGCAGCACCTGCTAACAGGCTGGATTACTGGAGGAAGCCAGCTATGCTCTCCCAAGGTACTCAGAAGTGTCAGAGTACATTAGAGTTTTAAAGCTAGTTTCAGCAGTAGGTGCAGGTGGGGAAGTGGGTTGTGTAGCCCCTCCTGGCAAGCGTGTGGGAATGTACGTTGCTTTCTGTAATAAAATATCATGCCAGAAGAAAAAGGAGCTAATTAATGTGCTTCTTTTTTCATCCAACAGCAGGATAACTGGCACTGCTCTCACCTCTCTGTCTATAAGCTTTTGGATGCTCTGTGCAAGCTGAACTATCTTCTGAGGTTTTACAAAGCCAGTCAGAGGGAGTGGACTTCCTCTATTTTTGCAAACGTATATATGCTAGCACAGGTGCTAATGGTGCTGTGGGAGCTTCTGTTCAGCTACGGATCAACCTGCTAGTCAGTATCATAAAGCAGACTGTTTTGCCAGACTTGTTATCGTTTGGAGTGGGGATGAAAGGGGCACCTACACAATGGAACAGGCATATCGGACATGCTGTAGATTATCATGAAGATCTAGTGATCTATAAGCTGACCCTGTGCAAGTGGAGGACACAGCATTATTTCTTTATAAGCTTGTTGCATCTCCTTTCTGATAAATACAGCCCCAGATCATTCGACAGATACATATAAAATATTCTATGTCATTTCCTTCCTTACCAATTCATTCTTAAAAATGATTGTGCTTGTACAGTCTTCCCTTCTTCAAAGGTTTCCCTTTATTTTCAAGTTTCCTTTTCTTTTTTCCCCTCTTTTGTGTCCAAGTTTCATGTGGCTGGTGTGCTGATATGAAACTACTGATCAGTCTAGGGTAATTCTATCAGGCTTTTCTTCTAGCTATCACTGAAGTCTGATCACCTGCTGCTCTGGGGAAATTTTGTAGTTCCCCATACCCCAAAACTCAGACACATGCTGAAGTCACATCTGATATATTAGTTGTAAAATCTGGGGCTTGACTCCAGGCAATACTTTTGGTAAGGTGGCTACTGACACATAGTGACAGTGAAAATGGCTTAAAATTGCTGGGTATATTATATAAGGTCAAATACTCATGTTGAGGTAAATTAATTGGAAATATAAAAGTTTTTTTCTGATTTCCTGTGATCTTTCTTTGTCAATATCATCAGGAGTCATAAATCCTTCTGCACTGATGCCCTTGGACAGGTATATTCCCTCAGACAAATAGTAAACATCCTCTTGGCATTTTTTATTATATATATTTTTGTGTGTGTACGCAATGTGAGAGCTATGAGAACAAATAAAATGAATTCTATTTATTTAAGAGATTCATTCCTAGTCTCATGCTCAGTTGGTGCTGCTTCTGAATTATACAGTCATGCCTACAGTTTTCCTATCTCTGAAATATATCTTTTCAAAGAAGGCACATAGAATTCAGAGGAAGAAAAATGGCCTAAAGTCATTAAATCAGTTATGGAAGGTGTTTCTGTAACATTAAATTTATGAATTTATTAGGAAGGAGAAAAATAAAAATCTAAGTTAGTTGTGCTTCTTTGTCCTGATGTTGCTTTTTAAAAAGTTTATATGGGATATCACATCCTCAAAGGAAAGACTTGTGTCAATGGCTATAAGTCGCAAGGTTTTTCAACTGTAAGGTGAAAATACCAGCTCTCACCTTTACTGACTCTCCATACCAACAGGAAAGCCCTGATGCAGTTTCCTCAGCTGTGGGAGTTATAATTTTTCTGCCATGGGTGCAGATGACACATTGCCTTTTACTGCAAATCATGAAGTGTCCTATCAACTACACGGAAAATAAATGGGGTACTTGTGCTTGACATTGCAGTATAGGGCCAGCTGCTGCTTAGCCCTTCCTGGAAACCCAGCAGGAGAAGAAATGGAAGTCCTGTACCTGTGTCTGTGAGAGTGAAGAGAATACCCTGCCTCTACACACATTTGATTTTCCCCGTAGTTGTTTGTAGGGTTTGTCTGTCATCTACTGGAGCCGGCAACCTACACTGCATGAAGGGGTGCAACCGCATGTACACTTACTCTGCCTTCTGAGACATAGTTTTAAATTATTTTTTTTAATGATTGTGGCTTTGTGTAATCCTAAAGGAAATAAATGAGAGTAATACATAATAAGGTTTCATTTTGTCTAACAAATCTAGGTGTTTCATTCAGAAGAAATGAACCATTTTAGTTATTATGGGTGTCAAACCTATCAGCAATGAATCATTTGTATTAATCCCAAACAAATCGAAGTACTACACTGAAATTAACTTTAGAAAATACATACATTAAACACCTTGCTTAAAGAAAATAAGAATATCCATATTTTAAAAAATAGATTTAATGACAATGTTTAAAAGTAACTTTTATTTTAATTAATATTGAAACCATGCATTCCAAATTCTATTACTGTTTATTTAAGACAGAAATTCAGCTGTCTTATAAGTGTACACCTACAGGCACACACAATAAGGAGGTGAGCTCTTGACAGGTTTTTTTTTCATTTGCACTTTGAAATCATGCATACAGAAAAGATAACAGGGCTGCAAAAATAGTTGTTAAATATATATGTACAAGGAAACAAAGGTTGGGAGAAAAAAATGCTGACAACGATAAACAAAGCATATGAAAATATGATACTGCTATGATTTTTGGGGCAGAAGCTTGCCAAATTCTCTCAAATTCTTGCTACCATCTTTTAATTAATTCCCTTCTTTCATTCAAGTCTTCACCAAATCCTCTTTTTTTTTATACTAGTGTTGGCTACCTTTGAGACTGTCTTCACATGTTCTGGATAATGTTGGCCATGAAGTTGAAAGGGTTATAAGTGCCTTGGACTGTCTGCCCTTGGTCAGCTACTGACACACCTCTTGTGCTTCACATTAGTACTGCTATTATGCCACCAGAGAGCAAATACAACTTTTGAGTAAATTGCACTAGGAGTCATGCGAGGTGTTGCACGCTAGAGACAAGGTTTGGCAGGCATGAAAGGTCTCATCCAAAGCTTACTGAAGTCAAAGGGATCTTTGCACTAGCTCATGGGCATTGGATGTAGGGCAGTTGAAACACACAAGTCTCTCAGGTCAGCCATATTTGCTACTTTTTTACAGAAAAGAAAAGAGTGATTCCAGACCTACACTGCTTAATGTCCCTAACATTTGGTTATATATCTTTGTTCCCTAAATGCAATTTCTCTTTTCAAACCTATTCTGGTATTTTTTTATTCTAAGTGTATCCTAAACTCTCAGATCTGGCATTTCATCTCTGAATTTTTTCCAGACCTTTATAAACATACAGTTGTTTCTCCATTCTGTGCCATTTTTGATGTCTGACACATGAAAATCATAGGTTTTAGTTTCATTTCTGAAGACCTGTTTATGTTCAAGAGTTTTGTTTTTATGTCAGATGTTTGTCACATGCTCTAGGCTGTGCATTCCTTCCAGGTTTTCTCTCCTGTGACTTAGAATATGTTAATAAAAAAGGGGCTTAGATAAATAATGTCTGCCTGTATCTTAATCAACCTTCTCAGGAGTGCCTTAGCACAAAAAAGGATCCTTGATCTCTCATCAGCCAGGTTTGGGACATGTTAGAGCTACTGTCCTTCCTATTCAGCCTACACACCTGTTTTCCTCTAAGAACTAGGTTTGGGGAGCAAATGTCAGAACTGAGCATTACCCAGATCTTGTCCCTTATAAGGACTTGGAAGCATATCTTTGGACCCAAGCATTTGACATAATTAATGGATCTGGTAGCAGAAACGTAATTTTTATTCATTTTTAAAATTCATGCTTCGGTGCTGATCATCAGTGCTAGCGATTGCAGAGCTTGGTGTATTGGTATTAAGGGCCAAGTTCTACAATCACTACTGCTCTTTGCCCACACAACAGAAAGGTTTTACTGCAGTGGAACAAACAGCATCCCCTCTGTGCAGAGGAAGGCTGTTAGGTTGCAAGGCTGTATTAGGGTAGTCTTCCTTCATATCAAAATCAGTTGAGGTCAAGAGGGGAGAGAAAGAGCTATTAACAAAATCATTGCAGCTTCTTGTTTTTGTGCCATGTAGAAGCAATTTTTCTGTGTCCAAGTTTTCCTTGTTACTAGTGGGTTTGCTGCCCTCCCTCCTTGCAGGCATTGCAGTCCCCTGTACAACCCTTGATTGCTCAGACAAAGAATCCACTCTTTGGCTGCAAATGCTTAAAGTCTTTGATATCAAGCCAGCCAAGAAAACTAATGCCTAACTGAATCAATCGCTCAGCTGCAAAATGAAAAGCATACTAGATTAGAATGGAAAATAAGAGTAGAGGTGACTTTAGAGCCATGATTTTTTTTTCCTGCTTTTGTCAGTGGAAAAACTATAATTTCCCTTTATGTTCTCCAATGACAAAACATGATTTATGGCCAATTTTTTTAAAGTGTATTTATAGTTGTGCTCATGAAAGGTGCCACACTGACAGCTCGCTAAGCTCCACTATTGTATTAAAATACAGTTAGAGCAGAGGCAATGGTGAGAGCCCTTTTTTTCTTTTTTTTTTTTTTTCTTTTTGCCTGCTTCCCCACTCTCTGCTCCAATACTTGTTCAGTGCTGCACAACACCCCCTCACTCCAGGCTAGATAGATTCTTAATAAAAGTCAAAGGATTTTCAGAAAGAGACTGTCATCATAATCCTGATGTCATTGCAAGTTTTCTCTGCATACTTGTTCATGCTTTATTGTATAACCATATCAGCAACAGGGTAGAGGTAATGGTCTCTCATGGAAGAAAACTGCAAGATTATCTGTAGTGCAGGGAAAAATACTTAAATTCTGCAGCATTTACTGCTGTTACTGGAATAGAAATTTCTGTGTTGCAAATATTCCTAATAGCCAGTATGTTCAACTATTAGTGCTTAAAAATAGGAATCTTAATGTATACATTGACTACAAAAGTGTGTCAAAGCCTGGAGACGTACACATTTGGCCCCCATTCTTAAGATGAAACAGAACATCTTTCCCCCATTTTGTTATTCAGGGACTACATTTTCTCATGTTACATAGGCACTTAGAAGAAACAAAGCAAATGGCTGTAAATTACCTGAGGGATTAGAACAAGTATGTGTCCTTAAACAAGCGTTTTCCACTCTATCTCTTGTACTTACGTGATTGCACAACTCTGTAATATCTGTATTTGCATGCTCGGTAGTGTTGATATCAAAGGAACAAACTACATTCAAAGAAATTCCTTCCATAATTTTGAAGCTATGGGCACCAAAATATTTCTGCTGTTCTAATCATGCAAAATTCTAGTATTTTCCTTTCTTTAAGCTAATTTTTGAAATGGTAGGAATAAACCAGACAGCCTGATTTGGTACTGCTATACCACTGGCAAAAAATATAAAATCTTTTGAAAGTATGTAACACTAAAATCAGGTGGGTTTAGAGAAAAGAGGAAGAAATCTCACAGCTTTAGAGCTTATTTGAATGGGTTTCAAGCTAAAATCCTACAAGTTTCATGTGCTATACCTGCCTCTCAAAGTAGGGACAATAGGATGCTATTTGTGGTTACTTGACTTCAGCCACGTGAAACGCATAGTAAGTGGCAGTTTTCAGAAGAATGAGTTAATGTCAGGAATTTTATAAATAATGAACATTGATATGACTCATGAATGCCAATTTCTGTGTGAGAAGGTTGCAGGTGTGAAAAACAGAAATAACCTACATTGTTGGTTAGAAAGTGTCCTTCTCATTCAGTTTTCCCCAACCAGACTCTTTACCCAGTTTTCTTTTCTCTGAAAAAAGAACAAGACAACATGATAGAATTTATATGCTATAGGAAAAAAAAAATGTAGAAATTGATATTTAGAAGAAATTTTTTAAAAATCATTATAATCTCTGAGATTATAGTAACTAAGATGGCATTTTTTCTGTGCTGTATAAAAATATAGATTTAACAGTCCTAGACAGTATTCTGTGAATAACAGATTGCCCCCAAAAACCCGCATTCATAAACACACAGAGACATGATTTCTGATACCCACAGTGCAAGCTGTTGCAAAGGTCTGAGGAGCTCTAGCTCTGGCAGAGCACACAGTGAAATACTCACACAGATTCTTTTACCTTCTGCTTCTGTAAGAGCAGAAGGGATAGTTAAGCTGTGCCTGAAGGAACTTGGTTCAGGTTAAACAACATGTGGGTATAATAGCTGTTAAATACAACTGTTTCCAAAGTTTTTGTATAATATAATATAATATGCTGAAAACATTTGTGAAATATTTTATATCAAAAGTGATATACTTAATGAAAGTACTGGAGTGGCTTAAAGTCACAGGTAATCAATTGAGAAAGACACAGAGAGCAATTTTATAAAATTTTAATTGCCATAGATAAAGTGTAAGATATTTATGTATCTAGCTGACTTTTAATATTAAAGATGATAGTTAACAAGAAGGATATCTTTGCAGGGTTTGTGAGGAATGAGAAAAAGTGGTTTTAGTTACCACTGTTTCTTACCTAAAGATGACAGCCATTTTGCCTATAAGGAATAAAGTGTCAGCAGCACATTAAGCTAATAATGTAGCAACTATTTGGAAAATAATTCCGATCAATGTATTTGCTACTTTCTTGAAAAAAAGCTTAAAAAGCACAACAAAGCAGGAATAAGTGTAGTGATATAAAGATATAAAGATATAAAGATATAAAGATATAAAGATATATGTATCACTGCAGTTCCCATGCAGAGAAGGAACAACTTCATTGAAAAATGTTCTTCTGTTGAACACTGGTACTGGTCTTACTTATATTGCTAAGTGTTAATTAAGCAGAATTCAGCTCAGTAACACTTAAATAATGAAGGTTAAGAAGACAGAACAGTTTCCCCTTTTGGTGCTAGCGTATGATCTGAACTGGAAGGGAACAAGGTCCATCTAATTAACTATAAGTGAAAATAAAATTTGCAGTAAGATTAGTGGATGGGATTCCAATATATCAGAAATGCATAAGTTGGCATATAAAGGCTGATACTGTTTGCGTGGTACTAGCCACTCTGAGCCATACACATGCTCTCTCAGGGGATATCACTGTAGATGTCAGTTTTGGTGGAAAGCTGTAGAGAGTCTTGGGGTCTGTCTGGTTTTTGATTGTAACCTTTTTGACCATGCAAAAGCAGGAAAGAGTTAACATATGTGCAGCTGCCAAAAACAATTATTCTTAAAACTGTGTTACAACTGACTCCCAGTTACAGCTTATCCTATAAAGGACAAAAGACTTATGGTACATAAGGCACAGGGAATGAATCAGATAGAATAGTCTGTGTTTCTCTGGGTTTAACAGGAAAATTCTGTATCAGATGTGACATGCTGCAGCTTACAGAAGGAATAACGTGCTACCTACATTTTAGTGGGTCTGGTTATTATAGTTAATCCTTTGGCCCATCTGCAATATGTTATTAAAAATATGGAGAACAAAGTCACCCAACCAAACAAATCTATTATTGTACAATCATTTTGTCCCTACAACACCACCCGAAATTAAAAGTCTCACATGAAGCCATGTTGTGGTTTAACCTGGCAGGCAGCTAAACACCACACAGCCATTTGCTCACTCCCACCCAGTAAGATGGGGGAGAGAATCAGAAAAAAAAAAGGTAAAACTCATGGGTTGAGATTAAGACTATTTAGTAGGACAGAAAAGAAAGGGAAAATAATAATAATGATAAAAGAATACACAAAACAAGTGATGCACAGTGCAATTGCTCACCACCCGCTGACCGACACCCAGCCAGTTCCCAAGCAATGAACCCTCAGCCAGTTTTTCCCCTAGTTTATATGCGGAGCATGACGCCATATGGTATGGAATAGCCCTCTGGCCAGTTGGGATCAGCTGTCCCAGCCGTGTCCCCTCCCAGCTCCTTGTGCCCCCCCAGCCTACTCGCTGGTGGGGTGGGGTGAGGAGCAGAAAAGGCCTTGACTCTGTGTAAGCACTGCTCAGCAGTAACGAAAACATCCCTGTGTTATCAATATTATTCTCATCTTAAATCCAAGACACAGCACTATACCAGCTACTAGAAAGACAATTAACTCTATCCCAGCTGAAACCAGGACAAGCCACAGTGGCAAAAGTAATGTTAGCAAAAAATGCTGAAAGAAGCATGCAGTCTCATAGCTATCAGGCTTTCACTAAAGTTATCTTTTCTCATTATGGATTCAGGTAGTGATCCTATTGGCCGATTCACAAATAATTCCTGCTTTTGGTAGGATTTATGCATTGTCAACATAAAAAATAAGTACATCTTGCTTATATAACACCTCATGATACTAAAAGATTCAAAAATATTTAGCCTATGTTTTATCAGAGCTTAGTTATTAAAAATTCAACAGGATTTATTCTTTTCTAAGGATGATAGCAAATATTGAGATAACTTCACTATCTGAAACAAAATAATTTATTAAATTCAATCTATATGGCAATAACATTATTAGGATCTTTCAAAAACTTTCCCTTTTATTTTGCACTCAAGAAGGAAGACTTCTGCTGCAAACTGAGGGCCTGACTCACACCACATAATTAATAACTGTGATTTTCAGCCATCATATGGTCAAAAGACCATTCAAACACTGCAACTATCCAATCAATGACACTGCTGATGAATACTGCAGTCAAATTCTGTCCTTTATTTAAGCTTTCCAAAAGATTGTATGTAATTAAACTAGCTGAATAACTAAAAAAATTTCTCTGGACTCTGCTGATTTCCTTTTATCCATCTTCATTATGTCTTTTATCATGATGCACCTCTGTTCAAACTTACAATTAACAGCTAAATTAAAAGGATGACAAACACAGAAAAAGAAAAGGGATGTTAAAAAAATAACCTGGAAAAATAAGATGTGGGTAGGCCATGGTCAATAAAAATAAAGATAGTGCCAGTAACTGTATTGCTGTTTTATTCAAAAAGGGAACATAACTGGCCTACAATCAAGTAGCTCAGCCATCTGTATGAAACTGAATTTATATTAAATCCGTTCTCATTTCAAGGTCCTAATGCCACTGTTAGTAGTATAATCAAGCACCATATTTGCTTAAAATAAAATCTGGAAGAAGGAGGCCCAAAAGGCAAGCAGCCATGAGTGGATGATAAATTGTCCACGATATGAAAGAATTTGAGAATGACTTCCATGAATGATTTCTTAAAATGGTTTAGCAATAACAAAATGTTCGTTTGTTAAGGCTTTTTGTGTGTATATTCCTTGTGTTAGGAGGCTATACTGATCTCTGGCATACTTTACAAGTGACTGATCAGAATTCCCGGAGATTCAAAGATTAAAAAGACCAGAAGGCAATACCAGGATCATCCTAGTCCGATATTCTGTGTGATAGAGAAGGTAGAACTGCTCTGAATTTGTATGTTCCAAATCACATTTCTTTGTTACAAATTGTACCCCTAAATGTAAAGAGAATATGACTGGAGGCCATGAGTGCTAGTGAAATAAAAGACATTTGAGAAGATGGTGCCAGGATAGCAAAAATTTCCTTAGTCTTTTCTGCAGTGGAAGATGAAAGCATCATGTTGTTTCAACTCATAAAGACCAATCTCTTTCTTAGCAAGTAAGATATGGTCTTCACACAACAATGTAAACTCTACTCTGGTAACTGAATTCTTATTTTTAGGTTGTTCAGGAATTTCTGCTGGTCACTGTAGAAGATTGATCAGCTATCAAAAAACCAGAAGTGATTTTACTTCTTTTGACTATACCTAATACCTCACTCTATAACTCCAAGAGAAAGACTTGAGGATCCCATGGAAGAATTACTGCAGTCCTTGCTGAGAACACCTAAGATGTTGCAGTCCTGTGCCAAACCGATTGCTTCTGTTAAGGGAATAGCTCTCTCTTTGTCCCATATTAACAAGTACTTTGGTTTTTTATTAATTGCTTTTCACTCTCTTCCATTCATTTTCCATTGTTTGAACATTTACATATTACTGATAAACCTTTTTGCCCTAACTTGTATATTTAAAATATAAAGATAATAGTATTTTTTATCTTTTCAAGTCAAGAGTACTTGATGAGCCTGATTTGATATTTACGGTTTTATCAGTTAGAGTAATCAGTATGAGTAGTCTCTTATCTATTAGACCACATGTTCTTTTTTGGTGTGGAGTACAATTTCTCTATGTTAGGACTGCAAGCTTGGGAAGGCATTTCTGCTTTTTGTCAAAGACAATTATGCTCATTGATTTCTTTATTTTATGTTGTTGTCTATGCTACAGAAAATATTGTGTTATTTTATGTTTCAGGGAAAGGTCTTATCACCATAAAGACTCAGACCAGTCTAAAGGTGGCACTTTCAGGAATGCTTTGGCATTGCCAACAGATTTAGCAAGTAAGTTTTTGACTTTTTTTTGGTCCTGATGGAAACTTGGGCTAATTTTGTCAGGAAACCAATCTTGTTGGTAGTTCCTGCCATCACATATACTCATTTTGGTTTATTTATTCATAAAAATTAGATTAATGAATCCATATAGTTATTAATGCACAGCAGCTATTCCTGAGTAACTTCTTACATTGATACTTGTTTTGAAATAAGTCCCATGGATGGATTTAATGTAATCCAGCTGTATTAAATTTAGCTGTTGGATGATGTTCCCATTCTAACAAGAGTAGTTCATTAAGAATTATTAATCTTGTCTTACTTATAGATAGAAAAAAATGATTTCAAATGATCATAAATTCCCTAAGGAAACTTTTTGTTCTCTGGCTGGAAAAGTATATTTCTTTAAATGAGGTCACCAATATGAATATGCATGGCAATAATGTTGAATTTATATTTACCAATAATTTCACATTGTACTTTTTATGTCATACCTGTCAAAAAACTAATTCATAACAATGTTCATAAAAATGCATACAGCATGAATGTTGCTCACAGTAAATGCAACACTTGAAAACAAATTTGTAAATTATTTTGCTAAATGCACAGGTAAGAGCACAAATATGTGCTCCAATTACCCTTAAGGTAAGAAGCAACATAAACACTTAACATGAATAACCTACAATTAAGATTTTAAAATGAATATCTTATTATGATTTTTTTTTAACCTTCTGAAGATATAATTATGGAGTAAACTATTCTAACTGTTCAACAATGTGATGCACCATATATTTACAGTTCCACTTAAATTTCTAGGAAAATATGTGACTTCAAAAAGGCAATTTTTTAAAAGAAGAAAACAAAAATTGTGATAGTTCAGTTATCTACTGTGGACCAACTGAGAAATTTATGCTTAGAGATAGGTTAGCAAAACTATTACATCAAAAGATGATTGCTGGCATTCAAACAAAAGCTAATTGTCAAAGGTTATTTTCTTTAGGCTAATATGAACATATACAAGAAGACAAAGGTACAATGATGTTTTATGTTATATATGGATAAGAGTATAGAAAGCATTCTGAGTTTGACTGATATCTCACAGCCATTGAGAGTACTATACAGTTCCTAGATATTTTCCTAATAGGAAGAATTGTCAATACTACATTTAAAATCTGTAATATCTGCAGCACCTCTTTCATTTGGGGGAAAAAAAATCCAATTATTCACAACAGAAACAAAATAACTAAATTATCTTCCTCAATAAGAATAAAAAATGTCTTGCAGTCCTCAGTGATAAAATGTCCTCTATTAATGATAATCCTTATGGTTATTTAGCTTCTCTAAAGTAAAAAAACCCATGTAGTGGAGCTGTTGTTAAATTAGTTACCCTCACAGCAAAGGCCCTGTTGTACAACAGCAACAATTTATTTTGCAAAGAGAGTAAAGAACTAAAATAAGAGGAAATGTTTAATAACTGTAATGCAAATTTTAATTACTACTCTGATAAGACATTCTAAAGGTGCAGTGTATTCTGGGATTCAGATTTTGATATTTTACTTTGAATGAGAAATCAAATATTGATGAACTTGGAAAAGAGAGAAGGGCTTGTATATAAGACACATGATGTATGGACTTAAAACAAGAGAGGCTGATTACAGAGCTAATAAACAAGCTGGTTTTTTTTTTTTTTTAAGTTCTGCAGCTCTGCAATGATAAAAGAAATAAGAACATAAGCAATGCTGTAGGGCAGACCGATTTCCCATCATCATGCACAAGCTCTCTCTGACAGTGGCAGGAGAAGAGGTTAATTCAGGAGATCACAGGAGCCTGGCCAATATGGAGTTAGGGATGTTAGCTAGCATATCCCTACCAAGACTTAGTTTCCACACGTGTTAGTGTGAAGCTGCTGCCTATGAATGTGCCTAAGCCCTTTCTGACCCTGCTGCTACAGCTTCCTCCACAGCCTCCTGCATCAGCAAGTCCCAAGAGTTTGCAACCTGCTGCGTAAGGTACTTTCTTTTATGAAAGGTGACTGCTTTCATATAGGTGGAGTACCCCTACAACACAGGAGTCTACTGTATTAGTAAAGTCCTTTTCTTTAGAGACATCGGCCAAACACAGCATTAAAAGGGAAAAAATATTCTTAATGTTCCCTGGAGGAAAAAAAATAAGCTGAGAAACTTCCAAGAAGCATCAGACAAATACATGCTTAAATATATGCCACTGGACTACAGCTCCTGCTTTCACAGGGCACGTTTTTCTCAGAATTTGCTCTTTGTTCTCGGCAATAGGGGGACATTGCTGATAATGATAAAGCCTTAGCAAACACCAGCAAATCTAAGGTAACGGACATTAGAGGAAATGCCTGTGCTAATTCTCACCTCAGCTGGTACATCTCTCTATTTGTGGGGAGCCATACAGAAATGTTACCCTGTGTCCTAGGGCAGAACAGCTGCATTAGCACACTGATATGCATGTACTAAGTAGGTTCACCTCTCAACAGGACTTATTTCAAGCACAGCACAACTATACATAACACAGTTATCCTGCTTTTTGTTCCAGAGCTAGCCCGGCTGCTGCTAGAGCTCAGCCCACCTCTTGCCAATTCACGTGCAGCCCTACCAATTTCGGAGGGGCTAAGGTTTCACCCAGGTTGACAATGAAGCACAGATCATTGCACTGAGTGTTTACATTGGTACTCTGACTATCAGCAGATAAGTACATACAGAGGATTTGAATCTGTATGGAGCATCAAACACTGATGCTATATGATGCATATGTTATATGATAAAATCATTTATTATAATACAGATAGGATTTACAAATTTGCTGGCATGGAAATTACAGCATTTATTTGTATTTCTTTATTCCAGCTATTTCATAGAGCCTCTCTCCTACTGCCTCATATTTTCCCCAGAAATTTGGGTTCCTCTTTTTCCATTCCTCTTTCCTTCTCTCTTCTGGTTGTTGTTGTTGTTGTTTTTTGGTTTGGTTTGTTTTTCTCCTAGCATACGTTTTATCCACGGCCATTTAATTTTCCTTTTATTGCTCTCTGCCATTCCCAGCCCATTCACTATCTATTGATGAAACAGAGAATAAACAATCACACGGATGGGTTGGAAGGATAAAGAAGCAGCAGGGAACAGGGCACATGGTAAGCAGGCAGACAGAAAGAGGGACACCAAAGGGAAGTAAGCTTATGTTTCTGGGAGTGCTCAGAGGGACTGTGACCCAGGTTTTTAATGGGAAAGTTCTGCCCCCAGCTCGGTCACATGCTGTTCTGAAATCTGTCTGTCTCTCTCTCTCATTTAAATCAGAATTTTCCACATTTAGGATAACAGTGCTGATCAAAATTTAGTTGAAGCTCTCAGTGAAAGTGTCAAGTTTTGTTGAACTTTCTGCAAAGCAAGCTGTTGTTAGCCAAAAATTCCTCAGCAGCTTGACTGCAAATGTACAAATTGTTGCACTTCATGTTTGATAAAGAACGTAGCAAATTATTTAGGAGAAGGGATGGAGGACAAAAAGGTTAATGACAGACTTGCTTTTGAAGATGAACTATGAATTAATGGATTCAGTTCAGATACTGTTGGTCACGGTCCAATGGTAATTCATTTATAAAGACAGTTACCTCATCATCAGCTTTAAACATAAGATCAGGAGATGGCTTCTTTAAATTAAAACTTGGGAACATTGCATTAAGATTAAATTATTGTTTAAAAGGCATCATAAACTTAATAAAAATATGACAGGAGACATCGTAATTTATGCAAATGCAGACTATCACAAGCAAAGACTATAGCATGCTTTCCGATGCTTTAATTTTTTGCATTCTGCATTAGTCATAGAAGCCATTTTTACATCATCATGTTCAAGAAGCCTAATCATAGAGGGGGAAAAGGCCAGCTTATCAGCAGTAGATAAGAAAACCCAACCAAACCCCAAACAGCAGCTTTGTGCTATATTTAGCTTCACTAGGTTAGCATGTTGAATGTGTATGTCCTTATCCAAATTACTACTCACAATAGGTTTCTCATCCATGTCTCTATTTTATTGTATTATGGTAAAATAAAAAGGAAGAGAGATTAAGGGGGGGGGGGGGGGGGAAGGACAGAATCCATGAAAGACACTGTGTGTCAAAGGCAAATATGATAATTTTCTGAAATTCAGTGTGATGAAGTCTCATGTACACAGCAAAGGAAAAAATATATATATAGTGAAAAATCAGCTTCAATAAACCCAATCTAACATTTTAATATCTTTTTTTGTGTTTTATTTGCCTCGATGACCATAAGAAGTCCTTCCCGTTCCCGATAACTCACTTCTACTGGAGGGTTTCTCACGAGAGATCCCCCCTGCTGCATGCCACGGTCCTGCCCTCCCTCCTAGCAACATTCTTTTTGTGGTAGGGTAGTCCTTGGGAAGAAGGACACGTGCTGTTTCAGTATGGTTCCTGATGAGAAGTTATTTCTACTGCCGGTCCCTCCTCCTCACGGCGAGGGGGAAACCATTTGCGGACGGGAGAATTATATGCGAGGAGCCGGGCTCCTCATCCTCAGCTGCCGCTTTTAGGCCTTTACACAAACTCCAGCTGGGCCTGTTGCACAGCTGACATGTTCACCAAGTAAGACATAAATTTGGCAGAAATACTAATATTTCTCTGATCCTGTAATTAAAGTGCACATGCTAATGATTACACAGGAAATTCAGCTTTTTAAAAATTTCGCATGCTAGGCTTTGTAAATGAAATAACGGTCTTTCACTTGGAGTTCTGTGATTTGATGTACAGGTCTAATTGCAATAACATATCCGGTTTGTTGTCTTGGGGAACGAGGGAAAGGTTGCCATTGTGCCATGAAGGCCGGCAACTCCCCATGGGCTGGGGCCTCCCCATGGGGGTGGCAGGGCAGGGCCTGGCAGCCACGGCCTGTCCCAGCACCCCACCCAGGAGGCACTGGGAGCAGCTGGGAGGCACTGGGGCAGCCCCAGCCCCTGGCATCGGGAACCAGGCCGGGATGTGGGCCTGTGGGTGGGTCCAGTTTGCTGGGCCCCATCGTCAAGCAGGGCCGAGCTGTGGAGCTGGAGGCTGGCCCCGCTGTGGCGTCGCTGGGGCCGGGGCTGATGGCTCTGCGGGGGAATGAAATGGGGTCCTGGGCTGTGGGCAGGGTGGGGGGAGCTCTGGGGTGGATGGGCAGAGGCAGGCAGGGCTGACTGTGCCCTCAGGGCCCGGAGAAAGGAGGCAAGACAGTCCAAAAGTGTGGTTGGAGGTAGAAAGTGATAATCTGGTAAAAGTGCCTTCCTCTTCCACCCTCCAAGTCTTGTCCCATGCTGTTATGCATTGTTATAAAGAGGCAAAAGTCTGCTTGTCTTCCCCCGGCACTCAGCAGAGCCACATTTCTCCTGGTGGTGGCACTCTGGTCCTCGTCTTTGTTTGTAGACGACTATAGCATCTTAGCTGTCGTTTAGGCAGGATGCCAGTTTCCTTAGAGAAGAAAAGTGTGTAAAAGGAATAACAGCATTTAGGGGAGCGTGTGTCAGCAGCAGCTGAGCACAGCGGGGCGGGGGGCAAGGCAGCGCTTCTGCAGCGAGAGGCTGAGCGGCCCGTGAATGTCAACTGAGGCTGCAAATAATGAAGGTGTCACTGAAAGAATGATTTTGCCCAAGAAAAGGTTACAGGAATCTTTCATAATACAAGCTGATAGGTAATTTGCTAATGATATCTTTCAACTACACTGACAGGCCACAAGTTTTACTCCATTCTTTTCCCGATGACGGTGTCAGTGACAGGACTACGGTAACTGTAGGACCATAGTCTTCTATATTTTACTTTGGAGTTATGGTTGCATAATTTCTTTTCTTAAATGACAGTAAACTGAGCTTTCCCGCTCTGACAATAGTTTTTCAGTACAGGATCCATGTAAAATTATCAGCAGCGGGAAACATACTTGGATTGGCAAAACCCCTGAAAACCAGATGAGTTTAACATTTTTTTTCCAAAGTTTTGCTAAGCAATTTTCAGTAACTCATGCCTGAGACATTTCCTTAAAATATTAGAAGCATACCTAATCTGCTACAACATGTTAAGTACTGCATTAACCTTGAAACGTATGCATTACCTAATACTTTAAACACAGTAAATTAAGATTCAATTCAGTTGATATAAAACTATGACTCTACCCAAAAAATCTAAGTATATCGATATTTATTCTCTTTTGGAGACTAAAACTTTCTTAATTATCTGACATAATTTATACAGAATACTATAATCAACAGAACTGAATTAAATAAGAGACTCATCTATTGACAGAGCTACAAAACCTGCCTAGAGCCTGTGATAAACATTTAGAGTCAAGCTCTGATTTGCCTCTTGGGGGAAATGCACAAGTAATAAAACTAGATTCAAATGTAAGTTGTTATAACAACCTAGTGCAGTGGCCAAATTCTAGATGTGCTAAAAGAAATGCATGAGTTTGATGGCACGCTTACAGTTACTAAAGTTGCAACAATTTATAGTGCTCTGGGTAACTAGGAACTGCAGTCAAAACATAAATTAATGAAACCAACACTGTCTAGACCTTCTTAAAGCAGAACTGTAAACACAAGTAAATGTAGGTCATTAGAGCTTTCCAAGCAGGTTGCTAAGCAGAAACAGATACATCACTATAGATCTGGGCCGTATATGAAAGGATGATAACTTTGTGTGTAAAAGACCCCAGGAATTCTTCACATATGGCGATAACCTACTTCAGCACAGAAAAGAGCAGCAATGCTCTACCCACCTAGGTGCAGCACTAACTGTGTTTTACTAGATTTTAAAGGGCCAAGGAAAAACAAAGGGATGCACCAATCATGATTTTTCACTTTAGTGTTAGAAATGGGACTGACCCAATGTAAGCAATGACATTAGAGTAATCTACAAACAAATTAGGAAACGTGCTTCAGCTGCTGAAACATAGGTGTTTAAGAACATCTCGGACACTGTGGGGAATCTGCTTTGGCATTCATCCTGCATCCTGTTTTATAGGGGTGTATTTCCTTTAATAAGGAAATGCACCTTGTAAAACAAATCCAATGTTGTATCTCTCTGCTTCTTATTGAAGGAATAACATCTCAAGGTGCACTAAGCACTTATATTTAAATAACTGAATCGTGCCCCAGTTGCCATCTCCTGATTGAATCAATCAAAACCAATAAACATTTGTATGTCATGATTTATCTTACCCAAGAGCAAATACCAAAATAACCCAATACCTTAGAAATGCCTGTTTTTCTGCATGGACTATATACATATGAAAACAAATTCCTTGCAGAGCTAAAGAGCTAAATCCCATCCCAGGTAATGATATAAATTTCACGCCAAACAGCCAGCAAAGTTTTTTTCTGATTAATGTGGTTCCATGTATCATCTATTCAACAGCGGCCTTCACCAAGACTGAAGTTTTACAGGAAAAACTGCAAGATGTTTACCCATACTTCACTCAGCAAACTAACAGCTGAGCAAACAGATTCAAACACTCCAGCTCTCCTCCCCTTTTACCATCCATTTTTAATAAACCAGAAACACTTGCCTAAATAGAGATCCCCTTGAAGGATGTGGTAGAGTCTGAGTGTGTTTGCAACATGCTGAGAGACTTATCTGTGTTTGGTTGTTCGGACCAAGCTGTGGTTTGGAGTCACGTCCCATAGTGGGAGAGCAGGCTTTCCCAGCGTGGGCTCTCCGACAGGGAGGAAGCGACAACACGTGACATCTGTGACCGTCAGCGTGACAGAGCCACTGCACAGTGCTCCAGCGTCATCAGACCCCACACATCAGGGCCAGTGGGTTTGAGGCACGTTGCCTGTACCCAGGTCGAGGGCCCTGAGGTGTGAGTCACACGAGGCATGAGATTTGGCGCTAGGCATGTATCTTATTGCTAAAGTGGCAATGAAATCACAGAAAACTCCAGCTAATACCACATGCACTGGACAGGGTTTTTTGGCATCAGACACACATTCATAATAGCAATAATAAGAAAATGGCTTTTTAGCATCTTAATGCTTTCAGACTTCAGTCTTTTAAAATGTATTTTATATTTCAAAGAATAATTGCAATACTGAAACAAGGAAGTAATAAAACATTCAAGTATCCAGATTTTCTTTTTTCTTTCTTTTTAATATAAATGGCAGATCAAATTTTTAGGATGAATGGTAACGAATCCATTTTCTGACAACAGCTCTCTAGTTCAAATTTCATTTTTTACATTTGCTGAGACACTCAGTTCCCTTGCCACTGCATCTTAACTGTATCCCCAAACAGATTAACATCATGGCAGGATAGCATGTCATGTAATGATTTTAATAACATTTATTCATAAGATTGTTACTCCTCCCAGCTTCTGCCTCAGGGTCTGCTAGAACACCATGTAGTTCATTAGCAGACACACTGAGAAGTCAATGAGGCAGATACAATGTGTAGATTAAAAAAACCATTAAGTTTAACTCTTCTGTAACCGTTTAAAACCCATTTATAAGCTTATTTAATACTAAACTTCAATAATGGTGCATATTGTTTCAAATTATATGTAATTAGGAACAATGAAATATAAACAAATTCTGTATCATATGAAGTAATTCTGGGACTGGGACATTTAGCAAAGAAGAAAAACCAACAACAACCAAAAACGGAAAAGGAGAAAAAAAGAAAAATATGAGGTGAACTTCCATAGAAAATTTCTTAAAATATTTCCTAAGATTTTGTGTAAATGTTAATGTAAAAATGTACAGATAAATATTGATCTAGAATAATTATATTTTGTAAGAAGTTGTGTTACATATTTTAAATTACCTTTATATATTGATGTGTATATTTTCTTAAGGTTACATGGGTAGCAAAAGCTCAAAGGAAAGAAAATTAAAAAAAAAAGAAAGTGGGAATGTATTCTCTACATTAGCCATAGAGAGATACGTATTTTTCTGTAAGAATGACCTTCTTTTGTGTAAGGAAGTTAAAATTACAGTTTACAAGCATAACCAACCTGTCACATACGTATCTGTATGTGGTGGTAAGTCATAAGAAAATAAGCTCCAATAATAAACTGAGGTACCATTGTGAAGAGTTACATGTCTTAATCTGCCAGTATTCCCTCTATATCCAGGCCCTTGTCCATATGTTAAACTTTAAGAATTTGGGATTATTCATGAAACAAATTAATTTAAAATACAGATATACCTTATGCATATATTACCATAAATATTATTTTACTGGTTAATGTATTTTCCAAACTAAAGGAGCAAGGAACTATCTCTAAGAAAAGGGCCAAAATTGGATGAACATTTGACTACATCTTCATGACAAAACTCTCAGAGGGTAAAGCCATGGTTCTATATCAACACGTTTGATTTGGTCAAGGGATTTTTTTTACTAGGAGGCATGCGAGGGAACCTTTCATACATTTACAAATATACTGTTCAGTTTTCACCTCTTGGGAAAATTGATCTTTCTGTCTAATCAGTTTTCAGGGAAATAAATCAGAAACAAAACCAAATAAAACTCCACACTTCTCTGTCAACACAGCTCCTTCATCTAGCATGAGACAAATTAATTGCCCAGGTTTTAAATGATCATTTAACCATGTTTTCTGTTTCACAAGGTTATGCACCTCTTTCTGTAGCAGGTGAGACAATTGTTCATAGCGCTGTAATTTTTTCCATCTTTGATCAAAATAATTTTTTCCATGCATGTTGTTTCTTTTTTCCTTGGCTTAGATTAGGTTACACTTGTCAGAGCTTCATTTTCAGAAGTTGGAAACAAAGGATTCCTACGTTTCTGTTCATGAGAATAGCAAAGGGATCTGCTTCTGGCATTCCCTAATGAAAAAAGATCTGATCCACCACCTCAGGGAATGGTCCATGGAAGGTTATTTCTGAACAGGCTAGGTACTGAAGGAGCATTCAGATTCTCCCACCCTGAAGACTGAAAAGTCTGTTAGGCAATGTGTGGACATGGGAGATGCAAGCCGATACCACCTGGTTGTTATGTAATGTTATGGTGACCTAATTTATTTGAATGAAGAGCACCATGTCGCTGTAAAAGCCGTTCTGTGAGCAAGGCTGGTGTCGAATACAAAACCGGTATAGTAATTGCTACCCTCAGCCATATTAGAATTATTTAAATGAAGACAACAAAATCTAAAATGAGAGTAAACCAAGCCACCAGAAAGGGCTCCAACATTAGATGAAGCTTTAGTTTCAAAGCTTTCATGTGCCAAAAGCTGAATTAATCAAATCTACGAACAACAAAAAGAAATCACCTAGCATTTGGCAAATACAATTTAGACTTTGAGTTGGCCTAGAAAGCAGAGGCAAAATAGAAACATAGAGAACAAAGAGTGAAGCAGAGCCAGTGTGGCATCTGCCAAAGCACCACATTAACTCTTTTGGTTAGCACACACCATTACTGTGCTTTAGTGGAAACTAGCTGGAATACTTTGGACTGCAATGTAGCAGTAGAAATGGGTAACCAAACACGTCAAGATATTTGTGAGATATGTTGCTATGACCTAGGCATAACATGATACATATCCACTCAGGGAAAGTGTGCTCTGTCTTGCCTTTGGCTAAAAAGAACCAGCAATGCTGCTGATGGTATCTCACAAACATACTTCAGAAAAAATGTAGATTTACAAATCAAAGAAATAAGGCAATCTGAAGTAATAATTTAGAAAAATATTTTATTTGTCCTAAACTCACCCAGGTGGTATAAGCTAGATGGAAGATCTCAATTTGTTAAATCAAATTTATTTTGCTGATTATGACTACAATGCTACATTTTCCTGTGGGTTAATAGCAGGTAAAAAAAAAAAAAAAAAAAAGGAAAAAACAGCAAGCCTTTCCCCAATATTTTCCAATTAATACAATACCAAAGTATTTCAAAGCCACTGGCTCACATAAGCACTCCTGTGTGCCAGTGTCATATTTGTTGCTTCATTTGGTTTGCATTTGTACTGAACAAATACAAACCCACTGTATTTCTTCATATAGATGTCATAATCTAGATGGGAGGAAGCACAATGGGAGGAAGAAAAAAGTGTTAGTATCGTGTGTTAGCCTAAGAAGGTTAGATGCACTCATCAACAACATCAAGAGCTGCTCTTCCTAAGCACAACAATAAATACATAAACAAATAAAAATTGCCAGTGTTTTTGTCTATTACATAGAATTCAACAAGAGCAATGAAGAGCCAAAGTAGCCAGGATCCATCCAAAGCTTGAAGCTTTTCATCCCAGGAAACTTCAGAACTAGTGTCAAGTGTTTTTCTGAGAAACCACAAACTTTCCCTTCCACTTCCTACAAAGCCAAATGATGACGCTAAAGATTGCCTCCTACCCATCTGTTCATTCAGCTGGTATGTGGCATCCTTCTCCCCATATTTTTGGTCTTTTTATATAAAATGCAAATTTTCAGGTCAGGAACCTGCAATGCTTAGAATAAAAAAAAAAATTAGGCTTTACAAAAGTATTGACTCTCAGCAAAGAAGTGTTCTTCATTTAGGTGCCCAAAGATATAAGCAGAGTAAGTTAATATGCCATCCATGATGAATTACTGAAAACATCAGCAAAGAGCGATGACTGCATGTCTGATCTTAATTTGGCTTCAAGTTAGAAATACAATGCCTTCTTTAAGCTACCTCAGGGAACATATGCCATCAAAGAGCAATGAAAAATGTTAAATATTCTGTGAATAGAATTCACTGCTATAGCAGCTTCCCAAGAGAGCAGATGCAAGTTTTCAAACATTTTCTGAACATTAAGAAATTGGCAGTATTTTCAAATCCCACCATGAGAACGCTTATCTTACCCATCATTAGCTTAACATCATGTTAGATTACAGTGCCCATCTCCATGGAATGGAGAAGTCTGGCTGCTTCCTTGGACTGGAATAATCATCATTTTATTGTGCATCCGATATATTGTATGGAAGGGATATTTATTTAACTAAGCCATTAAAAACATACTTAAAATACTCATAACTGCAGCAAAACAGGCAGCAGAGAATATGATAAAAATATACAGTTTTCTTTAGTTGTGAAGGTGGTTGTTTTGGGAAATGTTTGGTTATGTGAGTACTAATGCACAAAATTAAAACATTTCTTTAAGTCAGTAGACCTTCTGAGCTCTATAATTTTTCTTATACTTTATTTTTTCCTGCATAAGATACATTTTTAACACTGGTGAGCACCTTTCACTTGTGTGAATTGGACAGATAATAAGAAAGAAGGTGGAAGGACCCTCAAGTTACTCTTGTCAGTCCGAGTAATCAAGTCTCGATAATTTTTCTAAAGCTTCAATTTTTCAGAAAAAAAGACCCTAGATTTATCTTGCAGTAACAGATGTTTGGCCAAAGGCTGCAATGATTTTGAATGAGTCAGCATTCAGTGCTTCCCAATGTATCATAAACTGTATTTACAAATTAAAAGGAAATAAATCCTATATTCTCTGTTGCATTGCTACTTCCTTTTCTTCTTTCAAGAACATCATTGGAAAAACATCCCACTTTTGTTTTCACAAAGCAATTCATCTTCCTAGATCTTCCCTACACTAAAACTGAGATCAACAAAATCTGAACGTAAAAAGTGTGCAGTGTTGTGAGGGCTGGCGTTGCACTCTGATGTTGGCAAATTACAGCTGATACATCTGGTGCTCCACTTCAAAGGCTTGTTTGGTCATGGTCTGTGTGCTGGGTAATTGCATGCTGTGTTGTACATAATAATGATTTTTAATTGGGTTTGCTCTGCATAACATAGATTCAATTATTATATAATTTCTAGGTCTGTAAGTTAGTATATTTCTATTTTCTGGTTGATTTAGGAGCAAAACTTCACACAAGTTGCACAGGAAATTTGAGATAGCTTGAGTATCAGCTCCTCTCTCATGTATTACTCAGGCATCTAGAATATCTGCTTTCTCTACAACCTACAGATGAAGAACAAAGAGACCAAGTTACTGAAGATTGCCATAGAACTTCGCCCAGACACTTCCCTGTAGTAAGAACTGGAAATAGATATTGGATTGGTCACCATTTCTAATGGAGAGGTTATCTAAAAAATCTCATTTCTTTTTGTTGTTTGGTTTCCCCCTCACTGCCCACCTCATTGCAGTTGGATAGAAACTGAACAAATTTAAGTAGGTCAGTAGTGTTGTTTCTAAGACGTTTTAAAATAAATTTTGTAAATTAGAGGCATTTAGAAAAGCTTTTTACTTAATGTACTGCATAACTAACAGTCTGACCTCTTCCAACATACACATGCAGTCAACTACAAAAATCCTGTACATTTATCATACCATTAAGGAACCATTTTGTACTAGTTGCCAGTCTCTTTCACTTTAATGCTCTATTTCTAGAATATAGTTCAGCTGAAGTACACTGAGAGCTTAATGAAAAATCTCTGTCTTACATTGCAAACTCCAAATATATTTTCCTCGTATTTTAAAAATCTCATTTAGACAAAGAAGCACCTTTTAATTTTAAAAAGATAAAATCTAGACCTAATATTTCCTTAGAAATGTCAATTGAGCATTCTGATGAAAGACTGTATTAACTCTGTGCATCAAAGTGAGAATGTATTGATCAAGCATCCATTGATTACAGCATTCAAGAGCTATCTGATTTTCTTGGAAAAGAAGGATGTTCATGTGACAAATATGGAGAAAAAAGAGTCCAACCCAATTAGTAAAGGATGACTGAATAAAATATCTATAGCTATATATTTTCTATCATTAGGGTTTTCTGGATTAACACAATGCATTTTTCCTACAAGATATTTATAATCTGTTAAGTCTTTATTTTACAGAAAGCAGATAAACATTGTTGTATGACCTAGAAAATGGAAGGACAAACCTATTGTTCATAAAAGCTGAAAGGAATGAGAACTGCAAGAAAACAACGTTTGTCATTATATTGTGAAGATATAATTTAAGAATAAATACGTTGACCCTTGTAATGGTATTGGAGATAAATACGGTTGCTACAGAGCAGATCTTGGCAATCAGGATGAATATTTTACTTAGTACAATCATGTTCCACTAGACAAATTAATCAAGATGAAATTAAATATATCCACTTGTCTGCTTAAAATGTCACTAAAAATCATCATGGCTGAACATATTAGGTAGGAAGCATGTGAAAAATTAAAAGTTACAAGATGACATGAATTTATTGAAATAAGCAGAATATATGCCACATACAAGTCTTGTTGCTGCCATTTATATTTGAAAGTTCAGCATTTTAAGCTGTGCATGTGGGAAATAACAGAAAGGTTAAAAGAACAGTCCTGGAAGGGAAGAAAAATCAAACAAATCACTTAACAACAAATGCTATTGCTAAGAGAATCTGTCAAGAAAGAAAATGCCATGCCAGACAGTCCAACTGATATCCAAAGTACTCAGGGCTTGTGTTACAAATCCAGATTCAAGATCAAATACCTAAGGAAGAAAAAACTTACTTTCACCATGAAAATAAAATATAATCAATTCAGATATCATGTGTGTGCTTTTAACTTAAAAAAAGGTTGACTTAATGGTATTTGGCAAATGGAACTAATTTTACAAGGTCGAGTTCTCTATGATTAGGTTGTGCTGGTCAATTAGAATATACTGAAGTGGGAAATCCACTTGTAGATGAAGTGTTCCCCAAAGATGTGATTATACACAGCAATTTTTAAGAGCAGTGGCTGGTGCTAAGCAAGGCTGGCAGAACTAAAATCTGCTAGAAGATCAGAGATCTTTGAAGATGCAGAGATACATCAGGAACAAAATATGACTGAATCTTTGGAAGGCTTCCTAAAGGTCATAAAGTAGAGTTTTAGTTTCAAGAAATGCTTCTAGTATCCCTACATCCTTCTACGAGTATAAAGACATACAGACTGCTTTCATTATTTCCTGTTGATTTGCTTTCTAGGCCAGCTTCATGTGCCATGTACTATGATGGTATGCTGCAGCCTCCCATTGAGCAAGTAACTAATAGAAGACAGTATCTCCTCCTCTGAACCGGCCTGGGAATGTCAAGCAATTCTTCAGAGAAAAGACATTAATATTGAACTAACAGCATAATTAATACTAA
Organism: Mycteria americana; assembly: GCF_035582795.1. Lineage (NCBI taxonomy): Eukaryota > Metazoa > Chordata > Aves > Ciconiiformes > Ciconiidae > Mycteria > Mycteria americana. Next base: position 113,274,771 of record NC_134365.1, read on the forward strand.
AAAGTTCTTCTGAGCAGGAATTTTGGGTAATTAAACTGAACAGCCATCTTGATTAACAAAGAAAGCTCTATCGTATTTAAAAGAAAATAAGCCATTTAAGAAAAAATAAAGCCTAGGAAAGCAATACTACCATAGGATATCAGCTGACCTTTTCAGTATTTCTGCTGAAAGCTTGTGTTGCTGTTGTCCAAAACCCAGCCACACTTAAAAGATTCAAACAAGAATAATGCCTCTAAAAGTTGTGACATTTTAAGTTGTAGTGTAGGCAGGAGAGGGAAAATATTTCTTAATTTTATTATTTGATTATTGGAATGTTGTCATTATATTCATGTCAGAGACTTACATACATGAATTTGGCTTTATGAAACAAGTGAAGTAGATTTTCTGTTTTCTGGCAGGTAAGGCTTGGGCAGAAACAGATGTTGGGTTACACATTAGATAAAGATATACATTGTGTTTTGAAATGTGGGGGGGTTTCACCTGCTGAGACTAAGCATACGTATAAGATGTTAGAAATTATTCATATATACAAATATAATTTACAGGATGGAAAAGGAAATAAAATGTGAAATGAATTATTAAATACTCATTTTACACTTCTTACAAGCTAATGGTACTTTCTGCAGTGGCTTTGCCAGTGGAAATGTCAATAATGAAGCCTGGATTTTTCCACACATAGTCCTTTCCCTCTTTATAATCCAAACTGAGATGGAGATGAATAAATTACATAATATGGGCATAGACAGAGCAAAAGTGACATCTCTTCCTTCCCTCCCATGTTATGGATTTCCAGCCAGGGCTTGCAAGATGATCTATTATTGGCATGAAGGCAGAAAGAATTCAAATGAAGCAATTATTACACAAGAATACTTGATAAATGGTAGCAATATGTTCAGTAAAATGTACCTCAGACAGAGTTATTTCTAGACAACCACCTCAATAGTCTTGAAAATTTATTGCTATGAGAGTTTAAGAGACAACAATGCCTTCATTTTAAGCAAAGAAGAATAAAGAGACACAAATATTTTCTTAAATCCTCAACGGTAGATATTTCATCAGAGAAAAAGACATGGCGTAGGTACTCAGCTGAGTACCCTTGTTCCCCTTGAAATCATTTACATCACCTGAAGACAGGGCTCTGCATTTGCATTCATACCCTTACAAATCTAATAGCTAAAAGACAGAATCACAGAATCACAGAATCGTATAGGTTGGAAAAGACCTTTAAGATCATCGAGTCCAACCATAAACCTAACACTGCCAAGACCACCACTATACCATGTCCCTAAGCACCTCATCCAAACGTCCTTTAAATACTTCCAGGGATGGCAACTCAACCACTTCCCTGGGCAGCCTGTTCCAATGCTTGATAACCCTTTCAGTGAAGTAAAATTTCCTAATATCCAGTCTAAACCTCCCCTGGTGCAACTTGAGGCCATTTCCTCTCGTCCTATCACTTGTTACTTGGGAGAAGAGACCGACCCCCACCTCTCTACAACTTCCTTTCAGGCAGTTGTAGAGAGCGATAAGATCTCCCCTCAGCCTCCTTTTCTCCAGACTAAACAACCCCAGTTCCCTCAGCCGCTCCTCATAAGACTTCTGCTCCAGACCCTTCACCAGCTTCCTTGCCCTTCTCTGCACACGCTCCAGCACCTCAATATCCCTCTTGTAGTGGGGGGCCCAAAACTGAACACAGTATTCGAGGTGCGGCCTCACCAGTGCCGAGTACAGGGGCACGATCACTTCCCTACTCCTGCTGGCCACACTATTCCTGATACAAGCCAGGATGCCATTGGCTTTCTTGGCCGCCTGGGCACACTGCTGGCTCAAAAGACATGTATATGCCCTGAAATATTGTGTTGACATTTAATTAAAAAAATAATATGGCTATTGTAGTACCTGTGACCTGCTTTCCTACAGTTTGTTAGTCAAGCCAGCTCTTTACATGCTGGGTAATTCTGGTCCTCTCAGAGCAGTATTGACAGTGGGGAAAAGAAAAAGTCAGCCATTCCAAAACCAGCCAGGGAAATCGAACTAATTAGTTTTAATTGATTTCCCAGTGGCACAGCTGTGGTCTACGTGGGTGTGCATGCATACCTCCTGCTGTTTTGGGAAGCACACCTTTTCTTCCACCCCAGCCAAAAGAACAGACTCCAACATTATCACTAGTGATGAAGATCATCTGCACTAGAAAAATTGCTGTAAATTCTCATCCTTTCTTGTCAACACAGTGGAGGTAATAATCACAGAAGTTTCTTGATTCCCTAGAACTTTCTTTAATCTCACCAGCTGCAAAAAACTGCAACTACTTAAATCTCTGTTACCCCTGTTGGTGGCTACTTACAGATGCTAAGGAGTTATTGTGTTATGAGTCTAAGTAAAAAGGGGAAGAACATTGGGAGGAGAGACGAAAATCACAAAGCAACGAGAGATATTAATAAAATTTACATCTTGCAAAATCTTTCTCCCCAATGAAAATCATCTCTAACAAGAACAAGCACACTTCTGACAGATAAAACCTATGTAAAATAAGTGTGATTATCATACTTTCTCTCAGTAACTACATCAGGCAGAAGAGATGCTATGCCAGCTTTGAGAATTCAGTTTCAGATAACACCAGGAGAACTGAGCAATCATTTTGATTTGTACAGTACAAGCCTTGACCATGGTCCCATTCAGTGTTTCTGTTAGCCCTGGCATCACTGCTGTTTTCTTTGTCCTTGGCACTAAAGCTAGATATATTTATTCTATTGTGTTACAAATAGTAAATTTGATGGAAAATGAAGATTGGGTCATTCCAAATATATTAGGAATTTCAGAAAAAGGTCAAAGAGTTTAGCTGATAAAGAAAAGAAATGGGAAGTTAATATAGAGAGAAAAGGTTGTGATATACCTCTTTTATCAACCAGCTAAATATTACAACATATGGCTTTCCTTACATCCCTGCTTGAGGAAATCAGCCTACACTTTCCACTTTGTAAGAAAGGGATGCACAAAGATACATGTTTATAACACAAAACATAGTATCATTATAAAGAAAAAGAGGGAATTGCTTAGTTTATCTACTGAAACCATTCCAATTTTTAATTGGTTTGATCTCAAACAGTATTTTCCTGTACAGCAGCCAAACAAACAAATGGAAACATTAATACAGACCTAATTATCACAACACTTTCCAGAAGAGGGTGCAGAATATTTAACTTCTCTATTAAAAAGACCATCCATTACTCTCATAGATGGCAGAATATTTTCCATCCTTTTTTTTTTTAAGGTAAGGTCTGTGGTATCATGCTAGTAATTCTTGCTTCTGTCCAAACAAGTAGCTGATGCTTTAATTTTCAGATTCAATTGGCACAGTGCCTCAACCCCCAACCATACAGTTTTCTTTTTATCCTCAAGTATGGGAAAAGAATGTGGCAAGCCACCTCTTCCAGAGGCAGAATTAATAAATCTGTCAAGCCAATGAGTGTTGTGCCATCTGCCCCTTATACAGGGACATCATTATTCACAGCAGACCTCCCAGCTGGGTCCATCTCCTGTCCGTAACCAGATCCATGAATCAATGGGGGCAAAAAACCATTAGACTGGACCAATGATACAAGTTTGCTAGTGTTTGCCGGGGGGGTTCATGAATGTGAACTCCCCCAACATCAGAGAAGAAAGTCAACTCTTCCTGCTTGCTTCATGAGTGCAATTTATACTACGAGGTGAAATGCTCCATTTTTAACAGACTTGCAGCAGGAGGCAATACTATTCAGTAACACAAATTGACCCTAACTGAGAATGAGAACCGTCTACATATTCATGGTAAAGCTTGGGCAATAAACTGCAGTTTCTTATAATCATTTTCACTATATCACTCAGTGTCCAGACAGGAATTGATGAGTAAACCCATCCGCAAAGAGATAAAATGGATAGGAAGGACTTACTATAATGTTCTGTAGCACGACGATGTGCTAAATTTTTTTCAACAGATAAAGAAACAGCTCTGGTTTTATTGTTTTGTCACTTCGTCATCCTCCTAGTTCTTACTTCAAGGTAGTCACTCACATGATGCTTTCTAGCATTCCGTCTCTGCTTAAAAATCTATGTGAGACTATGTGAAACAAGCCTAATGAAAGACAATAATCTAAGTCCTGTAAGGCAAAGAAGAGGTATATTTCCAACTGAAATATCACTAAGTAAAACCCTTTTTCTTCCGTTCCTTCTCTGTGAAAATGCATGACACTATCCTTTGGTAGTCTAAGTGCCACAGAGTCAGACAGAAAAAAATTCATGGGATAATGGTAGGGCTTATCAGATAATTAGTATGCAAAAGCGGGAAATTCATAAAGAATATTGTTGACAAAATCAAAGCAATTTAATTTTTCACTCTGATAAAGTTTGTTTTGAGAAATAAAAATACTTCATTTTAACTTTATCACTTTGTTGGTCTTTTAGATTACATCAAAATGATTTATAGACTGGACTGCAAACCTCTGTTCTTGAACCTCAGTAAAATTGTTTTGGAAGGCTTCTATGGATCATATGGCTTGATGGAGTTTCTTGTTTCCTTTTTTTTTGCCAAGCATCTGGCAATCTGATGTGACCATCACAGTACTTGCATATCCCTATTTTTTTCTGCTTTCTGGGCTATTCCTGTCCAACTGATCACACTTACTCTACTGTCTAGGAAAATATTTTAATATGAATGTTTAGAGTTTTCAGAGTAGCATTTCAAATTTTCAAATGAGAGTTTTAAATTTTGCTGAGTTACAACATGAGAATTTCAAGGGTATGATAAATCAAAACTTATTAGCTAAAAGTATGCACCAAGGCAGAGAAAATAGATGCTCAATGGCACATTAATCCTGCCTGATGTTCAGTGACAAAGGAAAACAGAAAGGTACAGGGAAGTTCATTTCCCTTTCTTCTTGACTACAGCTGATGATCATTGCATTCTCACATGCACTGTGGCAGCCAATAACACCTAATATTTTTCTGCATATTCTTTTTTTATTGCCTATGCAGTTCTCATTCATATGCAGTCTATAAAACTTTTCATATTCTTGCTCAGCTATTTGCATCAATAATATCATTTAACAGTAAATTTCACAGTCTAATTATTCATTATATTAAAAAACATTTCCTTTTATTAATTTTAAACTGTTTACCTGATAATTTTAACAAATGCCCTTGTGCTCATTTTATGAGCCAACCTGATTTGCATTCTCCAGAACAATAATTTTAATTATTTTCCTTTTTTCCCCTAAGACAAACCAGAACAATCTGAAGTTCCTCATCTACTCTCCTACTAGCTTGGGATAAGCGGATGCCTGACGTCAATGGGGACTAGCCACATGGCTGCATTTCCAAGATTACAGCCTTAGTGAATGATAGGTGTCATTTCTACAGTGAAGGTTTTGTACCTGTAACTACAAAGTCTGCGCACAATTAGCTGATAGAAGGAGGCTTCTGCTTTTGAAAATTTTGCCCATAGGTTTCAGATGATAAAGGTCACCAACATTTTGTTCACATTGCTATATATTATTAATTTTCACATGGTCCATCAGTGATTTTTGCTTATTTCATTAACAAATAATTTTTATTGGAAAACTAGTGAGGTCATAACCCAGCTTTTCCCCTTTATATTGCAATCCCAACTGAAAGAAACTTCTGCTTTTTGAAGGCACTTGAGAATAGAATGTTTCTTCTCGTGCTTTGCAAAATTTTTACTGCTGCTGTCCCATACCCATTTTGCTCATGTCAGGTGTGGGGCCCTGTGGCTGGGATGTGAGGAAGGCAGGGGCTGACCCCCTCCCAGCGTCTCAGGGGCCAGCACCTACAGCTCCAGCCCGGCTGGAAAGGGGCTGTGGGAAGCCTGGCCCTGCCAGCTGGTGTTCAGTAAGAGGTATTTACCCTAGGATACAAGCATTCACAATACCCTAGCACTCTCTCTCTGTCTTTATTTTGGGAGGGTTTTCTTGGTATAAAGATAAGTGAGATAAGTCAAGATCCCTCTACTTTCTTTCATGCAATTTCAGGCTGGATTGGAGCAATACTGTATTTTTGAATCACATTGTATTTTTATATCACATTGGGTGAGGAGTGACTTAACAGTAAAAACAGGTTGAAAACGTCAAAACCCCCCAATTGAATTTGAGCAGTACATGTAACAAATAATAGTAGATATACTCATTGCTATGAAATATTTTTAAACTCATTTATCCTGTTTTTCTTCAGTAAAATTAACAAAGATGAGTCAAAAGTTATAAAGTTATAACTCTTTAGGGACTAAGACAGGTACGTCTTGTACAAGGCTAGGCAGCGGCCTACTTCCTAAATCCCTCTCAATCTCTCTTACTCTTCTCTCACTCTTTCTGGTTTTTTAAGTGTACATTTGTGTTTTGCTGTGTCTAAGCAGTGACAAGAGCTGACAATTGATCTGAATACATTCAGATCAAGTGGTTGTTTTGGGCCACTAATTTAGTGGCTAGATCAATTACACTTATTAAGTAAATATTATTCAGTATGATAAGGAGGAGAAAGGAGAAAGGCTCTTTAACAGTCGACAAGTAAGAAGAACCTTCAAATAGTTCACAAGGATGCTGACACATCAATCCCAGAGAGCTTTCAAGCATAGATCAAATATAATAAAATACCTGCATGCTAACACAAGAAGCATGAAGGACAAACAAGGAGAAATTGGAAGCTGTGACTAAAACAGAAAAATGATACAGGAGAGTTGACAGAAACATGGTGGAAGTACGACCTCACTAGCTTGTAAACATGGTGAGCAATAATAGCTGAGGATGAAATAGAAATGTATACATTTGCACAATGAGGAAAATTAAAGTTGTGACATGATAAACAAAGTGGAATTTAAAAGGATTTGTAGGAATCCACTCTAAAAATCCGTACATTTATTATGAGTGGATCTAGCTGTGATGGATCCCAGTGTTGCTGTTGAAAAGTAGCATTCAATTTTAAGACCAATTTGTAAAGAACTAAATGAGAAGGGATGAAATTGTAATAAGTAAACAAGAATGGATAGATGTGCAAGCAAAGGTGATCAACAACCTGCAATGATCACTGTGGTTGAAAGAAGGGGAGGAAAAAATAAGTAACCTGCAGATAAAGTTACATATTGACATTACAATTCTGCTAGAATATTTTATCTGTAAATATTACACAGGATTTAATCATTGGTACAGCTTGCCTATGGAAAACTACCACACAACTATCCTATTAATTACCTTCTGCCACTTGTATTTTTATATCACATTGGGTGAGAAGTGACTTAACAGTAAAAACAGGTTGAAAACGTCAGAACCCCCCAACTGAATTTCAGCAGTACATGTAACAAATAATAGTAGATATACTCATTGCTATGAAATATTTTTAAATTCGTTTATCCTGTTTTTCTTCAGTAAAATTAACAAAGATGAGTCAAAAAGTCAGTTTTCTAAAGACAGAAATAGTGAATAATGCAGGTAATACATACATAAAAATTATTGTCAGATAATGATGCAACAATTTTAACAGAAAAGTCTTTTAATGGAAAACCATTATCATGAGTTCAGATTTCTGGCAAATCTGTGCCAAAGTTAAGAATCAGATGCCTACAGAAAAAATCTATTAACAAAAGCAGTGAAACACTTAAAAATACAACTTGCATACCTTCTTCAACTCTATAACTACAGTAATATAAATATATTTTTGCAGTTGTAGTATTTCCTGCTTTAATTTTTATTTCAAATATTTTAGCAGGGTTTTATCAGTTTTTTTCCTTCAATTTTGTCTAGCTGCCACTTGCTGTGCTATGAGCAAATTTTGAAATGGTGGAGCAGGAAAAGGCAAAAATAAGAAAAAAAATACCAATTTAAAATATTTAGGAACTTGAAATAGATAAATAAAGCACATTTTTACTCAAGTGACAGAAAGTAAAAGAGAAGGATGAAAACTTATAACCTGAAAATTAAAAAAGAACAAACCAAAATGAATATCTGTTTTTCAAAAAATACCCAGAAATAAAAAAATAAATATATTTGAAACTGTTTCTCATGGAGATACGTATTTTCACAAGATCTGAGAGTATTTCATAACCTTTTTCTAAAGGAAAAATTTTAAAATAGGATAATTTTGAAATCAACCTATTATGTATACATCCCTCAGGGGACTGAGAAACTCCACATTATGCTAATATTAGAACACAGGAGCATTTTTAATGTGTTATTGAACTACGTGTTACACTGTATCTAGACTAGATCTAGGTAATAATCAGTCAGCACAAATGATTAACATTTACATATCTGTTAAAAATCTATAGCCAATAATAATCTACATCTATATGTTCCTTTTAGATGTGTCATGTACATTTGCTGACATGCAGATTAGAAGAAAATGTACAGTCCAATGGGGAAAACGGAGTTTTGGGACAATGAATTGTGAGTTAACCAGGCAAATACAAGTGAAGGTATCTAATCTTGTAAAGAAATATTTGCATATCTAGGAAGTGAAAAATTAAAAGGTTGCTTTAATTAAGAAAAATATCCACACACTGTCTTCTGGGTAAGGTTGTAAGACAGGGAACTTCCAAGGGAAATGCTAAATCTGTCTGGATTGCCTGAAAGTCTTGAAAAGAGAACTGTCTATAAAAGCTAACATACTCCACCGAAGGGAAAAGAAGGTACAGCCTCAAACGCGGGCTCAGCGCGTGTGATCTCTCCCTGCCAGGGGAGAAAGCAGCAACGAGTGACCAAGGGACAGCAAATCACTGAGACAAGAGACACTTCTCTAATTTAACTAGTAAGGTCATACAGGAAAACTAGCCTGTCCTAGCTCACCAGAGGGATCTTGCTCTCTTCTTCTTTCCTGCTAGTGCCACAGCCCTTGCCTCTCACCAGCCCTGGTGCTCACATGGGAAGGGGATGCAGGTGGCTGAATCACTTCACTTGTGCAGTCAGGCATGAAGCTGACCTCAAAAGAACAAGGCAAATAAAATCAGCGGGACCCACTCTTAGATGTACTGCGGCCTCGGACTGCAGGCGATCCTGTGGAGCATGTCTCAGCCCTTTGGCTTTGCCAAAGACAGCACCTGCGACTCAAAATGGTTATGGAGTGGTAACTGCAGTTTATCGCATCCTTTTGCCTGATAAATCGACCTACTGTTATACTGTTTACACTCAGCTATCATTAAGAGTGTGGCACACCGTCCAATCAGATTGCAAATTCAAGTACAGCTTCATTAGTGGCAATAAGTTTTGTTTTGACTGAACTGACTCACAAAAAAGTGAAAAATAAAAGAAAATACACCATTAGGGACCCTTCATGAAAACTACTAGACACAGACCTGTCTGGTTTAAATTATCATGTGAATTAATCCTAGCTAATTCACAACAATAAGGAAGAACATTAAACAATTATTGAAGCAGTAGCGTAAGTAGTAGCAAGCTATTACTAAGATTACAAACCAAATGAGCAAGGGGATAACATCCATGGAAAAGACAGACAATATAAGATAATAGCTTAATAGCACCTGCTTAATAGTGCCTTTCAACCCATCATACCCAAGCAAATCCACTCACAATCTGGCCCTGGTGGGGTGTGAGGCATGGAATGAAATCAAAATATGCTATGAAAACCTAAGTTTTTAATCCATTGTTTTGAGATATTACCTTCAGCATTTTCATAAGTGCTTTTTAGAATGGAACAGAGCTCATTTTCTCAAGATTTTGCATGTATAAACAGGTCTAAAATTGTAGGCATCATACTATGTTATTCCAAAAAAGGGTTTCGTGGAGGACTGCAATAGTACAAAACTTTCTTTTATTTGGTTCATTAGGAAAACTACTCATGACAAGATTTTAAGATAAGTGAATGGAGATCTGAATCCCAGGCAGATTACCTTCTGAACTACTCCTTATTAAATACCTACAGTTCTCAGGCAGACGTCATCCAGATCTGGAAAATGCTCAATACTAGCCCAATTGGTAGTAGACTAAAGCAATGATTTAACAGAAAATTAAGAACACTTCATGCAATAATAGGAAATTCATTTAAAAAATTAATTAAAAAGTCATGCTACCCTCATAAAAATGTTTTTCTTGACCAAATTCTCTTGCAGAAAGCAGAATATGCTAATGTTTTGGGTTTTTTTCGAATTATATATTTAATTAGGAAAAGAAAATTTCTGATATGTCAGTTTAGGTGGGAACCCCTCCCCCCAAAATACAAGGCAAACAACATCGTACTTGAATTACCAAGTAAGCTTATATATTGCCTGTAACTAAACCTTCCTTATGTTTTTGGAAAATAATCTTTATCTCACTTTTCACAGCTACATTCTGCTTTTAATACATATAATTACATATCCTAGTTATTTGTCAAATGCCACATTATAAAAATAGATGCTGATTTCCATACTGAGAGACAAAATAGTTTCCTACATTTTGCTAATAATTGCTCTTTAAAAAAAAAAAAAAAATAGGTTTTACAAGATCTTTCTGTTCTTTAATATACTTTTTTTTTAATGAATGATAATAAGAGAAAGAAAATCAACAGTTGTAAATCTGATACCAGAAAATACATCTATTTGGATATCAGGTTGTGGAATTCAGTGTACATGATATCTTGTGGCAAGAAGATTCCTGAAACCAAGAGAAGGTGAGGAATTAGACTAAAATAAAGAATATATTGAACTCAGTCATAAATGGACGGGAATTATTGGATTAGTTCCCCTATATTATCCTGTAAACCTTTTCAATAGTCATCTTCTCAATCATCTGTTTCTGCTCAAATATTGCGGGAAGATATTGCACTATGGGAATTAAGTCTGATAAAGTATAAGATTTTTCTGTTCATTAAAATAAAACTAAACGGACTTTCTGTTTCAATAGATTACAGCTCATACTTAGAGAAAGGATTGAATATGGATATATACTTTATGTTTGTTGTTTACTTGTTTTCTTTTTTGCCAGTAGGAGCACTGTTCCTTAAATGAAATCTGCTTTTTTTCTTCCTTGAGAAAATTTTACTGGCTATATTAAAATTATTCTTTGCTATTATTCCCCAGTCAACAAAAAGCAAGAAATATACACAAAGCAACCATATATAATAACTTCAGCTGAGCGAACTGTAATGTTTAATGTCATTTTTTCTCATCTAAATGAAGAATCAGGGTTTTTTTACAGCAGTTACAATGGCATATGTCACAAACCCACTGACTGGCACCAAAATATGCTGTATAATCTCTTTTCCTATCTAACCATGTAGTGAATTACAGATGCAGTAGTCCAGCAGGAGAGTATAATTGGAAGAAAGGAAAAAAAAAAAAAAAAAGCCATCAGCTGACTAAAGTACAGCATGGACCAGTACGCCACCAGAGGGAAATGCCATTTACGGGTGATTTGAGCCATGGCAGATCAAACAAACTGTAGTGCAATGCCTGTATTCACAATTTCACATTTGTGTTATTTGGGTTAAAAGTTCTGAAGCAAATAATTTAACCAGTTCTGAAACAAAGCGTTGTGGATCTCTCAATGTAAAGTACTAGATACTTCAATTTTCCTTCCCAGTTTAAACAAAACCAAATTAAGGAAGTACAGGAAATTCAGATTTCAATTTAGTGTAAGTACAACCTAACTTCTGCAGGAAAAAAAAGGTATGTCTTCAGCCTTATTTTTTAGCTGAAAGACATCTTAGTCTATTTCTCTAAGGAGGTGTGGTGCATGTCATAAATTTATATGCGTATACACGTACATGCCTCTGTCTTTCATTCCTTTTTAATTTCTGAAGTTACCACTAATCTATGTCACACAGATTCGACAGAGAATACCATTCCTACAAATTTCAAGGAAATAGGCTACTAAAGAGAGCAGACAAACCCTTCTTTATTTCATGACTGAACAAAAGACAGCACTATGAGAATGTTCCTTTTTTAGCATCACAGAACTTTCTGCAAGACATGAATTTCTCAACTGGGTAGGAGTTTACTGAGACCAGTCATGACATTTCCTTCCTACACAAATTTTCAGAAGGCTTGGTATAATTCTATCAAAAAGGTAGTTAAGCACAAGATACAGAAAGAAATATTAAAATACAGTAATATATATGATGTGAAGTCACGTGTCCAAAGAAGGGCAATGAAGCTGGTGAAGGGTCTAGAGCACAAGTCTGATGAGGAGCGGCTGAGGGAACTGGGGTTGTTTAGCCTGGAGAAAAGGAGGCTGAGGGGAGACCTTATTGGTCTCTACAACTACCTGAAAGGAAGTTGTAGAGGTGGGGGTCGGTCTCTTCTCCCAGGTAACAAGTGATAGGATGAGAGGAAATGGCCTCAAGTTGCGCCAGGGGAGGTTTAGACTGGATATTAGGAAATTTTTCTTCACGGAAAGGGTTGTCAAGCATTGGAACAGGCTGCCCAGGGAAGTGGTTGAGTCGCCATCCCTGGAAGTTTTTAAAAGACGTTTGGATGAGGTGCTTATGGACATGGTATAGTGGTGGTCTTGGTAGTGTTAGGTTTATGGTTAGAGTCAATGACTTTAAAGGTCTATTCCAACCTATACGGTTCTGTGATACTGTGATTCTGTGAAGTAGTGTGATGATAAGCATTCTTTATCCATTAAAATTATATGCTCTCAACCTTTTGTGGAGTACAGACAAAATCCGTATTGGTCCTTTACATTCCTCCAGCACTTAACATCATCTCTACCTGCATGCAATGCTAAATACAAAACATATTATTTTGAAAATAAATTTTAAATGTGGTAACCATGCTCATCTAATGATCTTCCATTCATAACGCTTATCATTCTCAATCACCTGTTCTTCCTATTAATCAGTTCTTTTCTCTATTCTGCTTTATAAAATTCTTACATCCCCTCCTTCACCTAGTTTCTGAGCACCTAGCACAACTAATTATTTGACTACCATTCATGTGTAGTACAGTTTTTCTAAATTAGACCAAAACTAAGTCAGAAGAAGACTCTGCTCTTATCAGCAGCCCAATTCATTTCACCCGTGCTAGAGAAATACCCACCACTTTCACATTCACACAGTTTGGAGTTCCAAAAGAAATGTTATAACTTACAAAAAAAAGAGGAAAACGAGTTCTGGAAGTTAGTCTTCCACTCAAAAGTCCTTAAACCAGTTTTTTTTTGGAGCATTCATATTCACCTGCTGACAGCACCTCTTTGTCTTGTGAAATCTCAGTGGGGATGCAGTGGCAGGCAATTACTTCTAAAAGTTAGTATTTGACTCTGCTTCTTCCATGACTGTTAACCTTCTGCCTAAGACTTCTTCTAATGAGCTAGCAAAGTCTCACAGCATAAACAAAGGAAGCTAAGGGTATTGTACAAAGACAAAAGGGCAAAACCATTTATGATATATAACAGGTATGGTGTTTTTGTGGAATGGGTCTTTCCTGACAGTTAATAAGCAGCTCAGTCAGGGTCCACATGGCCTACCTGGCCTCCATCTCCTACCCAGCAATAACTACACCTATCTTCTCTATGCATCACCGGTCAGAGTACATTTTAAAACTGTTTTCCAAAGATTAAATCACATCTGAAGATTGAATCACATCTAAAGCTTAATGGTAAACTTTATTCTTAAGGTGCTTTATTCCAGAAAAACTTTTTTATTGTTTCACTTAAAGTGCTCCCCTAGAAAAAAAGGATTTTCTCATTTTTCACCACACAATATAAGCAGCTTTAGTATGTTGGTCAATATTATCTCAAAGATCAGTAATCACAGGATTTGATGCAATTATTTACACCTTTTATTTCAATACATCCAAAATAAATTTTATATTGTTAACACTGACATTATTACAAGCACATGAAACAAGGAGTGACCTGGCTATGTTCTTTTTTTGGCACTAGTGGGTAGTACAACAATTCCCTAACAGTTGTACAAGGTGTGAAACACACAGAAATAGCCCTTTTGCTTGTTGTCAAGGAGCTTGACAGACTAGAATTTTTTTTCTGAGGAAATATAAGTAGTTGAAGTTTTACAATAAAATAGCACTCTAGCACTTCCATTTTCCAGTGGTCTCTGGTGGGTCAGTAACTTTCTTTAGCCTTAAGAGATACTGAAGTCCTTTATTACCCATTACCTTATAATGAAACATACGTGTATAAAATAGAGCTTTAAAAATGGCTATAAGTGAAGAGAAATTGTATCTAGCTGTAATCCGTGGTAAACCCAAATGAAATCAGATAACTTCATAAAATAAACAGAAAATACAAACATGAACTACTTTAAATAATCTCAGAAATTTGCAATACCATATAAGAATCCCACTTAAATATATTTTCAAAAAAATTTCAATCTGTATTCAAATACAGTTTCCTAAATGACTGAAGTTGTTTAGAAATATTGATGTATTAACTGCTAGAGCTGAGGTGGTGGTCAGTTGACTTTAATGATTGCCTGATTGGGGTGACATTATGTATTTGAGGTCAGTCAGTACTTCCTAATACAATATGGTTTTGTTCTTGAATCTGTAGTTTCAAAAAACAAAAAAGAAAGATTTATTTTTTATCTTATTTTTAGAGAACTGGAAAAGAGAAAAAAGTTTTCTCTTTTATTATTTCATTGGAATAAACTTTATACTAGTCAGAAGCAAGAGGATTATTACATGAATTTGTCTTACTTGCTGATTTTTTCCCTGTGTTTTGCTGTTATGGATTTAGGTTTCTGTCTGGTTTTGTCTACATATCTCCGTAGAACCACCATCTTCTGTTTCTGCTAATTATCGTGACCTTTATACTTTCTACATATATATTTTTTAACACTTCCTTTCTCAAAGGAACTTCTATTCTGACCATATGTTTTGATTTTCTGCTCTACTGATGTGTATCTTTTCAGTTTGGCAAGCCTTTATTTGTGAAATAATGAGTTAGTCTTGTTAAATTTTCCATGGTAGAATAAAGCTATACAATATATTATTGATAACATTCATAAGCCTACTTATATAAAAAGAGAAAAAGAAATGTTGTGAGAGAAGAATGAAGAACACTTGAAACTTAAAGATAAGAGTCCAAAAGGAAAGCAAATGAAAGGAAGGATAATAGAAATAAGTAGCCTGAGGACAGAGATGAACATATTTGAATTCTGGTGGGGTTTCATGCTCACATACAATCCACTTGTTGAGACTGTAGTTGATTTGCATTGCATTTTACTGTTGTATAAGAGATTTCTAGATCTATATTCTCTATCTCTTATTTTTAACATTCTTTTTTCTCATTCTTTTCTGCACTCAGATGTGTTGTTATAGATGTATTTTATATACTTATTTTAATCTCCCTGTAAATATTCTAAATTATTTATTTGCATTAATACATAACTTATTAGTTGTTACATTTGCATCACAGATGAGCTTTGTACTTTTCAGTTATACAATAGTTATGAATAATATTGAGGGTAATGAAACTTTTAAGAGGGGTAGACATTTCATATGAAAGAATAGCTTTTGCTTAATAGTACAAAATGAGAAGAAAGGAGTTAAGATGTATATAAAGCAAACTCTAACAGGAAAAGTTATTACTCAATTTTTCTGCTTAGAATTTGATATTTATCTGGAAAGTTCCTGCAGATTTGTACATACAAGAAGTCTTTAATTTTGATTTGTTCTCAGATGCAATATTGAAAAAGATATCCTGCTGAAATGTCAGTCAGTGAAAGAAAAATGTCAAGCCTTGATTTCACTTCTGAGAGAACTGTGAGAGGTTGACTGTAAACTCAGTGGTAACTCATCTGTACACGGCTGTCAGTTTATTTGCTGACAAGTGAAGTTAATAAATTGACAGTCTAAATCATCATATATTGTTCATTGGTTTGCTTTGTTTCTGTTTTCAAAAGAGTTACTGGACTCATCAGAAAAAAATATTTTTCACTAAAATTACTCATACTTAAGTGGGGAAATACTGCAATTTAAACACCTGGGTTTTGTAATCAGATTATGCAGATGCCTTCATTCTCCCCTCTCCCCCACAATATCACAACCCTATGCAAACCCAAACCGGTGCAAAAGTTGAGACCCCTCAAAATACAAAACAATCCCAGAAGAAGACACAAATGTACTAAGCTTGAATGTCTAAGAATCTCAAAGATTCTAACTGATAGAAGCAGAATGATTGCTTTTGAGAACTAAAAGATGTTCTTTCAATGCTCTTGCATTGACTTTCTTTGGGCCTCATTAAAAAAAAAAAAAAAAGAAAGAAAAAAACCCCAGCCTTTAAAATACCTGTTTGAGAGGAGTTTCTTCTTTTCCTTCATGCAGCAACCGTAACTTAAGGATGCTGAAAACATGTAAGCAATACAGTGCTCCTGGATCCAATTCAACTCAATGAGTATATGAATAATACTGAACAGTGTCAAATACTTTGAAAAAACCCTGCTTAGTAATGTTGTGTGGTAATGCCAACAGCCATGGAACAAAACCAATGAAAAATGCAATCCAATAAAATTAAAACTAGACCTGAAATATTTATAATTTAAAAGATCAGTTATTTACACAATAAGTAATATAAATAGACATGCATATATAAAGGTTTACATGTACAGGTGCTCATGCCACTCTAAATCTACGCAGGTAGTGAAGAAACAGGAATAGCTTTGAAAGTACACATTAAATAAGACCCAGCATAAATTGATTATGTATGTATGTATTCCCCTGTACCAACTGTAGAATCTGCTTTGCTTTTAATATTCCTATGACATAGGAGGATGCTTTGCCATGGAAAGGTCAAGGATGTAATTTATCGAGCAGTATCTATTTGAGAGACAACAGAGTTGTAAAGCCAAATGGAGTAAACTGACTGTGCCTTTCAGAGGACGATTGTTCTACAAAGTGTGGGAGGAGGTCCAATGTACTTGTTCTTACAGGAGCTTGTAAGAGAAGACTTCTATACTGCATCTAATATCCATTTTCCAAGACAGCTATAGCAGGTATAGCCCTTACAAGCCTGGAGTCAAATCTCTTTTTTAATTCAAGACCACGATCACTTGGACATTAGAGCTGTGTTTTGTCACACTATCTATTATTTGTGACAAGAATAGCAATAGAAACTCCTGGTTTCCTCTTTCTCAAGTGCAGCTCTTACATAGAAAAATAATGAGAGCTCTACCTTCAGTCGGCTTTTCCTATAAACAGTTGAGAGTTATTGCAATAACAATTATAATAATTGTGATTATATATGAATATATGTACTACAATAATCACAAAGTAAATATATGTACAACCAAGTCCCCTAATAGATCCATTTGACAGACAGTGGTGAGTATAAGTCAGCCATGTACCGATTTGCCTTTTGAGACAAAAAGAAGTGGCATATGATTGCCTGATTTAGTATTTAATCACATTTCCCTCATGTATTTCCTCACCTTCAAAGGCAAACTTTGTTTTTATTGTAAGAATGAGAATTACGCCTATTCCATAGTTTGTAAGAAATAAGATGAGGGCAATGGGAGGAATTATTGTTTATTAAGGAATGGAAACCATTATCTTGC
Source organism: Mycteria americana (assembly GCF_035582795.1). Classification (NCBI taxonomy): domain Eukaryota; kingdom Metazoa; phylum Chordata; class Aves; order Ciconiiformes; family Ciconiidae; genus Mycteria; species Mycteria americana. The sequence continues at coordinate 113,292,261 of NC_134365.1, forward strand.
TACTGTTATCATAGCTCCTTTCCTGCGTGCTTTGCCATCACTCTCATCACCATCTCAGCAAGCTTGGCATGGATTTTTCCTTTTTGCCTTAGTTTCCAACCACTAATCATATGATTAAATGCTTTATGTATTCAAATGACTCCTTGTCTATTCGCCATTACCTGCCGCTTCCCAATTTAAAGTCTGTCTCAACTGCTTCTCCTTGTTTTCTTTTCTTTATTTTCTTATACTGATATTTCTTTTTTGATCTCTTTTTAAGAAAAGCAGATTTTCCATGATTCTCTGCTTTTTTTTCACAACAAAAAACTCTGAGAAGCCTAATTATGGCAATGTTAGACAGTGGTTCAACTTATCTGCAAGAAGAATTGCATACTATGTCAATGCTAAAACCGGTGTAGTTCTCAAACCTCATGCAACTCTGCATCTCCCAGGAGCAGTACTTGTTCTTGTCTCTCTGCAAAGCACGTGCAAAGAATTGGTGATCCATAAGAAGCCAAATGTGACAGTGGAGAGCACCTCTGACAATTCCTTTACTAACAGTTACTTTGTAGTCTTACCTTCTCAGGGCTCAGGTTTTTTTCAAAACCCACTTTCATATGGTCTGACCTTGATACAGGTCTGGTTTTGTTTCTCACAGTACAAAGCAATGCCTGGAGTACTGGCTGTAGAGATCCTCTTGTCTTAAACTCAAACTTTGACTCTACCTTAGAGTATCTAGAGGAGAGGATTTGTCTGCCATTGCTCCAAAGTTATTAAAATTCATTACCTCTCTCCATTAAATTAATGAAGATTTCTTTCAAAGTTCCTCAGGAGACAGTGCTGTGCAAGAAATACTAATGTGATGGTACTGCTCGGCAGTTTCTCATTGCTCCCCCCCCCCCCCCTTTTTTTTTTAAGTTTTCCTTCTTGAGGGTGGTGTCCTAACTTCTATGCTAAGTGAGGAGGAAATTGTGCTGGGTGAGAACCCCAGGGAGGGAGGACATCATGCTCAGGGCTTGATCACTACCTTTACTGACAGAGACCATCAGGAGAAATCTAGCATCTACTCTGTCACAGAGCTGTAGCAAATACCTGCCCATTAAAGGAATACTCACACGTTCCTGTAATAGTAATAGTAAAAAAATATATATTTGGAAAGGCACAATCTACATGGTATTAGAAGTACAAACATTTCAGTTGCATGACAATTTTTAAATTTTTTTTACCTCCATAGTTTCTAAAAATTATGAAATTTTTAGAAATTATGAAATTATGAAAAGGAGAATTTAAACTAGTAATTGATTTGCTGATATGAAGACTATTCAGAAGATAATACACTCATTTTACTGATGGCAGGTCTGTGCCTGTATTGTTATTTATGAGTCACTGACAAGAGCTGAAAGCAAGCAGCTGTTCCAGTTTTTTTTTCTTGGGTACTAGTCACTTTTATTTATGTGTCTGAACTTCATATACTATCTCACAGAGAACACAGAAGAATAGAGCTCTCTTAAATATGCAATTTATTACAAGAGAATACTGTTTACACAAGTATCTGCTGTATAGTGGAAAAGTAATTATTAACTATGGTTACAACTTCTAAAACTTAAAAAAATTACCTGTAAATTTCTATTACCTCTGCTATTTCAGTAGCTTCTTCTCAAATTAACCTGGAGTAGCTTGTGATTAGGCATCTGTTTGGGGTCTAGTCTTACTAAAACATGGAAACTGAAATTCTCTTTTTTGTGATTGTTCAAAAACCATTCATGTACTATTGTTTTACAGTAATGGTTCTCTAATTGTGACACATTTTACGACCATGTTGGGAAGGGTTTTCTTTTTCACTAGTCAATGTCTGCACACATTGAGACCACAGGCATTCTCAAGTGTTGAACACTTTGCTTTCATGAATAATTTTCAAGACTATCCACTGCTAATCATGTATTTGACAGAGGCCTTTTTGTGGCTTTGAGCAAATCATCGTACATTTTAATTTCATTTTTCCATTCTGTGAAGTGTTGAAAACTGGTTTTTTTTCCTATGAATTAAATCTACTAGAATATTTTGTAAGTGGAAAGATTTTATAAACAGAAAGTGCATAATGATTTTTTTCTCTTTTGTAGATGTAATTTTCTTTTGTTTCTTAAAATTTCAAACAATGAAAATACTAGATAAGCAAACGTAAGACATTAATTTTTCAAATGTAGAAGCCTAAAGTTATTAAAAAGCTGAACCACAGTTGTTGCCTTTCCCCCAAAGAAACAACAAAAATAGAACTTATGCTCCTTATTTTTTCATCATTGCTGAGAACAGATATTTGGCAGAGTTTGGTCAAAGCACAGGAGAGAAAAACCTTTGCCTATGCCAGAGGAGGTGGGGATAGACTTATCCAACTCCTACTGCTTTCCTACACATCCTTCTGTTCCTGCTAAAGAGGCTGTTGGAGTTTCTCTTCAGCAGCTTCTCCCTCCCTGCGGTGAAGGTCTTCTCTCTCCACACTAATCCTTTCCTTGCTGCTTAAGAACCAGGACCTGGCCTGTTCCTCATTAGCCTGTTCCTCATTATCCTTCTCTTTCCCAGTAGCCAGAAATAAGGATTGTCCTGGTTTTGGCTGGGATAGAGTTAATTTTCTTCATAGTAGCTAGTATGGGGCTATGCTTTGGATTTGTGATGAAAACAGTGTTGATAACACAGGGATGGTTTTGTTACTGCTGAGCAGTGCTGACACAGAGTCAAGGCCTTTTCTGCTCCTCACCCCACCCCACCAGCGAGTAGGCTGGGGGGGCACAAGGAGCTGGGAGGGGACACAGCTGGGACAGCTGATCCCAGCTGACCAAAGGGCTATTCCATACCATATGGCGTCATGCTCAGCGTATAAAGCTGGGGAAGAAGAAGGAAGGGGGGAAGTCTGGAGTGATGGCGTTTGTCTTCCCAAGTACCCGTTACACGTGATGGAGCCCTGCTTTCCTGGAGATGGCTGAACACCTGCCTGACCATGGGAAGGAGTGAATGAATTGCTTGCTTTGCTTTGCTTGCATGCGCAGCTTTTGCTTTACCTATTAAACTGTCTTTATCTCAACCCACAAGTTTTCTCACTTTTACTCTTCCAATTCTCTCCTCCATCCCGCCGGGGGGGAGTGAGCGAGCGGCTCACTGGGGTTAAACTACAACAAAATAGGATTAATAAGGAACATGTGAGTAGGGGGAATAGGGAGGGCTATTTACTCCAGTATGAAGTAATAGGACTGAGGTGTATCAGAAAAGGGAGGTTGTTCAGCTCCTGGGCCTCTGGGGATGGAGAAGGGAGAGTAAGAGGCCAAGCTTCATTGCTACTCACTTCTTTCAGGCAGAGTGCCCAAAAGAATCATATTCCCTCAGTCCCACTCATCCATGCAGCATTTCCCCAAGCTCCCAGAACTTTTCTGTGACTCCTGGCAGCCAGCAGGTTGCTTCTCCCAACCTCATGCAGAAAGGAGTTCTCCTCTTCCTTCTCCTCCTCCTCCCAGGCTGGCACAGCATCTGCCTTTTGGCCTTCACAGATTTAATTCTTCTTACACAATAAAGCTGGCTGTAGTACTACTTGATTCAGAAAATAAATGGATTGATTATTCTGGAAAAAAACAAATTTGGATCTGTACATAGTTATGCTATTGTTTCTTGGAATAATACTTTTTTAATCAAAATTCCAAAATGTCAGAATGAAAAAGAAACGAAGACAACTGTTAATTGCTTTTAACTTTGTTATACATGATTTTACTATATCTTTATTCTGTATACATTTGCAAAAGCGCTGTTGATAAATTCTAAGCCGACAAATGCTGATTACTACAATCTGTATCTCTGTAAAGGTGAAAAGAGCACCCACTCCCAAAAAGAACCCCACTTCTGGAACTACCTAAAAAAAGAATGCAACTGATATGTATGTTTGCATCTCCCATCACCTACTCTTGACCTGATTATACCTTTGAAGATTCCTGTTCCTGAAAAAGTTATGTGCTCAAGTCCATGGGTAGAGCATTCACAATTCTATTGAAGCCATCAAGGCTTCACGTGTTTATAGGTCATCAAAGCATTTTCTCTCCTTGAATAGAAGCAGCTAGCTTTCTTCTTTGAAAGTAACAGCAATATAAACTGTGTTATTGCTGATGCTACTAGAGATGCTTAAGACTTATCTTTTGTCTTTAAAATGGAGTATTTTTATAAATGGGAGTTTACTTTCTTTTTTTAATAATAGTGATTTCAGACCATTCATCGACTAGGGTTTGACTACAAAGAACTGAGGCAAGATGTAAGAAGGTATTTAGCTTCTGTTTGTCTTCCTTGTCATTGTAGTTTTGTATTTAACTTTTTCTCTGATATTACTCATATGTGCTTGGACAAGGGGTTTACGATCTAATCTCAGAAAGAAGGAATGAATCCCTTACATTTTTCTAATCTGTTCTAGTGCTATAAAGCTGAACCATTTAATATTTTCTGTGAAAGGAAAAGGTATTAAAAACATCTAGACTAAACACCCAAAAGTGTAAGTAAGTTTATAAAGTTAGAATATATTCTGCTTTACTGTAAACAGATTGTCATGAATTGATTTTTACATAGTGCAAATTTTGTCCTCTGTAATTGGCACAAACAAATTTTAATTGGATAAATATATTTATATATACTTAAATATATACATAGCTCAGCTAAAAGGTTGCTGTATTTAGTTCAACATACTTAACTTAAAAAAAGAAGTAACAGCTAGGTGTAGAGTAACAGCTATTAATAACCAAAATTATACTTTTATAAATGCAAATAAAAGTACATTAAATCTCTTGCAGTGGCCCAAAAAATATTGGAAAGATCACTGTTCCTCTAAAATGAAATTTAGTCTCGATGTTAACACATTCCAGAAGCTCTTCAGAGCACCCAGACTGCTAATTGTGTTAAAGTACATGCAGTAAATGGTTATGGTATGCTGTTTTGTTTTTATTGAAGACTAAGTGGAGTTTAAATTACCCATCAGACAGATAGCTTCAGGTCCTTTGTTATGTTTTATTATCTTTTAACATAAATCTTAGTAATTTTGTTTCTAAGGTAAAGATAAAGCAATTTTTATCTGTTTAGAAAGGTACAAAGAAACCAATTCCTGTATATATTTAAATGACAGTAGATAAGCCATTGCAGAATCTCAGCAAAAACCCAAGAGCTTAGAGATCTTGAGTACAACTGAGCTGGAAATTATATTCATACCCCCTAGTTTTCGAAAGATGAAGATGGACAAGAAAGATGGACACTTCCAAAACTGTGGTTGGGACAGTCACCTGAAAAGCAGAACACCTGTGTGAAAGCCCATCTCTTCCTGTTTCAGCTCAGCACTTAAACCCTCACTAGTGCTCATGCTGGGTGACAGCCCAGTCTATAATTCTTCTGAGATGGGTCTCTTCCAGTCTCTGGTCTTGAAGTTATTTGCCTGTATTTACCGGCATCAAAGAGCTGTTCTCCAGTCTTCTGTTGCTCAGGAGAATCGCTGAAATATTAAGCTTAAGAGCAAAGAAACTGTCTATCCTTTTGTCCTTACCTAGTTGCTCAGCAGGGAACAGCTCTAAAGATGATATAGAAAGAAGGGTGTCTATGCTATAGCCAAATAGGCACCTGAAGTGGAGCACTGTACTCGGCCTCATACAAGCTGCTGGCATCCACAGGGCCAGTCTGTGCTCGTGTGACTGTGCTCCAGGGCTCATGCGCTGTGCTGAAAATAATTGATAACTGAAAATAATCGATAACATGTTTCCAACTGCATGGCGAGAGCTGGCTCAGGGACCTCCTCCTGGTACTGCCCCATAGTGACATCCTCCAGTGACATCCTCCAGCTGTGAGCACAGTCTCAGGATGCTGCCTCACCACCTCTGGCATCATGCTGGTACAGCGGCTTGCTGCCATCGAAAGGGAGCGGTCTCCCCTTTACCTCTCTATGTTTTCCGTCATTTCTTTTGGGCTGACTCTAGCACTCAAATGATTGGATGGCAAACTCCTTTCAGTTACTAAATGGCAAGAAAACTGAGTTGAGAAGAAAAGGAAAAAAAAGTATTTGTTGCCATGTTAGCAAACTGAATTAGATAAACAAATAATCATCGAACCTGGAACATGGGAAGGGAAGGGATAGCATGGCTGGAGAAGAAGAGAAAGAGGAGAAAGGAAGTGAGCCTTTCCCCTTTTCCTCAGTAGTAGGTTATTAGTTTGCTTTGAGTTGTAGTTTGATTCAGCCATAACATGAAACAGCACAGTTCATTTTTTCCTTCTCTAGCATCGTTAGGCTGCTCTCCACAAAGGAAGTTTAGAAGGACCCAAGCTTCCAATATTCACTTACATTTTAGGCAAAGAATGATTCACCATAGATTCCTTTTGCAGAGATTTTACAAAACTATTAAAGAACCTAAAGTTCCACACAAAGGCTACATCCTACAATGAACTGCTTGATATTTAAAGAGCTTTTAAATAAATTTCTTAACAAATCCTGCATCATTTAGTCAATGGTGTCCAAAATCAGCAGTCCTTAACACAAGCTAACCCATCAGTTTACTTCTGATAGTTTTATATCTAAACACAGAATTAATTTGCCTTTTTCCCCCTTTCATTCTCTTTTCTTTTGCCTCTGAAACTTTCTAAGGTCTGCCTTGCTGCTACTTCAGAACAAGATGCCTTGCAAAAAAAAATCTGAAAAAAATATTTCAGGCAAGGTCAAAAAAAAAAGTGCATGGCTACTTCAAAATCAGAGACTACATTTGCTGTACCATCCACAAGTGCAATCAAACACCATCACTTAAGATCTGCAGGAACAGACTACTGAAAGAATTTCATCATTCTTTGAAGAGGAGATTAAAAACTGTTTTTCATTTTACTTATATCATTGTCAGCACCCAGATAGGAGGTAAATCAACCATAGATGAAATAATAAACAATGCTGATAGGTAATATATTGTGAATTTCTGGTTAATTTCTTTTGTTGTGTTTTATGAATTAATTTTATGGAAAAGGTAATTGATCTCAGAAATGTTTACACCGTTTTGTTTTGTTTTCTAATCATAACAATTTTTCAATTTTTATGAACATGGAGACAAGTAGATTAGGTTATGAAGTTGTTTACATCCTCAGTTGGTACCAGAGCTATAACCTAGTGAATAGATACGAAGCAGCTTAAATACCTCAAACCATTTTTTAGAGAGGTAAGTGACATCACAAGAAAACTTCTTTACGGTACAGATCTGAAAAAACATAATCACGTATCTGTACAAATTCATTATGGATGATGCATATGTATGAAGTGTCTAGTTCAAAATAAAGGAATTTGTAGATTAAAAAATATTTTATTGTCAGAAATATACAAACTCTCCTTAATTTAAAAAAGATGACTAAAATTAATATGTTAAAAAAAAAAATAAAAATCACTCATTCCAAAGACAAATGGGTATTATGAACCCCGTAGCATGTTAGCTGAAAAATCATCCTTACATTGCATAGAGATTTTCAGGGACTGAGAAAGCATCTGCTTGACTCTCCTCTGCTACCCTAGTTTGTTGTAGACATAGCAAAAAGCATCATGAGATAACTGAACTGCTGTGTGTCTCGGGGGAAAAGTGTGTGTGTAATTAATGTTGTTACCTTCTCTGAAAGGTAAGTTAAGGGTTGGAATCAGGAAAACACAACATGTACCTGGATTGTATAGATGGTCAATGAACATTTTCTCTTGGCTCTTCAGTCAGCTGAGGAAGGGTGGAGCAGACTGTTTCCATCCCAGAAGAGAGTGAATGTGTGTGGACATGCACCTGCATGTTTGTGTGTTTCTGGAGAAAGCAAGCTGAGAAGGTAAGGCATGATCCTCAAGGAGAATCACCCCCACAGATTTTCTGTGGCTATTTGGTTGATTACACAGGGACGCTGTTTCCCCCTGTCTGATTAGTAGTCTGGGAGCAATGTTTGGAAAAGCATATTGATCCCGAAAGCATATGTACTGGCCTACAAATAAAACCGCCTTACAAGCTTTCCCACATGCATTTTAACAGCCAATATCTCATGAACACTGGAGGGAAAGGTTAACATTTTATGTAACCTGAAAACTGAAATTCCAAGCTTACTTGTGGCATTAAAATGGGCTTTTCTAGCTCTAGCACTTCACAAGGTAATGCACCTTCAGTCTGTGCTGGTTTTCTAAGTCTAGCTGATTTCCACTGTTGGTTTTTGAACCAGCTTACTCCCAAATCATGTCCAAGAAAGAAGAGAAAGGGTAATAAACCAGACTAAGTCATAATACACTTATCTTAAGGTCTAATCTCAAGTCCTTCTGACATAAAAAAAAATGTTTAAAGATAAGAATTTCATCCTCACAGGGTAAGAAAAAAAATCCCATTTCTTGTAGTTTACAGGATATTAGATCAGAACAAATAATAGCTTTGTGGTTTATCGGTACTTTTTGCCCTTGTAAGAGAAGTAAATACAGCATGAACTGGTCTTTGAGACCCATGTATTTTTCCTATTCCAGCAACAATGAAATAGAAATGAAAGCACTTTCTATTGTAAACTATCTCTCAGCTTCTGTCTGAAATGCTATGCCTCCTGCGGGCTGGCTGGCAGTGGCTAGGGCAGGCATGCAGGTCCGTACCCCTCAGCGAGCACGCAGAGGAGCCTGCACACCAGCAGCCCCCCAGCACACCTCTCGCGGGGGCAACTGGGGACATTGGGGACCAGGTGGGCACGATGGCTTGTTTGCTGGCACGTGGTGAGATCCCATCCTGCCTCAGTACAAGAGGCTAATAAGGCAATTTATAAGTTGTCATTTTTCATTGCTTTTGGTAGTATCTTCCAAAGACAAAGTGACACTTCTTGTTTATCTGTGTATTAGACATGTAAATGCAGCAATATTGGATTCTTCCAGCAAGAGGGGATGTGCTGCTTTATAAATGGTACGACAAATGTCTCTAAATAAGGACTGAAAAATGCTATATAAACATGGAATTCTTTTTCATCTATTCTACTTTTTTTCCTCACCATTAGGGTAACTTCAGACTGGCCCAAGCAACTTCCAAATTTTTGTCAAATTCACTGACTAATTTCTTTGAAGGGTGAGGAGAACATTACAATAAAAGTTTTGGACCTTTCATGTTGGAATATTTTACTTCAGATTTTACTGACATTTGAAGTAAAAGAAATACTAATAGTAAAAAAAGACAATGTCATAGAGGATGAAACAGATCATTTTCTTTGGCATGAAATGTTTTTATGTGGGCTCATAAATGATCATTTTGACAAGATAAAGAAATCATTCAATATTCATACCAAACTTGTTTTTTTCTCCCTTCCCCCTCTTCCAAAATATTCTGCTGTGGCTTTAAAAAGAGAAGGAAGAGGGTAGAGGCAGAGACCAATGTAAGTCATCCACATAGCCCTCATCCTAGCCCACTCCCACCTCAGAGGGCCATGACAACCCGTACAGTTTGAGATGTGTGGACACTTAAGGTTTCCTGGCTGCTGCTTCTTGCCCAACGCAGCTATGACATTTAATGGTGCAGGGGTATTTGCCAGCAGGGCTTTCATATATAACTAAATTTCACCGGTAATGAATGCTTTCTGTGTGAGGGGTCAGGAGGGAAAAGGATATGCCTTGAAGAAACTAGCTCATGTAGATAGACTCCTTAGGGTCCCTGAGGGAAGATAGGCACCCTGAGCAGCACTTCACCCTAGGAACAGGATTTTACGTTCTCCCTAGAGGGTCCAGTAACAACGATGCACTTGAGAAAGGCACAAGCAGGACAGTGCTCTGCATGCATTAGCCCAAAGGATGCTTAATTAATCTCAATGAGTCTTGAGTCTGTTCCAGCTCACATTGGGCAAGGTGGAATATTGCTTAATCCAAGGCTAAACTTAAGGACACCTGTGCCTTCAACAATGATTACGGCTGATTTGTATCTGTCATTTAATGCACAGAAATAATGAAAAATAACACCTGTGTCTGCCTGTACATTAGATGACTTGCAAAGGTCAGTTTCTTCTCAGTGGTCATTAGCTAACTTGAAACAAAAAGGACAAATTTTGCCAGGTAGTGTGTCTCTTAAATCTGTGTTTTCTTATTCTTTAACTAATAGCTCAGTGAAGCTTTAGTTATAGGCAAGGCTATGCAAATTACTTACCTTTATTTTCTCGTGTGACCTACAGCTATGTTCTTGAAATGAATGTTTGTGTTGGATTCATTGCTGCAGCTCTCAGCACTTCTTACTGCTATCTCCTGGTGACAATGTGGCATTCAATCAGTTCCATGACCCTCTGCCTCTCGAACGACATGAGCGTCCCTTATGCGCTGCAGATGTCCCGTTGACTCCATTAATTCACTGGACCAGTTCCATCTGCCTCACAAGGCAACCTACAAAAATATCAAAACAAGCCTCACAATGGCCCCACATTTTTTCACATCCCCAGACATTTTCCTCCTTCTGAAACTTTCACATAGAAAAGAACCATCACAAAGCCATGAGCACGCTTGTATTTCTAAATTTGATATGCAGTATGCAGTGCCATAGGCATTAAAACAGAATTTTTGTAAGTTTCTTTCTTAACACACATTAATAACTGTAAACTTCATAAAGGGCTCTATATAGCAAACAATAAAAGAATCATAAGATTATTTTTTAATTTTTTAAGTTCTAGCCTTCTACACTGACTAATCAATTAGGGTGATGGGAAACATGCTGTCACTGATCTGGCAGAGAGATGGCAATAAAATCATATATTGTAATGAAAATATCTTCCTGGAATATATGAAACAGTTATTTATTATCCTTAATGACTGTGTTTAGGAAGATGTAAGTGGAAAAATAAGGAAAGTGTGATGACATATGCTGCTACAGATATCTCTGTGACAAATCGCTCAACAGTCTAAAGATTCAGAGGTCAGAGCCTCAGCTGAAGGAAATAGGCGTAACTCATAACGGACGAATATATTCATCTCATCAGGCAATGTTTCCTGCTAACTGCAGGTTTGCCTCTTTTCTTAATATTACAACTTTGTATTTTTCTTCAGTAGTGTGCAATAGACAGCTTTTGGAAAAAGGATGACTCGATAAAGATTGCTGGTTTTGTTGTTTTACATTACGTCCTACTTAAATGTTAGAGTAATTTTTCTCTCCTTGAATAGTTTTGCTGAACTCTAAAATGTGAAACTCTCAACTTTACTACGAAACTAGTAAAGTAACAGTGCACAGAACATGATAATTATCTTCTTATAAAGTGTCAGAAGAAAGGAATACCAGTCTTCCTGGGTTTGTAATCTACTATTTTCCATTAAAATTAATTATAGCTGTATTAAATAATTACCTTTTCTGATCTGAGTTTTGTTCAGTATGGTTATTTTTTAGTTTGCTACCTGCAGTGCAGAAGTTTCTATTTTGTATTGAAGATGAGCTGTCATGGCATCTTACTTCAGCATACTATTTAAAAATTGCTTACTGAAAAGAAAAAGATGAAATACATCCTGCTGCTTTCCCCATTACATATCAAAATATGCTTTTTTGCATAGTGACAAGCGCTCTCGTTCTTAAGTGAAAACATCATACCATGAGTCCAACACTCATTTTTTTTCACTCACTAATACTAGTAACACAATGACTTTTTTTACAATTTTTGTTTAAAAGAAGTGCCTAAAATTAAGTCAGCAGTCAATGATCGTGGCAATCACAAAACACAAAAAGTACATCTTCTTCTTGATCTGCTTCGTCTTCTGTGATCTGAACTCTTCCCCCTGTGGGTGCTCTGCATTTCACAGGGGTCATGGAAGACTGTGGGTTTGCCTGTCTTACCTGTAACCACAGGACACTTATTTGAAATCTTCTATTGCTCTCTATCAAGTAGATTGGCCCCTCCCCCCGCCCCCGCCAACCCCCATCTAACAACAGTTGAACAGAAATAAATAACACCTACTGTAGTTCTAGTGACAAAAAAGTCTGTACATTCATGCCATAGATCCAGGATCAGACCCTGATGATAAGTATTGGAAGAGTCTCTTTTAATTGTGATCCTATTTGTTGGGGTGGGGTTTTTTTTATATATATTTCATTGAACGTGCATAGTGAGAAAGTTTATTTTGAAAAGCAATACTGTAGTTACAAAGCATTAAAACCCATCAGCTATAGCAAAAACTGACATCAAGAGCAGCTGTTCCACATTTTGGTCATCTGTCACTCATCCTGATTCCTTCAGTCACATTCTGGCAGGTGAAAACACTGAGAGGTATGCTCAGTCCACAACGACTGGGTACATTAATGCACAGAAGAAGAGAGACAACATTTAGGAACATGACCACTTTAGATGCTATTCCAGGCATGAGAATAAGGAAGACCACACATTTTCTTGCAAAACTCATAGCAAAATTGCACTACTGCACAGAGCATGAGAAGATAAGTTCTCCACTAAACTGGTTAGAAAAAAAATAAGTGGAACTACTATCAGAGTTGCTCAGGAAATGGTATGTCCATTCAAACATTACAAAAATGGGGAAAAGTTTATTTATATTATTTAATTTAAATGTTTTTTTTTAGTAAAAGATTCAAGTCCTTGAATATATTTATGATTTTTAAAAAGCCAATTTTAATTTTTAAAATTAATGAAAAATACCTTGCAAATACTAATTTGCATGTAGATTTAATTTATATGTAAACAGTGGCCAGGGAATGCATAGAAAGTTTTCAGCAGGCATATATAAAGGGTAAGAGGTAGCTGCTGAAAAAAACATGCTTGTAATACTCTCCTTTGTTCTTTGTTTGTAGTTTTTGCTTGTCGATAAAAGAGGACATCTTTCGCCAGCTGCATGGAGGCGAGAGGGACAGAGTCCTTTCAGTGCACAGTGCTGTAGGAGTTTACTCAGGGAGTGGTTTTGCTGCCTACATTTTGCAAGTAGCTCTCCTATGTTACAGTAAAGACCGGGGGGGAAAGATTGATGCCATATACGCTTTAATACCCGGTAATCACCTGCTTACACCTGAAATGGGGCCTTTACTAGCAAACACTCCGAACTCCTTTTCTTACATCCCTTTATCAGTCACTAGCCGTGCTCCACCTTTCCTGGGAGCTCTGACAAATACTCACTCTCAGGACCAACTTACATGACCACACTGCTGCGCTGCACTCAGATCTTCAGCAATCCCGCAGCAGTCGTGCTCTAATGCCCTCTTGAACTGAGCCTTCCTTCTCCTCCCATTAGGTAATACCTGAAAGCTGGAGGCAGGTGTGAGGGTTTATGTCTGCTCTCAGGTCTCCTGGCTTGATACATGGAGTAGGAAATTCCTAAGTCTTACTTATAAAAGAGGTTGAAATGGCTCAGTACCTGATCCAGAAAGCATATACAATTATTACGGTGCAAAACATGCTTTCACAGTAATGCACTGAACATGGTTTGCACCAACAAGTTAAACATGTTTTAGCCTGTGTTAGGAAACAAATTGAAAACAGCTTTCAAGCACGGTTCTTGCTCCCTTTGCCAACAGACTCTGGTGGCTGTGGTCAGTAAATTACACTCACAGTGACTAGTGATTCTGGGACGAGTCACCACCCTGGGTTTTTGAGGTTACAATCCATCATTCTGGGCTTTTGGTACTTTATTTTTTAAATCCTTCTCTAAGACTAACCCCTGGTTTTGAAGATTGAGTAATTATTTTATTACACTGTAGTATAGTATTTACAAAGGGTTGAAATAATTAGTTATTCAGCTGATGAATTGAAGGTAATCATACAGTTATAACTCATTAATAGTTTAAAGCAATACTAGATATCCATTTAATGTTAAGAAGAAACAAAGTGATTTTCTGTTCTGAAAAAGGCCTGATTTTGTTTCTTTTCTTGCTAGCAACTTAGTGTTTATGCAATTTCAAAATATTTCACATCTTTGTAGTATATTCTGTCCCAGGTACTTTATGAAAACAAACAAACAAACAAGCAAAGCCAACAAAACCCTACAAGTTCATATTCCTGAAAACTATCCCAGATAGTTTTATATGTTTCAAATTTGGGGTCAAAAGAAGGGAATAGAAGAAAAAGGAAAAGTGAAGGGCTTTTTAGTAGTTCTAACATACACTGAAAAGGATTGTCTATATAGTGAAAGACACTACAAGATCCTGGCAAAAATCACCTTAAAAGATAATTAAGTTTCTCCCATGCCATAAAGAAAATGTTCTTAAAAGTTTGATAGGGAATTGGTCAGCTGCTAGCTAATATACAATTCAAATAAATATAATTTTCTTCAGTTTTTATTATAGGTGGTTGGGAGCTTCTAATTATAATGGAAAGAATTTACCTAAAATAAGTATTTTTCTCATTTTGATAAAATAAGGAAATATGCTAGGGGATATCACTGAGAAAATTTAGGAAAAAGATCCCCTTTCCAAAAATTGTTGTGTCATCCATACATACTCACTTTTCTCATGGTATTTAGTGTTGTTTACTGCTACAGATTAGATATTAGACTCTGTTATCTATTGCAAAATGACAATTACTATGCATTTCCGTGACAGAGTATTTTATAGAACCAGTTGTTTACTCTTTTCTATTGTTATGTTACTGGCTGATGTCTATCTTCACTTTTATTTTTCTTTTCTGAAGATATTGGACACGACACATTCAACTTGATAAAATGTAACGAATTGCTGTTCACACTGCAGAATTATTTATAGTGTTAGGTTGTTGATAGGGTCCTCATAAAAGGTATAGCACATGCCAGCTGCTATCATTTGCTGTCTGAAGTAAAAACCTTTTGACTGCTTATGCTAGAAATAAGAAGCGTGCTTCCTGTTTTTCCTCAGTCTTCCTAGTCTAGTTACAATATTCCAGTTAAACTGTGCAGCATATCGTTTAGATGTCTCACCAGAAAATAGGACTAAGTGTCTACCTGCCACCGCAGCGTCACCAGTCATGAAGGCTTGGTCACAGCCTAGGCTGAGGAAGGTCAACAAACAATTCAACCACCAAAAGGAAGTTTAGACCTCTTCAGGGAAGTATGTTTCCCTGAGAACAAAGACAACTGCCATTTAAAGAGGAATTTCGTTTCTGCAATTAAGGTAAGGGTTCAGATAGTGCTATGATGTTAATTTGGCTTTTGGAAGTGCTATCTGCAAGATCGACGAGAGACACTGTGGGATAACATTTGACTATGCATTTCCAGTCTGAGAGCACATACACGCTAGATGGCTGTGGTCCAGTTGGCATAGACCACACATCTGTGATTTAACCAGCACGCAATGGGAAGCGTAGCCAAAGGGAAGGGTGAATTGTGAGCCTGGTGAGAACCTGGAAGGGTAGCATTTGCTGACAATAAAGCAGAAACAGATATTCTAAGACCCAGTGGCTGAAAAATCATTCTGAGGTTTGAGAGAAGTTTTTTAGCATGGTAGAAGGGAGAGGTTTCAGCAGATGAGAGTTTCTGTTATCCATCTGGGAAAATTTTTAATGCAAATTATAAAAGCAGACATTGTAGATTACCAAGAGTAGCAAAGAGCTACCCAAAAGAGTAGAAATTGCACTGTTGCACAAAGGCAGATATGATTTATGAAAACAGATGCCAATTGAATGGTCACTAATAACAAGCAGTTTTTCTTCTCTAGCTTGTCCTTAAGCTTAAGCAATACCTAACATTGCTATTGTCTTCAGCTAGATCACTTCAGAAATAAAGAGCAATTTATGTAATTTATCTTTTATTGACATAGATTGTGTAATCAACAGACCTATATTAAGGAATTGTTTTCAACATTGCATTTATATACAAATAAAATTAGACCAACTAAAACAAAGACAAGCAAATAAAAAATTAATTCTGTCACTGGAATGCCAAAATAAACAAACCTTGGTAAAATTGCAGCCCTAGGTGATGTTTTAATAGAATTAAAAGAACAATTTGACTAAATAATTTTGCTTTGTCTCAAGAAACAAGAACATCTAACATATTCTTATTTCCATTTTCCACCGCATATCTGGAGGCTGTCTTAAAAAAAAAAAAAAAAAAAGAAAAACCACCACATCGTTTAATTGTTTTTATTGCAGAGTTGGAAGGGGGCAGTTGTTCCAAATTAAAGACGTATATATTATTGTGGGTTTTATGTCTAAAGCCACAAACATCATATTTTTTTTTCTCAAAATAAAATGCAATCTGATGCAATGAAAGTTATGTTTATTAGAATTAATATCAGAGTTTAAAAAATCCAGAGCATTTTTTTTCCTCCCAGATTGAAAAATAAGTTTTGCACAAATGTGCTTTCTCCCTCTGAAATACAAGCATGTGAAAATAAGGGAAAGTACTGGAAAAAAAAAGCGCAGCACTGTCTACACAACTAGTATCTGCAGGTACAAAAATGTGCATACTGATTTTGGATGCACTTATTTGTTCAATATAGCTAAACACCACTTCATATTAGTTTTAATTGCTGAGTACAAATATTATGGCTAAATATCTGTGCTTCTGGAAACAGGGCTGTGAGACCAATCATTGCAGTTCCTGTATCTGGCATATTTCAGCTCTCATATGTCAACTCTGTAAATCTTAGAACAGTTTCTTTTTCCTTCTTTTTCCTCTATAAAGTAAGAATATAATTGCCATTTTTATTCCCTGCTCCATAATAGCTGTCATTGGATAATGGAAGAATCTATCAAACATCTTTTCTTCATGTCCCTGCAGCAACAGAACTTTATTATTTTTTACTCCACTGACACTGAGAAGCCTGAATCAATATTGACAAAACATCAAATCTTTTTGAAAAGTTTAGCTATGATGTTTCTCAAAACTTAACCATTTCACATCTGTCATAAATACAAAGGATGAGGTACCAATCTTGCTTTCAGGCATACGAGTCCTTAACGTAATTCACATCCTGGAAAGGTATCTACAGTGACAACATGGTAATGAGACAATACCAAGATTTCAGTGTATTGCACTCATTAATAATTGAGTTACTAAGCGTGCTTACAGTCTCTCTTCGCCCCTCCTCTTCTCTCCACCCCCAGTTGTGTCACTACTGTAGCAATGCCCATACCTACGTGTATCATACTGGGGAGACTGAAAGAAGGAATGCTTGTTTACATTCAGAAATTCCACGATGAAGTGCTTTTGAATCTCTTCCTGTAAAATTCCTCCAGTATGTCTACCATGAAGTTGCTTTCAACAGTATATTTTACACTCTATAGGAAGAAGTGGCAGTGATGAAAACATCCACACACAAGTCTGCCAGCATGTCAGATATGAATAGCCCTTAAAAGGGGTGCTATGGCTCTCCAGTACTCTTTCTTACAAACTTGTTGGTGCTCGTTCTACAGGTCAGGAGTAATGACAAGAGAGACCCACTGCACCTGAGCCCCTGTAACATCATCTCTTTGTAACAACAGGGTGACTATACTAAACTTTTGCTCTGTGGGCCAGAGATGACCCTCAGTACAGCCCATCCTGTCTGTGCTGTGTTACCTGGTCATCTTCATAAAAGACATCCTTACCTGTTAAAGAAGTAGTAAATCAGATTACTTTTTCTGGTGATTGACTTAGCCAATCTCTACCTGAAAAGTCCCACACAAGCACCTTCTGTTTAACTTGATAAGGTCTAAAACAACCAGGCAAGCAAGTGCAGTCTCCCATGCCATGGGAAGAGCACATATTTGATCAAGGGACAGGAACACTCATACACATGTGCACAAACATGTACATCCAAATATTTAACTGGTTGTGCATTTACCACACAATGAAAGGAGAACATGTGTTGGGCATGTGGTAGATGCAGATGCACACGTTATAATAAAATGTGTATCTGTGACCACCAGGCATACGTGCTCCTACTGTATAAGAAGGAGCTGATTTGCCTTGCAGTAGCGGTTGTGTACATTTGGTCAAAAAAAGTATACATATAATTAATGACATTTTTTCCCCTCAAATTTTTTTTTTCCTGAATGGAAGGAATATCAGGAACTGAAATCTTCTTGTATGACTCTTGGAATGATGGACTTTTTGTTCATTTCTTTATCTAGGACTGGTACAAAATATTACTTGTCAAAACTCCCAGGCAGGTCTGGTTTGTATGAAGCAAGTGACAAAGCCAGCAGAGCATTACACATTCAGCATGCTTGCAAACTGCAATGCGTTAGCTCACACGTGTGCATTCGCAAAGGTTACCCAATATATTTCCAGTCAACATATGTAGATGGAAGACTCCAGATATTTTTTAAATCACTGATGATCTGCATTAGTCTATCTATCTTTGCAAGTATATAACATTTTGATATCTACTGTGTCCTTAAAGTTTTTCCATAACCTCCCAAAGTTGATAACATCAGTCAGTAAAAAGGTACTGTCTTTCCCTAGATTAGGACTATCTAAGCAACAGATGTCCTCCAAACAGAATGGCATGCTATTTCAGATATGTGTAAATGTACATATTGTAAATTAACATTCACGGGAAAACACTAATGTTTCCATAGAAAAACATCCTCTCTCCTTTTACTAGGCACAGGGTGCCAACAGTTCCCTCTTTTACTTGCAATATAAACCAAAAGCTGGCCTTAAATCACTGATGCCAGCAAAGTTTCATGTAGAATCCAGTTCTCTAGAACAATTCCCAAGTGTTTTGAAGGACTGTCCCCTGAACCTGTCAAGCCCTTGCACTTCTGGCAAAGATGTTCCAAGTCCATCCTGTTTCAGTCTCAAAGGGTAAACAAAGTAGTTTCTCTAAAGGCAGAATTCCCTTATTAAAGTGAATGCTACAAAGGCAGCTTAGTAACCTGTGAATAATGTTTACTTTTTTAGACTGGGCAGCACAAGAATGTGCTTTTAACCATTCTTTAAATTGCTCTCTCAGGTAGTATTGACTGCTATGTAGCATACTTGTTCTTGGTTGAGGTGATTTCATCCATTGCTGGTCAATTTTCTCTGCTGGTTGTTATCAAACTTATATTTACTGTGTTAATATAAAGGTACTGATATAATTTAAAATGATTTTAATTTAAAATGCAGTATCATACATTATGAGTTAGTAATAGCTACCTTCTCCTTTTTCCCCTTAGTGTATTCCCAAAACCAGTATGAAAATTCACAAATTATTAACTCTGCCCCAACACCACCAAGCTGAGAAATTATTTTAAATCCACACAAAACACATATGTTCTTAGTCCTGTTGGTGATTTTAAATAACTATATCCAACTTCCCCTGTGAAGGAAGGTATAAAAAGTTCTAAAATAACACTGAGAGTAACCAAAATTGTTGTACTGATATTAATCATACATTTACAAATCATGAAAGAGTACTGACAAGTGTGACTTTATTCAGAAATAGAAAAATTTACCTTATATTCTATAAAAAACAAAACTTAGACCCTCCTTAATTGAATTATGATTACAGTATACAAACATTATCAAGTAATATTTTATAAGCCCTAGGACCATTTGATATAGGTGCCTTGCAGAGAGCATTTTTACTTTTTCCTTACCACTGAGATAATGGAGCTCATGCAGTTGTTTGTGCTGCCTACATATATATAGTATATATGTATATATACAGTAAGCTTGCAAAATCTTATTAGTTAATGTGTTTCTAAACATTCTTCAATATGCGACATAGATTAAGACATACGGCTTAAAACATTTGATTTGACAAGACTGCTTGCCTCTACATAGGCATGCTGAGCATCAGCATACAGAAAAATGGGCAGGAGAGTTAGACAGCACTGTGAGACTTGAGAGCTGTATTCTAGAGCCCAGAACATGTTTCATGTGCTTGATGAGGCCACAGGTTTTTCCATGGTAAAGTCTACAAGTCATATATTACAGGTAAAGCATTCAAAACCAAAGGGTGGTCTGCATAAATCAGCAAAGGGGGACTCAGGAGAGCCAATACTGTCATAGGCTTAATACATGACCTTGGGAAAGTCACTTAGTTTTCTGCTCTAGTTTTTCATCTTCAGAATGAAGGAATAAAAGAATTTGACTTTATTTCTTCCATCCTTGTCTGCATTCTGGGGTAGAGACTGATTAATATTTGTTAATTAATATTTGCAGAAGAACAAACACAAGAAGATTGGCTGTATCCCACCAATGCTACAATAATTTAATTACCGCTCAAGAAAAGAAGTATAAAGACACCCATTTTTTTTAAGTAACATGTTAAAGCTCTTAGAAACACTAGTTAAAAATATGCTACAATTTTAACTAATGTTTCTGCCTGAAAGGTCAGTCATTAGAAAAGAAACTCTTAAAAGGCATAGCAAACTATGCAATTCACAAGTAATTAAAAATAATGGTGATGTAGATAAGACTCTCTACAATAAATACAACTATAACGTGAAAAAGTGTTTTGAAAGACAATAAAAAAAGATTAAACCAAACAGGGATATAAATAAAGAGCATGTAAAAAGAGATACCACAATTAACAGATTTTGATGCCATTATGCTTGTGTGTCTGAAAACATAAATTGTTTCATAAATGGAGAAAGTAGCATGATTTAAGCACTTTTGAAGCAGAAAACTCATTTAGCTATTTTATGAGGTAAAGACACTTACTGTAAATCATTTCTACACTTGTAGGAGGGCAATATAAATTGCCTTGATAAGATACGACTGATTTAAAATACACTTCTTTAATAGCACTGGCTGAATATAAAGCACCTTATAACTGGATGTGGTCTGAATTCTGAAACTGGGGTGTTCATCAGCATGTACAAGCATTTGAAAACTTTTTATTGATGAGAGCAAGAGGGAGAAAGAGTGAAGCACACTTCTAGAATATTTACCTCTTTCATACTACTGTAATCATTGGACAAAGTTACAGAAAGTAATTTCAAATAAGTCTAAAAGCATCAAAAAGGACTCTTCAGTATGGCGTGTGAATGTAGTGTACCTCTTTACAGCATCTATGTATCCAAAACAGAGGCCTATGACACCCATACATTATAAATATACTCATCAGGACAGCTTGCTTTGAACCCAAATATAAATGTACTGAGGAAATATAACAAACCACAGTATGTAAGTATTCTGTACCACTGTGATGGCATAGCCAGACATAGCATGGCAACGCTTATGAGTAAGTGTGTTACGTAAGCATGTGAGCAATGTGACCACCAAAGGGGCAAAGAAAGATGAGTGTAGTGGCACGTATAAGACATCCAAGTAACTGGAAGTTGCAAGATAAAGAAGATAAGCACAAAGGACTGCAAATAGGCAGGGCATGCTGCTGAAAGAAAAAGATGACTGGCATCACAAAAGAATAGGAGGTAAACAGTGTGGGGAGCAGATGACATCCCCTCTTTTGATAGTATAAACCATCAGATATCAGCAAGGAAAATCAGAGAAGACAAGCACACCTAGGTGTTGACTTCTTTCACTGAGGAGCTCTCGAACCCAAAAAACTCGACCTTGGCAACTAAGAACCACCAAGAACCCCAGCCATCAGTGCTAACCATATGGCATCATGGTGGTGTGTCCACACAGCTAATTTAAGATGTGTTAAAGGCAAACAATTTTGTATAGATAGTGATGATGATTAATAACGTGTAGAATTGACAACTAGCAAGAAAAGTGCTGTTAACAAATGAATTTAATAAAGTTTTACAGTTTAAAATTTTCCAGTTTTGGCAGTCTTCAAAACATTCTCATCACAGCAATTTCACATTCCCTGGTACATTCAGATGCAACACATGCAAATGAATGTGTCTCCCTGCTAGGAACAATTTAGTTTTTAACACTTTTTTTTTATCCATGAGATCCCCATCTTTGATAAAAGTTATAGGAGTAAAATATCTGTTTCTCTTTTCAGGTGAAGTATAACAATAAGAAGGGTGGGTAAGTGAGGTCTGATAATGTTAAAGTTTGTTTGTACTTCAAAGTAGACTTATCTTTCAGCCATCCTCTTGATTGACTCCAGTGCTTTGTTTCATACTCAGATACTTGAATCTTACCCTCAGTCACAGACACTATAAAGTCATGTACTTTAATGGACTTCGGTAGAACTACACTCATTTATCTCATCTAAAATTCTGGCTTATTTTTTCTGATAAGAACAATAGGCTATTCAGTTAGACTTCTAAACACTCATTATCAGTCTTCACTACAGAAATCATTGAAGATATAGGCCCTTCAGCATTAGCACAGGTTTGAAGCTTGAAGAAGTATCTGAAAAACAGGTTTATTAGTTACAATGTCATATGAGTATGGAGATTACATTCCAGGTCATTGTATAGTATTGAATATAATGAAATAAAACTGCTGAAGAACAGTAAGTCTATGTTTAATAAGATGGGTAACAGCAGAAAGGGAGAAAATAGATCATAGGGACTTTTAAAAACAAACAAATAAATATTAGGTAAAAGTTCTTTTTCAACACTTTTTTATGTACTTTGTTAGTTGAAAGGACACCGGCTTCATTAAATAGTTGATATTTATAGTATGCCTCCCCAGATATATACAAATATGATTGTTCTCATTTTGCAGAATGGAAGGTATCCAAAGGGAAAAGTTTTGCTTAAAAAGAAAGTTAATGTGCCCTTAAGTGATAAAGAACACAGCCCAGTTGTTAAGAACTCTTAGCAGATTTTCTTGCCTTTTACAAGTTATTTATCTACCTGTTCATCCATAACTACCCTCTTCGCAGAGGAATTTCTCTTTATAATTAGGTGAGATTTTCAGGCCTGTTTCTGGCAGGTTTTGCAAAAGGCCAGACTTTGCCACACACAGAATCAGCAGCTATTTCTCCACTGCAAGATTTGTACAGAATGAGAACATACTATGTATGTCATATCTTCCTTCTGATAAAATATGATGTGACAATACGAAACTTTTCCTATATTCGCTTGTCAGTTCTGGTTTGGGATACTGCTGGAAATGAGAAAATACAGACCTGAATAAAAATGAGGTAATAGCGAAGAAATATTCAAACAACTTGTTGAAAAAGTTTAGTTTGGATTGGGTTTGAACTTCTGGAATGAGAAACAGACTTTTATTCTGTTGTATGTGTAATTGGTGATGAGCACTGAGAAACAAAGTGATGAGAGCATTATACTGTTTATACTGTAAAACAGGTATACCCTGTGGTCTGCTACGTAATTCTCCATCACATGTGCATACCCTTGTTACGTCATTTTCATCTATGTAGGTAGGCAGAGAGCTGTACTGTGCTCAAAAATGTGTCCCCTGGTCTGGAGCAAGTAGGGGCCACATATACTGTGAGCACTGGGGTTCATATACTGAGCAGCATTGCCATAGCCTAAAAGAAGCTAGATAGTATAGGCTGAAATATTATGCTTATCAGTTTAAAGTTTCATATGACATAGTACATAAATAACAGTAAGAAGACTTCTGAATAAAGTAGAATACTCCAAAACAGTCAGATTATTACTGTACTTGTAATGAAAAAAAGGATGGGATAGGTATAGGCTCTGTTTTGGTGTAAACTCGCTGTGAAAAATTGCTTGTATTTGGCACTCTCGTAAGCCAATCAATGTATTCCAGATAGCCATTTTATGGAAAAGTATGTGCTGTGAAAACATGGGATGTTCCTCCTACCTAATAAATCAAAATCACAGTATTTCCATTAGAAACAACTATAAACAATAATAATTTAAAAAAGATCAAAGGTGAGTACTTCGGTCAAGAACCAGCTATCAAAAAACAGACAAACACCTCTTACCTAGGGAGTCCTGAACCACCTTATTTTGTTTTAGGTATTATACAACACATAATCTCAGAGTTTTGGGACATTTTATTTAAGCTAACAGAGAGAGCCTCAACTTCAAAAGGGGTATTTATTAGCTTTAGAAGCATAACATTCATATGTACAAACCACATACAAAACCCCAAGGGTACTACATGTTTCATGTTCACACTTTCATTTCTCAATGTTGTTTTTAAAAATCCTCGCTGGATAATCTGGTTTTGATCATTTTGCTCAATGTCTCATGAGAAAGTCTATTACATAAGGCTTCTACTCCCCTTCCTGAACCTACCTACTTCTGTCATACTGACTTACTTTGAACTGTGAAACCACAATTGTATTTGATGTCCTATGCAAAATAAATTGATCTACTCAACTGCACTCTCTACAAAAATCTCCTAGAAAACTCATCGAAAATAGAGTCACCCATCCATTAAATTAAAATGAGAAAGCATAAAAGGATACAGCTCTTTATAGAAGTCTACAGGTCATCCGGTGCAGCTTGTATCTGATTTGTGCCATTTATTTTGACTGCTTATGACAGGATCACATTTTCCTTTGTACACTGTATAGCACTGAGCACTTTACAAAAACAAACACACAGATTGTTTTAAAGTCGATGCTTTGGAAGAAGCTAAGGAATGCTTCCATAAATATAAAACCAATTCTTGGATTATATTCAGATTATGAGGTATTCTTTGAGACAGAAGATAAAGCAGAAAAATAATTTGAATAGCACTCTTATCATGGCTTGCCTAAATTAATTTTTACCTTTGGCCTAAAAGACCCTTGCACTTCTGGATGTAGTAACAAGGAATTAAGAATCCCTTTTAATTTCTTCAGAAACATGAACATGAAATAATGAAAACATTGCTAAAGGTATTGCTAAGATGTGTATGTATGTATGCATATGTGTGTATATATATATATATACATACACTCACAGCAAAAAGGGTACAAGCTTTATATATACCGAAATCCATACACAAACATAAGACTAAACCATATGTTTGGAGTGCTTTATACAATCATATAATCAATCTCCCTGGGAATCCTCTGATAGAGGACAAATCAATTATTTTTTCATTCTCTTAATGTAGAAAGTATTCAATTTGGAGCAATAGATGTTCTGATCAACTATTTCACAGGCAAGGTACAACACTCTAGTTTCTGTCTTTGCCTGATAGGACCATTTTGGATACACTAATCCATAGTCTATCCACAGAATTATTAAGGCAAAATTTGAATCCCAGCTTTGTTTCCCAGACAATTCCGTGACAGAAAACTAATGTTCTTCTGTAGCGACAACATACACAATGCTGTAAAGAGAAAAAACAGCTGTATTTATTTGTGGATAGGAGCTTACAGAATGTGATACAGTATCAGTATAACACAAGTATTACCCTGATATATTTGTACTAACAAGGCCTTGCTATATTGCAGTTCTAATTTAGAGAAGATCACACACCTTATAAAGAAATAACTTACTTTACTAGGTTTGTTTCTTTTGTTTGTTTGTTTTCGTCTTTTTTCCAAATTTGATGAAATATCAGCATCTCCAATTTGTTTTTTGAGCTTTTATAGAGAAATTAGCTTTATAATGTATTGAAAAAAACCTGTGTAACAACAATTTCAAGATGTTTTCCTTGAACATTGATTTTCTGATGAAAACCAAAATTGAAAATTAAAAGATCAGCAATAGATTGATCAACCTAAATATATACATGCTAGGGCATGAGGTATCTGAAATCTAAAATTCTGTAAAATAAAGTAGTGCAGCAGGGCTTATTTAGTTGGAAGATTACCCATGAAGAAATCAAAGGGGGGATTAAACTAAATCAACAAACTGACATCACTCAGTTCCTTTATAGAACTGGCAGATTCAATGAATCAGCATAGCTGCATCTTCTTATGTGTAACCTGGGTTTAGTTCATAGACTGACATAAATTATTCTATTTTCTAGTAGGTCTCTGTTAAAGCCTGTGGAGTCCCCTCCTGAAAAAAATTAAAAGAGATGGTGAAATTGGATGAAAGTAAGAAAGTTGAATCCTTGCTTGGTGGTCTTAAAAACCAGAAGATAGGTTTCAGGTAACTATTGCAAAGATTTTTCAGATTATTGTATCATAAGTATACATTCATCAGCATATAGTAAAAGCACTCAAAGTAAACTTTTCCCTATTTATTTGATGGCAGATAAGGTTATTTTATCTGCAAAGTCTATTTATTTTTTTTATTACATGGGGGTAAAGATTTTCAAGCTTACATATTTTCATAGCGTTTTCTCTATTCTATGACATGTCATATTTTAACTTGTCTTTTGAATTATATTTTTGATCATGCAATGTGTACTGAGTGGAATTTAAATGAATTCTCTTTATTTGACCCTGTTCTAGTTCAATTACTGTTTTTCAATACCTGCTGCCTGGTTTTGAATCTTGATTTATTCAATGAATGCTCAAACAGTTTATAAACAGAAACACTGTGTGACAGCTGATTTTTTTTTAGAATCTATGTTTAATGGATTCTTAGTTGAAATATCTTTAAGTCATTTTAGTATATGATAAGAAGTAAACCTCTGCTACTTTAATGTATCTCTGCCATATTAAAATAAAGCCAGCAAATAAGAAAAGAGAACTTGCCTGCTTTTTTTCTAATCCCATATCTTATAATGCCTTGAGGGCAGTGCATGCTGGGGCACCTCTGAACTGGGGAAGTGCCAGAGCAAGGAAGAAGTTAATAGAACAACTTGCAAGAGACACTGCTAATATATCATTGTGAGAGAAGGCCATTGGGAATGAGGAAGAGCAGATCCTGGTTCATGAGACAAAAGGACAACATAAAGGAAAAGCAGCAGAATCTGGTAAGAGGAAAAATGGAGAACTAAATAACAAGACAGAAGATCACAAACCAATGGATAAGAATCTTAAGCTTCAAATCTGTGGCTGAATTTAATTTCACTATTAGAGACATTTAAAAAGAGTTATATATGGCACTCTAAAGAAATACCATACTGCTGAGATCTTTTAATACCTGTCTTGATACAGAATTTGATGCTTTATGTTTTATTGATGCTGTATTCTATTTTCTGTTTTCACATGAGAAAATACTGAAGGGCCTTTAAAATAAGTTATAAGTAAACATCACACAACATTTATCATCATTTCAGAAGAAAAGCATGAAAGGCCAGGATAAGATGCAAAAGTTCTGACTTTTATTTTATAATGTGGGATGTTTCAATTTAATTCAGTTTAACTTTTCGATTCTGTTTATGTTTTATGTACATCATGCAGGGCAACACATGTGCTTCTATTGTGTTTTGTTTGGAAATTTCCTTGAGGGAAGGTTAAATAGATTTTCATTCATGAGAAAATTACTAAACACTGTCTAAAAAACAGTTGACTTTTTATGAAAAGAAGCACAAAATGGCTGAAGTGTATTGAGAAACCCAATAAGTAAAACTTAAGATAATACTTCTTTTTTTGTAATTAAATAACCATATTTTACTCATACATAACATATTTTAGATGCATATGTCAATGGCAACAGCATTTGTCTTCTTTTCCCAGAAAAATCACCTATAATGTCTGTCCTCTGCAAGCTACACTGGGGTTGACAAGAGATGTCACAGACCACGGCTTCTTTGATACCCGAGTTGGTCACAAGTAATGTGGCTTCTCTCCAGTAGAGGATGTATTTCTGCTGCAAACCAGAAAATATGGAGAGAATGTTCTTTAAGAAGTATTTAAAAATAAAAGGTACACCAGCTTGTTACTGCTTTCAGAGTTGCCTTCCCTTTGACCACATCTCATTTTCACCAGGAGGTTAGGGAGGAACTTGCAAGAGACCCTTCTGGAGCATTCTTTCCCCAGAACCTGTTCTCCGGGTTTTACATGAATAAGTCTGATCCTATGGTATAATTTTTTATGTTAATGCTACAGCACTCCCCCTTTGGTGGGCTTCAGCATTAATATTTTGTTAGTAATACAGTAAGGTCACAGTAGTATAGCGTAGCATAGCATAGCATAGCATAGCATAGCATAGTACAGGATAGTATAGAAGGGTTTCCTTCCCTTTCTAGCCCCTCCCCCATAAGAAAACTTAAAAGATGCTATTTGCCAACTAAATAATTTCAAACAGCGAAAAAAATATCTATCGGTGTGACTTGCTCATAAATCTTCACTTTTTCCACACACACACAAGATTCTAACTCACCTTCAAAGCTCTTACCCATGAAACTCTTTTACTGGAAAGAACTCCTGAACTTACACTCAGCCTTGCCAGCTCAGAAACCTTCACCTTTCTGCCTGATCCCTTCTGCCCAGCAACTTCTGTTTCCTTAACAGTGTGAAAAAGGTGAAGCACAGAAGAGGGCTGCAGCAGTTAGGGAGGCATCAGGACATGTCAGTGAACACCACACCCCCTGCTGACAAGCTAAGCATAATTGAGTGGCAGACAGGTTTGGATTAAGGGTAAGAACCATTTACCAAAAGCTAATTCTAGAGCTTTGATTATATGACTATGTAATACCAGCAGAATTTGGTTCACAGATTTAAAAGAGTATATTTCAGTCCTTCAGGATTATTGACATGACCTGAGGAAGCTGGAGGGTAACTAGTGCCATGACGTCATCTTTTCTGACATGCTAACTACCTCTTAAGACAGAGTGCCCCTTTCAGGAAGAGCAGAGCTCCATGTTTCTGTCAGATCTGGAGAGGTTCCCCTGCCAGTGATGTCGCAAAATGGGCAGGTTTGGAGACCAGGCTTCCATTTTACGGTATGTACCAGTTTGGAGCTTGCATTCCTCCTGCACAAATAGCAAATATCCCTTGATCGTCCTCTACTTTCTCTACCATCGATTATTACTATAAGGTGGGATATGCTAGTGGCTCTAGAGAGCAGCAGGAAAGAATGACCTTGCAGAACAGCCAGAATACCATCCCTTCTGTCAACTTATGCCAGGCACTGATTTAAAATCTCTTGAAGACCTTTCCAATACGCTGTTGGCAATGCACGTATAAATGAACATCTGCTTCTCACTTGATTTTTCACTATATAGCCTAAGCTAGCCAACTAGGCTCTCTCTGCAATTGACAGACAGATCTGGGAAACAGATAGTGTTCAAGATCTTGAACTAGAAGTAACTAAGGAGCCTTGAATCTAAGCTGAATTAATCCTTTAATGCAATTCTTTAATTTAGATATATCTATAGCTGGACATGAGCCGACAATGTGTGCTCGCAGCCCAGAAGGCCAACCGTATCCTGGGCTGCATCAAAAGAAGCATGACCAGCAGGTCGAGGGAGGTGATTCTGCCCCTCTGCTCTGCTCTGGTGAGACCTCACCTGCAGTACTGCGTCCAGCTCTGGAGCCCTCAGCACAAGAAGGACACGGACCTGTTGGAGCAGGCCCAGAGGAGGGCCACAAAAATGATCCGAGGGCTGGAGCACCTCTCCTACAAGGACAGGCTGAGAGAGTTGGGGTTGTTCAGCCTGGAGAAGAGAAGGCTGCGGGGAGACCTTATAGCAGCCTTCCAGTACTTAAAGGGGGCCTATAGGAAAGATGAGGACAGACTTTTTAGCAAGGTCTGTTGTGACAGAACAAGGAGCAATGGTTTTAAACTAAGGGAGGGCAGATTTAGACTGGATTTAAGAAATAAATTTTTTACAATGAGGGTGATGAGGCACTGGAACAGGTTGCCCAGAGAGGTAGTGGAGGCCTCATCCCTGGAAACATTCAAGGTCAGGTTGGATGAGGATTTGAGCAACCTGATCCAGTTAAAGATGTCCCTGCTCTTGTGGAGGGTTGGACTAGATGACCTGTAATGGTCCCTTCCAATCCAAAGCATTCTATGATTCTATGATTCTATGATCTTATGATGTATCTAAGCAAGTTAATCCAACAAGATAATGGGCAACACAGAAAGTAGGCTGAGAAAAGGAAAAGTATCTGGCAGGCTAAAAGTGAAGATATAACTGAGGAAATTGCTGACATATTTATAATCATCCATTTACAGTCGTTCTGTTTTTGTGGAAAACAAAACTTTCTACCTAGAAGTCTGCATCTCTATACTGATATACATTATTGCCAGGTGACTTAAAGATTTTATTTTGCATCTGTTACCCTTTGTGGGAAAACAAATTAACTTTGGAAGGAAGCAGTAGATGCGTATTTTTAAAATAATCTGAGCTATCAATCATCTTTAAAAAATATTCAACAGCTGGTGTGAGATTTATTATTAGAAAATGAATGCTGAAAGCTTTTAATTTAAAATGTGATTTCACTCCAGAGGGAATATAGGTATACTTCAAAGAAAGCCTACTTTTGCTATCAGTGAGCTAGACTATAAAATTTAGATTACATATGGTATATATTAATACAACGCCACCATGTTATGGCTGAGGTATTAAGAACAGGAAAAAAACCCACAAGAGGAAGAGGAAAAAGGATTTTTAAATCATCATTAATGGCTAATATAAGGCTGTAAGAAGTAAGAGACATATTTTATAAGGAAAAAAAAGAAAAAATATATTCATTGAATACTAGAATATTCAAGATCAGATAAGCATTATAATAATTATTTAACTTTTGTACTCAAGTTTCTCATTCCCTTCAGCTTTCATAATGATGACAAGTGTGTAATGATTTCCAAGTAAAAGGAAATGGTGACAGGATGAGCTCTAGGGATTGAATTGAAGTGAATTTGCAAAGCTAATAACAGATGAAAGAGAAACTAAAAACTCTAATGGTTTCTTTCCTGCAGATCTTCTCAACATTCTGGATCATGCCTACAGGTCAGAAGATGAGGGCACTGAGAGAGAAACAAAGTCTTTACTGACCTTGTTCTGAAACGGAGAAATGGGATGGTGAGCTATGAAAGTGTTTTATCAAGTATTGAAATAAATTCCCACAGAACTGGCAATTCAGCCAGTATCTATGTCATATCTATGTGCTATCTTTCTGATTATCATCCTAGTTATTTTTCCTCTTGACCCAGCCTCCTCAAGCACCTCTCAGTAGTACTGAACTTTTTTCTAAGATCCACCTGTTCTTTCTAGCCCATCCTATTCATTCAGGGCTGACTTCAGAAATGGATGCTCTTTTGTCTCAGAAATTAGCAAGAGCCCCATAGGCAAGCATCAAAGATTCATCCATTTACTCAGTTTTCAAAGGCTCATTTCATCCCTTTAAAGCTCCCCTCAGAAAAGTCTTTACAATCAGAGTGGATCCCATGTTCTTTGCAGTCACCAGCATTATCAAATAGGGTCTTATTCTTATTAAGAAAGGTAGTATTAAAAACCCATCAATCAGCATACCTGGGGGGGGATTTTGTGATGTATGTCATGATTTAGTCTGGAATGGTATTTGAATCTTCCTAAAAATTCTCAGCAGAAAACTACTTTAAAATATGTGAAAGAGTTCATTTCAAAGAGTTGGAATACTGACATTCATCCAGAGAACGATAATTCCTATTTTGCAGGAAGATGTTTAAAAATTTTACTTTAAAGTTGAATAATACCATTGACGCAGACTATATAGCTGAAAACTAAAACAGATTAAAGAAAAACTTTTTTCCTGAGGGGCAGGTTTTGTATGGAGGTTGTTTTCTCCTGTGATCTCGAAGCATTAGAGTTATGAAGAAAATCCTTACCATATTTTAATATATTGTTATTTCCAAGATGACCTTATGTTTCCAGTAGTTTGGAAAAGCTTTTTTTCTTTTTTCTTTTTTTTTTTTGGTGATATTTGTATTACTGTGAATGAACTATGTCTTTCCTCTGCTTCTGGACTTTACAAATAGAAGAGCATGGGGAATTTCATCCTCTCATTTTGTTTTCACGGCATTTCAATTTAAAAACTTCCTATGCTCTTCTGTTAGTCTCTTATGCAAAGTGAATTCAGATTAATCCACTGGTTTTACCAATGTTTATTTTTATTTTATAGAAGCAGACTGGTTTTTTTTTCTTTAGAAGCTAGGACATGATACAGTATAACTTATCCTGTTACTATCATTATATACTTCAATATCACCTACAGACTTCCAAAACTCTTTTTCATGGCTATCAGATTTTAAAAATGTTCCTGAAGTCTAGGCCCAATGAACATTACATCATGTTATGTTGTTTTCTATCTTCTATGTTATTTTTTAGATTACGTCTCACTCTGGTACAGGAAATGTGGAGTGGACACTTCTGAAAGATTCAAAAATTCTGATTTTTGTGTCCTTGAAAGTATAATGCATCATTAAGAAACTGAAAAGGTATTACTTACAAATGATGACCACAACAGTACTTTTAAGATCACTGTAGAAAAATTTCAAGATACCAGCAGCTAATTGGAATTAATTTTAGAGATTGATTATTCTCCAGTGAATTTTTAAAAACTTAGGTTAATTCCTATGCCTGAGGAAAATAAATATAAATAAATATAAATAAATTATTGCAGTGAGATAAAATTGCAACTATTTTAGGGGAGTATTTTATTTACTTTCTGCTAAAATACTGAGGTATCTGTTTTTTTCAAATCAGCTGGAACAACTTTGGTATATTTCTTAAGGCAGCTGTAGATTTTGTGCTGGAAACCTTATATCTTGATGAATGGTTTGTTTATCTACTTGCATATTTGGCATCATACACAGTCATTGCTTAAATAGATGGCAATACTAAATCCTCTCTCCTGACTTCAAAGGTTACCCTTTACCAAAACAGACTAAATCATCTTTTGCCAACTTGCCATAATAAATATAGGAAATCTGATGAGATTTGATTAAGAAAAAAAGAAGTAACACATCTTTTCAGAGCATCTCCAAAGTATTTGCTCTGGCAGCTACAGAGCTTGGAAGCACACGCCCTGTCTGGTGAAACCACTCGTGTAGATACTAAAGAAATTAGATGCCTGACCATGACCAACTGCTGTTTCTTCCAAAGAAAAATCCACTCATTGGAAACATTTCACAAGAAATTGAGTGTTGTCAGGTGTAATGAGTTCCCTGACATTTGGGGAGTTTACCACATTGCATGTGATCTTATTATAGTAGTCCCAGTTGGTGGTAATAGAGATCCTAGATTACAAAAAACACATCTTGCATAAGTCAGCTTTGAAAACCCAAACCTTTACTGCACCAGAAGTCAAAACTGCTTAGCTAGTGTCCTGATGGTCACCTTAGTTTTTCTATGAATTTAGTTTCTGAAATAATAAAGCTTTTCTATTTGGCTCTTACTGCCAGTGTTTAAACACTGTCAAGGTCTGTTGTTACAATATTCATGACTGTTTTATTCCCTTTCTATAAATCACACAAGAGTAAAACTTTATGTGCAAACTGAATACCCCCCCCCCCCAATAATATTCCCCTCTCCCATCCCACCCCACCCCCCAAGAATACATTCAATAGTTGGGAAACATAAGTGAAAAAGGAAAGACAGAAGGAAAAACAATAAAAAAGAGGAGTGGATAATGTGTGAAAGTCTTACAATTATATATAGTCTGTGAGTCCTTGGGACAGGACATATTTTTTTTCTCTGGGTTTTCACCTGCTCTGGGTGTACACCTAATACAATAGTTCATGATTAGAGCACCAAAACACTACTATCATCAAAGAGGAAATCAATAAGTCTTCAGGAAGAGCAACAGGTAGGGATGCATGACAGAAAATGGCATTAAATCATTAAGTGGTAAATTCATTCGAGCCACCCGTCACTAATATGAAACCTTATACGAATAGTAGGAACACATACACAGTATAAAGCAAGTTTTCAAAATTTTCTCTTACTAGAGAAAGACAACTATTCAAACAAAAGGCATGTAGAAATATGCAAACATTTATTTTGTTTAGTTGCCAAAACCAAAAATCCCCAAAGAGTCATAACAATTGCTCAAATACCAATAGAAGTTCCAGTAATTAATCTAACACTTTCAAATCTAACCTTATGTGATGTGGGAACATATATTTTAACTATTTTTTAATATAAATTACTTCTGGCTTAATAAAGAAAATGCTTCTCTCTTTCATCCTATAAAAGACTGTTTCATTTAGGTCATGATTTTTTTTCTAGGCTTAAAATATTTTTTATTTTTACTTTAGAGATTCTTCTATATATTATCTTGTACAACTATTATACTGTTATTAATGATCCCTAAGCCTTCTCATATTTAGCATAAATTACACCATTTTTCAGAAACTTTATTTTATGGATATCTGAGGCAACTAAGACTGCTAATGGAGTGGTTTTTTTAGTTTGGGGCTGTTCTTTGTTTATTTGTTTGTGGTTTTTGTTTTTTCTTTTTTCCTGTATGACAAACTTATTTATATGTCCCAGAAGGAATTTGGCTTATTTGGGAGAGTATAGAATAACTGACGTGTGCCCACTGTAATGTCCTTATTTTTATTAGCTATTAGTCTGTCGTTCCTGTCATTTATTATTTCTACCAAAATGAGGAAATATAAATATGCTTTACATCCCATTTTTCCCCAGAATGATTTTCCATTTGCCTGGATAATTTTCAGTTTGAATTCTGTCCTCGGATGGGTTTACATCTTATCCTGTCCTGCCATTATCTGAAAATATAAATATTCAGATTGAAAATGGATACATTAAATTTTAATCATAGCCAGGCTAGAATTCAGAATAAAATCACACAATAGTTCTTCCAGTTTCACTGCAAGCAACAGAGAATAAACTACACTCCAAAACCACACTGCTAATCAGTTAAACAGTCAGCCATTTACTAGTCCATACAAAACCAAAAATCCCATTTCCTTCTTTTCATTTTATTTCATTTGAAATTGTTTTCTAAAATCTGTCCAAACTCATAAATAGTTATCCTTTTAATAATGGATTTTTCATGAATAAATAAATATTTCAAAGATAAATAACTGTGTTTACAATGGCAATTCAGTCTACTGAATGAAACATTAGTTGTCACTTTTTGATCCATCATCAACATAAAAATTCAATATTTCTTCCTTGCCTCTTTTGCTAGTGTAAAAAATTATTTTTAGTAATCTGGCTGCTTCAATATAAAATGCCTATGAAAACTGCCTTTTATAAACAAACACGTGTCTCATTTATGCATAAAACATTAGCTATTAAAATATGGAAATTTTCAGAGTTCCTTGTTATCATAATAGAGACTAAAAGTATACCTCAAGTTTTACCTCTTATAGTAAATATTTTAAGTACAAGTTTTTGAGTCCATTAATATGACCAAATTAGCCTTTCACCTCCTTTCTCCAAAAATATTACTTCAGATCTGATACCAAATAAATATTTTATTATATCAAAGTAGATTGCACTGAACCATCATTACTACACATTAGGAAACAAGTCCAGAAATATTTATCACAAGGAGAAACATTCTTTAACAAATAAATTAAAACTGTTGTTTAAATAAGCATATGTAAATACAAATTATAAGGACAAAGCATTGTAGATATATGAATAATAAAGATTTAAGCATTAAGTGATTAAACTATCTTTTGAGGTAGGTTAACTTTTCCATAACAGTCAGAAACACAGTAACAACTCAGATTACAGAGCAACTGAGATTACAGAACTGTAGTTCTAGGTACAAAGGAGGAGATCTAAAGAAGGAAAATAGGTCAGTTTAGGCATCAATACTGTGAAAGCCTCTTTACTAATGAGAGACAAAAGCTCATAATGAAATGAAATATAACTCCAGTAGTAGGAAACAATAAATTTAATACTCTTGGAAGATGAAATAATTTACTGAATTTATTGTAGTGATGGAAATGCTAAAAATAATTGAAAATATAACTTGAGCTAAGTAGGATATTCACATTTTCTGAGCTCCTAACCAGAGAATATTTCTTGGAAAAAATCTTTCCTAGGATTTCATTTATTGCTGTTATTTAATCCACAAGTAGAGGCTTCCAAATGATTTATATGTTCTTAACAATTTGCTCTTAAGAGTTTATTTTCTTAGGATAGCAGATTCAATCTCTTAAGAAAGTCAGGCAAAGCTGCTTCGATCTTAGCTCCAGAATAATGTACTATTTCAATTTGACATACCTTTATTTTGAGGTTGTTTCTAAAATCTATTGGTTATGACTATTCTTTCTCTTCAGTGACTGAGTAGTTGTACTGAGAAAACATGTTGCAATAGTGAATAGACTTCAGAGTCCCAGTAAAATAGTTTAAAATTCTCTACATGACACCTAACAAATTTTGGGTGTAAAAATATGAGGTAGCCACTTCATTGGCTCTTATTTTGTACGACCTGAAAAAATAAGTCACCATTCAATTGCATGAGAAGGGAGATTAAAATATGCTGTTAAAATGTAATCTATCCCAGTGCCAGCACACTCTCTTGATACATTTCATCCTCCTCAGTTTTTGTGATTTTGACTAGAGGAGGCGCTGATGAATTCCGTCTGAGCCTTTTAGTTAGATTTTGGAAACCAGCTGTAATATCTAAATTAAGAACTCAAGAAGCAAATTCCAAACCCCTCTTCTATTTCACTCTTTTTTGGAACAAGTTAAAAGGGCTTAAATTCCCTCTACAACCAAGAAGCTGCTGTCACTGTAGCTGTTAGTTAATTTTGCTTCCTAGATACAATAGCTGAAATTAATTAGGAGCTTTTATGTATTATTGCCTCCTGGAGCAATGAACGATTGGGACACTAGATTTCACATTGGTTTAGGATGAAGCAAAAGCTCTGATCTGGTCCTGTTCTGCTTTTGCTCATCTTCTATCAGAGTCGCAAATCGCATTGGCAAAACTTGGGTGGAAGGCACCCAGGGGAGCCCTGTAAGTTGTAAAGCTTTGGTAGACTTTGGTGAGAGCTCTGATCCTTCAGAGTGGGCTGTGAAGGAAGGCTCTAGGCGCAGGAACTAAACCTGGCTGTACATGAAATCAAGACTTTGCTCCTGCAGAACCAGGTGCAGGAAAGAAATGTGTTTTAAATTATTATTGTAAAATCAAAACAGAATCTGCATTGTGCACTAGAAATGCTTTTGTCTTCAGTTGTTGTTTCTTCATTTGTTAGTTCTTTTGTCTGATTTATAATAATAGGTCTAGTTTTGGGAAAAGAAAATACTTTGCACTTAAAGTACCTTTTTTATTGTTATACTGTTTTATTGTTTTACCCCATTTCAGAGGCCAGACCAGTAGAACAGTAATTTCCTGTACTAATTGAACTTCAATTTACTTTGAACCATCTCTAGTATGTTATTATATATTTCTTCTTTTAATATTATTGTAACCCTCTCACCGGTAAATAATTTTGCAAAACCAAAATAATAATTTAGAATGTTTTTAGTTTACTTGTACTTTCTTACATGAACAACAGCTTCTGGTGGAAAACAGTACCAATTGGTAGAAAAACACAATTTATTTTCCTAAAGGAACTGAGAGTAATTTGTACGTGTGTATGTGCTTTGGTAAATATCACGAAGAGGCATAATTCCATTTGGTCTTGAATACTTTCATAATGGCAATACAAATCCTGTCAGATTAACTAAGTCCTAAATTTTGATGACTCCCTAAAGTGAAGATTAAAAATGTCATATTCTTAATATATTACAAAGCATTGAACAGATTTGCATTGCTACAAGGCTTTGAAATAACCTGAGAAAAATTAATCTGAAAATTGGCTCATCGCTCTTATCAATGTAAGATTATAAATCACAGAATGCTTTGTCAAATTCTTTAACACACTTATTGCACATATTTATTTAGAATAAGTTCCTGTGATTCAAAACATATGAAGCCATAGTACTGAAGCTTTGCTGTTTAATACCAGCTGAAGAATACTATGCTGACCTTCTAATATCTCTCATCTGCAGATATCCCCAATGTATGTTTAAGATCATGGATAAATTAACTAATTTGTTTAGAAGTTAGATATCAACTTCTATAGAGAATAATTCTTTGGCTACACAAATTTGTAAAATATCTGGTTAAAAGCTGCATGTTAATAATTGCTGTAAGGATGTCCAGCGGTAAGACAGTCATAGTTTAAACCAAAAAAATGGAACTTGAAATGGTGCCAAGAGCAAATTAAAAGCTTTGATGACCAAGTATTTCAATAACTTTATCTAATTTGGAAATAAATGCTGCTTTTGACTCAGATGTTTTAGTTATCTCTATGGTATTAGATGAATTTAAGCTTCCAAACCACTCTGAAAAATTTGTGAATAATATTTTTTCAAGACAGTTAAGTTGGTCAGATAACAGTCAGTTTGAGGACTTACATTTTCTACCAGTTGTAGGTCTGACTTACTAAACAACTACTCTTTATTAAATTATTTATTGACTCTGCAAATCTTTCAATTGGTGTCAAAT
This sequence comes from Mycteria americana, assembly GCF_035582795.1. NCBI lineage: Eukaryota > Metazoa > Chordata > Aves > Ciconiiformes > Ciconiidae > Mycteria > Mycteria americana. The sequence continues at coordinate 113,330,225 of NC_134365.1, forward strand.
TAGTGATTGAATAATTTGAATAATTATGGGCTGATTCAGGTGAATATGTGCCTCTTTAACTATGATTTGACTTTCAAGACTCTGATTTAGACCAAAGTGGAAGTATCACAAGAACGATTTGTCTTACATGGATCTGGTATCTCCTTCCTCAGGATGAGTGTTGGTGTGGTATTTTAAGGTAAACTGCATGACTAACACTGAGCTGATTGATTTTGGGTTCAATGGCAATACTATGCCTGAAAGATTCCTTCTCATATCATTGATCTGAGTTCAGTCAAAACTTTCAAAACTATTAATTTCTCTTTTTTTTTTCCAGCAATACTTAAAAACTAATTTCATAGCCAGAAAGAGGTGAGACAGCATCATGACTGCAGTGACTTTAAAGTCACAGCTAAACTTGAATATTCAAAATTCCCTGTTTCAGGTGTTTTGCAGAACAGCACGTATTTGCTTGAGATTGTCCGAATAGAAAAGAATTCTCTTAAAGCTCCCAAATTATACATGAACACACAGATATTTTGGCAAACAGGTGCAAATTATGCACCTTTCTAGAAGAACTTGTACATGTTTTTAGTATTTTTCACACCGTAAAGTTTACAATATGTGCAGCATTCATAAGGTATGAAAGATATCCGTATACATACATCTGAAAATACCAATAAAGAATTACATCTGAAACTTGTTTGTGGTTGCTTCAGAGCAGGCAACAACATTTCGCTGCACTATATGATTCCTATGCCTGCTTCTCTCTGGGTGGTCTGTAAAGTGAAATGAAAAAATGTAAAGTGACATGAAAATGTTCAGTACTGTGGCAAAAATGCTACCTATGGTAGTCCACAGTGGTTCCCTAAGCAAGCAGTTCTTATGGCTATTTTTGTTTGCATTTGCTTGCTTCATTGTAGGCTTGACAGGCGCAGAAGTTAGTCCAGACAACTCAGATCTGGGATATGCTCATTCTACTTTTGTTTTCAGTATTATGAAAACTATAGTGTCTCATTTATATTTTCCAATACTAAATTTATAGGTATGTGAAATTGCATTTCTGGGAAAAAAAATCCAAAAACAAAAACAAAGAAGAAAGGCTAGTTCCTTTCAAAGAACAATGTATTTTAGCTTCACATTCTATTTTTATTGTATCCATGAAATGAAAGGTTGGGGTTTTTTTAGACACAAAACTGGCACTTAACTGAGAAAAATCTATCATATTATACTCATTCTGGGAATATGGTTTTTAAATTGTACCCAAATGGGCTAGTGTTATAGTCTCACAAACACTATCATCATCATCATCATCACCATCACCATCAATCACTTCTATTCTTATACACTGTTCTTAGAGTTTTATTTTTGTTATTCAGTTTTTAAAGTACTTATTTTCAAATGAAAGATACAATTAAATAACCATTAATATAAACAAGAAAAAAACAAATAACATTTGTTATGAGAAACAATTCATTTTTCAAGTCACCAGAGGAAATATTACATCAAGCTAGCAATTAGATTTAGGAAAATTAGTTAAACACTGTTACTGGAAAGCTAAAGAAACACTTGATAACATAACAGGTAACAGCAAGGATGTTTCCATTGTAAATCAGTCTTCTGTTAAGATCTAACATAAAGGCCTATTTTGCCAAAATATATGATAGCTTATAAATCTGCAGAGGACCTTAATAACTTCTCAGTCTCCCACGTGAAGTTTCTCAGTGTAACATTATCAAAACTTGTCCTGTTTGAGCACGCTTTTGCTCACTGCACATGGTTAGTGTCAGCACCAGTTTCCCCATCACGTTTCTAGTTCAGAATCAAGAGCTGCTGTTCAACTACTTTCTCTTATCCTATGTCTGCCACCTACATTTTGTATTAATCATACTGCTTTTTTTCCTTCAACGTTTGAGAGATTTTTTTTGTATAACTCTCCCAAGTTATTATCACCTCCTGTATCAAATATGATTCCTAGTTATTTTGTAACTGCATCCTTCTGTTGATTCACATCAGAGTTTCTAAGTTAACTTTCCATCCATACCATTGTGAACCCATTCCATTTTATTAGCTTTCCTGTTTAGTTGCATCTTTCTTGTTTCTTGTCTTCACATCCAAATCCCTTTCAGTGCTATCACTCCCATGCATCTGCCCATCTCTCATCATATTGTCCCCACAGGAAACAGTGGGGACATTCTACAGGAATGTCCCACTCCATTCCTCTCCTCAGTGATTACACTGGAGGAACAGGAGGGTTAAACAAGTTGCTTTACACCATGGTTGGAGCGCAGCAAAAAATGTTTGCACAAAATGTCATCCATTGCAGAGGAAAGTGAATTATGCTAGATATAATTCCATTGGTATGAGGACCTTTGAGAAAGTGCTCCTCTGTTCAGGAGGCTCAAAGTCCAACAGGTAAGTTTAAACTACATGTACTAAGAGCTGAGGCATTGGCTTTTACACCAGAGTGAACTCGAATAGATAGTGGGAAGCAGTAGCTGACAATAATACATCTCATATTGCTGTCCCCTTTTACAAAGACATCAGCTGTATTCAGCATGGTGCCAACTTTTCAGACTACATATTTCTGGTTTAAAATCCAGAAATGGGTCTGAATGAGAAGGGAGCATGAGGAGAACTAATGCCAGCTGCAGAGAGTGTTGACAGGGAAATTAACTGAAAAATGCTCCATAAATGAAATAAGTCAGTGAGTTGAACAGCAACTTCAGCATTGGCTAAAGTGGTGAGAGAATGACCCAAGGAGGTGTACAAAGCAGAGAACTGCCTGCCTGCTGAGTGGGAACAAAAACTGTGGGATAGATACCACTGGGGCTGCAGCTACTGGCTGTGCAGCAGAGCAGGGCAGAAAAAAACAAAAGGGTTTTTTTGTTTTATGGGTTTGTTTGGCAGTTTTTTAGTGGAAAGAACTGATTTGTAAAAAAGAAAATTCAAACTTTCTTGAAAATGTACTAGTTTAGCTGGAAAAAGTTTTTCAAAGCTAGCATAGCTTTACCAGGAGAGGAAGAAGCTTACCTCAGAATAGCCAGTAGCCTTCAGGTGAGGGCAATGAGAAAACAGTAGGATCTGAGTCTATCCCATACTTGTGGAGCCCAAAGTGCCAGTCTGTTCTGCTAATCTGAAAAGGCAGACAGAAGTGGAGAAAAGGAGTAAGTTTCTTCCTGAAGTGAACCTTTACCTTCACTTCTTTCACCCTGTAAGCAGTAGGACAATGGTGAGGAATTTAGCTAAGCTTACTTGTTAAAAATGAGTAAAGACTGAGAAAATTTACTGAGAGTAATAGCTGTGTTGTAGTGGAATCTCACATCACCTATTTGGTTCTATGTTCATTCTCCTAACTACATACATGCATGAAGAAATGAGCTTTGCTGCAAAAATATTTGCACAATTTGAATATTTCGTCTGTTACTAAGATTTAAATAACCACAAGACAACAGGAACTCTTATCAAGCTACCAAGTGCATTTTAGGTAATCAAGGAGAGAAAATAATATCGTATCATCTAGGCAGTAGCCAGGTAGCTCATATATTCCATTGAGACCTTCAAATCAAGACCTATCCTCTTTCTAAAAGACATCTCCCTATTTAATCACAAGATATTTGGCACAATACAAAAATTAATTAATGATGTTATGTTGTCTGTATTATACGGATGATCAAACGAGATCACTCTGGCTTTTCTCACCTACATCAGTGGAATAACCTCTTGTTTTGTGTTGAGTAGGAAGAGAGTTTAAGCCCAGGAATAAGTAAAAAAGATTTTACTTTTTTTTTTTTTCATTAAATATTGGAACCATTTTAAATAGAGAATAAACTAGACACTATTGGACATTTTTCAGTGTTTATGTGAATATTGAAGGGCTAAGCAATAAAAATCCACTGTTTATTGTTTTTCTTGCATTTAATTCTCTAACCATTTGCTTTATTCAACACAGACAATTTAGTACATAATGATGGTGAGATCTTAATCCAAAATGTCCTCTGCATATTATAGACAAGCTTTAACAGGAAAGGCATTACAGCTACATATGCTACAAGTAGATAAATAGAATTACAGGAAAACAGTGAGCCTAATTCTGTTTATATAGAGTATATCAGACATAATGCTATTTATTCAACAGAACTGGTGATGGTAGAACAGATGTGTAAATAGAAATTAACTTATTGTTTAAAACTTAAGATGTGTTTTATCACTTGTTAGCCAGTAAGCAGACAACAATAATAAAATGACTTTGAAATCACCCATTCAAAGTCAGAATTATGCTGTGATTTTTACATCAATTTGGTAATTCACAGCTGGTATAACCTGTGTTGGTTTACACTGCTGAAAGAGCTCAAAATAGACATAATAAATTAATGCATTAAATCCATCATACCGAGTCTGATAAGTTACAACTGTTATTGTTTATTTGCACAGCAGTGCCATTCTGCTGATGTTGAGGTCTACCAATATTCTCCTGTAGCATTCTATACTACTTTTTTATTCAGTATATTTTTGTTTTCCTGCCTTAAAGGTCTGATGAAAAATTAAGTTTTTTAAATGGGTGACAACATTTTAAATTTGATTTCTAAAAGCTAGACTTGTACATTCAGCTATTGCTGCCAAAGGGAAGCTAGGGTACAAACACAGCAGGACTAATGGCTTGTTTTACATTTAACAAAAATATATTCAACAACAACAAAAGACAGAGTAGCAGGGCTTTTATTACATACCAACTTTAAAAATACATTCTAAGAAAAATCAAGTGTCTTTTCCTCTCCTCTTCCTTGGAAAAAAATATACCTTTTGCCTGCCTAGGGAAAAAAAAAAAAAGGAAAAGAAAAAAAGGATGGATCACCTGGTATGATTTTCAACAAATGGAGACTATTTTGCTGGCTTTATTCATTTCACAACAGCTTAAGGCAATGTGCACTCAGAAAGGGACTTTTTCACCAGCACTAAATGAATTAAAAAGAGGGAGTCAGTCTCCAGAGCCAGAGTGAAAGCATATCAGAGAATAGTTTACTAGAGATAAGTGGGGTTGAAAATTCAGTTTAGTGAGTCAAAAGGTGGGAAGAAACAACTCTTAGGCCTACTGAGCTTCAAATAAAACTGAAGAAGGATCAGCAGAAAAGTTTTTAAACAGAAAGAAACATGAGAGAAACATGAAAGGCCAGAAAATAGCCAGAGTATGAGAATGAAAGTTCAAAGTAGTAGAAAACCAAAGCCAGCTTAAGACATGATCCTGATAAACGCTAAGCATCTGTAACCCCCAGCGGGCTCAGACTCTGCAAGTTTGTTTACACATAATACCTCTATTGCAAGTCTCATGCCTGAGTGCAAATTTTAACAAGATTTAAATTCTTTACATTGCAAAAACTTCTTAAACTCTCCAATCACCATTAACTTTTACTACATGGCACGTCAATTGCACATAGCCTTTATATTAAATTCTTTACTATCTTATCCAGATGAAATAATTAAAACAAGAAACAAAAACACCCCCCCCAAAAAAAAACCAAAACAAAACAAAACTTGCTATCACTGGGAACCCACTGCAGGAACAGAATTGTTATTAGAGAACAAAAAGTGCAAGATCTTTCAGCATTGGTTCTGTCATTAAGCATTCATCAATGGCAAGTGATAATATCTATCTATAAGTTTTTATCTTACATGAAGCTATGACAGCTCACTACATTATTTCTGTAGCTGTAGCACATACTATTTGTCCTTCAACTTTATTTTTTCTTCCAGTTACATCAGGTATGCACTCTCTGAATCAGTCCACAGAACAAGTTACATTTACTACTACGCTACAAAATACACGTCAAGCAAATTTCTGAGCTCAACCATATTCTTTGCCTGGCTGATAATACATGCTATTTTATTCAATGATAGAAATTAAAGAAAGAACGTAAAAGGTAAAGCCAAATACTTAACTGTATTGTTGGGCAGAGCTAGTGTACTTGTCTATATTACTTGAAATAATACATTCCAAATAAAGATATTCTTTGGGTCTTAAGTTTAGTAAAAAGGAAAGGTCCTCATCCCTTTTGGCTATGATCACTTTTTACAGTTTGGGAAATGATAGTACCTACCTGCTGAAATCAAGGCCATTCTCTTCATAACAACTTTATTTATAAAGGTTTTTCTTCATGGTTTATTAAATATGAATTGACTTTGAAAGCCTGTGAAATTTCTTGAATCCAAGAAAGGCAGAAAGAAACCTGAGCAGAGAAAGGAAGTGGTTCTCAACCAAAATTAATTATGGTAATTTGTACCATGGGGAAATACTGAGTGGTATTCTTCATCCTCTCACCCAAAAAGTAGCTAAACTGAGTCACCACTGGGAACAAGTCTAAGCTATAAAATCTTGTGCTGGTTTTGGCTGGGATAGAGTTAATTTTCTACATAGTAGCTAATATGTTTTGGATTTTTGCTGGAAATAGTGTTGATAATACAGGGATGTTTTCGTTATTGCTGAGCAGTGCTTATACCAAATCAAGGACTTTTCAGCTTCCCATGCTCTGCCAGGTGCACAAGAAGTTGGGAAGGGACACAGCTGGGACAGCTGACCCCAACTGACCAAAGGGCTATTCCATAACATATAACATCATGCTCAGTATATAAAGCTGGGGAAGAAGAAGGAAGGGGGAGGACATTCAGAGTGATGGAGCATTTGTCTTCCCTGTCCACACACCGTTACGTGTGATGGAGCCCTGCTTCCCTGGAGATGGCTGAACACCTGCCTGCCCGTGGGAAGTAGTGAATGAATTCCTTGCTTTACTTTGCTTGCATGCATGGCTTTTGCTCTACCTATTAAACTGTCTTTATCTCAACCCACCAGTTTTCTCACTTTTATTTTTCTGATTCTCTCCCCCATCCTGCCATGGGGGGAGTGAGCGAGTGGTGTTGCCAGCTGGAGTTAAACCACAACAAATCTAAAAAGCTGCTTTCAGTTTTATTATTATTTGTTATTTTATTACAGTGCTTTGCATATGATAATATTAAGCAATTCTGTTTGATAGAATTGCCCTGACTCCTTCACAATAGTACTAACCCGAATCTACTGGGACCTTTGAAAACACGATCTTAGTAGGTCAGCAGAACCCAGGCTCACATCAATAATACTGCTGCATGGCAACACATAATTAATATCTAAACCTTACTATATCCACTCACAAAGTAAGATGATTTAACAGAACCAAGGTGAGTACTTTTCATGTGCTTAGTCATGTTTTTTTATAAAGAAAACATTGTTGATCAGAGAATTACATATTATATACTAATTTGCCTATCTGCTGAGCAATCAATGATAGGCCTTCTTCGTATACTCTGTATACTAAAAAGGCTAGTTGTGCACTTATTGGACCTCTAGTGATGATAAGTATATGTAAGCACAAAAGGAGAATAAACTATTTTTCCTAACATACAGTGAAGATGAAGGTCATTATTGTATTTGTGTTTTCTCGGACACAGATGTGCCCAAGTTGTTCAAAAGGCAAGTATGGTGAGTACTGCATCAGATCTCAAAGGAATTAAACTTATTTAAATATTTTTGGTTTCAAAAGAACGCCATTAAAGAATATTCTGAGTTAGAATAAAACTGAAGATGACTTACAGTTAGTGGGAAAAAATTGATTTAGCTAGGTACTACAGAAGGCTTGGTAGCTGGCCTATCAAAGGACTTTTGAGATGCATGAGGGGCGATACGGCTCATAGCAAGACAGTGAAGAGAACATGGAAGGTAGAAATCAACATACAAAGTTGAAGACCTGTTGCCTCTCTTAACTAATTACAGTATAGGAGACAGAAGTTGAGGAGTGTACAGATATGTTTCTCAGCTTAGCAGACAGTAAGTCAGTGTCAGAATTTCTCTTTATCCTTGGTCAGTAGCTGTGATAGGATAAAAGTTATCCCCTTGTCACAGATTGTAATGCTAAAATAGATTCAGTTTTATAAAGTGCTGATAAAATGTGGTACATCTAGACTTTTTATACAAGTTTGTGTTCTGATACAAATATCAAGTGCTTTGTAATGTCAGAGCTGAAGCCATAACTTAATTCAAGTATTTCATGCTGTAAAACATAACATTACTTAAAAATAAAAGTAATATTTGTCAATAGACAAGAGAATGAACATTGTGTGGCTCCCCATCTATACTTCTCACTTTGTGTAGAATCTCATTGGGTGAAAAAGAGTACAAGAAAATAACTTAATGGCATTTGTACAGAAATATACAATGTTAATTTGATTTTCCTTATACATTTAGCATGTACATGTGACTTATCAAGCAGTGTTTAATTTGATCAGGGAGTAGCAGTGGCTTTTATGTCGGCCCAGTGGGATCCATTCAGAGCTTTATAACCCTCAATAAAGTTTCTCTGAGCGTTATATTCTTCTTGTACTAAATGTGTACAGTGCACAAGCCCACCACCACAGCGTAAGGGAACAAGTAGTACACAGCAGTACAGTAGTAGCACAGTAGTACAGCAGTACACCAGAAGTACATAGGAATACAGTTCTTGCACACTAGCCCTCAGTGGGGTTATTGCTTTTTCTTCCCCAACTTGCAGAGGTGGGCCTGGAGTAACTAGGGCTGACTGCACATAGGAGAATATGTGCAGTCATACATATTCTGCATAGATACATATGCAACCAAACATATATCTCTTCTAGGTTGTCATAGCCTTCTATAGTGCTCTAATTTGGCTCTGTTTCATTAGCCTTCTATAGTGCTCTAATTTGGAAAAAATTGAGTCATAATTTGGCATAATTTAAGCCAACTTTGTTAATTATCTGAGGTTGAATATTTTATGTTGCTAAGCTTGACAGCTACTACTTTCCTGACAGGCACAGCAAAACTACTCTGCTATAATCAGAGTGTGGTTTCCTGACAATATCTGAGGTGATAGCCCACACTCCGTTGGAATAATTATGTTGCACCATTATTTGAGAATACAATCTCAAACTGCCACATCAAATACAATACAAATCAGTGTTATACCCCAATTCATTTCATAGTGAATTGTTATATCCCAATTAGTCTCCCACTCAGTTCCTGTGCAAGCAGTAAGTCTCCCTCCACACTCTTCTACTGATTGCAGATGGAAAGAGGAGGGTGTTTTCATTTTCCCTATTTATAATTCCCTTTCTTCCTCCCAGACCCTCACACCCCTCACTGCACAGATCACCTTGACTCAGATGGACCATTCCCATCATTGGAACTTTGTTGTGCTACTGGAGTGAAGAGGGCAGTAAAAAAACCTGAAACACCAATTCATGCCTACCTTGCCTCTAGTCATTTGTGCTGAAATGAAAAATACTTCCAAATAAGAACACACTGTGCTGCAGTATAAGGACAAAACAATCTTTTGGGGCCCCTGTATGTGTAACTTGTGATGATGTCTCTAGAAACTCTGCGTAGGACCATGGCTGCAGAAGTGAAAATATTTTTATCCTGTGCAGCATAAAACTTGCATATTTTTATTAAAAAAGCACAATTTTAATTTGTAACATAGAGTGATCTCTTTCACGAACTCTTTATTAAAAAAATTAACCAAATAGTTATTTTCTTCATTTATTCTTTAGATCAGTATCTATTTGGAAAAAAAACCAAACCGTCATATCAGAGAATGTCTGGAGTATATCTAGAGAATATCTATTCCCAACTTTAGACAATGTCCACCCACCTTGTCCCTTCCAGGTGGCTCACTAAACAGTCAAATATAAACTAAAAAAAAAAAAGTAGTATAACAGTAGAACATTTATTATTTAGGACTTTTGCTGGCAAAGACTGTTATTACCAACCACTTTTAAAAAGCTAAGATTCAAGAAATATCCTATTTTTTAATGCTAAAACCCAGTATGCCTTATTTTTCTAACATACTTCCTTTAGGACAAAACATTTGGGATATAAATAGTCTGGAGGACTTCTCAAAGCTTGTTAACCTTCTTTATGCCCTTTCACCACCAAAAAATAATTAAATAGTAATATCATTATCATTTAAAGTTTAATGAGATTGCTTCAAGAATACAATATCTCTTATGTGACAAAACTTGGACGAAAATAGTATTGATTTAATCAGAAAATTGTTAGACATGATGTCATAGATGCTAATCCAAGAAATTCCAATTGCTGGTTAAGCAATTGACATTTCTCTAGGGTCCCTTTCATTGTCATTATGAGGAACCAACATAAACACAGCTGTGTAGACTAGAGATGTGCTGCTGTATGTACAACAGTCTGATGGTGCAGGATGGCAGAAAAAATGCTGAAATGCCTGAAAATAATCCAGGCGGCCTATACACCATAAACAACTTCCCAGTATGTCTTGAAAACCATAAGTAATGACCTGCATATATGCAATTCTTTATTTCTGGGGCTAAATTACACTGCACTGTACTTAGAAATGAAAACATCAACCGTATATTTTTTATTACTTAAGGATTTAACAATTTATCTGTTTAGCAATGGAGGTGGATAAGAATCTATCAGCAAGACACATATACTGAAGAGAGAGAAATTTAAACGAGTAAAATATAACAAGAAACAAACATCCCACCACAAGAAGGGCAAAGGGAAGGAGAAAGATGAGAAAAGGCAGGTGTGTATCAGGTTTTTTACACTCTGTTCAAAAATGAAAACAACATCTAATTCTTCACGATCAATTTCCTATTACTTTATTTTCCTGTCTGTAATAAAATATTATCTCCAGTGAAATTCTTCACAACAGATTATTCTTCCTTCATTTTGAAGATATGAAATTCCATGCCTCAGATATCATCTTTAAATTATTGTAAATACATTTCAATAGGTGTATAGTATCTCCTAACATCCTCCTTTTTTTTACTGGGAGTTTGCTGATATTCAGTTCTTGCAAGGAGTTATTAAAATACTAAAATACTAAAATATTAAAAAACTAAAAGAACCCATACACACAAAGTCAAAACTTCAGAAAACACTATCCAAAGATTACAAGCACTGAACTATTAGACTTGCAGTTTTTTAATAGTGATTACTGGTGGATGTCCAAGCACATTAGCTTTAAACTCACAATTTCTACCAAGTGAATGAGGAAAGAGGACAGCAGGGTGCTGACAATGGTATTTCCATTTTTTCTTATGATTCTACAGGGAGGTTCAGGATAGAATAGTTCTGGATGATCTTGCATGCTCTAAACCTGCATGGTACCAAGTGATAACAGAAAAATAGATATTTTAAGTAATTTATTTATAAAACCTCAGGAAATTGTTTAACAAATGTCTTAATTGCAACTACATGTCTTTCACCCATTCTTTAAATTAATATGCCAAATGTGTTGTCACTTTAATACATCCTGGTGATCACTTTTCAAAAACACATTCAATGTTCCTTATGGAGAGTTCAGAGGCTTTTTGAGGGAAAAGGTCCACCAAAATTAAGTAGTTCCTGTCCCTCGCCACTTACAATGTGATATGCAGGATCAAATCATTCTGTTCACTGCCAGTAGGATTTGTCCAGCAAAGTGGCTGTAGTGGCTTTCTTCCACTAGGATAATCAGATTTTCTCTTCCAGTTGTGAATGGGACCTATGAAAGTGGAAGGAAAGGACAAATATGTCCAGACCTCAGACCCTTACAGAGCTGTCTTGGGCAGTATTTTCCTCCTATCAACGTACAATGTAGATGATAAGAAATCTTCACCACTTTCCAGTTCTTTGCTCCCTCCACACATTTTGGCAGAAGAAGGGAGTACATAGATCTTTGTCTCTTAATCTCAGTTTCAAAAATGCGGGTAAGTGAAAGACTACAAAACAATGACCTCATACTCATGTAAATTCCATAAAAAGTGCTTATTAATGAATATATATTAAGGCAGTTATACCAAATGGAAAGCAGAGGGAAACAATTCATAGGACAATTACTTCAGCTTCAGCCCTCTTAACTTGAAAGCTAATAAAATCACCATTAGAAGTAGAGCTGAAAGAATAATTCTGAGAGCACACACACCCCTCCTACTGTTATATGATTTTGAATTTATTATTTTCCACATCTTTTGTCAGGATTTGGAGTAAATTTATTTACCAATTCCAATTCAAAATCTAAAAGACCCAAACTCCTTATTCTATATACAAAGATCATGTTATATATTCTTCTTAAACTAAGCAATTATTTTTCAGCTTGGTGAGAATTAAGATAATTTATGAACATATATGAAAAAAATATACATGCTATATAGTATTCTATTCAGGAAAGATAACTATTCATTGAGGTGTCAAAAGATATACTTTAAGTTAAGCATATGTTCAAGACTTTTAGCGAAATGATTTAAGATCACTCTTACATGCCTTGCTGTATTAAAAGAGTCCATGGAAGCTATCAAGAGAATTTAACAATCTCTTTTTACTGCATATGCTTAACAATATATACAGGGCATTTTCTTTAACCCAGTTTATATATCAGCAGAAGATCCATAAATAGCTTCTGAGGATTTTGGAGAAATCAAGATATTACTTTGATTGGCCATGCCAATATTATACTGCTAGGAAGACTTTTTTTATATAACACATTTGTTGCAATGCTTAGTAATTACCAGTAAAAAAATCAATTTTTTCTCATTACATACTGTAACATAAACTGTTAATTGATAATGATTTATGATTTACTATTTTTGGCTTTAAGCAGATTCCAGATGAGGATATTTGTATGTTGTAAATCAAGACAAAACAGCCCTAATTAGAACTGTCCACTAGAGTAAGTGATATAATTAAGAGGAAACTACAGCCTGGGAAGACAAAAAAAATTCTGGAACAAATTAACAGCCCTACAAGTTTGATTCATTCACAAAAACAATATCAGTCCTACTTTCAAAACCCTGTCATTGAGTCACTTCATGGATTTTGCTCAGTCACAACACATCTTATAATAATAACTGCCTTAAAAGTTCCTCAGAAGAATAAGGAATACTAAGAATGCTAAACATTTAATTTTTTTTTTAACAGAGATGTTTTTGTAGAATTGTAATTTCTGCAGATGAGCAGGATCTTGCTGTGTGCATTGTTAATTAAGAAAAATGAAAAGAAGAGGGAATGTTGAAGTAAAGTAATTATTAAGCTAAGCAATACTAGACTGAAAAAAGAAAATCAAAGCAAAGATAATCTCCTAAGCAGAAATGTAGTGTAAAAAGATTTAAAAAGCAAAAATGTGAAGTTTACCTGTCCTTCATGTTCCTAAATCTTATCAGATAAACACTGATATTGATGTAGACTATTATTTTAGGAGTAACTGCTTTTGGTAGTCACAGGAACTTTTTACTGGAGCCTAATTTTCAGTCACTATTGCACAGATCAACTTTTATTTATCTCCTGTGTACATTAGGATGCCAGCATGGCAAAAGTTCAAATACAGGCACCTTGTCAGCTACGAAAATCTCAATCAGCCACAGAGCTTCCTAAAAATATAATGCTTGTATAGATCTATATTGGATCTGTAGTGGCATATCTTTTGCTCGGTTAACAACTGTATGATGACGAACCATAGCCTAATTATTCTTTTTTTTAGGGTTCATGTTCTCATAAATCACTTCCTGAAGGGTCACTCCCCCTGTCCAAAAGTTTACCCTTTGGGAATATCAGAGAAATAAAATAGAAACATATTTTTCAAACTGATAATCTGGTTGGCTTCACTAATAAACTTGTATTTAAGAATTTCACAGGGGCTATCAAGAGTTGCCCCAAGTGAATGGCCATCTTCCCTATTACATTTTTGCTAGTGAAGAAGGTCTGAAGTTCCTGAGATATGCAAGACAACGTAAGCTAAGAGAGTTTTGGAGACTGCAGAGAGAAGGAGAGATACTTATGCAATCTTTTTCTAAACTGAATAATAATTATTCAGAATAATTCAATCATTTTTGCTTGCTCAGCTGCCTCATACATGCACAATTTAGAGACTCCAGTAAAGGCTGGGATTTTAAAAAGGAAAATTATTATAGAAAATCATAAGGAGTGAATATATACAGTACATAGCATCCCACATAGATACTAAAAATAAAATATTCTACAACTGTTTTTACTGTGAATTGTACAATCATGCCTAAAACAAATTTGAAAAGTCATTAGATTTTACAAGATCAAGATTTTACAGGACAGGATAAGGATATATTCTGATTAGGCTTTTTATTCTTTGGTAATTTTTTTGCTCTCTGCCTACCTCCTAAAGAGCTCCCAGCCCATTTTCCATATTGTTCTCAAGCATTTCTGATAATTTCCTCAGGATAATGGTTATAGAAATAAGTATAACCAGTAGGTTACAAAAATAATAATATGTCTTCAGAGGAACAATAACACTGTTTAAACCTAAAATCTCTGGAAATTAAAAAAAGTAAAATTAATAAGGTTTTCCTTAAAATCTTATGAAATGGAAAAAACCTCCATTTTATCCAATTTAATGATCACTTTGTAAACACATTATCACCAGAAGAAAGGACAAATCCTGCATAAATTATTCTTAATTAATAGATCAAACATCATAACAGAAGTTTCCAAGTGTGGTATTGAAAGAAAACTGGCAAAATCTTCAGATGTAAAATATTTTCATTTTAGTTTTGATTTTTACCTTAAATCTGCCAAACAGGGGTGTTAACAAAAATCAGCCCCCAGCTTTCTTCTGACACATGCCTCTGTTAGCTCTTTTTCCTGGCACTGTTGTTTCAGTAGCAGTCTTTATGATTTATTTACAGTTTATTAAATATATCTCTATAATGCAGGTAGGGGAAAGAATAGCAGCAGAATTTTGTCGACGTAATATATTTTAGGAAACAGATTAAATATGTTAAACAGAAAAAGGTCTGTGGTTTATGCTCTGTTGCCTAGATCCTTTAAAAATTACAGGTTACACAGCTTACGATCCTGATCATTTGGTTATTCCCAGTCATACTTTCCAGGATTAGACTGAAGCATTAGCTTAAACATTTTAATTTGTGTCAAAATGTTATTCAGCAATCTCTTAGTAAAGGACATCAGGGAAAATCAGTACTAAGTACAGATGTGTGTTCACTATCAACAGGGAACAGACACTTGTGATATTGCTTGTCCGATGCCTCAATCCATTCACCATATCAATATAGATTTGGTGTATTCAACACCAAAGTGTCTAAGAAAACACATGGAAGCTGTAGGAAATGTCAGTCTGTTTGACCTGCATCCCAAGCTTATGCCTTAAAAATTCCCAAATATTTACCAGCTTGCGTGTGCAATTGGTGCTTTTAAAACATTCCATTATTCTCATTCTCTCTTCACTCTCCAAAGCCATCTCAGTCAGGCCAGGGTTGCCAACTATTTAAGTATATCCCAAAGCATACCTATACACTCAGTTTCATACATATCTTCAGTGTGAAGTTTCAAACTGAATCTGTTTAGTTACCTATGGCAGCATTCATTTAATCTGTCCTTGAATTGCACCTACCATGTAAACATTTATGTCTAAGCTGGTCACTTTTCTTTAGTGGAAAGAAATAGACATTTTAAAGGCATGAGTCTTCAGACCTTTTTTTGGGAGGAAATCTTGAATATAATGAGTTATGTTCTAAACTTGCTTAGCTTCCTCCAATGAAATAAAGGATATCCCGACAGCTAGCCCAGATGCAAAGGTACTCTATAGATGAGCAGAATGATCAGGTGAATTGCACTACCAATGGCTGTATCACTTGCTGAAAATTAATTAATTTAAAGAGGTTCTAAGTAGTAAGGTCTGATATACCGCTATGTTCACTTTAAAAAGGGCCCTAAATTCTCTGTCATCCAGTAAAAAGGAAATAGTATTTGCAGTCAATTTTGTAATATATACAGATATTACTTTAGGGGCAGTATTGATATTATAGCTGTTTAAGGTATGATGGAAAAAAAAGTGGAAAAGAATTACTATGACATGAGATCTACTGCCAGACCAGTGTAAAACTGTCTTGGAGGTTACACTTTCTGATTCATCTTCCTTATAGTATTCCTCAGTGAATTCATTTTCAGTATTTCCCTTGGGAGAAAAATCCAGCTGAGAAAACCAGGAGGCAACATCGACAGACAGATGACATACGCACTATGAAGGTAAAAACTACTCAGTATAGAGAAAACTTCTTAGATTAAGAGTTTAGGCACAAATTTCACGGAAAATTAGGAGTTAGTTGAGATTTAAGGTAGAAGCAGAGTTAAAACAGAATAAATCACTGAATTTTGAGAAGTCAACAAAACAGATACTCATTTAACCCAGAATAAGTATGACAAACTGAGGTGAAAGGAGATTTCTTCATATGTAAGCTTCAAAGGAACATGGCATGTCAACATCCAGGTTTGTCATCCACACCTTTTGGTTTCCGTTAACACAATATGACTAGGAGATGTTTTTCCAGAGAAACACCTTGGAAGGGAAAGCTTTATGAGATCACTCATAACAGGGCTTGAGGCACCCTTTAAGTGACATCTCCGCAAACTATCATTCATAACTGTTTCTGAAATAGGAAACTGCTGCCACTTGGAGGTTTTTCATACTGTTTGTGTTAATCCATATCTCCTGTGTGATGAAGCAACAACACAACTGAGATATGAAACTTGTGTTCATGTACTCCTCCCCCCCCATACATGTTTTTTTCCTCCTTAGCGAATGGAACTTCTGGTAGCAGTCATAAGTTTTTAAGAGCTTTTGTCAGCCAGAAAGATTAAAGGACAGCAGAATAATAATTAGATTTTGTTTCTCTTTAGATATGCAATGTAAGTTTATTATCATGAGGTCATAATATTACAGTATCAGAGAATGGTTAAGGTTGGAAGTGAGCTCTGGAGGTCACCTGGTTCATCCCCTCTGCTCAAGGAGGGCCACCTACAGCCAGTTGCCCAGGACCATGTCCAGACAGCTTTTGAATATCTCCAAGGAGGGAGACTCCACAACCTCTCTGGGCAGCCTGTGCCAGTGCTCGGTCACCCTCACAGAAAGTTTCTCCTTATGTTCAGACTGAGTTTCCTGTGTTTCAGTTTGTGCCCATTTCCTCTTGTCCTGTCACTGGCCACTGCTGAAAAGAGGCTGGCTGAGTCCTTTTTGCACTCTGCCTTCAGGTATTTATATACATTGATAGGATCCCCCCTGAGCCTTCTCTTTAGGCTAAACAGTCCCAGCTCTCTTAGTCATTCCTCATATGTGAGTTGCTCCAGTCCCTCAACCATCTTAGTAGCCCTTCACTGGACTCCCTCCAGTATGTCCATGTCTCTCTTGCATTGACGAACCCAGAAC
Organism: Mycteria americana; assembly: GCF_035582795.1. NCBI lineage: Eukaryota > Metazoa > Chordata > Aves > Ciconiiformes > Ciconiidae > Mycteria > Mycteria americana. The sequence goes on from NC_134365.1 coordinate 113,347,456, forward strand.
TGGACACAGTACTCCAAGTGTGGCCTCACCAGTGCTGAACAGAGGCGATCACCTCCCTTGACCTGATGGCAACACTCCTCCTTAAGCAGCCCAGGAAGGACACTGTTACCCTTCTCTGCCACAAGGACATGCTGGTGGCTCATGTCCACCTTGGTAGCTCAGGACCACCAAGACTTCTTCTAGAAAGCTCATAACATGATAAATTAGATTTTTGATAAATGAACATGTATAATGATGGGGAAGTATTGACAAATGGTGACAATATGCATTGGAAATTAATGACCTTATACCTTCTTTCTCTTGGTGGGCCTAGTCCAGAATGCATTTCTGTGTGTAAATGTGGGATGCTACTCTGAAACATGCTATAAAGGATCTTTTCCTTCTCCACGGATTTTGACGAGAATTTTTGCTTCTCAAGGCCTATGGGCCTGGTTTTAGAGATGAATTCAATTGCACCTCAGTAAGTTCCTGATGTGCTGTTGGCCCATACTGGACTACATACAGGGCTACTGAAAAACTGAGAACAGAGAAAAGGCTTTCAAGAAATTGTTTGACCTTCTCTTTTCGTTCTAGCTGGCTTTTTGATGCTACTGCTTTTAGCAAAACAATAAAACCCTCTATTAGCCTTAAAGAACAGCCTCCACTAGATTTAGTTAAGATGTGAGTCTGTATTTGCGAAACATTTCCAGATGTTTAAATAATTCCATTTTACTGACTTAGACTAGATGGTAACTTTCAAGTCTTTATCTGCACAGTACTTATTCAGGTGAAACACAGAAATATTTTGTTTAAAGCAAACGATTCCACACAATATTCAAGGTGAACATGCCAACATATTTCAGAGCTCAACTTTCAGTAAAAATATTTTTCCTAATCTTAGCTTAGATTGCCTAGTCTTTTAAGACTGCAGGCAGTCCCTAGAGTATTATCTTCCTTAGGACCCTGCAAAGTCATGGTACTGACCATTAGTTTTTCCAATCATTTACTGCTTTCGTTGGTGAAAAAAAATGGGCAGTGGTCTTCAGAGCTTTAGGTGGTGTCCACCTGATGAAGAAACACACAAAAACCAACCAGGACCATGATACCATTAAGTTTTTGCAGTAAGAAGAGTTAAATAATAGACCCAAACAAAAACCAAAAAGGGCATGCAGGGTGGCTGGATGTGACTGACAGCCACATAAAACAAAAAGAAAGAATTAAGCTGTAAAAAGGAAGAAGGGAAAAATTATGTTTGATGAGGTCATAAATCTGTAAGGTTGTCTATGCTGTATAATGCATGCCACTTTAGAGAGAAGTATGAAAAAACTTGTATGTCAAAACAGCCACACCATACCTATAATGGAATGTCAGGTCCCAGAAGCAGTAGTACTGGGTCATTCCATGCAGACTAATTAGCACTGCTTCCCTATAAGGCTAATTAGTGTACATGAGCTCAGGAGTTCATGTGTTGCTGGGGTACCTCAATGCCTGTCTAGTGATTTTGTTTCCAAACCTACAGCTAATCCATTCAGATCCGACTCAGGTATCACTGCAGAGCCCTGTAACTATTTCAAAGCCTTTTGATCTGGTTACATATTAGAGAAAAAAGAGATTGCTGAACAAGTCTGTGGTTTCAAAAGTCATGTTAGAGGAGTAAGGGCCAAGCTGTGCAAGGATGAGCAGATGGAAAGAGCAGAAGCTGGTGATGTCTCTTCAGAACTACATCAGAATTTTCTCCATAACAAATGATTGTCTTATGTTTCTTGGTCTTGTAATGTAATTTAACAGCCTTTGATGTGTTTAACAGGTTTGTCTTCTAACCCTTCAAGGAGCTCTCCTTATTAGTATTTATAATTTTTTTCACAGGTTAAAAGCAAGGAAAATGGTGTGGGAGGATATGTTGTTTACTTTATCAGAGATATGTTTAATTATAATTTGATCATTATGAACCATTAATAACAACTACATGAATTTATATTTAATTACAATATATTGTAAAGTCTTCTCCAGTGAGAAAAATCCCCCTTCAAAGCAAGAAAGTGGCACAATCTGCAAAATTTGTAAAAATATTTTATGCACAATGAGAAAACCTGCAGAAATACTATTAGGATCTCAGTATGATGCCTATTATACTAATATGTGCATCATTCAGAAAGCCTAAAGAAAGGAAAAAATTACTTTCCATAGCTTGGACAGCCTAAGTACACAGAGAGCATGTAATTAATTCAAAGATGGGAAAGTATATTTCTTAAATATTTTTTTCACTCTAATAATCAAGATTATGTTTAGAGATATTGGATGAAAAATTAATTTTTAGATATTTTGTGTTATACATTTAGAGGTGCTAACATTCAGAAGCTGTTCTAAATGTACAACATTAGGTAAATAAGTTGATAGTGGAACAAAATCTTCAGTTAATATAAAGAATAACCAATTTTTAAAAGTCAAAATATAGTGAAATATGCTTGAAACAGGAGTCATTTAATACAATGTACCTCTCTCAATTTTCAACATTTTTTCTACGAATAAAAAAGTATTTTTTCCAACTGCATGACTTGAGCAAAAGAAATTAAATGGTTTTGGCTATGTTGATGAAAGCAGAAAATGAAATCCTCTCTAAAACCTCTGAATATGTGCATGCAGTTCAATAACCTATATAGATCTTAAATAAAAATCCAGTTGAATATCTATCAATCTCAAGCCTGCAGAGATGATCAGCTGTAGATTTAGCACTAATATGTTGTTGTGGTTTAGCCCCAGTCGGCAATTAAGTACCACACAGCCGCAAGCTCACCCTGCCCCTGCAGTGGGATGGGGAGAGAATTAGAAGAGCAAAAAAGTAAGAAAACTCGTGGGTTGAGATAAGAACAGTTTAATAATTGGAACAAAATAATAATAACAATAATAATAAATTGTAATGAGAAGAAAAAAAACCAACAAGAGAGAGAGAGGAACAAAACCCAGGAAAAAAAACAAGTGATACAACCGCTCACCACCCGCTGACCTACGCTCAGCCAGTCCCTGAGCAGTGATTGCTGCCCCCCGGCCAACTCCCCCCCATTTATATACTGAGCATGACGTCATATGGTATGGAATAGCCCTTTGGCCAGTTTGGATCAACTATCTTGGCTGTGCCGCCTCCCAGCTTCTTGTGCGCCCAGCAGAGATTGGGAAGCTGAAAAGTCCTTGACCAGTGTAAACACCGCTTAGCAACAACTAAAACATCAGTCTGTTATCAATGTTATTCTCATACTAAAATCCAAAACACAAATGTCTCATCCCACTCGGTGGGTTGTGAGATGGGTGAATCTTTTCGATTCCCCGACTATTTGTGTACGGACAAAAGCCGATCTCTGCTCGGCAGAGCCACGTGGTTGGTAGAGTCACGACAATGACTCAGAGGAACAGTCTATCCCATTTCTGACACCACAAACGGGCAAACTTAATGCACTGGCAAGCTCAACAAATGAACAAAGGCGATTTGACAATGGAGCTATTTTTCGGGCAACTCGTCATAATTTATCCCAAACTTGCATATATTGGAAAAGCAGAGGAAGAGAGAAGCGAGCAAAGGAAAGGAGAACAGAGGAGGAAAGAGAAAGGAAAAGTATCACCACCCTTGGACCCTGCGATGACGATGACAGACGTGGCAATCCTCCAGTGGTGGGCGCGCCCGTGGTTCCCTGGAGGGCGTGTCTTTTATAGGCTAATCCCCACCTCCAGGTACGCCCCTTCAGGACTTACATGGTTCTTGTTCTAGAAAGATCTCAATCTTCTGTGCAGGCGCTGGGGAGGAGGGTGGTCGCGAGGGGTCTCTTGGGTGGTTACAAGCCCCTTCCTCAGATCAACTCTGTGTGATCTCTGGCCATAGATGGTCAGGTCCAGTGGAACCTGGAACCGCATGTCCTCCAACGTGCTCCCCGCATCCTGCACGTCCTGCTCCCGCTCTGCCCCACACCATGCTCGCTGTTGCCATGCAAATAGCGCCTTGCCTCACCACAATGTTTGAGACGTTAACTCTTTCAGTCTCTCACAACAACACTATACCATCTACTATGAAGAAAATTAACTCTATCCCAGCCGAAACCAGGACATTATCCACTCCTTACTCTATACCATCTACGTCATGTCCAGCTTCTACCCTTTCTAATACACTCCAATTAATCACCACCATTTTTCCTGTCTTTTGATATATACACACAGATATCATTCCCTTGGTCTGTAGGCCATCCCTTGCAAATGTCCACTGAGTTCATTTAGTTCATGACATTGGGCTCCATCTGTCATAACAGTCCTTCTGGGCAGGAGAGATGATGTGTGGTGGTGGATTGCTGCATGCTGAAGTCAGTTCTGGTTCCATCACTGCTGAACTTTGCTTGGTTTCATCAGAGTTCGTTCTTCATTAATCTGGGTGATTCTCACTGAAATACTGTTGATATGGTGTATAGCAACCATAAAATTGATGACATACAGTATTATATAGCAATTAACATAATCCCATTTACTTCATTGTCTATTCTCACCCAAAATCAAATCCCCTTCAGGTACACAGCGGAATTCCCCATCCTTTTGCATTACGCACCAAGTGCACCCAGGTCCTTGAGCAAAAGTGATCCCACGAATGGGCTTGCCTTTGCCCGAGGCAGGAGTAACCCAGACTGTCTTCCCCAGCATGTTTTCTATGTGCACTACAGGGACTTTATCTCCTTCTATAGTACGTAAAAGTTTTGATTGGGAGGGCCAGCTCGATTGACAGATCCCCTGGAGTTGACTAACCAGGTGGCCTTTGCTAAATGTGTATCCCAATGTTTGAATGTCCCAGCACCCGTTGCTCTCAGCGTAGCCTTAACAGTCCATTGTATCATTTGATTTTCCCGGAGGCTGGTGCATGATGGGTTATGTGATATACCCACTCAATGCCATGCTCTTTGGCCCAGGTGTCTATGAGGTTGTTTCAAAAATGAATCCCGTTTTCTGACTCAGTTCTTTCTGGGGTTCTATGTCTCCATAAGACTTGCTTTTCAAGGCCCAGGATAGTGTTCTGGGTTGTGGCATGGGGCACAGGATAGGTTTCCAGCCATCCGGTGGTTGCTTCCACCATGGTGAGCACGTGGCACTCGCCTTGGTGGGTTTGTGGGAGTGTGATATAATCGATCTGCCAGGCCTCCCCATATTTATATTTCAGCCATCGCCCTCCATACCACACAGGCTTTAACTGCTTGGCTTGTTTAATTGCAGCGCATGTTTCACATTCATGGATAACCTGTGCAATAGTGTCCATGGTCAAGTCTACCCCTCGATCACAAGCCCATCTATATGTTGCATGTCTTCCTTGATGGCCTGAGGTGTCATGGGCCCACCGAGCTATGAATAATTCACCCTTATGTTGCCAGTCCAGATCCACTTGAGCCACTCAATCTGAGCAGCCTGATCCACCTGCTGGTTGTTTTTATGTTCTTCAGCAGCCCAACTGTTGGGTACATGAGCATCTACATGATGTATTTTTACAACCAGGTTCTCTACCCGGGCAGCAATATCTTGCCACAATGCGGCAGCCCAGATGGGTTTGTCTCTGCGCTGCCAATTGTTCTGCTTCCATTGCTGCAACCACCCCCACAACGCATTTGCCACCATCCATGAATCAGTATAGCAGTAGAGCACTGGCCACTTTTCTCGTTCAGCAGTGTCTAAAGCCAACTGCAAGTCCTTTACTTCTGCAAATTGGCTCGATTCACCTTCTCCTTCAGCAGTTTCTACAACTTGTCGTATAGGAGTCCATACAGCAGCTTCCCATCTCCAATGCTTCCCTTCAATACGACAGGACCCATCAGTGAACAGGGCATATTGCTTCTCATTTTCTGGTAATTTATTGTACAGTGGGGCCTCCTCAGCATGCATCACCTTCTCCTCTGGTGGTATTCTGAAATCTTTGCCTTCTGGCCAGTCCATAGTTAATTCCAAGACCCCTGGGCAATTGGGGTTTCCTATTTGAGCCCGTTGTGTGATCAGTGCAACCCACTTACTCCACGTAGCATCAGTTGCATGATGTGTAGAGGGGACACTCCCTTTGAACATCCATCCCAGCACCAGTAGTCAGGGTTCCAGGAGGAGCTGTGCTTCAGTACCAACCACTTCTGAAGCAGCTTGAACCCCTTCATATGCTGCCAATATCTCTTTTTCAGTTGGAGTGTAGCAGGCCTCGGATCCTCTGTATCACCAACTCCAAAACCCTAGGGGTCGACCTCGAGTCTCCCCTGGTGCTTTCTGCCAGAGGCTCCAGGTAGGGCCATTCTCCCCGGCTGCAGTGTAGAGCACATTTTTTACATCTTGTCCTGCCCAGACTGGTCCAAGGGCTACTGCATTAACTATCTCCCATTTAAATTGTTTAAAGGCTTGTCGTTGCTCAGGGCCCCATTTGAAACCGTTCGTCTTCCAGGTCACTTGATAGAGAGGGCTTACAATCAGACTGTAATTTGGAATATGCATTCTCCAAAACACCACAGCACCTAAGAAAGCTTGTGTTTCCTTTTTGCTAGTTGGTGAGGACACAGTTATTTGTTATTTTTTTAATCACATCCATTGGGATCTGACGGTGTCCATCTTCCCATTTTATTCCTAAAAACTGGATCTCCTGTGCAGGTCCCTTGACCTTACTTTGTTTCATGGCAAAACTGGCTTTCAGGAGGATTTGGACTATTTTCTTCCCTTTCTCAAAAACTTCTGCTGCTGTATTGCCCCACATGATGATGTCATCAATGTATTGCAGATGTTCTGGAGCTTCAGCCTGTTCCAGTGCCGTTTAGATCAGTCCATGGCAAATGGTAGGGCTGTGTTTGCACCCCTGGGGCAATCGATTCCAAGTGTACTGAACGCCCCTCCAAGTGAAAGCAAACTGTGGCCTGCACTCTGCTGCCAAAGGCATTGAGAAAAACACATTGGTGATATCAGTTGTAGCATACCATTTGGCTGCTTTTGACTCCAGTTCGTATTGAAGTTCCAGCACGTCCGGCACGGCAGCACTCGGTGGCGGCGTGACTTCATTCAGGCCACAATAGTCTGCTGTTAGTCTCCACTCTCCATTGGACTTTCACACTGGCTATATGGTACTGTTAAAGCATGAGCAAGTCTTACTGATCACTCCTCGGCTCTCCAGTCGATGAATCAGTTTATGGATGGGAATCAGGGAGTCTTGGTTGGTGTGATATTGCTGCCGGTGCACTGTTGTGGAAGCGATTGGCACCTGTTGTTCTTCAACCCTCAGCAACCCCACAACAGAAGGGTCCTCTGAGAGACCGAGCAAGGTAGACAGCTGTTTAATTTCCTCTGTCTCCAAGGCAGCTATACCAAAAGCCAGCTGGTACCCTTTTGGGTCCTTGAAATACCCTCTCCTGAGGTAGTCTGTGCCAAGGATGCACGGAGCCTCTGGGCCAGTCACAATGGGGTGCTTTTGCCACTCATTCCCAGTTAAGCTCACTTCGGTCTCCAGTACAGTTAGCTGTTGGGATCCCCCTGTCACTCCAGAAATACAGATGGGTTCTGCCCCTATGTAGCTTGATGGCATTCGGGTACACTGTGCACTGGTGTCCACTAAAACCTTATACTCCTGTGGGTCTGATGTGCCAGGCCATCGGATCCACACAGTCCAGTAAACTCGGTTGTCCCTTTCCTCCACCTGGCTGGAGGCAGGGTCCTTCTAGTCCTGGTCATAGTATTCATTACCCACTTCTTGTACATACGAGTCAGAAGTTCCTTCATTAAAATCAGGAGTAAGATCAGCCCTTTTCCTCTGTTTGGGGAACTGTCCACTGGAAACCGGAGCAGCAATTTTCCTGCAAGAACCCCCTTTGGTGATTGTTTTTCCTTGCAACTCATGTACCTGTGCCTCTAGGATCGAGGTAGGTTTTCCATCCCACTTCTTCATGTCCTTTCCATGGTCACGCAGGTAAAACCATAGGGTGTACCCTCTATATCCTCTCTCTTGCACAGAGGAACCCTGACTCCTAATAGTTGAGATACTGGTCCATACAGGTGGAAAGTAGGACCTATCCTCTTCAAGTCATTGGACCTTCTGGGACAGTTTCTCCACAGCTAAGACAAGGGAGGAAGAGATACCTTCTTTGTATTCCTGGAGCTGGCTAGCCGCTTCATCCACTGTTGGACCCTCTCTGTCTTTCTAGGTCAGTATTGCCAATGAGTTGGCACACGACGATGGTGCGTTCTGTACCAACTTCCGCCACAATGGGTCGTGTGCACTGGACTTCATCTGGATCTTTGGGTAACCGCCCATTATTCAGGTCACCATAAATTGCCTCCAGCACGGCTAATTCCCTTAGGTACTGGATACCTTTCTCCCTGGTGGTCCATTTCCCGGGGCGATATAGAACATCTTCTGTAAAGGGATACTTTTCCTTCATAGCTGACAGGAGTCGCCTCCAGAGGCTGAGGACTGGTGCCCCTTTTCCAATCGCTTTGTCAATGCCCCCTTCCCTAGAAAGGGATCCCAGCTGTTTGGCTTCCTTACCCTCTAATTCCAGGCTACTGGCCCCGTTATCCCAGCATTGGAGCAGCCAGGTGACAACGTGCTCGCCTGGACGACAGCTGAAATCTTTTCACATATCTCGCAGCTCACTCAGGGATAGGGATCGGGTGGTTTCCATCTCATCCACAAGTTCTTCCTCTTCCTCTCCTTATGATGTCCCTGCTCTTTCATCTTCCCTTTCTGAACAAGCTGACTTTCACTTCCAGGAGCTCTTCTTGTGTATAAGGATGACTGATACTGACACGGGTTAGTTCCCTGGTTCAACAGCAGTATCTCTCACAGGGGGGCTGGAATATCTGCAGTGCCTGTTGCAGGGAGGGCTGGAGTAGCTGCGGTATCTGTTGTTTTGTCACCAGATCCTTGAGGGTTCTCAATAGTGTTGAACAGGGCCCGGTAGGCATGGGCCAGGCCCCAGCACATCGCAGTGTTTTGTGTCTCCCTAGAATTGTCAGAGTGACAACATACTTTTTCCAAATATTCTACTAATTTTTCAGGATTCTGCACTTATTCAGGGGTGAAGTTCCAAAATGCTAGAGGTGCCCACTGTCCTAGGCATTTGCCCATGCTATCCCACACACCTTGCCACTCATAACTATCCGGCCTTGGGGCAGATCTCTGGATGATATTCTTAAATTGCTTACTAATCTTAGAAAAAAATGAAACAATATTCCCAAGCAATACCAATAGATGTATCTTAACTACCCAGGGATATTCAAGATACTGAAAAGTTATTGTAACAAAGGAGGAAACATTGTAGAAGAAGGTAGCGACGGTGCCATTTTGTATTTCCTCCATAAAAAACCTCTCAGAGGAAGAAGTTTAATTGCTAATTGTCTCCATGAGGTGGTACCCGACGTACAGTAATGGTTTTAGTATGAAACTTAGATACCAAAGTAAACTCAAGGTCACTGTTTTAATAAGAAATGTCCCAAGCAAAATATCACTAACCACTGCAGAGCACAGCAAACTGCAAAAACCAACACCAATCTTTAACATGTACAGCAAAAAATGAGCACGGTGCAGATCAGGTAAACCAATACTGAGAACAGATGAATCAGTATCATGGCTTGCAACTATTAACAGATCTAAATTCCTTAATATGCTCTCGCTAATCTGTTATTATCTCAAACCCTTCAAGCCCCACGTTGGGCGCCAAAAAGGACTGTTGTGGTTTAGCCCCAGTCGGCCACTTGCTTACCCTCCCCCCTCAGTGGGATGGAGAGAGAATTGGAAGAGCAAAAGTGAGAAAACTCGTGGGTTGAGATAAGAACAGTTTAATAATTGGAACAATAATTATAATAATAAAAATAAATTGTAATGAGAAGGAAAACAACAAGAGAGCGAGAGAGGAACAAAACCCATGAAAAAAACAAGTGATACAACCGCTCACCACCCACCGACAGATGCCCAGCCAGTCCCTGAGCGGCAATCGCTGCCCCCCAGCCAACTGCCCCGAGTTTCTATACTGAGCATGATGTCATATGGTATGGAATAGCCCTTTGGTCAGTTTGGATCAACTATCTTGGCTGTGCCCCCTCCCAGCTTCTTGTGCGCCCTGCAGAGCATGGGGAGCTGAAAAGTCCTTGACCGGTGTAAACATGACTTAGCAACAACTAAAACATCAGTGTGTTATCAATATTATTCTCATACTAAAATTCAAAACGCAGCACTATACCAGCTACCAGGAAGAAAATTAACTCTATCCCAGCTGAAAGCAGGACATATGTGGTGCAAGTACTTCCAGAAAAAAATGTATCCCATCCCTCTGCAATTCCCAGAGATACAAGTTTTGAGTAGGCAAATCTAGAAAGAAATTCACTGCTGAAATTAGTAATGATTCCTAGATGAGAAAATTTTGAAATCTATAAACACAAAACGGTTCAAACAAGTTAACTGTGTAGACACAGTATAAAGGAGTGCAGAAAAACCAAACCTACTCTGAGGTAACAAGAAATGAAGAGAAACAATCACTGATGTATTCCTGTCTTCCAGAAACACTATCCAGCAAGAAACATTACCCACCAATATGAAGAATGCCGTCTCTTAAAGAAACCTAAGACAGGGCCACAAAATAAACTGTAGAGAGAGGATTAATCTAGAATTCTTTTTGAACCAAATAAGCCCATTCAGGTTCAAACAGCAAATTCATAACCACACCCTTCATAAATGCAGACAGATGTCTTAATACACTTTACTAGAATCTCACTGCAGAGGTTACACTAATACACAAAGGCAAGGACTGGATCACCAGAGGGCTTCTTATCCTGCAGCCAACCTGCTAGTTGAATGTTACATCTTAAAGAGTTTAAAGCTCAGTATGAAAAACTTGCTAATGCTAAGCAGCGAGAGAAGTACCTATGTGGTCATGAGGGAAAAGGAATTACTGTGATGCACGTAATTCATAGTCCCAATTCTCTTTACCTCAGTCTTAAGCCCCATATGTAATTGGTATCCTTAAGGAACATCTGTTCTTTCTCTCCTCCATAGCATTGATTAAATACAGACTGAAAGCAACACACAGTAAACAACATTCGTAATCAGAAGGCATTATTCATCAGGTAAATATCATCATACCATCATCAGGCTTTGTTCAGAGACAATTTCCCTGTTTGAGATCCATGTAGTGATAATGCAGAGTTAATTTTTTGTGTATTATTAGTTTTACTCTTCAAAATCTTTTGTGATAAACTCTTTAGTTGCACTTCTTTTTTTCTGCTTTGCCTCTACACTGACAATGACAGTATTGTTATTGCTTTAAAGCATTAGGAACAAAGTTTTGGGGGTTGTGGGTGCTGGGTTCTTTTTTCCTCTCCAAAATTTTATATTTAGGAGGACAGTGCACAAAACCTTCCAAAAAAACAAGATAAACAATAGGCAAGATAAAACCCAAGCATTTTAACAAAGCTATGTGTGTATTTCTGATTAAGACTGCAGGAGAGATACCAAAAAGGCGCTCTCTTATCAGCTACACAAATTCCTATTTTCTTTATCAGACACTATAAATGGCACACTAGATACTTCCCACAGTGGATTAAGTTGCCAAACACAAACCAAAGCTGTAATCATCTCCAGGATGTCAGGGTGCTGAGGCGTACTTGTATTAATATACATGTTTTCTGTAAAGTACTACTAAAATATTAAGTTCCTGTATCTTCAGCAGATCGGCTCGTGCTTCACTAAAAATGATGTGTTAAAGTTGATTGAATGTCCCAGTAACTGGTTTATGTCAGCAAGGGAAATTCTGATTAGATGTAAGGAAGAAAAATGTCACCATGTGAATGTTATAAACCAGGAAAGAGGTTTCCCAGAGAGGCTGTGGAATCTCCATCCTTGGAGATACAGGGCACTTGACTGGACATGGCCCTGAGGAACCTTGCTCTAATGTCAAAGCTGACCGTGCTCTGAGAGGGGAGTTGTACCAGACAACCTCCCAAGGTTCCTTCCAACCCAAATGTTTCTGTGATTCTAGAATATTTCCACCACATCTATTAGCCTTATCACTTCCCTGTGCTCAAAACTTTGGAATTTTTTAAAGAAAATTAGATGTTTCAAGAGACCAGATCTGGTTACAGGATAGGACCACGTGGCAGGGATTCTTGGTTCCATCTACTTGGATTCCACCCATGGGGCCTTGTAGTCCTCCATCCTCCTCCTCTCTCTTTGTTCAGAGTCTATACGGATTAATCAAACCCAATCAGAAAGTCATCACAATTCCTGTAAACTCACTTTGGAATTCCTTGCTCATTCTATTCTCTACATCAAGGTTTGTCTCATTTGTGCTGCAAAGCATAACTGAGCAGAACAAAAACTTTTTCTAAATTTGTGTTTAATGTAAATAATTCTGAAATTTAGTCTTCCAAATAATTTGTGTATAATTGCTTCAAGCTATTTAATTTTTTTTTAAATTTCATTTTTTTACATAGGAATTAAAACAAAAAAGCGATTTCTATGAAAACCTTCAGCATACAGTTTACTAACAGCCTGTATCATCACTTACAATTTTGACATCCCTACCAACAATCTCTTAACTATGAAAAGTTGTTTTTAGACTTTTGTATCATTATAGAAAATAACACCCAAATTATATAATAATTAGCTGAATTATGAACAAACGTTTCTCTGAGAACTTTATCCTCTCTTCCATAATAAATTGATCTCAAGAAAATGCAAAACCATTTCCTAAGGTAATGCTTAGTGTGTCATTTAGGCAAGTGATTATCCAATATCATATAGCTTTCATGAACTTGAATCAGTGTGAAATTATGACATACAATTAGAAGAGAACTTTATATGCAAATAAATTTACTGTGCTCACTTTTTTATCCTGTCTCTGCACAGCAAAAGCTGCCATTTTTGACACAGCCGGGAAATCGCATTAGCTCTGGGAGTTCATATTTAAATATTCTTTTCACATCTACTAAGGGAAAAATGCTCAGATTTCAAATATTTTTGATGGAATACTTCATAAGTGAAGCACACACTCCCTGAGGGATTATGCCACTATTTCCATTTAATTAAATTGATTAAAGTAAATGGTGGTCTAGCCTCAAAAGGAAAATATATTTCATTTATGAAAAATGTTGTCATTCATTCTGCTATATTGCATATACAGCACATAATGTCTTAAATAGGAAATTCCAGCTTTCCTAACAAGTTATTTGTTATACAAGACTTAAGGTGATCTTGAACATTTGAAAAACTTCAGTATGTCTGAATGTATTACCTTAAAAATACCAGACCCTCATGCTCCTACCCTCTGGTTACAGCTACAGATAAGAGTTGAAGCTGGATAGTGGGCATGTAAAGATGTCTTTCAAAAATGTTACAATTCTATACAGTTGCTGTGTATGTTTAGCCAGGAAAAAAGTGTTGTCAGAGTTCCTCTGCTACCCCCATGACCAACAAGAATCTTATCTGGGGAATTACTACAGCATCCCTCAAGGGATATAACGTAAACAAACTCGATACGATACATCTAGGTCACACACTAGGATAAAAGAAAAATATTTGAAGACAACCGGTCTAGATCCTATAGTCCATGTATCCTTTCGTCTGTTTTGGAAAAGCTTGGTTTGCCTGTATTTCATGCAGTAGTCACTTTGAAATAACTACAAGCCCAGGAACAACTTTTTTTTTTTTTTTTAATATGATACTGTGACTTTTACATGAAGGAAAATATACAAGGTTAATACCAAAGCAGGGGCTGATGAACTAGAAGGGGAAAACAAAATCACAGAATCATTGAGGCTGGAAGGGATCTCTTGAGATCATCTAGTCCAACCCCCTGCTCAAGCAGGGTCAGCCAAAACAGGTTACCCAGGACTGTGTCCAGTCAGGTTTTGAATATCTCCATAGATGGAGACTCCACAGCCTCTCTGAGCAACCTCTTCTGGTGTTTGATCACCCTTGCAAGTAAAAATGTATTTTCTTGCATTCACATGGAATTTCATGTGTTTCAGTTTGTAGCCATTGCCTCTTGTCCTGTCACTGAATATTGCTAAGAAGAGTACAACTCCTTCTTCTTCATTCCTTCCCATGAGGTATGTATATACATGGGCAAGATCACCCTGAGCCTTCACAGCTTCAGGCTGGAATCCCATCTCTCTCAATCTCTCCTCATATGAAAGATGTTGCAACCCCTTAATAACCCTAGTGACCCTATGCTGAACTCATTCTAGTTGTCCCGAAAACTTGTGGATGCCTCCTCCCTGGAACTGTTCAAGGCTAGGCTGGATGAGGCTTTGAGCAACCTGATCTAGTGAAAGGTATCCCTGCCCATGACAGGGGGGTTGGAACTAGATGATCTTTAAGGTCCCTTCCAACCCAAACCATTCTATGATTCTATGGTTCTATGATTCTAGTAAGTCCGTGGTCCGTGTCTCTCTTGTACTGGGAGCCCAGAACTGGACACAATACTCCAGATGTGGCCTTACCAGTGCTGAGCAGAGGGGAAAGATCACCTCCTTCTACCTGCTGTTAATACTCTGCCTAATGCAGCCCAGGAGACTGTTGGCCTTCTTTGCTGCAAGGGCACATTGCTGGCTCATGGTCAACTTGGACCCCGAGGTCCTTCTCTGCTGAGCTGTTTTCCAGCCAATCAGCCACCAGAGTGTATTAGGGCCTGAGGTTATTTTGCCACCAGTGCAGGCCATAGCATTTCCTCTGGTTGAACTTGACATTCCTCTCTGTCCAGTTGTCCAGTTTGTCCAGGTCCCTCTGAAAGGCAGCAAAACCCTCTGGTGTATCAGCCACAGCTCCCAATTTTGTATCATCTGCAAATTTGCTGAGGCTTCACTCTGTATCAGCATCCAGGTCATTAATGATGACATTAGATAGTATTGGCCCTAGTATTGACCCCGGGGTACGCCACTAGGGGCTTCCCTCCAATTGGACTTTGTGCCACTGATCACAGCCGTTTGGACCTGACCACTCAGCCAGCTTTCAGTCTATATTATTGCCCACTTATCAAACCCACAGTTTATCAACTTGTCTATGAGGTTGTTATGGGAAATGGTGGCAAAAGTCTTATTAAAGTTGAGGTGAACAACATCCACTGCTTTCCTCTCGTCCACCAAGCTAGTCAACTCATTGTAGGCTATCAGATTGGTCAGGCATGATTTCCCTTTTATAAATCCCTGCTGACTACTCTCAATCCCCTTCTTGTCTCCTTCATATGTTTGGAAATGGTTTTCTGGAGGATTTTCTCCATCACCTTTCTAGGGATTGAGGCGAGGCTGACCAACCTGTAGTTCCCTGAATCTTTCTTCTTGCCCATCTTGAGGATAGAAATGACGTTTGCTCTCTTCCAGTCTTCAGGAAGCTCCCCCAGTTGCCATGACCTTTCAAAGATAACTGAGAATGACCTTGCAGCAACATCAACCATCTCCGTGAGCATTTGGACGTGCAAACTATCAGTCCCCATGGACTTATGTACATCCAGCTTGTTTAAATGCTCCCTGACCCAATTCTCTTCCACCAAGGGTAAGTCTTCCTTGCTTCAGACTTTCCCTTTGGTCTCAGAGACCCAGCATTCCTGAAGACTGGTCTTGCTGGTAAAGATTGAGGCAAAGGCTGCACTGTGTACATCGGCCTCCATTTCATTTGTCAGCAGTCCCCTGCCCCATTCAGCAGCAGGCCCACATTTTCCCTGATCATCTTCTGCTGTTTAAGTAACTGAAGAATCCTTTCCCCTTGCCTTTCACATCCCTTTCCAGATTCAACTCCAAGCTTGCCTTGACTTTCCTAACCTCATCCCTGAAAGACTGGAAAACATTTCTAGATTCCTAGATCACCTGCCCCTACTTCTTCCTCTTGTACACTGCATTTTATGTCTGAGTTGAGTTAGGAGCTCCTTGCTCATCCACGCAGGCCATCTCCTGCCTTTGATTTTCTGCTCATTGGGATGGAAAATTCTTGAGCCTGGAGAAAGTGATCTTTGAACATCAACCAGTTTTCCTGAACCCCTCTTCTCTCCAGGGCCATATCCCTTGGGATTCTTCCAAGTAGATCGCTGAAAAGGTTCAATTCTGCTCTCATGAAATCCAGGGCTGGGGTCCTACCTTTTTCCCTGTTTAGTATTTCTGCTGTGTGGATTTCACTATCTTGTCAGAGGACAAAGTTCTGGATAGGTTTACATTTTATAACTTTACACACTTTTTTTAAATTGTTCTATTGCAGCATTCATCTATTAACAGCAGACTCAGCATAACTGCAGTAGAATTGTTTGATATTTCTTTAAAATTTTCCTTATCTTAAAATTGTTTTTTAAAAAGCAGAATCATTTGTCACATGGATTACCTCCAGTTTTCAAGACAGAAGCATGTTTCACTCCAAAGTGCTACACTCAGCAACTAGGGAGGTGAAAAGATTCTTTTTTTTTTATTCCTTCCTTCCTTTTGTCCATCAAGGATAATGCTCCTTAAGTTTCTTTTCTTGTCTCAGAGAATTACTAAACAGAAAAAAAAATCAAAGACAGACATCCTCAAGAACGTTGATCTGCTTGAGGGTAGGAAGGCTCTACAGAGGGATCTGGACAGGCTGGATCGATAGGCTGAGGCCAATTGTATGAAGTTCAACAAGGCCAAGTGCTGGGTCCTGCACTTGGTTCACAACAACCCCATGCAATGCTACAGGCTTGGGGAAGAGCGGCTCTGCCAGCAGCTTGCCCGGCAGAAAAGGACCTGGGGGTGTTGGTTGACAGCCGGCTGAATATGAGCTGGTAGTGTGTTCAGGTGGCCAAGAAGGCCAACAGCATCCTGGCTTGTATCAAAAATAGTGTGGAAATAGCAGGACTAGGGAAGTAATTGTCCCCCTGTACTTGGCACTGGTGAGGCCACACTTTGAATACTGTGTTTGGTTTTGGACCCCTCACTGCAAGAAAGACACTGAAGTGCTGGAGTGTGTCCAAAGAAGGGCAATGAAGCTGGTGAAGGGTCTAGAGAAGAAGTCTTATGAGGAGCAGGCAAGGGAACTGGGGTTGTTTAGCCTGGAGAAAAGGAGGCTGAGGGGAGACCTTATCGCTCTCTACAATTACCTGAAAGGAGCTTGTAGAGAGGTGGGGGTCGGTCTCTTCTCCCAAGTAACAAGCAACAGGACAAGATGAAAAGGCCTCAAGTTGTGCCAAGGGAGGTTTAGACTGGATATTGGGAAAAATGTCTTTACTGAAAGGGTTATCAAGCATTGGAACAGGCTGCCCAGGGAAGTGGTTGAGTCACCATCCCTGCCTGGAGGTATTTAGAAGACGTGTAGATGTGGTGCTTAGGGGCATGGTTTAGTGGTGGACTTGGCAATGTTAGATTAACGGTTGGACTCTGTGATCTGAAAGGTCTTTTCCAACCTAAATGACTCTATGATTCTAAGAAATTTTGAAAAGAAAACATTGTTAATGGATTTCTGTGCTCTCACAGTCTGTATGTAACACTGTGAGTCCCTTCAGCACCCTATTGAAACATCCACTGTAAAGGTAGTTAGCAGACTTCATGATGAGGAGGAATATAACCCTAATTCTTCAGTTGCAGGCTTCAGCTGTATATAAAGAAAAAAATGCAAGCAGACTTTTTTATCAGTTTGCCTTTGCAACATCAATTATCCATGAATAATAATAATAAAAAACGTTTTGCATTCAAAACTAATGTGCACATTTGTAAAGAAAAAAAAAGAAAAAAAGAAAAGAGTTATCTTAAAAGGAAAAGTTTTCTTTAAAAACAGCTTTAAAATAAGATTACAGTTAGAATATATTTTAAAGAGCATCTCAAAATCAGTATGAACAGTTTCCTTTGAAAAATAAATCCTAGTTGACAGAGCACTCTTCCTATATTCTTTCAAGAAATACTTTATAAAATATTGATTTATAATATTGTTAAACTGGAGGTAAATCAAATAATACAACTGCTTGTTAAAAATCAATGTTTATAGATTTGCTTAGGCTGGGAATTTGTTTTTTTTTTCCTGTCCAAAATTTTATGACAAAATAAAATGCTGTATTTAGCATTGGTGTGACCTCACCTTGAATATTGTGTGCAGTTCTGGGCCCCACAGTTTAAGAAGGATGTTAAGATACTTGAATGTGTCCAGAGAAGAGCAACAAAGCTCGTGAAAGGGCTGGAAGGCATGTCCTATGAGGAGCTGCTGAAGACTCTGGGTTTGTCTAGTTTGGAGAAAAGGAGGCTGAGGGGTGACCTCATTGCTCTCTACAGCTTCCGGAGGAGGGGAAGTGGAGAGGGAGGTGTTGAGCTCTTCTCCCTGGGATCCAGTGATAGGATGCATGGGAATGGTTCAAAGCTGTGTCAGGGTAGATTCAGACCTGACATGAGGAAACATTTTTTTACCGAGAGGTGGTCAAATCCTGGAACAGGCTTCCTGGAGAAGTGGTCGATGCCCCATGCCTGTCAGTGTTTAAGAGGCATTTAGAAAATTCCCTTAATAACATGCTTGAAACTTTTGGTCAGCCCTGAAGTGGCCAGGCAGTTGGACTAGGTGATCCTTGTAGGTCCCTTCCAATTGAAAATATTCTATTCTTTTCTGTTCTATTCTATTCTAAACATTGAGTTCTACTTTCAGACAACAGTGAACTTTCCACTGATTTCATCAGGAGTTTGGTCAAAGTATAATGACTTTATTTCATAAACCATGTAGAAGGGTTGAAGAAAGTGACTAAAACTCTCATAAGTTTTCTTTTTTTTTGTAATTCTGTTCTATTTTAATTTGAAATAATAAAAAATCCTCTTTCATCATATTACATATAGCAAGAAATATATATAAAGAAAAACTAGAAGTGCGAAAAGAGATAAAGAAAATAATACTTATAAAGCAAGCTTCCCACATGAAAGAAACTTTGATGTAGCTGAACATATGACTTAAAACTTCATGACAAAAATATGTCACAAAAAAATCTAAAGAAATTCAGACACAAAAGATAAGATATTAAACAGCAAAATGATCACTGGCTAGAGCTAGGAGTTTGTTTCCATAATACTTCTCTTCCTGAATATAAAAATCTTTAGGGCAGGGGCAAAAAAAGAAAAGCTACTCCAATTATTGAATTATGACGTATGTAAGAAGGAAAGAAAAAGATGAGGAAAGAAAGAAAAAAAGGTGTCTTTCTGTGTGTTTCACATGTGCTACATAGGATACAATCTTCAGCAACCCTCTATGAACATGTATTTTAAGCTATTTCTGTTGATCTGAAATGATCTTTGGCTGCCATGCTTTCTGCTCCTCCTAGAGGACAAACAATTCTCCTTATTTTAATGTACCTCCAGGAGTAAGGCTGATTCCAAAGATGACTGATTTTGAACTATTTAAAAGGAAATGAAAAAGATCATGAAGAAATAGTTATTGAACAATAAAGGTAAAAAATTATACAAAGCTGCAATTTAACAATTTCGTTTCCATATTAATGCGTAACCATTCAGGTGACAAGCTTGATTTCTGGCGCATATTTCAAGATGTGGACATCTGGAGTCCAACTGGTACTTGACTGTATTTTTGAATGGCAATCTATTTTGAAACCAAATTAACAATTTCAAGCTTACTTGAAATAGGTCCAGAGCTGTAAATGTTTAGTATCAACAGTTGATCCTACACTGACATCTAGAAGGATAAACTTTGCTAAGCTAGAGATACATGAAGCGTGTACTCCACTCTGTGCTTCCTGTAGGATCGTACGTATTCAATAAATTGAGCTGAAGAACTGTCAATATTATGTTTCTCATTTGGCCCTCTTTTAGAGCATGTTAATTTTTTCTCCATTAAATTATTCAGTATAACATAAAGGATATGATCTAAGAGGTATGTGTACAACAGTGTATGGTTGAGGGATCTCCAAGCCTAAAATCTCCAAGTCTACAGCTCAGAAGTATTTCTTGAATGATTCATTTGACCTGGATCATCCCAGGCTGATGAAGCTGAGCCTCTTAAGCCTTGAGAGGAGAAAGCTCAGGGAGACCTTATCACTGTCTACAACTGCCTGACCAGAGGATACAGAGAAGATGGAGCCAGATCCGCTTCAGAGGTGCACAGTAATAAGATGAGAGGCAACAAACACGAGCTGGAATATGGGGAATTATGATTAGATGTAAGAAATAAACATTTTCTATCATGAGGTAAAAACATTTGTAGAAAAGTGTTTCCTTCAAGAAAAAATATGGGGGAGGGGGATTTAAAATAAATAAAGAATGCTTTTCATTCAAACAGAAAATTTCTGCATACCTTACATATTCATAGCCACAGTGTAACCTTTTTTTTAGTCTACTACTGTGCATAAGAGTGACTAGTCTGATTTAAAATTCACTTAACGTGCCTTTTGCACTCCTGACGACTGATGCACATACAATATTAGATAAAAATCTGGAAATGTAGCAGGCATGTACTCACATAATAACTTCTACCAGGCAGGCTGAGATAGGAGATAGCTGGTAATCAAACCTATCGGAACAGCAGACGCAGAGGTTCGGACTGATAAGACTGTAGTCAGTAATGTGGTGCAAGATGGAGGAGAGAGGACTGGCAGCCAAAGGCAGGCAGCTGCTGAGTACAGAGGAGAACAGATTTATTGGGTCAGAGATCCTGAAAGGTTATCCTGCTCAGGACACGATCAGGGTAAACATTATCTCAGGTTCCCTGGAACACCAGTAAATCTGTAAACTACCTAAAGAGTGCAAGTGACTTTACTAGGTAATTACTATTTTCTCTAGTGGATGACCACTAAACAGTGTTGTGTAAATATATACACATTTTCTGAATGTAAGAGTTAGCCTCCTATCCATTTTTCTTCTCCTCCTCCTGTGGGACTGTTGATTACTTAAAGTCATAAATGTGTTCAGGTTTATTTTGATTTTAACTTTTTAGGCCCAAAGATGCCTGAGACTATATTGGAGTTAGTTTTATGAAACTTCAGTAATATTTGGGAGGAAAGGTTTCCTCAGCAAGCTATTAATAGTATCATAACAGGAAAAAAAAAAAAAAAAAAAAAGGATAGAAGCTACAAGAATTTATGAAAGAATGGAAAGTTGCCCAGGAATTTACCAAGTATAAGTCGCCTTTTCAACTAGGATAACAACAAATACGCACTTAGCTTTATAGGTAATGATAACACAGGCTAACATGCACACATAAAGGAGTTAGGTTTAATCATTTAGTAGGAGAATACTGTGTACTGAGAAAGGGAAAGGTTTGAGAGGAAAATGTATTAATTGGGCAGAATAAGTACATTTAATTTATAGGGATTTGTAGAATAGATATTTCCAGCCCTGTAGTAGTGATTTCGTAGAGCAATTGGAAGGTCTTTTGAGAAGAGTACCTGAACGGGTTAGATGCTTCTTTTCTTAGAAAGCTTCAAACCTCAACAGACAGAAAACACAATCATTTACAATGTGTTTATGGTTGTCTGCATGTCTATTGCCTAATTCATATCCATGAAACTTCTGAATGAAGTGAACATCAGTTATGCTTCTTTTAAAATTATAATTACAGTAATAAAAATTTCAAACAAGAATATTTTCACTTTGCTCTTATAGGATGAAAGTTTAACATGAACGTTTAATATGATTTTAATGCCTCAAAAAACCCAATCTATAAGCCTCTGAGCTGACCTTACATTTTTTAAGAGCATGATTTTGTGAATTTCTTCAATAAATTCATAATTTGCATAAATAATGTTGACAGAGACACAAAACCTGGATCAATTGTCTGTGAGAGTTATGAAACAGACCACTAAAGTGCAAAGTTACAGAAAAAGCCAGAAAGATCCTTCATTACCTGTATTTTAAACAATAAGGTCACTTTGTATTGTGTGTTCCTGGTGGTTTATGTCTGGACTCCACTTTAAACAGAACTACTTGTCTCATATCAAATGCTAGAATTGTTTCATAAAATGTGTTTTTCTATTTACAATATTTTTAAAATACAAATGCAGACATATTTTGTTGTTTTACTCCTGATCAATTCTGACTTAGTATGCTTCAATTATCAGTAGTTTATGGATAGGCACAGAAAAGCCATATAAAATTACTGCCCTATAAATACACACACACACACAGAATGTATGTATACATATAAAATACTAAAGAAAAAAAAATTCAAAGCATGCAATAGTCTCATGCTATAGTAATCAAATCATAGACACCTAAGGCTTTAAAACTTAAACTGGATTAAGCCAGGAAAACAGAGGCCCACCTTTGCTCTACAAATAGCAGAATAAAGTCATACGACAGGCAAATATCTTTTGAAGTTCAAGCTCAGACCCTACACGGTGATACAAGGGAAGGATTACAGTTTGTGTTATTGGTTCCTTTTCCATTTGAAAAGTTTAAAAAAAATCAAGCAGAATATTTGTAGCTCTTTCCTCTCTCTACAATAAATTTTATCTCTCTGAGACAAGAATAGTCATGCTGGCTCTTTTGCGTTTTAAGTTTTAAGTTTGTGCCAGAAGTGCCAGTGGAATCAGCTTCTCACATTAGAGATAAAATAAATTCTCTGAAGAGCTGAGCCTGTCAAAATAGATGGAAAAAAAATCTCTTGCTGTGTGTTCAAATGATAGATGCAGTATACATAAATAACACTCAAGAACAGCCCCAATACTTCTTACATTTAAATTAAGTTTTCTAGTGACAGACTGGACTTCTGAAAAGTAATATGTCTTAGATTGGACAGAGGAAAAGCACTAAGATCTATAAATATTAGAATTCTTATTGATATGATAAGAAGTTTTTTGTGCCGAATAATAAGGCAAATACTGATGAGAAAAAGGTCAATGAATATACTGAACTGCAGTTGCCATGGGAACCAGCAATGTCTTTTACCTATGATTAGATACTGAGATAAATCAGGTGCATGTTTGTATGTGTATACTTGTGGGAAGAAGGTTATTTAGCTTGAAGAAATACATTCCTGAGAGACAGATGAGAAAATATGTTATTTCATATTCCACTTACAGACATGCTCTTATTCAGAATTGTCCACCCTCAAAACTGGGTCAGCAATTTAGCTGTTGCAGTAAAATAATTTTGGTTTGGAAAAACCAACAGCTGTTTTTCTCCAAAGTCAGATGACTCAGCAGAGAAAAATTTTTTAGCAAATAAATTAACTTTAAAAAATGAACTAGCTCTATTGAAAAACTGCATCTACAAGTGCTTACTAAGGATTATGTATACACATCTGGCCTCAAATGCCTTCAGGTCCTTAGCTATTGCATGTCATCACAGATTCCTCAAATGTGTCCTAGATCTTGGAATACATATTTTATTGATAATATGACTACACAATACAAAATTAGAAACATACTTTTATCAGTCTACTCCTTTAGTACACATTCTCAAAAGAGCTATGCAACTCTGATAACTCATTATCTGATTAATTTGTGTGATAAAGCAGGGGACGTTTTAGACCAACATAATAAAAAACAGCAGCAGCACAAAACATGAATCCCATGACAAACATTTATATAAAATAAGTATGCTACAGTAGAGTGCATGGCATACAGCTTCTTTCTTGTTGCTGTAAAGACACATTTTTGCTTAAAATCAGATAAGCAAAACATATCTTTAAGCTGTGGTCAAACCGTAAGTGACCCGGGTGTGTGTCAGACTTCCCTCTGTGAGCTAGCTTGCACCAGCCCCGCTCTCACACGTTCTCTGCATCATGTTGCTGGCACAAGAGCCTCGCAGCTACCATTAAAGGATTCATTTTATTATTTTTCCTTTTTACAGCTACCAGCATGCTTTTCATACTGAAAGTGGAGAGGAAGCACAGATGCTTCTTATTTCCTCAGTTCTGTGCCCCTGAAGAACTATGTCCTGCCAGGGGAAATTTCTACCAAATAGCTAATACTGTAACCACAGCAGGCTGGAAAACGCCACCTGTATGGACTTTGACAGAGTAATGTAAAATCTAAATTTGAAAACATTTCTTCAGTTCTGTTCCACAGCAGAGTTGTACATTATTTCATTAAGTGACATTTTTTTCTTTAAAAAATCGTGTCTAGGTTTGCATTTTACACCGGACACTGCAACTTGTTTGTATATGTGCTCACTGTTGCTTATCTTTCAGTTCTGCAAGAACTTAAGAACTGCCCATTTAGTGAGTATATCATAGCAAGTAATTCTGCTGTTGCCAGTAATGTTCCTCAGTGGTGAATTTCCCAGACCACAGAACCATGCTGGTTTGGATCCCAGCCTACTGGAAATGTTAAAAACTCTGCTGATGGCCCACAAGACAGTTGACAGTAGTATGGACTCTACTGGAAGGTGTAGTACTGAAGTTATAGAGCACATTAAAAGAATTATTATCATATCTTCCCAGTAATAGCCATATTATCAATTGCACTGTTGATCCTATTCTGCTGTTTCACTTTAGCAAGGTGATAAATCTCAGTTAGTAGTTATAGGAAACCTCAGCGTCTTGAAATAGTTTTCAGTGCATGGCTGGTTCTATCAGAGTCAGAATGAGAGTATTTCTTTCTTGGATTATTCGTTATAGATCACCAATTTTATAAATTAAAAGAATAATCTATACTAAATGAGAGAAAAAGGTACTTTCAAAGTAATGTCACTTTCTAGGAGATAACTTCTTTAGCTTTTTCATCAAATATAGCTTATTCAAAATCAAGATCACTGTGCCTTTGTATGCATTAAAAATAACCAATAAATCCTCCTACTTCTATAGGTACACCAGTGACAGATGATCAGATATTAAGTGAATTTTATCATCCAGTTTTTGCTTTTTATCTTATTATTTTAAGGATAGTTTCGTTACTCGTAACATCACTCTAATGCCCATATTTACAGTTGACAGAGAATTTCCATTACAGTTGTAACTTATGATACCATTTCCTTTTCTTCAAATTTTGGCACAGAAAAATTGCAGTCATTCACTTAAATCTATTATGAAATAGACTT
Source organism: Mycteria americana (assembly GCF_035582795.1). NCBI lineage: Eukaryota > Metazoa > Chordata > Aves > Ciconiiformes > Ciconiidae > Mycteria > Mycteria americana. The sequence continues at coordinate 113,372,368 of NC_134365.1, forward strand.
TTATAATAATGAAATAAGAATTTGAAATGAAAAGCAAGGCACAAAGATCTATAAAGCAGTTACAAGTCTAATGTTGCTTTCAGTATACTACTATCTACATATGACAAGTAAAATGGAGTTGTGAAGAAGACAGCATGTGAGGAAACAGAAAACCTGAACAGTATCAAACCCCAGAATTATCTGAAAATTCCCTTTTTCTGCCACTGAAACTTTCCCTTTCCCCCTCTACCTAGGTAGCATTCCTTTATGAGAGCACACAGGAGGACCCCAGCTATGGACAATCAGAACCACCTTTTTATTGTTGGTGCTTGCTTGCTTCCTAGATTTCTTCCACTGTGACAGAGTTCACTGTGGAAAGTGTTAGGTTTTGCCTGACCAGTCTGAGAAACACCACGATGGTACCAGTCTATGCGGAGCCTAAAATAATTTATTTCAAGGCCTCAGATGCGTTAATTTTCATTCTGTACATCTAGTCAGCCTGGATACATCTATTTATCTACTAGATCATGGCTATTCTATGAAGTAAAATTCATTTCTTGATCAAGTAGAATGAAAGCCGATGCACCTAAGGAAGGGAACATGTAAAAAATCATTTTCTGATGTGTTAACAATTAGATCTTCTTCATTAAATAAATTCACTTAGTAATTATACATCTATTTTAGTCTGCGTTTTACCAACACAGAAGTATTTTAATCAGTTACAAGAAACTGGAGAATAGTTTACCTGATTTAGTTCAGATTTAAATGTGAAAATTGAGTGAGTGAATGATCAACTTTCAAAAAATACAACAATTGGTATCAAGAAGTCTCGTTTATTTTAACTTATTTCAAGAATTACCATGTGTATTTTAGTTTAATAAAACAGACAGAAAATAACTTTTTCAGACTCCTTCAATGAAGCCTCAGTTTGCTTTACATCTTTTCTGTATCCTTTGAAAAGTTTGATGTCAATTGTTTTTCATGTGCTGCATATTAGAGTTAGCAATTATTAAAAATACTTCATGTTCAGCAAAATAATTGTAGAAAAATAGGTTCATATTACTTAGTACATGTGGAGGTTGCAAATGCAGGAATTAAGAGATACAACAGTTTGGATAAAACTGTACACTACTGTATGATATTATAGTACAGATGCTTAGAAAATCCTATCTCCTTTCAGATGATTTTTGCTTTTCCCTGCAACACGAGTGGGACAACTATGAGAGTCCTTGATCGAGCAGCATCAAGAGTCCTTTGCTTCCAGGGAGCTAACACAAGTACAGCTTAAGCTTAAGTGGTTTTCCAGAAGTAGGATATGTAAATCTTAGTTTCTTGTACAAGGCAAAAGAAGTCAGACTAGAACTCAATAAATTGGGGTCCTCAGCAGAGCAAGGAAGTTAATCATTATTAGAACTATGACATTATTAATAATGTTAACAATCATTCAAGATTATTCAGGCCTGCATGGAAGAGACTGTCTAGCCTTTTAACAGCAGAACGATACCCACCTATTTTGTCTTTAAAAACTCACTTTGTCTCAGCTTACTGTTCTTGGAGACCCCACAAATTTCTATTAAAAAAAAGATATTGAAATCAAAGAAAAAAATTACACTTGCTTGTGACAGAAATCATGAATATCAAAGAGGAAACCAGGTAGCCAAGATCTATGTCTATTTCTGTTCCACAACTCTTAAAAAATTGCTGCTTTGTTACTGTCTGGCTATCAAAAATCTCATCAGTGAACTGATGAGCAAGTAGACTGTTAAAGTTACATTCTTTCAAAATACTCTGACAAGTCTTCACAAATGCTATAGTACAACTCTGTAACAGAGTTTTTAAATAGTTTATTCAACTACAAGTGGAGATAAATTCCTTGTAACATATCAGAGATGAAGAAATGGTGAATTGCAACGTGAGATGTATACACAGTACTTGAAAGGCTGCTTTCAAAAAGTAAAAGAAAAAACTACAGAGATTTTTCTGGTGGTGGTATATTAAGCAAATATAGGAAATAAATAAATGTGCATATATTTACATTGTTGTCCTCTAGTCTATGTCGCTATAACACAAATCAACTAGTGTTGTATTCATATGGACCTGTAAGATTTATTTGCTTCATTTTTAAGGCAGCAGGCCATTGTTTTACATGACACGGTTTGGGAAAACCACAAATTTCTTCTACATTTAACATGTTAGGAATCATTTAATAACATCCCATTCCTGTAAGATTAGTTAATTCAGCTGAAGAAATCAGATAAGCATCATTATTTTACTTCAGAATTTGTAACTAAATTGGCTTCTAGAGCAATTTCTCTTGCATTTAAAACTTTTTCTTAAGGTTGACTTAGTAAAACCATAAAATCAGCATTTGTTCTAGATAAATAAATAAGAACTTTTAATACTTTGCTTGATTTAATGTATGTAAGCATTCAAATTATGTTATTGAAATAACATCATAAATTATTTTGTACACAAAGAATGTAACTTAAAGCAATAATTTCTTGGCACAAACTAATTTTTTATTACTTTGGCTACTGTAAAGACAATAAGAATGTTTACCAGGCCTGTGCTGTTCAGGAGAGTTTTAAATCCCAGCAGTATTTTTATGGATAAAGAATTACCAATACATTAATAGTATCACAAATACCGAAACTTAGTAACAATGAAACACATTATATATTTCCTACATCGCAGAGAAGGTAAGAAAGAAGAATCAGAAAGGAGAAATGTCGAAGTTATCCTTTCTGTTTATCTTCCACTCTTTACCTCATGGCATTAACAAAATAAATATCTCTGTTACTGAACTTCCACATGACGGATTCTAACAATGGGATACACGCACTTCCATAACCCATTCTCTATTTTTTTACCCTACAAAAAATCTTGTCTTATGCTTTATTACAAGCTATTAAAACCCAAAAACCAGAGTGTCTGAAATTAGAATGACTGTTTTAGGAATGTAAAAACAAGCCCATAAGATGCCCTAATTAACCAATACCGAAATATTTTAATGTAAATAACCTGACCAGGTTATAAATAAGCTGACCAGAATTCTAATATCAAATGAAACTCATCTACCACATGAGCACCACTACAGATCTGCTTGTTCCCTTTATGATGATTTTTCAATAAAGAGACTAACATATTCAAGCTCTAGATAGCTTGACAACGGTAACATTCTACTGTAGCATACTAGAATTGTTAGCATACATACTAATGTAGAAATACCATACTACAGCCTAATATACCAAAAGAAACTTACCAAAATGTAAAGGCAACAGCCGAATAAAATTTCAATTGATCTATTCACCTATTTTATAAAATCTAAAAGATCTGTTTTAAAAAACCTAACGGTTCATAGCCTACTCTTGGCTCAACAATTAGAATAAGAGATAGAAACCATAAGGGTCGTCAGGAAGAAGTTACTTTAATGTCCATCAGGTGTAGGTAAGGGTCTTCAGGAAGAAGTCCCTCTAATGTCCATCAGGTGTAGGAGTTGGTAAAGAGAGTTTTCTACTGAGTGTTATTGTTTGGGTTTTTTTTTTAATAAAATCTGAGTTACTCATGTGAATTTCACACTACAGGATGAAATACCAAGGTGAGCTAAGCACCTGTGTGTAATGGAAAACAATTATTTTTTAAGTGCCTATTGTAAGAGATTTGTAAAATCTCATGCTAATATGATTAATAGATTTTTTAGTATAATTTCATGCTGTATTCTAGTCCTCCAATTTGCTAGCACTACACAAAGTGCTTTGCCCCCTTTATTTACTTAAATTTTGACCCTATAAACTGCTTGAAGTGGAATCTTTAAAGTCTAAAAATCAAAACTATACTCATAAACCAAGTGAGTTTTCATAGCAGAATAATAGAAACGTTAAAAAATTAATAGGTTTTTCCTGTTCTACATGCTTAAAGAGAACATAATTCAGGTGGCTACTACTACTTACACATATTTTACCGATAGTTACCGTAAGTTTTAATGACAATCCTGCCTTGCAGTGTATCATTTTCCTTCAGTCAACAACATCCTGAAGTTTAGAGAAATTAAATGATTCTGTGCTACATTTTTAGTTTCCTTAATACCTCTATTTTCCTCTTTTTTTTCTCCTTCCTACACAACATGGGAGTTCTGAAGCCTAAAATGAATGTTGAGCTGACAAGGTTTGTTTGAAAGTAAGCTTTTGAATTCTACATATCTTTTTAACTAATCCTCAAGCAAGGTCTCATCTAACAAAATTTTAAATTTATTTTAAACTCTGTTTTTTAAGCCCCTTATAGATAATCTTACATATATTCAATTTTTTGTGTTATTTACCAAATGAAAACAATAGAAGAGACTTCTTTTTCACTTTCAAGATTGCAGGGGTGCTAATTGTTATTGGTTTTGTTCTCTTTCATATCTGTAATCCAAATACTGATTATTTTTCATTGAACAGCATAAAAAAATAACTTTAAACTTTATTTATTTCCTATTGCATTTTACCCCTTTTCTTTATAAATATGCTAGCTTTTAAATTCTCCATCTCTACTGGTTCTGGTGTGATCCATATTATACTTCTAAGTAACTTTTTTTAAAAAAAAAAACAATAGAAAAGTTATGAATTGCTTAGACGGCACTCTAGTAACTTCAGATTGAAATAGCATTTACATGTGTGAAACTTATTACACTCCCTCTGAACAGATGTGTATAATAGTAGATTGGATGGAATCACAATAGAAGTATAATAAAAGAAAAAATGCAAGAAATGAAAAGAGATCAAATGTAAATGCTAATTATTTCTGTCTCATTCAAACTTATATTTATTTTGTCCCTTTCTCTGCTCCTATATAATTAGTAATACAAATTCTCAGAGAGAAGAAAAGCTAGCCTGAACATGTTCTAGCAATTTCTTCAATTTGCCAAAGGCAACTTCGTAAAGGTGATCTGAATAAAACTATTAATTACTTGCTCAAAATAATGTTTCTAGTAATCTGAAAATCGAAGTAACATTATATAGAATCACAGAATCGTATAGGTTGGAAAAGACCTTTAAGATCATCGAGTCCAACCGTAAACCTAACACTACCAAGACCACCACTATACCATGTCCCTAAGCACCTCATCCAAACATCTTTTAAATACCTCCAGGGATGGGGACTCAACCACTTCCCTGGGCAGCCTGTTCCAATGCTTGACAACCCTTTCAGTGAAGTAAAATTTCCTAATATCCAGGCTAAACCTTCCCTGGCATAACTTGAGGCCATTTCCTCTTGTCCTATCACTTGCCACCTGGGAGAAGAGACGGACCCCCACCTCTCTACAGGCTCCTTTCAGGGAGTTGTAGAGAGCGATAAGGTCTCCCCTCAGCCTCCTTTTCTCCAGGCTAAACAACCCCAGTTCCCTCAGCCGCTCCTCATAAGACTTATGCTTATATAGCAGTCAAAGGTGTGACTTCAGTTGTGTAGTTATCTGAAGGCAGCTCTTGTCTAATGAGTTTGTTAGTGAATGACAGTGTACCTTCAGCTCCATGGAAATCAGTTGGGCAACCTGAATATTCACTGTTGGATCTTCCAGCATGGAATAAATGTATCTGATGTGTGCCAAATCCAGCTACTCTTAACTACAGCTAGGTACTCTAAGTAGTCTTCTTGATTTATTTTTCTGTTTTCAACATTCAAATTTTAGATGCAGCTTTTTAATCCTTGGATGTATTTTGAACTTTCAGATCTTCAGAGATTATAAATTGAGTGAGAATAGTATTTTACCTCAGTTAATAATAAAAAAAAGATAGGAACTCAATAAATCAGCTCTTTTCTTACACCTCTTATAGGAACTGAAACCTGACTATAATATATGTAGCATTTTCACTAAATTACTTTGGAGTACTAAGTGCTCCTGACCAGATTCCCCATTTTCCTCTGAGATCTGTAGGTGGCATTGCAAAAAATCTAAAGAGGAAAGGGGAAAGAGAGGCACTAACCTCTCATCTTTAACTAACATTTTTTCCTTAGGTAAAAACTGATCACTACAGAATGAACATTTATCTGTTCAGCTGCTGCCATCTGCTTCTTCTTCCCTCTAACATCTAAGTCGTTATGCAGGAAATATTTGCCAGTTTTAATTTCTCTGAAATTTTTACTATGGCTACCACTCTTACTAGTAGGAGACTGGCATAATGCCTGAAGCTGGACAGAAAAAAGAAAATTCTGCTTTGTAGAGGATTTTGGTATTTTGAAATTTTGGGATTTTTAAACAAAATTATGAAGGATTACACAGATGGCATTCTAGTGACTTCAGATGCAAACACTATTGGCATATGTGAAACATTACATTTTCTCTGAACACACATGTATGATAGTCAATCTGATGGAACTCAGGAAGCAAAATTTTAGTAAAAGAAAAAATGTAGAGAAATGAAAGCAGATAAAATGAAAATACTAATTATTTCTTAGAAGAATTGTTTCTTAGAATTATTACTCAGATGTAAAATCAGAACTAATTTTTCCTAAAAGGGAATGAGTCCTTATATAGAGGGACTTGTACTTTTTGCTGGACCTCTCCATAAAATATTTGCTTTCCTCAAGCTGTCTAAATCTTCATCAGAATGTTTATAAATCTCTTTACAATAATGGTGTTTTAAACATAATAAAATAAACCCTGACATTGCTTAATTTACTGGTGAAGTACATGGAAAAGACAAAGACAATGACAACCCTCCCCTCAAGAGACCTTTAACAAAACAAAAAAAAGGTCCTCCTTCTTGGTAATTTGCCTCTGAAGTTGATTCCTCACCTTCTACATATTTTTACCACTGTACTCATTGTTGATGTTATACCAGTGATAGAAAACATGAAGAAAATTAAAGTCAGTATCTGAAAACAATGTAAGACGTTACAGACACAATAAAGTGTAATAGTAGTTTTTGCTGGAAAAGATTTGTTTTCTAACTTCAACGAAAATCCCAATAACTTTATCCTTTGGGAAAGTTTCCTGAAATCCATTTGGCACCTCTAAAAAGTGTCCATATTCCCTCTCTTTCTGAGGTTGCCACCAAGACCTTGCAGGAAATTGGAGCCAAATAAACTACAAACAGTTTTCTACCATTGCATCACAAAAGCTACCAAATGCATTAAGCAAGCTGATCCTAAAAAGGCAAAAAAAATCTAATCTCTTAATGACTGAAAGTCAAACATCGTTCAGTGCTTTATTCAACAGAAACAATGGTTATTCACTCAACTGATCTTTACAAGAAGCTTATTAATTACTTACACTACAACTACCTGTTTGTGCCATGTCTGTAGTGCAAGCCTCATCCATACCAAATCAAATGAATCCTACTAGCTTTGTGTGAACAAGAAAAGAAAGATCATTACTAATGTCTCTGTTGAAGGAAAAGTTCCTGTTTGATCTCAGTTCTTTTTGAACATGGTGTAATCTCCTTGTAAGATTGAACTGCAGTGAAAAATTTGTAGAAACCAAACATCTCTAATTCTCCTTCTGCACTGAATTAGTTGAAAGATGTATTTTTTTAAACACTTTCTTCAGATAGATAGTGACTGCTGTTGCATTTCTTCATAGAGGAATGATTTACTGAAATCAACACATGGTGGGCAAGAGCTTTTTTTTTTTCCTTCCTGTATTTTAGGAAAATGTGATCTCTCTGTTAGAGCAACAATGTAAAGAGTAAATATATTACTGCTTTGATTCCAATCAGCATGGCTAATACACTCACAGAGGTCTGAAGGATTAGCTTCCTACTGTATTGTGGGATCCAGCAGTATCTAATCACCACTGGTCTCTGTACTAGCCTCAGTACCCTGCCATTTTTTCAGCAATTATATTTACCATCTGCCCCAACTGGTCTGTTACACTACCTGTAACAGGCTCTGCATGCTACCGGCCTGCTTTGAAGAGCTCCGACACATCTCTGATTGCCAGCAAGCCCACTTGTAATGAGTTCTCTGGCACTCCTGGCAGCCACGGTCATGCTGAGCGACAAGTAGACTGCTTATTGCCCAAAGAGCACCTCTCTCAACCAGCCCTTTCAATTGCTCTATGTGGTCCTGACAGCACCACATTTCCTACTGACTGACTCTGAAGTTGGGTGTTCTCAAGTGGTTTCTCGCTAAGACTCCCGAGGTGAATAGCAGATCAAAAGCTGGAAAGTTACAACTCATGAGCTATCAAGAATAAGTGCAATATTCAAAAGCAACTGAGGAGATAATGATATTTGGCCTTAACTTGCCAAACAGAAATGGCAGTCACAATTTCATATTTGAATTCTTCTTCTTTCATTTTTATTTTGCTTCATATTTTCAAACAGCCAAGGAAAGCAGGAAAAGTGGCAAAAAGTAAATATTTCTACTTCTCTTAAAAATCTCTTCCTTTTAATAGAACACACTGGTAAAACAAAAAATTAAAACGCAAAAACAAGTCACTATTTCTTCCAGCAGTGCGATATGAAAGTGTACATTTGGACAAACTATTCCATTATCCATTTCAGATTTTAGCAAATCTACCATTCTCCTGTTTCTTCCTTCCTGTAGAAAGACTTGGGGAGGGATAGTCCTGCCAACCTTTATCAATATCTTCACTCTACAAGCAAATTTCAGATTTATGAAGTCATGCTACTTCAGAAACTACAGGAACTGATATTTTGTATTTGCCTACTTGTAGGAAACCATGTAGAAAATTTATACTTTGAGTGCATGAACATTCAGGATACATAAAAATGAATAAGTATGCTTTTTGCTTTGTATTTGTGTTTTAATTGAGAATCAAAGCCAAGCTGGGAAAACATATCATTGTTTATACCACCACTCAGCTTGACAGGGCAGATGGAAAATTGAGCTAAAAATAGAAAGCACTAGAAAGCAGTTCTTGCTGGATGAATTTCAAATACAGAGATAAGTTAGAGGTGTACGTAACCACCTATCACACAGAGGACCACTGACTAACAAATACACAGCTTGAACAGGAAAATTTAATGGCAACCTTCAAACAAGTGGAAGTGATAAAAAAGGGAAGACAGCCTGCAATGCTTGATTTCTTGCTGAGTAAATCTTCAAGATACATTAATAAAGTTGTAGTTTATATGAATTATCTCTTAAACACCTCATTTTTTTTCTTAAGTGGCATAGTAAAAAAATTTAGAAAAGGAGAGGATAAATACTAACTACTTAGAATATGAAAAATCTCTTGTTACTTATAGAATTTTTGTTCCAGTTGTATGCCTGGTGAATTGCTCCTTCTTTTATTCTATTAATGAGGCATCCTAGAGGTTTCTGTATAGAAGAACTGATCATGGGCACTCAATGTTTTGCTCTGCAACAGAAGAGATATCCTTTACTGTCTAGACCTTTTCCAGGAAATTCACTCTAAAATAATATGAATTGAAATAGTCAAAGCTTGGAGATGACAAACACGTGGCTCATTTTAGCCTGAAAGCAAACTGTGAAGGGAAGCACTTCACAGACAGATAGCAAGTATTTTTCAAGGAACATCTGCTTCACACCTAAACTCACCACATGCCACAAATTACTTCCCAACACCCTTTAGCACAGTTTAAACCAACCTTAAAGTTCACAACAAAAGCCACATCTCCAGCATTTCCAAGGAAGGTGAAGGTCATCCTAATGCCCTAGATTTCTGAAATACCAGGAAACATCACTATCTAATCGCAAAGTATCTCTCTCAAAAGAGAGAGATAGAGTATGGAGAATGGAAACTTTTTGTGATTTATAGATATTACATACACAGAGACATACAGAAGTATACACACAACCTTAACTAACGTCTCTTACATCCTATGTAGTTGTTCATTTTCCAGGTTTTGACTTCATGTAACTACTTCCAAGTCTAAGATTATATTGACAGAGAGCTATCAAGCTATGTGAAGGTTTTTTGTCCACATTTCAGTGTGTAGTTGAATGGATATTAAAAGAGATTGGCAAAAGGTAGTCTAAGGAAGATAATAACGAAAATCCTGAAATAGCTGTTAACTCGTAAGAGGATGAGCCTGCTTGTAGATACACAGAGAAAGCCTTTAGATCCTTCCAGCAGTAGTTTTCTGTGTATTACAGCAGGTGATATGAAGTCTGAAAAAGAAGCATCAAATCCTCTGATGGTTGACAAACAGCATAGAAAAGTGTGGGGTTTTTCCTAATTTACTGGCAAACTATTGAATACGTAAAATCAAATGTCAATTATCTGATATTACCAGTTATCTTTTGTATGTTTATAGGTAATACATACCAATATGAAATTTCTTTATTAGCTTGATTTAAAAATTCCCTTTTGCCTCAGTCAGCTTCAGCTTACTTCCTCTCTGTCAGATAATTGTTTAAAAAGGCCACCACTAGTAACATGACGTCAAGTCACAAGCTCCCACTCATCTGGTCAGATGTGAAGATACAGGAGTCCTCACAACAGAACAGAACAAAGTTTGAAAGTAGCAGGAGCTCCTGCTCCTACTATTAAAACTACTACACAACTGTATTCAGAAAATTAAAAAGAATTAAGTAAATAATGCATGGACTACAAAATGCATTACAACTATTTGTGACCTTCTCTGAGAGAAGCTACACAGTTCGTTCCACTTTCTTACCTATCTTTGCTTGTCTTTTCAGACAGAAGTGAACATTCAAACATTATAACAAAGCAGACAGGCATATCTTTACCGCCACATCAGTTCATTATGTGAATAGAAACATTTCTTCTGGGTAATTTTGGTAACAATAATTATTAAAACAGTCCAGAAATAAAGTGAATTTTCCAAATTAAGCAGGTACACAGCCTACAACAATACTGATGCTTCAAAGCTATTTAAATGTGGACATTTCTTTTGAATAAATGGGCTATAAATAATTTTCTTAAAAATTGTCCATACATGTGAGCAGAATCTGATAAAAACAGTATTTAACAAAAATATATTAAAAATTTATAGTCAATAAAATTTAAGAAGGTAAAAGGGCATATCAAATACAAAAGTTAAAAATACATAACTAATAAAAACATTACAGAAATGTTCAGTGTTATAACAAAGAAAAAATATTAGGGGTGTGTGAGAGACTGAAAGAGTTAACGTCTCAAACATTGTAGCGAGGCAAGGCACTATCTGCATGGCGACGGCAGGTCAGCGAGCACGGGGTGGGGCAGAGCGGGAGCTGACGTGCGGGACGTGGAGAGCGCGTCGGAGGATGCGCGGTTCCAGGTTCTGCCGGACCTGACCCCGTACGGCCAGAGGTCACACAGAGCTGATCTGAGGAAGGGGCTTGCGACCGCCCCAGAGACCCCTCGCGACCACCCCCCTCCCCCAGCGCCTGCGCAGAAGATTGAGAACTTTCTAGAACAAGAACCATGTAAGTCCTGAAGGGGCGTGCCTGGAGGCGGGGATTAGCCAATAAAAGCCACGCCCTCCAGGGACCCATGGGTGCTCCTACCACTGGAGGATTGCCACGTCTGTCATCGTCGTCGTGGGACCCAAGGGTGGTGATACTTTTCTTTTCTCTGTCCTCCTCTCTTTTCCTTTCCTTTGCTCGCTTCTCTCTTCCTCTGCTTTTCCAATATATGTAAGTTTGGGGTAAATTTTGATGGGTTGCCTGGAAAATAGCTCCATTGCCAAATCGCCTCTGTTCATTTGTTGAGCTTGCCGGTTTGTTAAATTTGTCTGTTTGTGGAATTTGCCAGTTAATAAAGTTGCTGGCCAGCCTGTTCCTCTGGGTCACTGTCATGACTCTACCGACCATGCGGCTCTGCCAAGCAGAGATCGGCTTTTGTCGGTACACAAACCATCGAGGAATCGAAAAGATTCACCCCTCTCGTAACCCACTGAGTGGGATGAGACAGTGTGTTAGCTCTTATTCTTCTGGATAGAAAACACTTGGGAACACCTTGGATTCTGAAAATTATATTTTTTACTGTGGGCTTGTTGTTTCATAACCATGGTTTATGAGAGTGTTGTACCTTCACTGAATCATTTCAGACACTGTCCTGGTTTTGGCTGGGATAGAGTTAATTTTCTTCCTAGTAGCTGGTATAGTGCTGTGTTTTGGATTTTAGTATGAGAATAATATTGATAACACACTGATGTTTTGGCTGTTGCTAAGCGGTGCTTACACTAGTCAAGGACTTTTCAGCTCCCCATGCTCTGCCAGGTGCACAAGAAGTTGGGAGGGGGCACAGCCAAGATAGTTGATCCAAACTGGCCAAAGGGCTATTCCGGACCATATGATGTCATGCCCAGTATATGAACTGGGGGGGAGTTGGCCAGGGGGTAGCGGTCGCTGCTCAGGGACTGGCTGAGCGTTGGTCGGCGGGTGGTGAGCGGTTGTATAATTTTTTTTTCTTCTTCCCCCCCCCCCCCCCTTGGGTTTTGTTCCTCTCTCTCTCTCTTGTTGTTTTCCTTCTCATTACAATTCATTATTGTTATTACTATTATTTTGCTCCAATTATTAAATTGTTCTTATCTCAACCCATGAGTTTTCTTACTTTTGCTCTTCCGATTCTCTCCCCCATCCCACTGGGGGGGAGTGAGCGAGCGGCTGCGTGGCGCTTAGCTGCCGGCTGGGGCTAAACCACAACAGACACCCAGAACATAAGCACACTTATAAGGCAAACTCTCTATTTCTAGTAGTATTTCATTAAGTAAGAAGGAATCTGGTAAACCAGTAGCAAGAAAGAACAGTGATCCCTTCATTGGCATACTATCAGAAAACACTAAGGGAATTTAATTCAAGTGTATCATGTATTACTGGAATTTAAGATCTGATTCTGGCTCTTAATTCTTAAATGATATTTAGATTCATTTTTTTATGCTTACTGTGTAGATGATAATGCTTTGTTAATACATTTTGAAGACAGCAACAAATTATACTTTTGTGTCCTGAAAAAGAGTAGTCAGTTCTTACAGGTATTTTAAAGAATACGAGTCAGTTTACTGTGCTTGAACCAGTCATCATTACCATTTCTCTGTTTCTTACAAAAAGTAATTTCTCATTTTATAAGCTGTCTACAGTGTGAAGTTTGCACAGTGCAAAATGTGCAGAGGGGAGATGGCATTCCGGGGGTTAAATAGGATGGGAATGAGGAAGGTAACTGCCTTTGAAGGTCTGCCAGAGCAGACTTCTCTTCCTAAGAAAGCTTTTAAAGAGAAAAAACAAACCCTAAAATTTCTGCTAAACAAACAGCTAAGATTGAAATAGGTTGCATATAATTGACAGAGCAAGCAAAGGATTCTTTCATTACAAGAAGTTCTACATTTCACAAAAAAAAGTCTAAAAATCATCAAATAAAGAATGCAGACTGCCACGAACCTGTAAACAGATGTTTTCCATGCTCAATCCACAGCCCACCTGAGCTTTCTAAAATCTGCCAAAAAGCCCTGTATATATTGAAATAACTGTGGGCATTTTTAAATAGTATTTTATTTGCAGAAAAATACAAACTTCATTGTCCAAGATTTTGGGGCAAACATGGCAAAAAGGGATTTTCAGAAAGGAAAATGAAAGGTGAAACAGTTATCTTGGCATTTGAAAGGTGAATTATTCTGATTTTTTTTCTTAAATAACTAAAAAGACATTTGCAGGAGAAAAAAAGTCATGAATATGAAAAAAGTTTCCATTTCAAAATCACAAGACTTTTCACAGGAAATTGCATGTATTTTATCTGGGGTACATAATCTTTAGTCTTGTTTGATAAAAAAATTTATTATTCTCAATAAACCCCTACCAGAATATTAAGCCTAAACCATAATTAATAGTGTGGAAGCATTGGTAATCACTGTGTAGGAAGAAAATATCGGATAAACAACTCTCCAAGGAATTAATTTAAAAGTCCATGCAGAAGACCAAAGTATAACAAAGATATAATAGAGCATCACACTGAAATTTGTATAGATGTGTTACCTCTGTCCCCCCCCTCCCCCCCCGCCTTCCTCCAGTCAGTCAAAAAATTACTGAAGTGCCTTGGTAAGAAATTTTGGGTGATTTGGAGTTCTGAGGTATTTAAAATGTCTCATAGAAGATTTTGCTTTGTCTGATGCAGAGAAACTGCCAGGAAGATGAGAGGTAGATGGCAACTGAAACAGCTTCATCTGTGAGTAAAGGGTTCTGGAAGTGATGGCTTAGAGTTGCACAAAGATGGTGATGACTGCCACAGGTACGCAGAAAGACTGCTGGACGTGCCACTACAGAAGGAAAATAATACTGCCAGCTTTTGATGCCAGCTCAATCCTTTACCAGCAAAGCATTGCTCAAAATAGCCAGAAAAGATGGGAGAGAGAGAGTGTGCAGAGGGCATGTTTATTGCTCTCAAATACTGACACTCCTGCCATCAGCTCAAAAGTACAATTTGCATTTCAATAGTTTAATCTTCTTTCTCTTCCTGTCAGTATTTTCCATATATGGTTACAAGAAATTTAATGTTAATGCAATTTTTGACGTACTACATTAGACAATAACAATGCCAGAAACATTATTCAAGATCCTGCTAACAAAACATTGTCAGTGGTTACAAGTAGTTTGAAATGTTGTGCAGACTGTCTTTAAATTCATAGAAAGCATCACTTCATTGTTAAGCTTTATCTTATAATTTTGATGGCTTTCCGAATAAGATTCTAGCTTACTTCAGAATCAAAAGTCAAGCCTGCCATTTCAATCTTCATTGCCTGATATAACTAAAATGGAAAACAGAAAAAAAGTAAAAGGAAGGTTTCAAAGCTTTTCAGTGTTTCATTGAAAAAAGAAAGTTCACAATTGCTTCATCTCCTTTGACTGCCACAGTTTTGATATTTACCTTTCAAAGCCTTGGCACAGCACACAGTGAATAAAAGCTATAAAAGGGGCTTCAGCTTACCACCTATGTTTTAAAATGCCTTTTATTGTATAGAACCCTACACTAAAGAATTGTAACTTGCTGGTTAAGAACTTCAACAGCCTCTCCCCTACTTTCATCCATCCTTTCACAGTGACCATATCATCCCTGGTCTCCAGGGTCTTCGCTAGTTTCTACCATCTTTCTAGGTACAGTTCAAGATGCTAATTTTATAGTCCAAATACCTCTTTTTCTGTGGACTATTGCTAAGTCAAAAACTTCATCTCTTCTGTGGTAACAAAGATATACTGAAATACATAATCCAAGATGCACTTTATTTCAACAGGAGGAAACTGACGGAATACTGGTAATTTGTAGTAAGACATCCTCAGGTCAGAAACAACTTTCCTCTTTGATCTCTGTATATGGACATTTTGACCAGCAAAGTATCCACGAAAATAGATAAGTACTTTCTCAGACTTTTGAAAGAGGCCATTTAAGAAGACATTGAAAACCTAAACTTACTGCATATCTTTGTGTCCTACTGTTTAAATGGTAAAAAGAAAACTGTATTTCTGAGTCAAAAAGAGAGCAGAAGTCAACTTAGACCCTCTTAAGAATATTATACTCAGAAAACAGCATAATTTTCTTTCTTTTTCATTGCAGCACAAATCACAGAAAATGCAACAAAAGATTGTATTTGCATATAGAGATGGTAGAAAACTTGCACTGAAAACTAAGGGAAGGGGTATGCTATGGGTTAATTTTAATTATGAAATGATTCATGAATCTGGATTTAACAGTCTGGATAAGCAACAGAGTAGAAAATAGATGTTAGAACACCTGCTGAAATAAGGACATCTACGTGACATTTCCAGTGTATGTGACATTTCAGTTTACACCATTGGAAACCTCCTCTCTTGCAAATGTTTCTGTTCTCCAGACTTAAACTTCACTTTCTGCTGTTTTTTTTTTTCTCTTTCTCTGCACTGTAAAAGGCAGAGGCTGAAAAGAAAAGGATGCGATTAAGATTTAGTGATCTTTTCAAAGATGACATTGAGCATTCTGGATGAAGCAGAAAGAATGGGGGAAATAGAGATTCAGGGGAGAGGAATGAAGGGTGGGAGAAGTTGAGTACGGTGATGAAGACAGAGTCATGGCATGAGTGGAACAACAAAATGATGTATATGAAAGAAGAAGGTGGGAAGGAGAAGGGAGCCATAATTGAAATGAAGATTACTGAGGTGGGCAGAAGGTAGAATCTCTTTGAATGAGAGGAAAGGAGATATTTTGTTTAAACAGCAGAACAGCAGACATGAGGCAGAGAAAACTGTGTAGGATCAAAACTATCAACAAAGGGAAGAGAGAATGAGTGGGGTGGGGAGATGGAGGGGAAAAAAAAGAGGAGGGAATCATAGATTTGCAAAGGCAGAAGAATGTAACAAAAACAACAAGCAGGTGAAAAATAGTCAAGACAAAAAATACGTGCATTCATTTTCATGCCCAAACCTTAGTGAACTGAATGTAAACTACTACGAATAGAACTGACTTGCAGTCAGATTATCTCAGAGATTATTGGTGCTAAGAGAGCGTGAGAGAGAGGTCTGTTGTCATCCAGATTCCGAGAGGAGCCCTTGCTGCCTGGAAGCAGGCATGCAGCCTACCTGCAGCCTTGAGAGCTACAATGCAACAGAGCAGAAGGGACCTTGATGCAAAGTTTATGGTTTATTTGTGTTCCCTTTGACATGTCTTTTCAAGAAAATAATAGCTTGCTACATAGGCCAGTTCCAAGAGGTTTATTTCTATAAAACAAATACACTGACTTTATTGACCACACTATCCCAGCCACTTTACAAATAATGCTGGAATGTAAAGCTGTAAACCTGTGTTAAGCAGTCAGGTTTACAACTTCTCTTCTCTAGCAGACAAGTAGCTCAGAACAGATGGTGTATAACAGGAAATTTCTTCTTTTGTATGCGCTTCTCTACCCTGACACCTTTTCAAGCGGGTGTCAGACAAAACATAAATCATCTCTGTAAAAAATTCAAAGCCTGAAACTCCATGTCTTCGTACTTGAAATTACCCGCATTACTTTAAGGCTGACCTTCTGAGATGAACAACATAATGAAGAAAACAAGGTTAATCTCATCCTGTGGTGAAGTACTGCGCAGATAAGTGAGACTTTAACTATGCCTGCTCTGCTCTGATTTAGTAGAGGATTCTGGTATGCGCTGAGAAAACAAACCAAGCACTAATGATTGTTTTGGCGACAGTTTACACAAAAGCTCTGGCCTACATCTGCCCTGGTCTAAGAAGTCAGGTGCAAACAGGAAAGAAACAGAGAAGCACAGCTGAACTGTTAATAGGTTTCTCATCCTTATGACACATTTGGGGGAAAAAAGGGGGCCAGGAGCTAATAGTACCCCAGGTAATAACTACTAATTGGCTTTAGATATGGAGCAAGTCAAAGAGACTGGCCTAGGGTGATTGGACCAGTGATATCAACTATCGAAGTTACAAAGCAACAGTGAAGATGACAGCACCATGGGGGGACCATCCATGCCCAGGGGCCTGACATGGTACAGGAGCCTGAGCCTTTGGAGGGATGTCAATGCATAGGGGCTGGGCCACCAGACAGGACCTGGCACACCAAGGGGCAGCAGCAAGTGCCCCCTTTCCTTGGGTCCACAGCATAAGACATAGCTGACCACAGAGGACCACGCTAGTATGAGTGTATACTCAATACAGGACGTGCAAGCACGTTGCAAAATAGAAATCGCTGCCTACCTGGTGTACCCATTCCTCTTCATAACTACATTAAAAAAAGCTATGTCTCTGAGTGGTATGGCTCTGTCCTTGTGGCTAGCTCACCCTAAGTCCCCTGTGTCATGTCTATATTTGAAAAAAATGCCCAAAGAACAGGTGATAAATGACAGAGAATCCCTGATGCCTCACTTTATTATGACAATTTTAAAACTCTATAAAATGCAGCAGATTGTTATACTTTAAATATATACTTGTAATAAAAATACATTTTTACCACAGCAGTGTGCACAAACCTTTTCCATCACATCAGGGAATATGTTATTTGCTGCACCAAGATTAGTTATTTGATGCTGAGCTCAACTAGTTCGATGTCAAGGCTCTTTGATCCACACAACTCCTATTTACAGAAGAGCTCAGAAGTAACAAAATCAGCTTCAAAAGTAATTTCAGAATAATTTTCCAAACAAAGGAAAATAAAAAAGATTATAAGGGGCAAGCTTGGTCTGAAAAGTAGTTATTCACCAAAGTCTCTTAGAGTGAGATAAGTTTCTTCTACGTTAACAAGCTGCATGCAGCAGTGGGCAAAGGGTAGAGGGAGAGATTTTATTGTTATTTTTTAATGCATAAAATAAGAAATTTGAGATGACTCTTATTTCCAGTGACTGCTATAAAAACCTTGAAAAAAGGTGACAAAGTATTAATGATAATCCAAGATCATAATCTTTCAGGAAGATGTAGTGTGACCACAACTGGCAAATGTGTCTCAGAGGCAGTTCTTTGTAGCTTCAAGTCAAGAAAGAGAGAACAAAACACTTCACTAATAATATCCCCCAAATACATTTATTGCAATATCCCAGTGTTCTGTTCTGTATCATCACAACCATCTGGCAATAAAAAAAATGGACCAGGTGTTAGAGGAAATAGCTGGCATACAATTACCTTGAATGATACAATCTTAAATAGGATTAACAACAAGAAGAAAAGTATAAAATTAGGAAGAAAACACCACAGAGATTCAAGGCAATATAACTTTTTTTCTAGAAAGAATTGAGGAATAAAGGGGAAAACAAAAAAATGTCTCACACAAACAAGATTTTGCTATATTGGAAGGAATAGACGGACTTTGGAACCAAAGAGAAAAGAAGAAAAAACTGGTAACATCTGATTTATCAAGACTTTAAGTGCTTGAACTGTTGTGGCAATAGCCTCCTACATATGTCCTAGGCTACAACAAACAGCACCTCTGAAAGATAACTCGTTATCTAAATTTAGAAACACAGCTGCGTAAAGAGGTTTCTTAAGACTCTCAAACCATGTTGAGACTGAACTGGGTTTAAAAATGAGTGTCACCTACTTTCCCAGTTTGGGTATTCATTAATTCCAAAAGAAAAAGTACACCTGCAACATTTTATGAACATGAAGTTTATCTTCATGAGAAGAAATAAATAATGCATAAATATCACTGTTACCAATATAATCATTCCATAGGAACAAAAAGAGTGTACAGATAATCGAATATGAGCAACATAATCTGTCCAAAGATACATAGTAATTATAGACAGGTCAAATTCATTTTCCGTATAGCTGGAGTTTGCAATGATTCAGCTGAGAGTTATGTTAGTATTCAGCATAATTTCCACACTCGGTGAACAGCGCATTGCCTAAAAATAATCTAATAATTACAAAAATGGCAGTGCCCACCTGTTTATTTAATTTCACTAAATAAAGGGAATGGTAAAAGTCTACATGGATCTTGCAGCTGGAATATTTATCTCATTACTGAAAGCCTACTTAAATTCTAAATTTTAATATGGGTTATTGCAATAGTTTTCCAAATGCTTCACTGATATACTTTTTGCTAAAGAACTCCCAGTGCATAATACTGTTTACAGTCCTGTTCATCCTCTGCCAGTATATTGAAGTTTGTGTCTAAGGCCATTCTTGAGATCTCCATTTTAATCTGCAATTGATGAAACCAAACCACATCTATTAGTACGTAGGTCTTCATAAATGGAATGAGTATAGTACTTGGGAACATGTACACAAGAGTCTGATGATAACAGACCAGCATTTGCTTTGAAGCAGGCAAGGATCTCAGGATATTTGTATGGCAATCTGTGGTGAATGATTTACACATATCATTCTTTCACAAATTACAAAAAAAGATTAGTTAGTGATAAGAAATAGATGGATAAGAGTCTATACATACAAAGAAAAGGGAGATTCATACTATTTTTAACATAACCTAGTCAGTTTAGTGTGAAGAGATACAAGTTTTGTCGTCATTGCAAAGAAAGCCCACTGTTTAGGCCCAATGCTTCTAAAATTTAGTAAATCCAGGAAAAAACCCCAAACAATACTCTAAAAAAGTATGGCAGTTTTTATATCGTTGTGATTTAAAACACTTTTATTACTAGACAATCCTTCCACTAACAAAAATGCTGTGGTTTCAGGAAACGAGTATGACAGAAGTTAAGGGGATATATATTACTACCTGTTGTTAGGTTAGGATTAGATAAGCATACCTAATTAGTGATAAACAGTCTTTGTGTAATTAGACAATACAACCAATAACGAGGTCACAGAGTCTTGCCATATTCCATAATATATGAATTCAATAGCAAATAAAAGTAGAACATGGAAATTCCACAGTCACTTTCCAAATAAACACTATACAAAACACAACAGCTCAAGCTGTTGGATACAGAAATCTACACGGATCTATCATGCTTCGAATCTTTAGCTAGTATCAAGTGTTTACAGATTATCTGGGACTACAGTACAAAGTAAAAGAGAGGGTACTGAGAAGAAGGTGAGTTGCCAGAAGCTTCCCAAGGAGAGCTGGTAAGCATGAAGTCTGAGGAGATGTGCAGAGATGCTCAGCTGAAGGAAGGAGGAATGAGAAGGAAGACACCTTCTGTCTGTAAACTGAGGGTAGCTGCATAAGTACGGTTTTTGTTTCAAAGTTATCTTTTTCTAAATGATTGATATTCCTTTTTACAACTCTTACTGCACTGGGAGGGATAGAATTGCATGTTCTGACAGAGCTGGGAAAGAGGATTGCAGCAGTCTACAGCCAGGATTGGGAAACCCGTTTATTACCATTCTCAACTTTTGTAGTAGTAAGGACAAGTAGACCTCTGTGTGTGTGTGTATTTGAGTGTAAGATTTATTTGAAGATAAAAAAAAAAAAACAACCAAAACTAATCAGGAGATAATACATGCTCATGATGTTATTTATAAGGAGCTGATAGGTGTCTGAAAGGATCTTCATCAAAGCTTTCAGCCAAATTCAGACACAGACAGATTTAAGTGACAAAAAAATAATATGAAGACGGGGATTTTACTAGTCATTAGTTTTGTCTAGTTCCTCTCCAAGTACTGTTTATCTGAATCACACAGTATAGAATCTTACAGTGATGGAAAATCAATTTAAATTGTTGATTGACAATTTGACCTCAACATTTTAATTTAAATTCAAGAACTCCCCCAAATATCACTGAACAATGACTCAGTTTGCTAAAATAATTTAATCTACTTTCCATTCACGTTTTGTATTAGACATTATATACAAATGCTGATATGAAATGATAATTAAAAATGTCTTCTGGATGAAGGAAGTCACAAAAGTGATGCATGTCTTTCATCTGCTTTCAGAGGTAAACCATTATAAAAGATTTATCCCTTGATAAACAAAATACTTCAACCTCCAGTACCACTACAAACAGAACATATGGGTTCTTTATTAATTAATGAAGTAGAGCTTACCATCTCCAGCACAGTCATACATACACAAAATAATGTTGTTTATTCTGAAATTCTAATTACTTTAGAACCATAATTCAATTAGTATTATAAGTTCTCCAGCACTATGCTTGACATTAAGACAAGCTTTAAAAGCTGTAGTAAATGTGAGTTAATAATTTGGTGCAATTACTACTAACATAGTTATTCTCTGTCGCTGACCTTTGGGTTATTGCACTTTAAAATGGAATTCTCATGAAATTAAGAAGCAGAATAGATCTATAACATGCTATTTATTCAACTGTATGTATTCATTAGATCCTACCAAATGCAAAAGACAACTGTATCAAGTATATATTTTACAAATTCATATTACAATAGTACGTATTCCTATGCTGTAAATCCTCAGGTTACACCAAAACTAGTTTTTAACTTTTAATATATCTTTTTTATTATCCATTAAGGTTTCCATTATTTTTATTACAGTTGCATAGATATAATTTGAATTAATTTCAGGCAATATAAATTCACAGTGTTTTTGACTGAAAGATCAACTTTGCCAAGAGTCTGCATAAGAACTTGGGGACAATGAATCTTCCAGAAGTGAAAGAGAAGATTGAAAGGCACTGAAGATTAAAAGGTTTCTTCAGTGAATATTCTGGCCTACACCTACTCAGTCATGAAGTTTAATTGTTCAGGAAGTAGCTGAAAATGAAAGATCCTACTTGAATCCTGAAAATGTCCATCCTACTATATTTGACCTTCCATGATTCTGTACAGCTTCACTGAATACGGAACCATTGTGACATTGGGCTTTTCTAGGATACTCACAACACAAAAATATTTAATGGTCCTGGAGCTAAAAACCCTATTTTGAAAAAAGGGATTGAAGGCAGGATCCAGAATTGTATTCAGCATGTCAAAACTTGACTTCTAAATGCCTTGGTCCTTGAGTGAAATCCCCACTATTAACTTGTGGCACAACATATTGATGCAATTAAGTGCTTCAAAGTCAGGTTCACAACAGTCAGTATAGTAAGTAGAGAAGTCACTTATAGAAGCAAATAGGAACTCCTAGAGAGACATGCATGATTACACAGTTGGCTCCTGTGGAAACTTAAACACCTGCATCCATACAGCGAGAAGAATCCCTACTAATGCTTTCGTCACAAAAGGTACCAAGAGCATCTCCATTCTCTGTGCTGAACACAGGACAGAGACCTCCAGGCTGATATCAATGGACGTTAACTCCATCTGATCTAAGAGCAAGCTTGCAACTACAGGTTCACATTACTGTTGTTCATTACAGCTACGTTAACTTTATGTGGGAGCTAACAAATGAGGAGTTTGCCTCTGCATTGCACTTCTGGGGCTTGGGACTGCCCCAGTGATTGCCCCTGGGACTGCCCCAGGTGATTGCCCCGACCCAGGTGCAGAACCTTGCATTTGGCCTTGTTGAACTTCATGGGCCCACTCAAGCATGTCAAGGTTCCTCTGGATGGCATCTCTTCCCTCTACCATATCAACTACACCACTTGGCTTGGTGCGGAGATGTACAGTCATTTTCCAGATGCGTGCTTTCTCCCCTTCCTTATTTCTCCCTTCCAATTGTTAGTTTTCAAACTTTTTCTCAAGCTCAGCGTTGTGTATTTTTTCTTATCCAAAATATTTTTCCTTATTTTCATTCAAATCTCTTGCTAAAATAACTTTCCTTCAAAAAGAATACATCAGTGCAGAAACACTAATATTAAAAAGGAAAAAAAAAAAAAGATTTGCACTTTGTTTGCAGGGAAGCTTTTTGTGACAGCAACAAGCAGAGAAGATAGAAGGATCAAAACAATAGCTAATGAACAGCCAAGGATACATAAATAATACAATATTACCTTTCAAAACCTGCACTTGTCATGGCATTTATTATGACAATGATAATGTAAGGTTTAATTTTTTTGTTATGCACTAATCTGACATGCACTTTTTGAAATCTCTATTATTTCTTCCAGTGATGAAATTTGGTCCTGTATTTGATTTTTTTTTCCCTTAAAATAAAGAAAAGGCTGTAGGCTTAGTAGAAAAGTAAATAATCCTTATGAAAAAGTGTTCATTTAAATAAGTGCAAACACCTTTGCACAGTACAAGCTATTAATTTTATGTTAACATATTTTTAAGTAGTTTTCAAATTCTGGTATATTCAGCAATTATATTAAGATCATATCAAAGAAAGAAATCATATCAAGAAAGCAACTCCTGTAAAGTTGAGATTTATCATTATTTAAGCGTGTCTATATTCTTGATGCAGAGGTATTTGAGAAGTATTTGGATAAGCATATAGAAATTCAGCTACCAGACATCCTAGAGACATTGTTGAACTAGGTTTGAGTAGATCTGGTAAGAAATTTTTCAGTAAAACATAGTTTCAAGGTAAAAAAAGCCAGGTCAGAGACAAAAATTTTGAGTTTTGGTTATCACCAGTTCAGCAAATTTTTACAAAGTGCAGAGCAGATTGCTCATGAAGTAGAGTGGCCAACTTCCAGTACCGGAAATTAGATGTCCCCACAGCTTCTTAGAACCCAGACATAGTGTTCTATTTCATGATTCCTATTGAAGTATCTATTCACCAAACAGCTACAAATTGAGCATTTATCAAACCAACTGGAGATATGATACCAGTGTAGAATCATGTTAAAATTGCCATGAGAGTTGTTTCTTCACGAGAAAAGACATTACATCTAGGTCTTGTGTAGACCTAGTTACAGTCCAGTGCAATAGCTTACCCTAAAAACTGTCCCAGGAACTCAAGGACGGAAAAGTGTGATGGATGTACGCTCAGTTATTTCTAGTAGTTATCCTGGGTCTGATGTGGCTGCAACCACATTGAACTCAGGAAGACATGCTAGTCCCAAATGTCTGAGACTACTGTTCCCAGACTTCTTGGTTCTTGGAATATGCAGAAGTGCTGCACAATGACTAAACAGATAAACAACTTCTGAACCTGGGCTACCCCCAAAATCATAAATTTGAGTTCTTGTTATACTTCAAATGATCCAATAAATTCTGCAAAGCTCTATCTTGAGCTCCACCACAACATTCCTAGAACAATATCTGGCATCCCTGCATATTTTTCTGCACCTCCAATGGCCCATTACAAGACGCACTTTTACTGAGGAAGATGGTGGTCATTGTGATTTACTTCCACCTGCCTGACATAATAAGTCCTGCTGAAAAGGTGTCGAATTGGGACTGTAGCATACAGATGCCAAAACGACTACCATGGAGACAAAGCTAAAAGTCTGAATGGAACAAAACTGAGTGGAGCTAAGTGTACTGCATTCCTCAATATATCCCACACTACCTCTCTTATCAGTTTTCCCATTATCTGGCACATGCTGCTGCCCCTGTTGCCAGAGATAATGGAGAGCTCATCGTGCTGGGGCAGCAGCCAAATACCTGGCTAGCAGTAAAAGTCCCTAGTCATATGGAAATTAGCCATCACCTCATGGTATTCAAAATGTCGCCCAAGACACAGACAGGAAGAGATGGTGTGAGCTCAGTTGTGTCTCATGGAATAAGGCCCTCTACCTATTAAATATGAAATGGCAATCTCCAGGCTCAACTGAAGTGTTTATGAATGTCTGTATTTCTAAACACAAAGATAAAAAGCTCAAGCTAAACTAGAAATTAGGTGGCTCACCAGGTTGCTATATTTGCACATCAGTGATTGCTAAGATTCATACTTTTGGTCAATAGATTAAAGTCACTGGGACAGAGCCTCATGAGCAGAGTATTACTGTTAACTTCACCTCTGAGGATCTGGCCAATTAGTGTTTTACTGGGGCAACCATAGGAAGTTAAGCATAATAGTTTTTCAGCCTTAAAATAATAGAAGTCACATTACTCCATTTTAATTGAAATCTATTAACTTAACAATAAAATATTTAAAGCCATGTAATAATAGTTAACAAAAATCCTTTATACTCTTCATTACAGTTCTCGTAGAAAAGTGGAAGAGAGTTGCGCTCCTCCTTTCCAAAATTTGCTTGCTTCCTTCAGTCGTTGAAAAAACAGCATTAAAAGATGGTTCCAGTTGCTTTTAAGACCTTTTTTCCAAACCCAGAAACATCACATACCCTACACTTCTAACAAAACCATTAATTCTGTTTTACAACAACTGCTACTAATCCTGAGGGCAGAGTTTCACGATTGGGGGTGGCTGCCATACTGGCAGCCAGGATTTCTGACACTTTGTCACCTCTCCAGCCACTTGTTCCTGTTCCCACATTCTCAAATGCCTTTCTGATCTGTTAGTACCACTGTTGGAGGTAACTGCAACATCATGCCAATGGACTGATCCAATGGGAAAATAAAACTAAATGGACAGTCTAAAAGGTCTTGTTATAGTTGTTTGTGTTGTTCGTGGTAATACTCAACTATTTAATCACAAAGAGGACCCAGATTTCAGAAAATAATGTCTTTTTCTCATAAAAGGGTAGTGTATGTTTTTTTGTATATAAATAGTTGAATATCTTTAAATTGAAAGAAAGAGTGTTCTTATGAAATTTTCATAACAGCCATGAAAAAGTTTGCATGTGATTGCCAAATATCCTTCAAAGTAGCAGTAAAGAATATATAGAATTGAAACAAATTTTAACTGTGCACCTCTAGTTTACTTTGTACCTCAAAGATGTTTTGCTTATCCTTTACCTAGCAAATTAAAATACTAAATATTCTGCTTTGACGATAAACCTTAATTCCATACTTTAAAGCTAGTCATCAATACAGCCTGTAGCATTATACTTCATTTATTAATTTCCCAGCTTTTTTTCCAGAAACTTTCCAGATCTGTGTTACCTGAGTAAATGCCTCATTTTAAAGCTCACTTAAAGAGGTACACACATATTCCTTTTACACAGCTGTAAAAGATAACTTTTACTAAATTATCAACTAAAATTCTCAATTTCAGTTCATGATGGGACAAAGGTGGTGGTGCAGGGAGATGGGAGGCCAGATCGCCAGTTACATCAACAAGTCTAAGAAAATACAGAGCCCAGTATTTTAGAGAGTCACTGCTTTTTATTTCAGATTACAGGATGGAACTTTCATTTCATGAAAAGAGAATCCAATGCAATCCCTGCAGTTATTTTCATCTTCCATTCAGATAAAGTCTTCTTAAAATACATGAGGACATAGCGCTAGCCTTACAACAAAGTGCTGCAAATATTAAGTCTTAATAGCTTAATACACGTTATTACCACACCACTGTAAAGGCACAAAGTATATAAATGCAGACATAATAAGAAAACCTGCTGGTTATGGATTTCTGATTTCAGTAAAGGGTATTAAATAGAAAAAAGCTAGAGTCATGGTACTCTATGACCTCTTTACAAAGTCAGAAAAACAACACAGGACTTTGTTCACTTTTCTAAGATCTTCTAGGCCAACTCTGAAATAACTAGAGATTATAAAAACCACCTTTTTTCCCCTCACTGAAAAATAGTAAGCTGTTTCTTCAAAATTATTTTCTTCTGATTCTTAAACTAAATTATTTTCATCTTTTGTGGTAAAAAGTAAGGAAAAGTAGATTTAATGGATAAAAAGCAAAATTCACAACTGAAATAAAAAGTTTTTTTCTACCTCAAACCAGATAGATGTTTTGGGGTTTCTCTCCCCACCCCTTTAAAATAATGTTTTCAAAAGTTTATCTTTTTGTCCCTTCCATCAAAATAATTTTAAAGTGCTTCCTTTTTAAGGTTCTGCTGAAGGATTAAAACGTGAATCTCCAAAATGTGTTATTTTACACAGATAATCTTGCTTGTGTTAACCTACATTTGGTTTTTATTTAAAAAAAAAAAATCAATCAGGTCTAGGAATCCTTTTTCTCATCTACTCACTAGTCAATGAAAAAAATGAAGTTAGGAGTATACAGGTACATATTTGTCAAATTTATCAAGAGGCTTCAGGATTTGTCTCATCAATGCAACCTGATTTTGCAACTTTCAAAAAAGGAAAAGAAAGAACAAAAGGCATTACTCAATTTATTTTATAACACATTTTCAGATGAATTCCAAAAAGTTCAGAGGTTAGCTCTTACTGATTAGAACACAATAAGATACAAAAACTGAATACGAATTTAACAGGAGATGCTCTCTTTATTAATGTCTACTAAAATATGATGTGTATTTAAAAAGCACATGGTCCACAGAGCTACAACTGCATTCCATAACATATTTAGGTACTCCAAAGATAATGCTGGACAAAGAGGTCAGTTTCAAGCTAGCATCAAACATTTTTGGACTTCACCACAAGATGTTGCTGGAATGGTTCATAAGCTGTTGTATACCCTAACTCTTTAAAATGATCACGTGTGCAAACGTATGACTAGTATACATATGCATACATACAAAAATTAATGAGACACTTGCGACTCCAAAAATTGTATTCCCCCACTTCACTGAGACAGCTCTAGCTTAGCACAATGCCAGTCTAACCAGTCTCCTGGCAGCATTTATACTGAGATTTTCTGTGACAAGCAACATAGCAAAAGCATCTGAAACATTTTTCTTACCTTTACGACTATCAGCTTCCAAAGTTATTTTGTAAGAGGATTCACACATTGATAATCAACATGTATTTCCTTATTTATCCTAGAATTTCTTTTAAGTCAGAAAACCTATAGATGCAGTTGCTGAATTACAACCCAAAGGTTATCCACAGTTTCAGCCCCCAGAAACCAGATAAGGACCAGAGTAGGATGGCAAGGTACGTACTGTCTTGGTAGCACGCAGTGACATAAATATCTCACCCAAACTGCCCTCCTTTGAATCTGTCTACTACCAGTCTCCTCATACAATCCTTCTTCACAACTCCACTGTGGCAGACTGCCTCAAATGTTTATCACATTGTGACCAAGAACTTTTCCGGTAAGAGGCATCTTGTGTCTTATGTCTCAGCCTTTCTTAGTTCCCTTCTCTGATTACACTGAGAGATATGGAAGTTTGTGTTGACCGGACACCGGTTAACTCAGTACCCAGAGGTGGGACAGTATATTCATGCCATGCATTACAACTCACAGCTGCTGTAATCAGCATATAGCAGAATTCAGCCTGTTTAACTGCAGTTAGGTATTAGCTTCATTACAAAATAATGGATGTAAATTCTCAAAACTAATTTAGCAGCAGAGTGAAACCATGGCTTGACATACTAAAACTGCAGCTCCATAATATCATAATGAATAACACTGAAAATACATGTATTTTTAAGTTATTCATTTACTTTGTGATGGCTCTGTTGCTTTAATAAAGCTCAAGGTGTAAAGCCTTTCTTTTTTTCTATTACTGTAAGGAGTTACAACGTTAGACTATATTACTTTCTAAGGCATGAAAAACTTGATCCAAACTTGTGATTTCTTCCATAGTGAATTCCTGACAATTTTTTTAGGGCTTACTAAAAATGAGCTTCATCACTTCAGAAGTACCAGTGGCCCTAACCAGGGGTTATAAGTCTGCCACAGCAAGCAAAGAAATTACACCTGGAGTCCTGTTTGCAATATTTACCTCCTAAATTACTATCATTCATCTATTAAGAAGCAAAAATAATTTCTCCTGCTCTGTAGCAACGTCTAAAGTAAAACTATATTATTGTTTTCCTATAATTTTTCAATATTACACTCAAAACTTTAAGAAAGTTATCAAATGTACATTATGAGCAAGTAACCAGTTTGCTATGATGGTTTACAGTAAACTGTGAATATGAGGAGTGATACAAAGATTTCAGGAACTGCAGGCACTATTATTTTGTGTCTTTGCATTCATTTCAATACCAACCCTAATGTCAATTTTCCAGTGTACTTTTCACTTTGACAAAACAGTATTAAATATTTTTTTAACAGTTTGAAAAAAAAAAAAAAAAAAGCCAAACCAACAACACAGCCAGCTTTTCATGCAAATACTTCAGAGCACATATGAGGACAATATTTTTTTTTTTTTTTTAATATGCAGAATTCTTTCACTGCTATTATTTTCTAGGTCTAATCATAGCAATGATCAGTACTAAACATTACTCTCTGCTCTGGTATACAACCTTCAGTTTTCACAAAAATGAGTTTACAATATTGTACCTAATAAATATATTCTGGTCAATCTGAAATATACTGAAACTTCTTAGTTATCTTGTCTTCTGTAGGACACACATAGAGGAAGAAAAAAATAATCAGTACTTTCTGTACACAGATTCTGTTGGCTCAAAGCATGAACCTGAAGCCTCACTTACTAATCTTTAATACTGTCACATCCAACACCTATTCAGAACTTTTAATTTCAAGGAGAAGATTGCTGTAATTAAAATATCGTGAACACAGATTGTTCCCACCAGTTGCAAGCTCTTTGCTTGATAAGGGTTCTTCTTATCATTAGGATTTGGCACCTACTGCATTGGATATAAAATCATCATAATTTTTAACACCTAATTAAGCACTGTTTAATCAGGTGGTATTAGTCATAGTGGTCCCTGCTAAAAATAAAAAGGGGGTGAGAGATTTATGGTAATAGTGTTCCAATTAAGCCTCAGCTACTGCCATTCGCTATCACTCAGTGGACTAAGTCAGCAGATATCCCTGGGAGACCTCCCAAGAAAGCAGCTAGTCTAATTAAGTGGAATATGGTATATATTGTATTATATGATAAATGAGAAGATTAAATATTGACTCTGCATACTAGCTTTTCTGATGAACAGTGACTCACTGCGGTCATGTTCACTGAGGTCGTGGCAGGACCAGTCACTCTTTCTATCTCATTGTAATGAGAAGCAGTACAGATGTGTTCTTACTATGTGGTTTCTGACATTTTTCCCTAATAATAGTCATAACCTCATGACGCGTGAATGACACGGAACCAATGTCTGACAGATTTGCCAGAAGTTAGACAAAGTATAAACAGTAATGTGATTAAAAAAAAAAAAAGAAAAAGAAAAAAAAGACTATCCAAAAAATGCAAGCCATGCAGAGAAAGCTAAGGAGTCATGAAACCACAGAGCTGAATTTACTTTCAAACAACTGGAGAGAAGGCTGCTATGAAAGAAAAATCACTTCAAGAAACACCAGGAATTTAAAATCAAAGACAAATAATATACAATACAAAGATATTTATAAAAATAAGGACAATATTTTAGAGCTGTGAAGGACACGTAGGCTCAGTGACTGATAAGGGTGTATTAATCTTTGTAGTGTCAGATGACACTGTTATAACGATCTTAATACATCTCTTGATAGATTTAAAAAAAAATAACATATATCATTATTAAAACAACTATTCATTATTCATTTATTATAGTGTTAAAAAATACAAAAAGCCAGAATTATCCTTTCACCTTCAGAAGAAGTCATCAGTTTGAGTCATGGTAGTTTTGCACTCTTAAAAATATAATTCTTGATGCAGGACGGCAAACCAAAGAACTCTTACAAGTTCCACTGCTACTACAAGCAGAAGTGCAGTTCTTCATAAGGATTACTGTGCTTCTTTTGTTTACAAGATCAAAAAAATACGTTAGCAAAAATTTGAGGTGTACTGAAGTATTCTATAAAGACCACACATTGTAAAAATGCAATATAACTATATTGTATTTGAAATTATTGCTTCTTGAAGTCAATGGTTTCCAGTGGAAGAAAATGTTTTTAATTAAAAGATACTGAATGAAAAAAATATTGTTTTCTACAATAAATTGTTTATGCACCAATAAATGTATTAAAAATAAGAAGTTTCCCCTGAAAGTAAAGATGTGATAATTAAAAGATCATGGTTGTGTACCCTTAGTAATGTCTTAGGGGAAAAATACCTCATGGGAAAGTGTCATAAAACTCTGGATTATGACAGTAAATTCAAGGTCTTTCTTCATATTTTATTTCTAAAAGAAGAAAAAGTGAATCCTGATAGGAAACAGTTCATGCACATATCTTCCGTAGATGAGAACAGGAACATAAGATACCGGGATCCACAAGCAGCATGGAATCCTCTAGCAAAATTCTGCATTAAGATTTTTTTTTTAAATGACTTGATATTTTTCTAAAAATAATCTTTTATATCCAATTTCAGTAAAAAGGTTTCACTTCAAAAAAAGTACTACCTATCTTGACTGAAAAACCATAGATACCAACACTAAACCTAACTCTAGTTTTATTACATGAGATTAAGTGTAGAGATACTAAATGTTTCCTGAAGTTGTGAGAGACTGAAAGAGTTAATGTCTCAAACACTGTGGCGAGGCGAGGCGCGATTCGCATGGCAACAGCAGGTCAGCGAGCATGGGGTGGGGAAGAATGAGAGGGGGACACGGGGAACGCGTCAGAGGACGCATGGTTCTGGGTTCCAATGGACGTATCATCTATGGCCAGAGGTTACACAGGGTTTATCTGAGGAAGGGGATTGAGACCACCCGAGAGACCCCTCGTGACCACCCCCCTCCCCCAGCACCTAAGCAGAAGATTGAGAACTTTCTAGAACAAGAACCATGTAAGTCCTGAAGGGGCGTGCCTGGAGGCGGGGATTAGCCTATAAGGGACTCGCTCCCCCTTCCCGCCCTCCGGGAACCATGTGGGCACCCACCACCGGAGGGTTGCTACATCTGTCATCGTCATCGCGAGATCCAAGGGTGGTGATACTTTTCCTTTCTCTGTCCTCCTCTCTTCTCCTTTCCTTTGCTCGCTTCTCTCTTCCTCTGCTCTTCCAATATATGCAAGTTTGGGATAAATTGTGATGGGTTGCCTGGAAAATAGCTCCATTGCCAGATCGCCTCTGTTCATTCATTGGGCTTGCCAGTTCGTTAAGTCTGTCCATTTGTGGAATTCACCAGTTAATAAAGTTGCTGGCCAGCCTGTTCCTCTGGGTCATTGTCGTGACTCTGCCGACCACACGGCTCTGCCGAGCAGAGATCGGCTTTTGTCGGTACTCAAACAGTCGGGGAATCGAAAAGATTCGCCCCTCTCGCAACCCACCGAGTGGGACAAGATGTAAGTCAAGTTTAACAACTGCTCCATTCTGCATTGAAGATCAGTCCCAAATTAATATAAAAGTAGCAAGTACAAGTGCAAACTACAAAAGGTATTTTTAATTTAATAATATATAAATTATACTATAAATTGTATATAAAGTTATATAAAAGCATCCATTCTTCATAACGTGAAAATTAAATGCTGATGTCAATTTAAAATATCGTTAGCATCGTTATCATAGAAAACCAACACTGGACCTGTTTAGTTTTTTCTGTCTTGCTTTCATTTAAAGTAAACAATCTTTAATGATGACTAAGCCACAGCTTAGTCACGCACAGTATGAAAAAAACCTTAATAATGTACAGTAAATGCTGTACTGTAAGAGATGTATACTACATAGAAGAAAATCAGATACAGATATTTTAACAGCTGAAAACATAAATCACAGAGTGAAGAATGATTGGAACAAGCTGCTTCAGAATAAGTCTAAGTGACTTCTTGTGAATTTCTATAATGATAACATATCCAAGACTACTCTCTCCATACTTTGAAAGAATGAGGTATAGCACTATGAATACATTTGGTTAGTTGACCTCATCTACACTTTGGAATACATATTTTATGTATTCTGTTCCAAAACACTATATTGAATAGAAAAGACCACCTGGAATACAGTTCCACATGTTAATCAATATATCTTCTTAAGATGTATTGAAATTGATATGTTACCTAGGAAGAAAAAGGTGATTTTCTAAAAGGCTTGTATGTATTAATTTATAATGAAAGAGTGAGTAAAGACAAGAATTGCATTCCTGAATCTAAGCCATAGTCATTCATCATTAAATGAGCTGAGACAACTTCACTGTATTCATATGAAGATAATCTTTACAGGAAGTCTACCAAATTTTAAACACTATACGTCTAATTTAATCAGCAGGATACGTTACCAATTAATGTTGGTTCCTAAACCTACATATTAAATAAAATATACTGGTTATTTAGAATTCAGCTATTTTCATCTGACAGGATTTAGCACAAAGGTATATACATCTATTTGTGTAATAAAGTGAGCCTGAGGTACAATTTAATATGAATTTGAATGAGCATGGAGGGAAGGATGTTTAGCACACACAAAAAGACAGCTGATCTTTCTCATTAAAAGTGAAACAATATTTCATTTTTATACAGAACAAGAAGAAATCTACCTTTATAAAATCACTGTAGAAAGTTTTGTCTTCTACAAGAGTACTCTTTGTGGACCTCCATTACTGCTGGCAATAGCATTACGGGTTGGCCAAAACTTGCAGCTTTGGAAAGATTAATAATTTCAAAGAAAGGTGATTTTTCTAATACATTCTTTAACTTTTACCCCAAAATGCTAGTACACTCCCCAACTCTCTTAATATCTTAAAGAAAGGTAATTACAACTTGAATTATTAAATAAACACTGAATTCTCACAAAACCTTGAATGGGTTTTCATTTATCTCAAATTTATAATAGCAATATATCAGCTAGTCTTGCTTGGCCTAACAAGAGTTTGGTCCCACAAAACGGAAGTGAATACTGATAAGCCTAAATATATAATCTCAGTGGGAAAAAAAGTGGCGAAAATGTTTTAAATTACTGAGTCTGATTCATGCCATAGACTGGAGATTCAAAGTCATTTTTAGAAATAGAGCATATAGTCTAATTATTACACACCAGAGTTGTCAAACTTCGATATCTGAGCCCTTGAGTAGTTCAGCATCAGAAGACAAGAGCAGTAATGAGTGGCATTGATTAGCTAAAGCATCTGACAGAAAAAGATCAGTTTAGAATAAAATAGTCTTCCATTTCTAGAAAATGTGCAAGTATGACTTTACAGGCAAAGGCTTTGGAAGGAAAAAAAAAAAACTAAACACTGAAGAAGCATGAGGAAGGATCATACTTGGCTGATTGTGTTTTTCACTTTTGGTGTGTTATAAATGATGTAAACAAATACTAAAAAGTTTAAGCTCAAAAAGAGAAGGAAATGTTATTTTCAAAAGCTTTATACATTGTCCTTGTCTCTTTCTCTTAGAACATATTTTTTTAATATTAGACTCCTAAGAATTCTTAATATATATTTATCAAAAGGTCTGACACTATGCTATTTGTGTGCAGTAGAACCAACATATATTTTTATTTAGAGATGAATATGCAGCAAACATAAACAAGCTGTATTTTCCAGCTGTATGTATTCAGAAACAGCTCTAATTCAAGCTCCAGTTTCAAGTCTAATCCAAACCAACAGATGAAGTAGCTACATTCAACTCTGAATATTAGGCAATCTAAAATTATAGCACTCATTGGCAAATTTCAGAATTTTATACACAGAAATGTGCCGATGTTAATATTTGCCTTCCACATACTGGCTTTAAAACTTAGTCTGTAACTCTAAAACTGGGGTTTCATTTTGACATTTTGCCAGCTGCTTACTGAAGTAGCAAGATGAATGATCTGTTTGGCACTATTTACACTTCTGCAGGTCTACCAGCAAAACTCTTCTAGAACTTTAGAAAGAACAACATTTAAATCTTGTCAATTCCAAGATTAACTCCCAGGTCTTCTAATTATCCTCAAAATATAACAACATGGCATGTGTTTAAAAGGAGTCAAAGTTTCCATGGAGGACTCATAATCTGTCTATATGAGAACACGGAACTTAACATTGTAGAAGTGACATTAAAGTGCAGAGAAACGCCCTTGTAGTAAAAAATACTGTCAGTGCAGTCTGGAGGAGCAGACTGTCTGGCTAAGGAAGGTAACTTCTCACAATAGCTGATGCAAGGGGTTTCTGCTTGACCAAGATGCTTGAGAGTTTTCTGAAATGGCAAAACGCTGAACGAATACATCTAGCTGCAAATAGGGCAGGCACATATCATACTGGTTTCCATTCACAGACTTCAATTTTGTTTTCCTTTCAGGTCATAAGAAAATCAGAGGTGACAATCTCAATTACATATATTCAAGAGAGTCTTAAGACAACCTAATGAAAAATATAGCCAAGGAAATAGTGTTTAGGTTTGGATCTGAACTGAATTTACTGTATGTTTCAGATTCAGAGTAGGGCCACAAGTATTCCTGTGTAGGCACCAAATTCTTTAGTACTATTTCATGAAAAAGTGTCAACATTTCTGATAGTAATCTTTCCTCTGTATTCTGAATAGCCATTCCCATGCATTTCTTGGGGGATACAAACTGTGTCAAAAAAACTCGTATCAAAGAATTGAACTGCTATAGGTCAAATTTTCTCAGATTGAGCTATCTGAAGAATTTACACTTCACTAAGGAAGAACAGTTAACTTGTATTAAAAAGACATTTTAAAGTAGTGCTTGAAAGAACAGAAAATAAACTGAACATCTAGTTTTATGGATCTGAAATCCAAAAACATAGCAGAATTACTCAGGGTGAAAAAAGAGCAAGAACATTATTACTTTGTAACTACCTCTGTTGCCACCAAAATAATAAACGTTTTTTCCTACTTCAATTACTGATAAACTTTCAAGGGTTTAAGAGTATTTTACTAGCTACAACTGATCAATGCATAGTGGTATCTTTATAGCACTTGTTACTTAAAGTGGTTTAACAGGCTAATAGATTTCATTTATGTGTACAGCAGGGAATGTTCTGATTCTAACACAACTGCTGGTTTTGGATATGGAAAGAAGAATGTGAAATTAATGTAGTTGTACTGCACGGTTTTTACTAGTGTTTATAAACCAAAATCTTTTATTCTGAGAGATGAGAAAATCCATACTTGAAATGAAAACTTCTATTTGCTTTTTGAAACAATCCATCTCCTTGATAGAGCTGAGCTCTTTATTCATAGGGGTAAGTTTATTTTGAAAATAAAGAATTTGGGGTAAGATGACATTTTTTTTAATAGCACTTCATTATTGATCTTTGTGATGATCCTATCTGGAGTTCAATACAGCATACCCAAAATGAGGTAATTTTTTTTTTTTTTTTTTTTTTTTACATATAGAAATAGCTTGCTTTTAGCCAGCAGCTTAGTAATATGGTTTGTGGTGATCATCTTATTGTAAATAATAATTTTGCACTATTAGCAAGGAAAAAAAAAAAATCAGAGGATATATCTGCTTCAGTACTGAGCTTTAAACATGGAAATGTATCTGCCTCCTTTAAAATTGTAGATTCAAGCTGTAAATATATTTTAAACCCACCAACAGCAAGTAATAATAGCAAAGTGATTTGAGTACCAAGACAGTGGATTTGATATTAAAATGTCTCTTTTGAAAACGTGTATCCTGCTTCACTACCACACTAAATGAAGACTGTAAGATAGAAAATTAAAGTTGTCACAACTAGCCTGCTTTACACATCTGATGGGGGTTCATGAGAGTTCTCCTGGATATGTAGGCTTTACTATCTGAACCACAGAGATGCACTATTGCATGTGGGAAGACCTCAGCTAAAAGCAGCCATGGACAGTACCCAGGAGCATGTGGAATTCATTTGTTGGCATAAATACACAAGCACAGAAATATCCTTTCAGTGAAGGAGGCTGAATCTGCTTGTGACATCTGCATAAAGAGAAGTGGTCTTAATGAATTCTGGCCTTTCACTTCATACTAAAACCAACTAATATTAAAATGGAAAGAAGTGTGGCTAGTAAGGTACGAGCAACATCAATAAAAAAGCATGCTGATCACATAGCATTTCTAAAGGACTGTAAGTATATGCTTGTATTTGACAAGTCCAATTTCATACTTGCAATTTGTAATTTTCACTATTTCTGGTAAGGATGTTCAAACCCTATGATCTATTGTTATGCAATGGAAATTGAATTAAAATAAAATTCATAATGTTTTTAAAGAAGTTGATCCAGTTGTATTACTATGCATCTCATTGCCAAGGTATTATAAATAAAAATTTAGGAATTATTGTAAGAGTATACTCAAAAATAGCTTCTCCCCATCTTGTTTCAAGGGGGAGCAAGAGTTAGTGTCCACACACTCAGAGACAATTATCTTATATATTTTAAACATTTAAATTAGGTTGTAATTAGTATTAGATTACAAAATAGAGATTATAAAAAAATAGAACTTCTTTTATATCTTTTGCCAGGCAACATAATACCTGTAATCAGAGTGACTTCTTTAGTTATACTTGTTATTTATATCTTCTGCTGAACCTTTTGTGTTTCAGAAAGTCAGCCAGTAGGATTACAATAACAATTTAAGAATCCAGACATAAGCTTGTTGAGAGCATGAGTATAAATTAACAAGGTTAATAGTCTATTCATTAGGCAGTGACTGACTGAAAAAGAGTAGAAGACACATTCATTTACCAGTTAGCCTGGCTTTGGAAAAATTGGTTTGCATCAGAAACATTACTAGTTCAGTCATTTTTTCCAGAAGAAAGAGTAGTTCATTTGGATGCAATCTGCACTCAAAATAGGAAGTGAATAAGTTTGTTCTCTATCTTTATTTTAAGGAACTGAATTTGCAAGCAACAAGTGGTGGAATTATTTATGAACACAAGTCTATTATAACTATATACTCATTAAGGAATCCTTAACAGACAAACAATGTAGGAAAAGTTAATTAGCTCACCTGTTATTTGTGTACCTCAAAAACCAATTTCTACAGAACCAGGTGTATTTCATCAAAACTTTACCTAGTAACTTTTGAAAGGCTGAACTAACTGGTTTTTGCATATTTTTTTTCTTTTGTAAGGTGAACAAAAGAAAGAAAGAAAGAAGATCCTTGTATGTTAAGATAATTAGAGAATACTGTAAAATTAGACCCAGATTTTCTGCAGAATCATGCAAATGGAGTTTCTATTGAGATGAATTTAATTTGATATGGAATAGATTTTATTATTATTATTTATTTTAAGACCTTATTGCAGTTTTCCTTTTTCTTGAGTTCTCTATCTATATTTTGCTATTAAGCAAAGAAACTTGAACTGAACTCTTTTTGAGGCCAGCTGTGAAATACATTCACCAGCAGCTAAATGATTTTCCTAAGATCTTTTGCTTCTTCATTAGAAAATGAGGTTACATTATAAATTCATTTTCTGTCACATTCTTATGCTATCTCAGCGACTGTAGTGTGTCTAACATGCATAGAAACCATTTGGGGAACTGCTCAGTATACAGTCCTAGGTTACAAAAAGGAAAGTGATCCTGCCAAGTGCAGGCTACTTCATTGCATCAGCATGACAGGCTGGCCTTGGGACATTACCTCCACCCCCATGTATAATCCTGGCAGGTTCTTCAGACCTGCCTGAATGGACCCTGTGCTCATTACAAACACAATTCTTTGATTTCAATTTTAATTACAGTATTACATTTCCTCACATACCCATATTCCATTGTGAAACCTCTTGCTCTCCCAATTAATGCTTTGCAACTACACCTATCTATATTCTACACAGCTCAAGGCCAGCTTCTGCGGCCACGTTGTAAGTGCCCAATCCCTCCCATCTTCGATTTTCATTGCTTTTAAAGGTTCTCAAGTGCTGAGCTACCTTTGAGACAGAAAAGGTTCAATACATAGTTTCATTCATGACAGCTGCATGCCTGTTTTGTTTAGTTTTGGTTTTATCTGCAAGGTGTTTGCAGAGGATTTGTACATAAAATCCCCCGATACAGTTGTAGGATGATGTTTACATTAAATCCAGGAGTTTGGAGGCTGCATACATACCAGCTCTTGATCAGGGAAGTGCAACACAGACTGTGCCTAGATTTAATTGCTGCAGAGGCTGCTGGAATTGTGAACAGCCAAAAAAACCAAACCAACCACCCAAACCCACAAAGCCACAGATGCAATAGGAAATCACCTGCCAAATGCAAAACTTAGAATAAAAGAGATTTTGATCTATTTTACACCTTCACATAACTTCATTAGCTGATAAAAAATTCCAACACCTAGCATCCCTTCTGAAATAGTTTAATACAGTCTAAAACACGATGTTGAATGTTTACTTTGCTATGGGAAGTACAGTTAGTGAAAGTAGCATATGCTGGTTTAATAAATAGATATCTTAAAACTAAGTCTTTGCTTCTTCTGTGTTATAGATGTAAAAAGCACAATTTGTAATTGTACCATAAAAAGATAAAAGTTTGTGATCTTTTTTAAAAAAAATTTATTTTGTATATTTTCCCTCATTAGAACAAAATTAAACAAACTACTTCCAGTGATAGTCTTACAGTAAAGAGGAATGCCTTAAAAAAAAAAAATCCTGCTTGTGAAGTTTCATCAGTGTGGAGGTTGCAATTGTCAGGAACAGGGAAAGTCAGAGACTCGCGTTACTGAAAGCACAGTAAGTAAATTCAGAAGTCATATTCTGTGGGGTGGTTTGTTGGGTTTCGGTTTTTGTTTGGTTGTGGGGTTTTTTTGTTGTTGTTGTTGTTTTTCTTCCCCTAGCGCCCCCTTTTTCCCCCATTTAAATTTTGAGAGACCTTTACTATAATATTGTCTATGACTATACAGTATTATATGATAGCTTTAGAGGAAACCGGACTCTTGCCTAACTAAAAAGAAAAATTTTTTTTTTTTAGTGTTCTTTGTCACCCCTCCTCAGGGTTTGCAGAGCTATGACAGAACAACTTTTATATTGAGACCACAAAAATTGATCTAGTTTTCTTTCACCTTGGTTTGCTCTTCTTCCTCTTTGTTTAAAGAAAATTACCTACATGAAAACCACAATATTCTGTGTGTTCTGAAGAGGAAAAGAAATTTTAGAAACAAAATACAAACTCTGGAAAGCATTATAGCAGTATAAGCATAGGCAAAGTCAAGCATCAGGAAACTCAGTCATGAAATCTCTGTTCCCAGAGAGATGTCAATCCTGGGATAGTCCAGCATCCTTAAGCACATGCTGAGGCAGGTGGCCAGGTGCTCAGGTGCCGTGAAATAAAAATTGATTTTCTTTGAAGTAGCTACACAAATTTCCTCAGCTGACATTGCCCACCCATAGTGTCCAGTAATTAAAGTAGTTAGTCTCCAGGGTTTTTTCCACATGGATTTTCTTATTGATCAAAGAAACCATGCTGAATATGGATTAACACCATGAGAACAGTAAGTGCCACAAAACAAGTCATTTATAAAATAATAAAGAATGTTATATGCAGTGAGAAATTTAAATTACAACAGGTTCAACTTGTTGCAGAGTTCAAAAAAAGCCCTCTTAGGAAAACAAAGAGGATGGTCATCCTATCATACATGATGTTACTAGAGGATTTCAGCATGTTTCAGCTAATAAAGCAAAGGCTGAAGGAGTATGTGATTGCATTCTCTAAATACAAAACAAAAACCCAAAGACGCGGGTGAAAATAAACAGGTAAAGTTAAGGGACTGCTAGCACAAGGACAAATGTCATAAGATTACTCTCAACACAATAGACTAGAAATTAGAGTGAGAATGTCCACTGTGTGAACAAGATTAAAACTCAAATTCATCAAGGCATGTTTTAACATTAATCATTGATTACATGACACAGCTGCTTTGACAGCAAAGACCTCAGACTGGTGACTCAGTCCTTCCAAACCTATATTTTTAATGGGGGAAGAAAAAGCAAAACCAATAGCAAGGAAAAATAGAAAAACCAAGTATTACAGAAAGCATTACCACCTGGAAAAACAAGTCTTTAACTAACATATTTTCTTATTGGGGATTAAAGAAAGAAATCCACTTAAAATTTTCATGCAAACTCATAGTGACCTAAACACACTCCCTCTTGGTATGCTAACTGCCCAACTCTAATCTGAAAACTTTATTTCCCCTTTGACTTTAAGGAGGCCACTGGTGTGAAACTGCAATTTACATGTTAATAGAGGTCTGCTTCAAGCAATATGTGACCTAGAACAACCAGTCATAAATATACCAAGTT
This sequence comes from Mycteria americana, assembly GCF_035582795.1. Taxonomy (NCBI): domain Eukaryota; kingdom Metazoa; phylum Chordata; class Aves; order Ciconiiformes; family Ciconiidae; genus Mycteria; species Mycteria americana. The sequence continues at coordinate 113,413,508 of NC_134365.1, forward strand.
AATGACTGTATTTCAAAATATTCCAACAAAAATTTAATGAAAAAAATATTAATGACTTCAGAGGTAAAAAAAGTGCCATGCAAGTGGAAGCAGAATAAAAAACATCTTCATACAGTGCTCTTATATATTCTGTGTTTTGAGCTAGGCAAAAAACAGATGGGAAACAGTGGGAAAGTAACATTTGTAAAAGAAAACAGCAACTGAATATCAGCCTGTGCAAGTAATTTATCAGAGAAAATGTTAATCACAATTTTCCAATGATTGCCTGTTTAGGTAATACAATTTTAATACATACAATAGATAGAACACTTTCAAGTGACTAGAATAAAGTAATTCACAAGGGCAGTTTTTTTGAGGCTGATGATTATTCAAGGCTGATGATCCAGCTCTGATTATATTATCCATCTCTGGAGGGCTGAGTGACCAATCTGATTGTTACAGCTAAATAAATGCATTATTGGAATCTTTAAACTTTTCTGAAAAATCTGTGTCATCTTCAAATGTTATTGCTACACTCAAATTGCTACATCAAAATAAAAATATTTGTTGCTCTACCAAACTGAAAATTGGTTACCATTTCGAAATTGAGCCTGTATCAATTTAGCTGCTGCCTACCTGTAACTAGTCAAATATCTGTTTCACTGAAGCTGATTGGATGTAGACAACTTCGTGGGGAAAACTATACAACAGCTATCTTACAAGCAGTAATTTGACAAGAAATCTCAGAGAAACTTCCAGTCTGTAGTTATCTTCTCTCAGACATGTGACAGTAAGGTCAGGAAACCAACAACAATGGCTCACACAGCCTGAGAAACTAGGCACTGTGCTGACTGCCAAGACACCCTCACTTTTTAGATGGCTGTACCTACTGGTGTAGGTATCAAGGTGCTGGCAGTGGGGGCTACTTCCTCTGTCAGGAAGGAGGGTCAGAAACCAACTGTTATGGACTGAACACAACCCTCCATTCTCCATCCCCACCTGTGCCACATGGGAGTGGGGAAGGTAGAAGAGTTGGCAATGAAGGCGTGAAGTTGGTCTTGGGAAAGATGCAGGGGGAGAAGTTGTTGTTTTGATTTTTCTTTGTTTCTCACTATCCAAACCTATTTTTAATTAAATTAATTTTCCCTAAGTTGAGTCGGTTTTGACAGTGATGATAATTGGTAAGTGATCTCCCTGTCTATATCTCATCCCACAAGCTTTTCCATCTTATTTTCTCCCCCTGTCCTTTAGAGGTGGAGGAGTGAGAGCAGCTGGGCAGGCATCCAGCCATCAACCCACCACAATGACTAACTCTGACTTGAACCACAGCCATACATCATCATGAGCTTGCTCAGTTGTGGATCTGTGCTAGATTTGTGGTTCATTTTACCAATCACCTTTATTTTTCATTTAAGTCTTCATATAACTCAAGACCAAAATGCAAAACAATTGCATGTGATCTCATAAGTGGTGATCCAGTGAAGAGAAAATCAGGAATAAAGTTTTGTTCAGTGTACAAAGCTGGCATAAACTACATTGACAAAGTTGTGTAACAATGGTTTAATCAGTTTTTATTCACATCAGAACTAATGGAAGCCAGTTTTAAATACTTTTCTTTCCCTATCTCTTAATACCACTTCCAAGAAACAGTATGAACATTTCCAACAGGTGATAAACATCATTTATACACACAGAGTGGTAGACATTACACTTGCATCTGATCAGAGATACTAAGAGTGTCAAAAGAGAACAGTAATGAGAGATTAAGCTTTACAAGCCTATGTCACTAGCTTCTGTCAAGCTCAGATAGATATGGGTCAAAAGTAATCACTATCTAATGACAGCTCAAAGGTTTGCATAAATATGCTGGTAGATTAGAAGCAGTTCTAATTAGAGCAGCTACCTGGTAAATTATTTCACCTATTTGGGTCTCCTCAGACAAGGTAGTGTAGTTCATGTGGTGGAACAAGAGGAGGCTGGAAAAGAGAGCCAGGCTTGCTTCTTCCTCACTCACTAAATCAAGATCCATAGAGCAAAAGAGCAGAAGAGGCTTGAGGCTTGTTTACGGCAGAACATGTCATATGGTATGGAATATTATAATGGCATATCCCTTTGATCAGCTGGGGTCAGCTGTCCTGCCTGTGTCCCCTCCCAACCTCTTGCCCTTGCCCACCCCTAGCCTAGTGGCCTGTGGCCAAGGAAGGAGGCTGTGGGTGGCTGGAGACAGCCTTGATGCTGTGTGAGCACTGCTCAGCAGTAGCCAAAGTATTGGTGTGCTATCAACACTCTTCTAGCTATGAACACAAAGCACAGCACTATGAGGGCTGCTGTGGGGAAAGTTAACCCCATCCCAGTCACACCCAATACATAGCTATATTTTTAAACAGTCAGGGGTTTAGCATACTTCCACATCTTGAAATGGACACCATGCAGCAAAGTAAATCTGTATGTATCAATATTAGCCATGCAATTTTTTCCATCAAATGAAGTTTCCTCTTAATTTACACTCACTGTGGTGTTATATTAAAAGAAAACAAAAAGGCAAATTCTCCATGAGAGAAAACATCACAAAGTTTCTTCAGTATACCCAGGATCAAGTGTCAATTTGTTAATAAGACTGAAAACCCCTACAAATCAGCTACCAAGATCAGTTGTGGTTTTTTGCCCCCCCCCCCCCCCCTTTTTTTTTTTTTTTTTTTTTTTTTTACACAGTCTTTTACATTTTAAAGATAGAAAAAGAGATGTGAAAACTTAGAATGACATTTCATGAATTCAGACAGTCATCTCTATTAAGAGAGTTTCTTGCAGATAATGGAAAAAGTTGTATGGAATTCTGTTCCATTTTATTAGAGCTTTAATACTCTCATCCTCTTTCAAACATGTTTTTTGTTCTCAATGTATTTATGGGTTACCTTCCACCCTTTACAATCAGACACAAATGGGAATATTGATCCATTGACATGAAAGTATTTTTAAATAGTCTTTAGGAATAATATCAATCATCTCTTAGCTCACATTGTCTATGACAGGGAAAATTATGTTAAAATTGAACAGGTCAAAGAGTTGATGAGTAATAAATATAGGTGAAGGTCAATATCCAGACAAACAATATACAGAAATATTTGTCACTATATTTTGTTTTAAAATACTTAAGGTTCTACATTTCCAAGTAGATTACTTGTAAAAGTTTCCGTGGTTTCCTCTGTGAATCAAGTGCATATATTTGGCATTTTAACATACACATTATACATTTCAAATACACATCTCATAGAATGAGGTTTGATGCATTGGCTTTCTTTTAGAAAAATATTTGAGATATTAAAATTAGTCATATCTAAATTAGATTTAACTGTGTTTGTTAGGGTTAATTATTTAGACCAAAATAACAGTCAGAAATTGACCCCCACCACTACCACTTCTGGAGAGGGCAATTTACTTGACTTCCAAACAAGCTAACATCTGAACCGAGTTAGAACATCCTCCCTGCCCCCCGATAATACCACATCTCTATTTCATTTCTATAACCAGTGATACCAGTCCTTGCTGAATCAGAGTCTTTGCCTCTTCCTTCCCTATGGCTCTAAAATAAAAGGCCTATTTTAGATTTCCGAACCTTTGACTTTCTTCACATATTTTATAACTGATTGTCTTTTCCTTTTCCAGAGAAAAATAATCCTTTTTAAATTTTACATTAATATTAGTTGTTTAATAGATATGGAATATTTTGAGCATTGAAATCCATGGAAAGCTCTTTGGTTGGTGAAAATCACATCTCCCCAACATCATTGATCAAGTTTCACATTAATAAATAAAAAGCGTTGAACCATGTTGATTTACAATGACAAAGGATCTAATCCAGAATCACTAACGGCATCAATAGCCATGAAAAAATGCACAATAAGACAATAAAAAGATCTTTTTATTATTAAGTGGATATTTTATTTTTCTGTTAACATGTGCAGGTTAACTTGAACTTCAGTGCCCTCTTCATGATTAGTTTTGGTGCTTGGTTTTGGGTTTTTTTGTCATCCTTCAAAAGAACAAGAGAAAGTGTAGAGGATCTATCACTGACAAGTGAAAGCAGGCATACCATTAAGGACAGGCATAATTACAAGCTTGAAAGTCCTGAGGTATACAAGTACACAACATCTGAACTGTGACTGTGTTATGGCAAAATAATTGCTTTCTTTTCCTTCTGAAAAGTTCCTAACAATTTGGCCAAGTAGTCCAAAAATGCACCTGTAACACCACTGAAGCAAATTTATTTTTCTTCCCTACTTATTGCACTCTGATTCTCACTGTGGTGCAGTCTGAGAGGTCATGAACAATGACGGGAAATCAGAGGCATGCTCCAGGAGAGCGTGTAATGAGCTCAAGGGGCTGCAGAGCATCTGGTCCATGGGATCAGACAAGAACTGGCTTGAACTAAAATTACCAGTATGAGTTGGGTTCTTACTACATATCTCACACTCTGCAAAGTCATTCTTACTGCAGAATTAGTACTGCTTTTTCAAACCCTTTAAAAAAATTAGGGAGCAGTTGCACTCAGAGTTGATTGCAGGAGATAATAATGCAAAAAATAGATTTCAAAATCCTGTATTTTTTTAATAATACAACTATCAGCTAATGAAAAATCTTATAAAGTCTCAGAGCAAACAAAACCTTTCATAAGGGCAAACTTTTTACCAGCATTGTTTCCATCATTACGGGAAAACAGTGATTTGTAGTGTTACGGATAGCTACATATCAACACTACAGAAATGAGAATATTTTAGAGCACTTCTATGACAATTTGCTACTCACATGAATGCATTTTTTGACTTCTGCAAGCTAAGCAAAAAAAAATAATATTTTTAACAGGAGGCTTCCATGGATTATCTTACAAACATTACAGACTTTTTCAGATAAAGGACCAGTAAATTTGATATTTAATGACCTGTTTTGGAACATTAAGACTTGATAGATACCACCTATTTTAAATTGCCAATGAATAACAAAAAATTATAGTGCCATCTGTTATTACAACTATACATTAATTGTTGATACTTCAAACTGCTGTATTAAAAATACTATTTAGATATGAATTCAAAATGTTGACTTCTTTAATTAACTGACTTCAGAAGTATGAACAAGTCATACCTTTTTTCATATGTATTGAATAAAGAGACAGTACACTGCAAAAATATCTACAGAATTATGCTAATGTAAAATTAAGTGTTGCAGACTATTTTTACCCAAATATTAACATCTTTTTACTGCTATAATTGTGCCAGTTACCCTTGTTTTAAATGCTGGCATCTAATTAGACTTAATACATGGACACAAGTTCCCTTAAAAATAACAGTGCAGATATTTAAACATTTCTTACAGCTGTAACCAAACTGACCATTACAAAATTAATATCATGCTCAGAAAATTAGTTTTATGCCCTAATCTGCATAGTAGAGTCTAACCTCACTATACAACTAGTTACACATAGCTTTTCGTGTCTAGAACATGTCATATCTGCTCAGAAAAAGGAGGAAAAGGCTTTGGATTCAACTTCGAAACCCTTTCTTTCCCCAGGGGGGGAAGACAAGCAGAGCTGATGCATATTAGAATAGGAATAAGAGTAGAATAGTTCCATTGGAAGGGACCTACAATGATCACCTAGTCCAACTGCCTGACCACTTCAGGGCTGACCAAAAGTTAAAGCATGTTATTAAAGGGCATTGTCCAAATGCCTCTTAAACACTGACAGGCTTGGGGCATCGACCGCCTCTCTAGGAAGCCTGTTCCAGTGTTTGACCACCCTCTTGGTAAAGAAATGCTTCCTAATGTCCAGTCTAAACCTTCCCGGCACAGCTTTGACCCATTATTGGCAGAGCTTTTTTATCTGTTTATTGCCCAGACAGCTTTCACATTCCAATGTAGCTTTTGTCCAGAAAAAGTATTTTTGTACAATATCCTTGATAGTTTCAAGGTGTCGTCATTTAACCCCAGCCAGCAACTAAGCAGCACCCAGCCGCTCGCTCGCTCCCCCCTGGTGGGATGGGGGAGAGAATCAGAAAAGTAAAAGTGAGAAAACTGGTGGGATGAGATAAAGGCAGTTTAATAGGTAAAGCAAAAGCTGCACATGCAAGCAAAGCAAAGCAAGGAATTCATTCACTCCTTCCCATGGGCAGGCAGGTGTTCAGCCATCTCCAGGAAAGCAGGGCTCCATCATGCGTAACGGTTACTTGGGAAGACAAACGCCATCACTCCAAACATCCCCCCCTTCCTTCTTCTTCCCCCAGCTTTACATGCTGAGCATGATGTCATACGGTATGGAATAGCCCTTTGGTCAGCTGGGATCAGCTGTGCCAGCCGTGTCCCCTCCCAGCTCCTTGTGCCCCCCCCAGCCTACTCGCTGGTGGGGTGGGGTGAGGAGCGGAAAAGGTCTTGACTCTGTGTAAGCACTGCTCAGCAGTAATGAAAGCATCCCTGTATCATCAACACTGTTTCCAGCACAAATCCAAAACATAGCCTCATACTAGCTACTGTGAAGAATAACTCTATCCCAGCCAAAACCAGCACACAAGGATAGCAGTTATGCAGCCCAAGAGAGAAAATTAAACCCTTTACTTCATCCCAAATAGTGTGCAGGATCTGAACCAACATAATTCACTTCACAAGTTATTCTGTAATACCAAATATGGTTTATTAAAATTTGATACCCCTATAGAATCAACCTAAAACCCCTGTGACTGCATTTAACCTGAAAGATGGAATTAGGAAAATGTTAGGAAGAAGGATAAAAAGAGGACAAAAAGGGATAACTAAAATTTAATCCTTTTAGGCATCAAGGAGAGCACTGAAGAGCACCACACTGTTCACAAAGCATCAGTGCATATTACTTAAAACAGAATAAGAAGTTGTTGATATGATTCAGTAGAATTGTAAGGGAAGGTATTAGAAAGAAGCAGCACATTCCAGAAAGTTGCATCTAGATGAAGAAAACAGAATAAAAATCTGGGAGGTTAAACAAAAAAAAGTTCTGGATGAACACTGTCTTCGAATCTACCTGGAGCAAAAATATGTCAGACTGCATGAATAGCCAGCTGATGACCAGTGTATAAAACTTGCCCTTCAAAGGGACAAGACTATAGAAGGAACACAGTGATTTTTTTTTTTTTTTTTTTAAATTAGCATTCACTGAGGAGAAAAATCCAAACAGAGGTCTGTGCTGGAACACCTTGTGGGAGGCTCAGCAGGTTTGCCTGAAGTTGAAGTGACTATGAATTAGGTTAGAGAATCAAGTCAACAAAACTAATAACAAAAAACTTCTAGGATCAGGTGGTACTCAAAAAGAATTATTAATTGTGATCTTTAACATCTTACTTAACACTGCTTTCATGTTAAGTGAAAAAAATTGCACCAAACAAAAAGAAAATAGGAAGGAAGGCTCCAGGTACTATCCAGGTAACTGGATACCCAGAAACCAAATGTCTATAAAAAAAGAAAAGCATACCAAATAATGGATCCCAAGGTCTGACAATCTTGAACAAAGTCAATACATACTGGGTTGTTGAAAAAACCCTGCTTACTAATCTCTTAAAGTTCTTTGCAAGGTTAAAAAACCTAGTAGTCTTACATTTCAAGAAGGCTTTCACCAAAAGGCTTTATTACAAACTTTCAAGAAACCAATCATGGGATGACAAAAAGTTTGTGATATAGATAAATAATTAGGTAAAAAGAGAGACTGGGAAACAGACAGTAGTATATACTCAGTTATCAAAATGAAAAAATGTGTAGAAGGCTTAGTAAGAAGGAAAGTTTTCTAATCTTATCAAGTTACTGATGGCAATGAAGACAATAGAAACTAATCAACTCCAAAAGGAAGTTTTGATCCTAAGTGACAGTAAAACAATTAACAAAAATTTTTATAGACAGGCACATAAGTGAAAGATGTATAAATAATACTTCTTAATCTATGTAATTCACAAAAGACAAAACCTAAGTTTACATATGGAATACCATGCTCTTTGTGGACCATTGCGAAACACAAGTAACATCTAGAGGCTGTGATGGTTTTATGAAAACATGATCTCAAAACTCATTAGCTGACAAAAATCTATTGTTAGAAGCTACTAAGAAACAAGAAAAACACCTCTGAAAACAACATTATACCACCACGTAAGTCCATGGGTTCACTTTTCTTTGAAGCACTGACTTCCCTGTCTTGGAATGGATTAAAAAAAGGAAAAAAAGGACTAATTATTTAAGAATGACTAACCAGCAAACAGATACTTTGGTATGGTATGACAGAGCTACAAAATTCAAGAGCACAGAGAAGTCTTGATCATTTGTCACATCTTCCAACACAAGCACTGGGAGCCTACTAGTGAAAGGATGGAAGTAGGAAGAACAAGGTTGAAAACACTTAGTAAGATAGGACAGCTTTTCACACAGCAAGAGACCTGTGTAAATCCCTGCTGAGCGTAGTGTAGATACTGACAGTTCACATGGATTTGATGGAAGACTGGACAAGCATTCAATGATAAGTCATTGAGAGTTTAAGTAGAAAAAGCACAGCAGGTTCAGGAAACCTCCAAAGCTGAAAGCAGTTGGAGGAAAGCAGAACTTCTGGGGGGAAATATAATTTAAAAGTATCACAATCTATTTTCTCTCTTCCTTAACATACCTGCATGTGGCTGCTGCAGGAGGCAGGTTGATGTGCTACATTGGCCCTTGGTCTGAGCCAGTGCTGCTGCTCCTGAGAGCTACTGAGGAGGAAATGGATCTCTGCAACCACTTGTACTGGGGTATGGATGGCCTCCTGATACTTTGTGTTGCAGTTTTGCACCATGAGGTTAAATCACTCATAAATAGGATTTGATTAAGGTAATTATTAAATTACATGGGCTAGGAGAAAGAGGGTGAGAGTGAGGAAGGCACTCTTGCACTCTCATCTCAGCCTCTCAGAAGCCACTGTGATTCTTTAACAAGTTCACCATTACTGGTGGGAAGGAGAGGGGAGAGGATCATTTTTACTGTTTTTAGATATACTACTGGTATTGCCTTACGTTAGCAACCATTTTATATGCATGGTCACCTCAGGGACCAATTAGACAAAAATCTCTAGAGCAAAATCCTGATGCAGCTTTTCTCTGAGGTATGGCATTCCCAGAATTTCAACACGGACCAGACATACTTGGTATTTTTTAAGCACTATAGTAAAGTAAGGAAATGTATTAAATAATATATTATATAGAGAACTTCTGAGTCTCCTCTCTGCTAGAAGGCAGGGAAGAACCAAACAAACCAAAAAAAAAAAAAAAAAAAGAGAGAAAATCTCACAATTCTTTGTCCTCACCTTTTTACCTTTGCTATAGGAGCTCTTATTTTCCCTTGCAGGTATTCTCCTACGTATAAGTTCTTCTGCCATATGTCAGCCCAACTGTTAGGAAAAACTTATTTCTTCCTAAACACTTCACTTGATACAACCTTAGTCTATTAATTAGAATGCTTTTGAAAGGGGAAAAAATTGGACTGAATGATTAGCATATTTGACCAAAATTCCCATATAATTTTGGTTTACTTCAGACTTAATTTTTCCAGTAATCAAAGAAAAAATTTCCAGATGTATTCTGATTAGATTTCATATACATACATAGAATACATATATGTTATTCCTAAAGAAAATTGAACATAGTGAAATAGTTATTTGGGAATTAAAATAAATTATTATTTCTAACTTTGTCTTCATATCACTAACAAGAATTAGTTCGTTGATACCAAGAGAAAATATTTACTGCTCAAAGGCTTTTAAGAAAAAGAATCAACCAGTTAGATTAGATTAACATATTAACCTAAATTGCCACATACACAAATATATTCCCCTGATGTCAGAAGTACCCAAAACTAAACAGGATCCTAAATTCCATTCAAAGGCTGTTGGAGATAAGCTTTCCCAAAACAGTCAAATCTCATTAGCTGATAGCTCTTGAAGACAGCGAGCTAGATATTTTGCTGCTCATTCTATATTAGGAACCCAGGCCTTTATTATTGATGTAGAGGAAAACAAATACAAGCCATCTGTGAGGCAACAAGCTATATAATAAGTAGGAACACTATTTGAAAGACTCATAATCACAAAGATTCAATTACAATATTGTTTTTACTAGCTAACATTTTCAAAATGCTTATCTGATGTAAGGATTATGTCTCATAGTTAGAGATTAAATATACTAAAGTTCAGTTAACACTTCTTAAGCTATGTATTTCCAACTTCCCTTCAAGTCTAATAAGGTATTTCCTAGGCATGTTTAATAATAATTTTTTATAAGAAAAGACACAACAAATTATTATCTCTGTTCAGGGAGTGCACATACATTGAATAGACTTCCAAAAAAACCCGAAAAACCCAAACACCTAGTAGCAAAAGTTCTTCTGGGGAATGCTTAAATTTCAATACATTGATTTAGCTCAGGCATGACCAAGATACTGAACTTCTCCCCCTGAACAAAATGGAGACAAGCAAAGGTACAACTGTACATAGCTAAGGAACCTGAAAGCAGGAGTCTCCAGCTTTTCCACATGACCCTGAACACATCACATAACTTGGTTTCATGCAAGGCAATACTCCTTAGCCCCTTTACTTGATACTACTGAATCTTTTAAATAGGTACACATACCTGCACACACAGATCTTGGTTATATATATAAGCTCTGTTCAGGTTGCTGTTGTTGCTGCTTCTAGAACAATTTGTATAGCTTATTTTCAGCTATTCCTTCCCCACAGCTTCCTCAGAGTAGGAACAAACTTTTAAATGCCTTTGCAACTAATGCTGCCTGCTAGGAGAACTTTAAGTCCTTTCTTCTCTTGAGGCTGGACATCCATGTATGCTGAGACTCAGAAGACCTCTTCCTTCCTCCAGGACAGCTTCTTGATGTCGTCTTGCTGATGTAAATTGACTCCTCCAGGAAAGCCTGAGTTCAATTAAGTTTCAGTGGGAACTGAGGTTGTAATTGTTTTAGTCACTGTTGAAGGCAAAACTTACAGGTGTTTTTAAAATGCTACCCATAATGGATTCACACAATAAAATTTTTCTTGCGAAACAGATAAATTATATGATTTCAGTGTATATTAAACATTCACGCTTGTTTTTCCTAGGTGCTAATACTTCTGACAATTAATTTAACACATTTTACACAAGATTTCAAAACAGCTTACAATATCGTCTATTTTATTTTTCTCCACTTCATCAGTAGTGGAGTTATTAATACATATAGTTACTGAATTTATCTTATTTCTTTCCTTCTTAAAAAGCATCTCTGCCAGTATCAACATAGTTTGGACTTTGTCAGCTGTATTCTGTTAAAATGTTAACCATTCTGAATTTTTAAAAGACCTACACAGAGCATTTTCTCACTTCCTTCTCTCTATCCCACTCTTTCTCTCATCATACTAATAGAAACTGTTGGGTGGCAGACATTAGGGCAAACAAGACCATTAAGGGTAATAAAGCAAACTCACTCACTATGCACATTCTAGTTCCCCAAACCTCAGTTAATGAAGGGCAGCTGAATCTCATAAGTTTCCGCCAATATTTAGCTCTTTTTTTTTCTTTAATTTGGTTTACTAAGGGCAGTGCATATCTTGAAGAAACATAAAACAATATTCCATAAACACAGAGCACCTAAAGAAATCTTAAGTATTGTAAGTATTGTACACATATTAAACAATATGACATTGAACAGTTGGTTCAACTTTCTATGTTGGCAATCCACTCTTTGTGGCAGGCCACAGTCCTGAAATGTACAAGACTCTAAATTGCCTTGGGCCAGGAAGTTCTCTCTGATTCCCTGCTCTACTTTTTGAATAACTTTATCTAGTAAGCTAATGTGAGCTAATAATGGTTATCTTGTTTATTAAAGTATACCTTACAAAACAAATGTATTGGTATTAAAGTAATACCAGTAAAATGACAGTAAAATGGGATTCATAGAGTGTCCAGAGAGAACTACAGGTCACAGACTGCAGCACCTGGGCAGGAGATGGAGTGTAGAAGTTGGCTGGTCACCAGCTCTTCCAGTTTAAATCTTGAAGAGGCTAGACAAGTAGAAGAAGAAGTATTTATTTCATAAGAGGGATAAACCAAGTACTCCATATAGTAATCCTAAAAAGGACCATATGGGCTTCACACTACCAGGGGTCTTTACCCTTTATGTAAAACTGAGATTAAAGTTAGGGATTAAATCCAGGAGCTGCAATAAGAACCTTACTGAAAAGGTGTGACCAAACTAAATGTAGAGCAGGTACAGAAATTTCCAGTGAGTTATAGTTGCCTTCAAGATTCACAGGAGTTACTAGCCTCAGTGTCAGGTCAGGGACAGAGTTAAGTGTGTGAAAAAGATAGGACTAACAGCAACAGTGGGGTACATAGTGAGGAGCCAAAGGAAATAAGTGTTGTAGACTGTCCTCGCCCAGGAGTTACAATTGGGTTGAGCATGGCGCTGGTCTCTGGCAACTATGTCAAGTTCAGGTTAGATTGAGGTTTGGTTTAGGACAAAAAAAATTGGACAAGGAAGAAGCACAGTAAAACTGGAGTCCATAAGAAGCAACAAAGTATATCAAGGTTTGGTGCTAGATATCAGATATATCTTATGCTTAGGCAGGGGTCTGCAGTTCTTATGTCAAATTAGGTTTAAATACAGGGTTAGAGTTTAAGTTCACAGAAAGACAAATTTATGAGGAGTAGCCAAAGGAACTGAGAGTGGGCAAATGAAATCTTTAATGAATTATACTTAGGCTCAAATCTTTAGATCTTCTGTCAGGCTAGAGTTAAGGTTAGAAGAAATATTGGGTTACAGTGTGAATAGGATCCCTAAGAGGCACAAAAAAAAAAAAAAAAAGGGTTATTAACAAACACCTTCAATAATACATGAAACTTTACAAGTCAAGGTTTGGGTAAAATTTGGGAGAATGAGAAAGAGAAGATGTACAATAAAAAGGGTTTCATAAGGAGTATCTGAAGTAAAGTGATGATGAGTTATGAATTTTTCAATGAATGCTATTACAATTTGGATCCAGGAGGTTCCCTGGTTGCCAAAGTAAATCAAAGGCCAGTAACAAGCATCTCTGGTGATTCACAAGCAACATTAAGGCATATAGAGTTTTTTGGCCTTTGTGTACAACTGAATTTAGGGTTAGGATATAGATTAGAAGGCCAAGTAGTAGTACATTCTAATGGACCGTATATGTAATGGGTTGATGTGAATGTCAACAATAAGTTGTACAGGAGTCTACATTGCATGGGGGTTTCTGGCATCCAGTCTCTGCCACTCCCAGGGAATGAAAAGGGCTGTGAAAGACAGGCTCTCATCTTTCTTGCACAGTCAATAAGAAGGATGATGCTCATTATGTCTGCCTGACAGATTCTTCCCAGCAACATTACTGTTAACGTTACTTAACATTACTGTTAAGTAATATGTCAGGAACCAGGTGTATGCAGGCGATCAGACTGGATCAGCTCCAAAGGACACATGCAGCAATGTCCATGTGAGGCAGCGTTCCCTCGCCCAGAGCACACAGCGGTTTATTCCACTGGAAGAAGGATCCTGTGCGAGTGGGTGAAAAATGTTATGAACGTGAACTTGAGGGTTTGCTTCCTCAACGGAGTCCTAAACCTACACCCTTCACTATCTGAGGCAATGCCTAATCTCATGATTATGCCATCATGCACCATCACAAGGTTGTAGTCAAGGTTGTAGGCAGCCCATGCTCAGCTGCCTCTGCCCCACCCAGGGCAGCCTATCCCATCTGCAGGACATCACCCCAGCACTGCAGCCCCCTCCAGAAACCCTCTCGTCTCCTCTCCCAGAGCACAGAACAACCTACTCAGCTATTTAACTCTCTGTGAGGGTGGACCGGAGCAGTGGCGTCCGAGAATGGCTCTGAACTTGGTTATACCTCTTATTAAAGTACCTTCCAAAACTGGAAAGTACAGTCCCAACATTATTAGTGCTAAGGCCTGGCAACTTGACAGAGTAGTGTGAGGAAGTCCACAATTTCTCTTTCTTTCTTCTTAGTGTCATTGAGGATATTCTGAAATAAATAGATAACTACACAGTTTTTTACAAATTTCTTCCTTTGCTTTTGTGCATAATTTTTCCTGTCATAGTCAGCACCTGAACAATGGAAAACAATAAATAGGTAGAATAGCCTCTTGCGTCTAAAAGTTTATATCGGAGGGGTTTTATTATTTCTGATTTTACAAATGTGACTGAAACATTTAAGTTTTGATCACTGGCCAAAACCCACAAATATAAAGTAATAATAAGAAGTGTGACTTTTTTTCTGTCTTCAAGTTTACACGAAAGGACATACAAATTTCATACTACTTACTTATTCAGCTTCAAGAAGTCAGGTATGTTCAGAGATAGTCACAGGTTTTGAAGTTTAGCAGTATTTTGTGTAGCTGAGGCTGAATTTCAAATCTATATTTAAAATTGAGATAAGCCAAAAAAGTAATTTGATGTGTTATTGAACACATTTTGCAGAATCCAATTTATATTAGCCTGATTGGTGCTGAGAAAATGGGCATTTCCATAGAAACACTAAAGGAATAAAACAACCATACACAAGACCCTCTAGAAGAGGATGTGTAGCAAGGATGTGTCTGCTGTGAATCTTGATAGACACAAAGTGTCGATCCTTTTTGTTGCCTACTTTTGTGCAGAAAGTTTCTGAACTACAGGAGTAATGCCTGCTACTTTTGTATGTTAAAATTGCTGTATTTGATGAGAGATTAAAAAGGGGTTTAAAGAGAGAAAGCTGCATAGACTTTCTCTATTAATCTTTCAAAGAGAAGTATATCATAGGAAAGATCCATAACTGAAGTCAAAAGGTCAGTACCTTCGCTAAGTGTAAATGCAAGAAAGTGCTCCTGGCTGCTATTTCAGTTTGGGTATTTTAAATCAGCTGAACATCCAAATTGCCTTTTCTTTTCACTACATTCTCTTTTCTTTCCATTTTTACTACCACTATTACAGCAGCTCCCCTTGGCACCACTCTAGTTTATGTGCAGAGAGTGGTACTATTACACACCACTCTTCCTAGCACTTTAAAACCAGCCCAAGAATATCTTTCTTTCATGTGAAGTATGTCACATGAAACCTTTTTTTTATTAAATTAAAAAATAATATAGCTTGCAAGAGAAGTCTAGCTTCAGCTTTGAAACAAATTTGAGTAGACATTGATTCTCTAAAGACAAAGAGTTATGTTGAATTATATAAAGAAATCAAAAATGTATTATATTATTTTAGCAAAATAAAAAATCCCCTCTTCTTTTTACTAGTAAAATAGAAACAACCCCCCCAAACATTTACAGTTACATATTGCATTGCAACAACTTTCAGTTGCAACAACTTGGGATATGATTTTTGCATTAATTTGTGCTACATAATTTGTCGTCAGGCAGCAGCTCATGAGGGGCCCTGGGAAAACTTCGATATGAAGTTACCTTCCGTGGTAAATGATGTTAACATTTGGCTTAGATTACATCTATAAGTGTTCTTAGTCACTTCATATTTATTTCTCTGAAATATACACCCACAAAAAGTTTAAAACATTTGAGTACATTGGGAGAAGTCATTGACTGAATACATGGCTGTCCTGTGGCAATAACTGGTGAAGTAAATCAGTAGGGTGGCAAATAGCTTAGTTATTGCCCTAGTAACATATTTAATCTGCATGCTGTGGTAGAATTTGGTTACCAACAAAAGTCAGTCCATTTCACCTTGCAGATACACCAGGAATCCCTATGATATGCAAACTCTCGCTAAGTCTGGTACTTATGTTTCTTCTCTGTACAATGGTGGTACAACATCACTTTCCAAGGAATAATTTACCATCAAAAAAAGAAACAGGCTAGCGCCCAGAACAGACAGTTCCTCTCTGTTTACCACTTCTAATAAACGCAACAATACATCTTGCACAGCAAACTTCATTTTTTTTAATGATGGCAACATAAAGTGATCCATTGAACAAAAAACTCTAGCCATTATCTATTTAGATGTAAGTATTGAAGCACCGGTATTGTTAATCATTTTTATATGACTATTATGTGAACAGAGTCCCATGATAAGAACTTGGCTGAGTGGCTAAACATGGGGATCAAAACAAAATGATTGTTGGAAGGTAAGTGTTTAATGGCTGCAAATGTAAGGCTTCTAGGTCTTATTGTGTCTTCATTAAATGACACTATGCAAAAAGAGATGCAACATGACAATCAGTTTTTCAGGTACATAGGTGTCAAGGGACAAAAAAATATAGTGAACACCTGAGAAATATGACAGAAAACAAGAAATACATGTAGTCTCCTAAACAGAATATAAATTATATTAGATTTTCAAATAAGAAGAAGTAGGGAGAGAAACTAATAATTGTTGGTGTACAGCCAATTAAATTAATTGTCTGGGGTTTTTTTTATATATATATATGTATACATATATATATATAACCTTTTTAAAGCTGGTATCACTAGAGTGTTGTTGCATGGAGAAGACCAGTAAGAACCAACTCTAGAAAGTTAAGCCAAGTCGAATTAACTAAACAAGAAACTTCCTTGTGTTCACTGGGAGATGGTTGAACGACTAGTGACCACATCTGTGTTTAGTGCAGAAGATTTAATTATCTGATAGTTATAGAGACGTATGAAAGAGAGAATTGTACAAAACATTATTTAGGAGGTTGGAGTGGCCAACTTAGAGAGAATGATCAAGAGAAGTAAGCACATGTACTTGGTTAAACGATGTCCAAGGAAACATTCAGCAAGAATTCTTAGATGAAAATACTAAGAAGGAAGGAAGTTATACAGAAGCTTACAAGAATTACTAGGAATAATGGAAAAAAAAAGAAAAAAAAAACTCAAAACCTTTAAAAGGAAAATTCAATAAATATCAAAGTTGCCCAACAGTAACAGTTATTAAACCACAGAAGAGTTTTTCTCAAGGAACTCACAGAAAAGCCATTCAGTTGCTATTAGAGAAAAAATGTGTTATGCAGTATATAACAGAGAAAAATCTGGCAGTAGCCAGAAAAAATTAGACTAGCTTCACTATGGTAATTTTTCATTTTTAGCACTGATATAGAAGTAATTCTATCTGTAATTCTGTTGCACTCAAAATATCCTTTTCAAAAGCAGGAAGAATACAGAAGCTTTAATTAAATGAGACCTGTGTGTGGAGATTCAGTAAGCAGATCCAAATAGTTTCACCCTTCACTATACTTTTGCCTTTCTCTCACTTGTGGTTAAGTTCTAGATGGCAAAGCACTGTACAATTTCACTCCTGAGTTTTTTTATTGTTTTATTGGAAGGGGATATTCTTTTACCTTTCTCTGAAGCATTATATGTTACAGCAGCTAGAAATCAAATGCTTTTGGGCATTAGTGCCATTGAAGTCTTTCAGTTATTTGTTTAGTGGGCTTTGCTCACCTTCTGGAGATAAATGAATTTGCCAGTAGGGCAGGGCCAGGAGGGAATTTTCCTTCCCTTGAAGATGGATGCAATTGCTTTTTTGTTGTGCTTCTTTGTATGGCTCTTTGTCTTACTTGGACCCCATTCTGTAAAGTGTATGTTTCCTAGCTAACACATAGGAATTTAAGTTTCCTTTTGGGTCCTAGCAAATAATGGCTCTTCCTTGATCATTCCTGCTCTCAGCTAGTGGCACACTGAAGTTGTCTTGCATTGTTGTGTGGGTTTTTTTTAAATCTTCAACCATACATCCTAAGTTTGTTCTAAGATACTGAATGGTTTTCTGTAGCGCACAGATGACAGCACAGGGAACTCTTCTGAGCTCATTCTTCATTTTCCTTCAGGTCTTCTGGGAAAAGCAGAGGACCAGAGCCATGATTCTCTCCCGTTTTCTATTCCTGTCTCCTTAAAATAGAGCCAATGAACTGCAGCAGCAGTGTAGACTGGCTGTATTTAGCAGAGTTTCCCAAGCAGATTGTTCTGGATTTCTGCTTATTCTGACTGCTCATTTCTCCCAGAAGAATGAAATGCCTGGGAAGTGAAAAGTTATGCACACAAGGGAACTAATATATGTATACATAGTATCCATATGTATAGATATGGATACTATACATAGTTTTAGAGTTCAGCATACTTGGAGTTAGCATTAATTTGGTGTATAGCTCTTGTATTGATGAAACATTTGCATCTTAATTCTGATGGGGGTGAGCATGCAGGTATGTTTCCTGACATGCTATTTCTTTTCTCATGCAATGCCCAGACACAGAAGATCTGGATATAGAACTGCAAGATTTAAAAGACTAAAACAGCATATCTAGTGATTTGGCAGAATGCAGAAATTAGTCACGTCAAAACAGGGTCCCACATTAGGGAACATTCTAAACAAGAGAATTGTACTGTAATGTGTATACCATCCCCATGTTCACAGCAGTAGACTGTCTACGTACATGGCTTCCCCTGTGCTACATCTATACCATTAATTTCTCAGCAGTAGATTTAACCTAACAAGAAAAAAAGTAAAAAGTTGTAAATCATAAGACAACAGTAACAAAATAGTATTAGTGTTACTGCTTCCAAGTTTGATAACGTAAACACTTCTGCTTTAGAAAGGGTTAACAGACATCATAGCTTTTGAAGAGGATTCCAGTTCTGTTCCCATCTTGCATTTCTGAATCAGTCACTTTGGTTATCAAAGAGGGTTAACTAAAAACAATGAGGATTAGAGATTATTTTCCACGTCTGCTAAACTGTATTTGGCAGAAGGTATTTGCTTAACATGAACCAGAAGCTCTCCAACCATCTTTCAAACTGGTCGCAACAGACAAGGAAAATAACATTTTTCTTTTAATAGAGCCATGTTATATTTCAAAGTTAATGGGGCTCTTAGAATTCCTATGGATATGCCTAGAAATCTCAGTTATGTAGAGCTTGATGTAAAACCCACTGAAGTTGCTGGACACTTTCCACCAGTTTGAGTTTATTTAAAATGTCCATTTAAATTAATATTTACAGGTCACCAGGGGAATGAAATGTACTCAGTTTCTCAAAGAACACCTTAGAACTTGCAATATTTTTTTGATCTTTTCTCTATACCCTTGTTTGCTTTGCCTATTATTCTACCTACACTTGACTAAAGGGATCTTTCAATACGATGCAGCCTCCAGTAGGGGAATGCAACCTACTGTTAAGGATGCTGTAAGACTGCTCAAAAATAGTCTCAAACTGAAATGTTTGAGTCTTATTCATATTAATAAAAATGGAAATATCCTGAAAAGTAGGTGCTTATTAAAACAGCATAAGCTCTTAAAAAAGTACTTGCATAAACAACTCACATAAAAGAAACAAAGGACAAAACTTTAAGACCACTGTGATAAGAATTTAAGACCAAGAATTGGAGCAAGCGGTACTGGTTTTTGTTGGTTTATTTTTCCTCCAAGAGTTATTAGTTTTAATCCTGATTAAATACATCCTTGACTAACAAACTTTTAATGCTGGAAATATGCAAAATTTAGCCTTTAAACTATGTGTGGGAGATCTGCAAGTACAATGTTGGAATCTGCTACATTAGTCAGAAACATAACAATTTGAATGGAGGAGGGGAAGTCTTACATCCCAGATGGGTTGAAGAATCTGGTGTCTGATCAGTTAGTTTTATTATTAATATATCTGTAACAGGTAGAATCAAGAAAAAAGCAACAAACTTTTTTAGGGTCACAGAAAATGCTAGTGCTTATTTGTGAATAGTTTAGTTTTAATGCTTCATGAATGTACTACTGGAGAGAAAATTTCACTTCACATTTGATTTATTTTTTCATGTATCACAGCTCCTTCCTCCACTCATACTTTAGGTTACATTTTTCATGTAATTATAGGAAAATAACTTGATGTACCATTCTTTGTCATATCTCACTGAGCTGTGCACATTAAAAGCCTCTGCAGCTTAGTGGAGAGCAAAAATGAAAATAACAGAATAAGTCACATAACCTAAGTCTTTGCTCATATATTGAAATAAAATGAATTTGAGTTATATGTAATTCTTGAGCATATGTCATTAGTTTATTTGGCTGCAGATCTCCTTTGTGCATTGCTGTTTTTCATAAAGAACATTTTGTCCATTTATATTTATATATATATATTCTTTGACAGAGGAAGAGTTCTTTGTATTTGAAAATTCTTATGAACATATATTTTCTTCTCCTCCTCACATCTGTTATGGAAAGAAACAAAACAAAACCTCAGCTTTTTGGATTAGTTTACCATATAAAAATAAGTGTGAAGCATAGAAAAAAGTCCCATCAGTAAAATACTAATAAGACATTATGAAACGCTGTGAATGACCTGTCAGATGTTATGTTCAATGACACTTAGGTTACCAGAGTCTCTATTTCAGCAAAGCACTTGGGATCAGTGTTAGGGTATGCTGGGCATTGGGATTTGTGGAAGGCTGGCTGTGTATAATGGTGGGAAGGGTTGAGGCACAAGCTTGGGAAATGAAGTCGTGCAAGGAGAGGAAGGAGGCTCATCTCCTTTCATGCATGCGTGTGCAAGTATTTGTACACAAGGCTTGTCTTGGAGCAAAGCACTGCTGCCATATGACCCGTGGGCTCACCCAAGCCAGTGTTGGTGCCCAAATGAACACAGCAGCTCTTGCCTGTAGCTGCAATGGGTACTGGATATTGAAGGTGAGGTCTTAGGGATGTACAAGGAAGAGCAGAAGACGCTTTGTTCCACTTTCAGCTCTGCTGCACACCAAGCCCATGTACTGAAACTCCGGGGTGTACGGCTTGTCATTTTAGAAGTGCACTTTTTGCACTTGATTTGTGTGCAATTTTCACAAAGGCAGTGAAGTGTGACCCTCTTACTCCTTATTCCTAGGGCTCATGTATGAAAAAATGATCTGACAGTGTTTCTTTTTCCCTGTTTGTCATTGACAAGGGGTAGATGTGTATCACGTTTGTGATGCATCACTTAGACCTGTGATAAAATGTCACATTATTTCTTTCTTCTAGCAATCCCTTTGTGTAACTGACCCTTATTGCACTCTGCTTAAATAGAACAGAGCAAAATGATTGTCATTTAGCAGAAACGTTATTTTATCTTAGATTTTGCTTCTGATTTGATGTACAGGAACAAACTCAAAACAGTTAGAAATCAGTGTTCAATGAACAGCTCAATCAAAATATTTGAAGAAAAACTTCACTATCCTGTTGGCTTTTGATATTTTCTTTTATAGATCTTTATCCATCCTTCTTCCTACATTCATATCTTACCTGGTAATACACTAGCTTAGTTAAATACTTTTGCTTTGATTTTAATTCCATCATTATGAGCAATGACCTTTTCTTTTAACTTTAGCTCTTTCATATCTGAAAGAAAGATGACACATCAGTAATATACGTAACTGAATTATGACATTTTTATTGTGTAGAGATATGAAGAGATTTTTTAACATTGCTTTTACTGTTCAAACACTTCAGCCAAAATTTTGGAAGTAACTAGCCACTTTGGAAGCCACAAAGGCTTTGAAGAATTAGGCCATTTTAAATCGCTTTACACAACAAACCTTGAGAGAAGACAAATTCTTTACATTTACAGAAAAGGAATAAATCTTGGATTTTAAAAAAGATGGTTAGTGATACAGTATTTCTCTCTATGATTCACAGCTGTGAAGACATGTGTCTACTGCACAGACATAGTAATCTTGTAGTCCAAGTCAATAAAAAAGATCTTGCATTTCAATCTCCAGGTCAGCTCAGAGGCATAAAACAATTGCTCTAGTCTGACATAAGTACAAACCAATACAGGCATGGGATTTTTATTGGGCTGAGGACTGTCAGTTTTCTATGAGCTCTGCCCAGTGAGACAAGTACACTCCAGGTATCGGCAGCCACCGCTGCAGCAGCCTTCACCTGCGCCCTTCACCTGCCTGCGGCTGTGTCCAGTTCTGAGACTCGGAGGGGTGTCTCTGCACGGTCTGCTGGGGGGGGGGCTGAGTCAAGCACCTCATCCTCTCTTGACTGTTCTTCCTCTGCTTCCATTACTGAAGGCTTTGCAAGAGAGACTCAGAGTCACCTCGGCCACAACGTCTTCCTTGCAATGAAGAAAGCCCCAGCTACTTTCAAAACTTGGATCAGTATGTTTTGATTCCATACAGATACTGCCTTTCTTCTTCCGCCTTTTTTCTTTGATTTCTACCGGACTATCAAATTCCTACTGGATTATCCATTTTCCTCAGTCTTGTGCCCATACCCCAACACCGTATTGTTTTATTAAAGATTTTCTTTTTGCACTTATTTTCAATTCTTAAGCCTACCTTGAAAAATGCATATCTCCTTTCTAAACACTTTCCCTTCTATTCTTTTTTTCATTTGTGTGTACATTTCTGAGTTTATTAATTTTCTCAAATCCTCTTGCACTGCTGACCAAAGAGCAGAGTTTTCAGCAAGTTAGATTGTTGAGTTATTATGACTGTTTTCTGGCAAGCAGTGCATCAGATCACACAAAAATAATGACACTTTTTCATTTATACAACAGCATGCCAAGAAGTCTGTAGGCACTATCAAAAGATAAACTGAAGTATAACTTGAGATGAAAAGAAAAGAATCAGCACAAAAACGAATTAATTTCCAAAATAGTTAAGGAATTAAAATATTTGAAAAACAGCAATAATGAAGAACAGCAATTTTAATTGCTAGAAAACTTTAATAAGAGCTTGGGCATTTGGTCTACTACTTTCATAAAATTACCTATTAAAATTGCTTATTTAAGTGCAAAAATCAAAATAATTTTTGTTCATGTCCATTAGTTAAATCAATTGTTCTGTCCAAATCAATTTCGGGTTGTGTTTTTAAACTTATGATATGCTTTTCACACAGAAGTGATGATAGCCTCTCTTCTACTGCTCTCTTAGTATATTTATTTTTCAGGAAAAGATTCTCATTTGGTTTTCATATATCTATATATTTCAGCCAGTAGTTAAGAGGCTTTTGGTCTCTGTGATTTTTTTTTTTTTAAAAGCTTCATTTGAAAAATCACTGCTCCCCCCAACCTTTGATTAGTTCTGTTAACCATTTCATCCTTTCCTCACTGATCTTTTCTATTCTATTTCTAAACCATTTCTTAGCACCTCCTCTGTAATTCCTACTTGCTCTTCCATTTTTCCACTCTGCTACATCCTCAGTTCACTGGAGAATTTTTACAGTTCTCCTGAATCATAACTCTCAAGAACAGCCAGATAGGGACACACTATTGAATAATGAAACTAGACTTGTTTAGATTGATTACTTTGTACGCTCTATGACCTCAGTTTTTTAAAATTGAGAATTCCCTTAATGTCTTATTCTGAAAAACAAACTCAATATAAAAGGTCATCCTGAACTGATTGTATGATCAAGAGTCCTGGAACATGTGGGCTAAGAAAAATATCTAGTTGATTTCCATCTCCAGTAATTTCAGTCTTAAAAAAAGAATATAAAAATATTTATTGTTACATTCTTAAAGTTTCAGAGCTACCCTTTTTCAGTCACCAAAGCTTCCATATAAATAAAAAAAAAATCTGAGTAATTAGAATACTAACTATAGGTTGCCATGAAATATTACTAAAACAATGCATTTTCTGACCTACCATTAAAATAATGTAACAAAAAGTAAGCTAAAGAAGAGAGGCCACAGTTTCTGTCTAGCCATTCTGTTGTATAGCTCTGGTTATGCTATTCTAGTGAAACTCAAGCTGTAATAAATCATGGCATCTTGCAATGACAGTTTCAAATGAACATGTTTATTGGGACAGACAAGTACATCACTAAGAGTGTTATTTACTTCAGGCACTGACATACAGTACCAGCTGTTGGATTTAAACATTGACTCAGTCATTGCAGCTGAAAACTATGGGAATTTTTGAAATCATACACCAGTATGAGAAAAAAACATGGGCATCATAGCATAAGTAATACAGATTTTTTTTTCCAACAGCACAGAAACCATGAAGTTTGTGAGAAAAAAAAAGGCACAACAAAAATTCCTCCTGATCTCTAATAACAAAAAAATACCACATTTAGATCAAGTGTTAATATTGTGATTATAGTTTTTAAGGAAGTTTAAAGAAATTTTTTCCTTGAAAAATCAGTGGCTAAACTTTAGAGGCTTGCTGAATTTCATAGCTTTCTTCAGGTATATACCCAAACCACCTCTAGCCACCATTTTTCACAAGTAGGTATGTTTGCCTGCAGGCCAAACACAAATGCAAGATGGGTTTTCTTGTGTAAGTAGTCTAGAATGGAAGCACACCCAGCACTGCTGCGAGCTGTTGCTTTACCACCGAACATGGGGACCTAGATCATGCAGAGATGTGGGGAATCAACCTGAAAGGCAGGGAGTTTGTGTTGCCAGTAGGATAAAAAAACAACCCTGACTCCCCCAACCCAGAATAAAACAACCAACCAACCAAAAAACCAAAACAAAAACCCAAACCAAAACACACACAGGCGATAGGAACACAGTATGAAATGTACTTTGAGGTGGAATACTTGAGGAAGATGGTATACCTGTTCAGGCGGTGGTGGTTCCAGTGTCTAGAATTGTGAGGATTTCATCAGATAGGGATATCCAGCATGGAAGAAAATAGCTGCTTCAAGAAGGTATTAATAGCCTCGTGGGAGGAAAAAACCTGTTCTACAGGAAGGAAAGGAAGTGACAGCTACCTCATACCTAAAAGAACTGTTCAGTAGCTTCATCCAGGTCCCCTGTCCTTCAAGATTAAGGACTGTTGTGTGGTCCTGAGAGAAAAGAAAAATGATGACCAGAACAACCAGGTGAGAGAGACTAATGCCTCAATACTGAGAGGATTTTTGATAATCTAACATCAAAAAATGAAGAATGAGATAGTTAAAGGTCCCCTTCTGAGGCAGTGAATCCTATCTAACAAGCAGTCCAGGAAGTATGAAGCCTAACTGGAACCAAGTCAAAGATATTAAAGATATATTGCCAGTATTAATGCTGCCTTTTGGCTATGTCTTATTTAATCTTCAGTATAAGCTACTTTACTAATTACTCTGGACAGTCATGTATCTTCCTTATAGAAGACTGACGTGATGACAGTCCTCTACTAGTGTAAGTCAAAGAGATGAGTATACAGCTGGTATTATTAGTCCTTCAGCTTGAGCACACAAGCTTTGGCAGTGACTTACAAATACTGCAAGATTAATGTGTGACTCCATAAATGGTTGATATGAAAAGCAAAGTTAAAACTTCGGTTTCCTTTCACAGATGATATTCCATGAAGCAACACCACTGGCAAGACATGAAGTTCCAATAAAAAAAACAACCCCAACCCCCCAAAAACCTACAGTCTTGTTCTGTTGTGGTGGGTTAACCTTGTCTGGGTGCCCACCAAGATGCCCTCTCTCTTCCCTCCTCAGCAGGACGGGGAGGGAAAACATGATGAAAAGCTCATGGGCTGAGATAAGGACTGGGTGACTGCTCACCAATTACGACAAATGCTGTCACAGGCAAAACAGATCCGACTGGGGGAAATTATTTTAATTTATTGCCAATTAATAAAAAAGTAGGATAGTAAGAAATAAAAACAAAAGTAAAAGCACCTTCGCCCCACCCCTCCCTTCTTACCAGGCTCAACTTCACTCCCAACTCTTCTACCTCATTCTCCTGCAAGTGGCACAGGGGAATGGGGGTTGCAGCCAGTCCATAACACTTTCCCTGCTCCAGTGTGGGGTCTCTCCCACAGGATACAGTCCTTCATGATCTTCTCCAGCATGGGTCCTTCCCACGGGCTGCAGTTCAAGAGCTGCTCCAGCATGGGTCCTTTATGGGGTCATAGGTCCCACCACAAAACCTGCATGGGCCCCTCTCTACAGGCCATAGTGCCTGCCAGGAGCCTGCTACAGTGTGGGCTGTCCGTGGGCTACAGCTGCCTTCAGGGCATATCCACTGGCTCTTGCGTAGGGTCCTCCACAGTCTACAGTGCGGATATCTGCTATACCGTGGTCCTTCATGGGCCACAGGGGGACAACTTGCGTCACCATGATCTTCCCCACAGGCTGCAGGGGAATCTCTGCTGTGGTGCCTGGAGCACCTCCTCCCCCTCCTTATTCTCTCAGCTTGATGTCTGCAGAGTTGTTTATCTCACATTTTATCACTTCTCTCTCACAGCTGCTGCACAGGATTTTTTACCCTTTCTTAAATATGTTATCACAGAGGTACCACCAGTGTCGCTGATTGTCTCAGCTTTGGCCAGCGACGGGTCCACTAGGGCTGGCTGAAAGTGGCTCTGTCAGACATGGGGCAGCTCCTGGTGTCTTCTCACAGAAGCCACCCCTGCAGCCCCCCACTACCAAAACCTTGCCACGTAAACCTAATACATCTATCCTGGACTTAGTGAAGAGGGATTTAACAGATTTGGCAGAAATCCACCAGAAAGTAAATTATTTATTTATTATTTATTTTTTTAATTTATTATTTATCTTAAGAAACTGTGAAAATATAGAGAGTGGAAAGAATACTAGAGGGGAAAATTACTATAGAGACTGGAAAAGCAAGACCTTGAAGAGAAGTGAAGCCTTTTATGCTGAGAAACAGAAGCATGGAAAAGACTGCAGTTACTAAAAAGAAAGACTTCTGTTAACCCAGTATCAAGCAATACAAATTCTTGAAATATACTGGAGTACAGTTTATCTTCCAAATGATCTTCCACATTCAAAATCTCATGTAGCGCTTTACGGTACTCAACATCAAATGTAGAATAATACCTCACTGATAACTTCTTTGGTTTCTAAAATAAAACAGGTGAAAATAATTTGTATGGAAGCAGTTGTACAACTATATTCTTCATTACTCTAGGGCAAAGGACAGACCATGACAGCAGAGTAAAGACAGCAACTTTCACAAAAGCAGACCATAATCTGAAGGGGGTAGGTGGGGGAGCAATCTATAAGTGTGTTTTATATATCTGAAAGTATATTTTATACCTATTAAGTTGTTCTACAGGAGAACTGGCAGATCCTGAAAGTGACAGCATTAAAAGGACGGCAATCAGACTACTCTAATTCAAAGGAAAGACAGTTAATTCAATAAATTACCAATCTAATCAGAAATGCATCAATGTTAAGGGAAAAAAATGGAGAAAAATTGCAAACGGACAAAAATACTGTTGCCAAAGGGTAAGTATAAAGGAATGACAGAAAAATGAAGACATGAAAATAATCAGAAAGGCTAGCTATAAAATAAGATACAGCAAGAAGAGGTTTTGTAAACACAATAGAAAATGAAATCAAAAGGAAGTAAAGTCTTTTATTCAACAGGAAAGGAGAACAAAAAAGAGATTATGCACAACAGACAAAATTCAATACTTTCTTGGATTTTTTCATTAAAAAAAGAAAGAAAGAAAAAGGTAGTTTTGACCAGATACTTCACACAGTGAGTTTTATCACAAGGATAAGTATGTTGGGGAGAATTTGAAAAGAGCAGGTTAAAGAATATTTAGATAAATGAGTTGAATTTAAGGCATAATGGCTTGATAAATTTATCTTTAAATGCTTAAAAAAAAAAGTCTAACCAAAGAGATTTATAAAACATCAGTGGTTTTCTTCAAGAGATTACAGAAGACAGGTGGTTTGAAAAAGAAGAATGTGAAAATCTGTATCAACTATCAAGAAGTGAGAGGTGGAGCAGTAGGAGGTAATGTAAAAGAATTACAGATCATGGCACCTATCTTGAGGAACTAGGAAAGAAAGAATTATTGATCTATTTATATTGAGAGAGAATAAAATGAAAAAGACAGACAGTATAGTTTTGTCACAGTTCAGATAGTGCCAAAGCAGTCTTACTTTCTCCAAGATGGAACTTGTACCAGGTTACAGCAGAATATGTAACTGACTTCAATAAGGCTTTTCCTATTGCCCCATGGGACATTCTCAAAAGCAAACTAAAGAACCACAATCTAGATTTAAAAAAAGTGAGTACTCACTGCTTTATAAACTACACTCCAAGTAGTTATCAGTGTTTCCTTCATAGTGAGAGGGTATTTCATCAATACAGCAGCTAGAATAAAAGCAGAACATGGCAATAGGTGTCAATGATGTAAAATTTAATGTCTTTGGGAAAGAGCTCATGGTGGAATAACAAAAAGGCTCTGTGGGAAAAAGCGAGCCTGAATGGTTAAAGGGAAAGTCATATGGAAAGACAAACTAGAAGAGAAGAAAGGAAAAATTACTCTACATATGGATAATGCACACTGTCTACACAGGTAATGGAAGAGGTCATGAACACAAACATTGTGCTTTGAACTTGACTAAATATGTCAGTTTGATGCCTTATCCAATAAATTTTGAAGATTGTGGCTTTCAGATGTTTACTCTGTATATCTAATTGCTTACATTTGGTGAGGGAACACTGAACCAGAAGCTTCATAGGCAGCCTGTTAAACAGTGCTGCTGCTAATATTACATATTCTGTTCTTCATCTTTGCCATCAATTTCTTACATATCTTTCAGTTTCATCTGGAAGCGGACTGCTTAAAAATAAAGTGATATAAAGTGTTTCCCAGCAACTACTGCATCACTTCCAGTGACCTTCAAATTACATTTAACATTTGTCTTGGACAAAACTATAAGGCTGCTCAGTGCTGTGGACAGGAAGATTCATCTGGTGCTGTTAACCTGATCAGTAGCGAAATAAAAAGTCAACTGAGCTTACAACCCCAGGAGAAAGTTAAAAAACACATTAGTTGGTTTAACAAAATGATAGCAGACAGAGAATCTGTATCCAAGGGTATAAATTATAGTATCTTAGTAAGCCCTGTACATCATACACAGTCATAAACTACTCACACTGTATTAGTTTAAGGACAATCTCACTTTTGTTTTCTTTTACTTCAACAGTTCCTTTGCTTTGTCTCCCAGAAAGAAAACAAAAAAATGAGTCTGCAAGAGTCAAAAGCATACAAATTATTATGGATTTCAAAAAAAGAGAGATGTCATGTGGTGGGGAGATTCATTCTATGAGCTTTAATTATCTGAATATGTGTCCATTAGTAGAGTGTTTGGCGCAACAAAAGTAGATCAGTAGACTGAAATAGATGGTGCTAAAGCTCCTGAGCCTTATTTCTGTTCTTCCTTATGCCTTTTTCAGAAAAAAACCTGGTGCCTGCTATTTAACTTTCCTTTTTAATCCATGTTTAGATAACATCCACTGTACAACATCACCCCCAGTGATGATGTGGTAAACTCAGTCCGTTGGCTAAGCAGCTTTTCTGGAAAAACACCATAGTGAGCTGACATCCAGCTTCCTGCATCTCCTTTTCTCTAAGGTATAAGGAGATATATAGAGTGACTTCTCTGGGAGTCTTTGCACGGGATCTGCTTTCCCATGGTCACCCACAGATGTTCTGAGCACAAAGGATGCACGTTATTCCTTTAGGACACAGGGTCTGCTTTGTCCTCGATGCTCTTTTTGACCTCCTTTAAATATTAGTATGTGGCTTTCACTGCTGCCTCCATTAACCCTCAGAAAACCTCACAGGCCTAACTTGAGCAGGCTGCTGGAGAGAGTATAGTGGACAGGTGCTGCAGTGTGACGTTTAGAAGAAACATTGAAAGGAGAATGCTGGCAAGGCAAGGTGTTATTTACTGCTTCACTACATAGCAGGAGATAAATGGGAAAAGAGACTGTGTAAATGATTGCTGCTGCTTAGTGGAGGCACCCTTCGTAAGGGATAGGAAAGTAGTAGGAAGAGCTGGCTGCTTAGTCCCTAGTGACAAGAAGTTTACTTTATGTGGAAGAAACCCTTCCCTTCTCCTTCAAATGATATGTTAGCTTCTGTCACATCCCTCCAACTTACCTCCTTTACAGCTTTCCACTGCAATTACCAAATAGTTCTGTGCCAAGGTATTGGAAACCACTGAGAGAATGACAACACCCATCCATGAGCCACCAGTTCCCAAAGACTGTACTCCTGTCCCAGACAGTCTTCGCAGCCACATGTCTTCAGTCTCAGAAGCTACCTCTGTCCTCCTCCTGGAGTAATCTAGAGGTCAGTGTGGGCCTATTCCCACAGAGAGCAATGGAAACTTGTCTTTACAGCCTGTCTCCCTTGCATAGACTGAAGGCAGACTGACCACAGCCTTCAGGACTAAGATGGGCCATCCAGACCCCACAGCACAGGGTTCCCACCCCATCTTTTTGGTACCACACCTCAGGGAACACACATACCACAAGGCAGAAAGATGATGAAAGTCCGAAGGAGAGGAACATCTGCAGCTAAAGAGGAAGGGGTTCAAGCAGCAAAAGCTTGTTTCCTAAGAAGGCCAATATGGTCCATTACTTGCATATAAATAAACAGTAGCTGTTAGAAGAGGGATCTAAATGTGACCTAGACTTTCACAAATTCATATGGTCCAAATTATAGAAATTCTAGCAAGATAATACGGCCCATCAGGGACTAACATCAACAAAAAGTAGCCAGCATGTTACATCCAAAATCTTGTTACAGGCAAAAAGGAACAAGCCATTTTTAGAGCTAAGGATTTTTTTGTTAACCCAATTAGTATTTTCACACTCTAGTAGTCCAAATAATCTAATAAAGGAAAGCCTCAATAATCCAGTTTAAATTGTTATATAAAAACTGCCTAGTATCTACCTCTTTTCTCTCATGTTACAACTGTCCTATCCTGATTTGAGCCCATCTGTGTAACACAAGTAGGCAAAATAAGGCACTTAGATGTGTCTGTAGGAAAAACGTAAATGACTGATTTGTATTGGTCATTAGCCATAAAGAAATAATTTTGAGCTATTTTACTGGGTCTGGCTGGGATGGAGTTAGTATTCTTCATAACAGCCCATATGTTTTGAGTATTGATGAACAGTGCTTGCACAGGTTGAGGCTTTCTCTTTTTCCTACTCTGCTCCCCACAGCAAGTCGACTGGGGGTGGGCAAGAAGTTGGGAGGGGACACAGCTGGGACAGCTGACCCCAACTGACCAAAGGGATATCCCATACCATGTGACGTCATGCTCGGCAATATAAGTTCAGGGAAAGGAGGAGGAAGAGACGATGTTCAAGGTTATGGCATTTGTTTTCCCAAGCAACCATTAACACATGCCGAGGCCCTGCTTTCCATGAAGTGGTTAAAGACCTCACCACTGATGGGAATTAGTGAATGAATTGCTCTTTTTGCTTTGCTTGCACATGCAGCTTTGCTGATCGCTGTTAAACTGTCTTTATGTCAAACCATGAGTTTGCAGCTTTTGCTCTTCTAATTCTCTCCTCCATTCCACTGAGAGGGGAATGAGCAAGCGACTGCATGGGTGTTTAGCTGCTGGCTGGGGTCAATCCATTGCAACTATTTAGTGTCCTAAGTAAATAATTAATTAATAATTAAACAATATCTAGAGTAGAAGGCCATACCCTGTTTTGGAAAAGCATTGAAGTTAGAGGATTTCAAACAGTTTTGTAATGTTTTGAAGAGCTTTTCAAGTGGGAGGTTAAAGCAGCTGTCAGATGATCCAAAGTTTTCTCCAAAGACTGTGAAGAAATGAGCTGGAGATAGTGATGTGTTTTCTTCTGAAAAAGAGGATGGAGAGCAATTGACTCTCTTCCACCATAGTCCAACAAACAGGAGAGATGTCAGCTGGTATTATTTATATGCAAGCAGATAATTAGTGTCAGTGTCAACCAGGACCACTTTTCTGATACAAACAGAGACGATATCATAGTATAGCTAAAGCTGCTCAGGTCAGTGCAATTCATTCTGAGAGGAAGAGGAATGACTCATAATGTGGATTTTTCATACCTGTAAGATGGTATGAAGATGGTTTTCTTTGATATCCTTCTCTCTGTCCTCTAGCCTGGTGGGACGGTATGCCTTTGGGGAGAAGTAAAAGAGATTTTTTTCTCTGGATATTTATCTGTGAAGCTTCTTCATCTCATTTTAAGGAGGTTTTGAGTTTATTTAGAACAATTTGGTAGCCTTCAAGTGTTATTTAACCACAAGCAAACTAGATGTAAAAAGTGTGACTAGTAACCTGAAGTTTTCCATCCTGATTATCATGTCTAATTCAAGGCACTATTAACAGTTTCAACAATACTAAGATATCATTAAAGCTCCAAGTAGCTGTTACAATGCTATTTCATTTTTTAATGTAGAAAACAATACGCTAGCGATAGAACTGTTTTAGCATCACGCACAGTGACGGTACACAGTCTAAACGTGACATTCTTAGAGGAGAGCAGAAATTATGCTGTCCTGGTACATAGTTACCAGCATGTGCAATGTGAATTTGCAAATAATCAAAGGAAAAGTCAAATAGTCACCATTAGTAGCTGCTAAACTGGAAAGAATGCTATTAAATCAGATAATCTAGTTACACAAAAGAAGATACAATAAAGCTTCAGTAACAATCCTAATGACACTACCTACATTTTTCCTAAATTTTCTTAGTCATAAATTATGTTGATTTGTTCCACAGTTATTATGAAAGGCAGACTGTTTTTCTGGGAACCCTTTGACAACACTGTTTATTATATTTAGATATCTGTGAGTTAGTCAAATATTTTTTAGGTATAGGAAAGAAAGGATATGTTTTGCCTTGTTTTCTCTGCAGAAAATGTTTCTCACAAACAAAAATATTTATCACAATTGTATTTTCTCTTATACAACTGTGGAATGGAAAATCGTTAAAACTCCTGAGGCATTTTTTCCTCAACATTTGGATGAATAAGGCAAGGAGTACAGGAATCTGCATATGCCCTTGCATTTGAATACTTCATTCAAAGTACGTCATTAAAGCTAGGACTATAATTTTGGAGCTGCTTCAGAGTTTTATTGACTTCGTTGGCTAAAGGAGATGATCAAGCATTGTAATATGTTGTTTCTGCTTGTTGAACTGGTAAAAGATTCTGGATAGTATCGTGCAACAGCAAACATTTTCTGGAAAATAACCTGATCCTTAGCTGCCAGTGCAGAATACTTTTTCCCTCTTCTCCATGTGTGCTTAACTGGATAGCTGAGTTGAAATCTGTAAAGTTTTTGGCTCTTATTGGCCTTTGCCAACTGAACATTGCACAGCACAGCTAGCTGTGAAATTCGGACTTACTTAGGAGTGCTTTTTGTTCTAGTCTAAATGATTGGCTCCATTCTATGTTTTGAGTGTAGTTTTAGTACTGATGGGAAGCAAAACTCCTTTCCTTCACTCTTTTTCACAAATATGTATATTAGCCAAGCTGGTGTTTTTCTGATTGATCAGAACAGAGATGAATATTGTGCATATTCTCTCCGCTTTGGCTGTGCAACAAGATATTGTAATTCTTACCGTAAACTTTCTCATCACAAAGCAGTTCTTTCAGAAACTCTGCAAAAGTATCCCAGCAGTGATTTAGTGATTTTTATGAGTTATCAGTCATATGCCCAAGAAATGATTCTTCAGTGGTCTTTAGTTAACCATTCCTTTAATATCAGTTCTACTTAGTTAAGAATAAGCTTTGGACAAGTACAGCCACTTTTTTATGAGCTCACCATCAAATCAGATACCTGAACATATATAAATTTGTCATTGCGATCCTAGATATCTATGAACTTTATGCTATGTGTATATGTTGCAAAAACATATAGTTAAAATTTGATCACAAAAAAAATGTATTTAAAAAAGCCCAAGTAAAATTTTCTTGGTCATCAGTGTTTACTTCAGTCATTTACATAGGGTCCTAAATATGCTCTAGGCAATGTGATTTCAGTTTTGGTTTAAAAACAACACCGTATTTAGTACCATATTTTCACATTTAATTTTATTACATTTCGTTTTTTCTCTTTTTTTTCCTCTCAAAAGAAAAAAGTTTTCCATTCCTTGTAGTCCACGCTGCACCTCCCTGAAACTATAATAAACAGCCTATTGTGAGGAATATTCTATCACATTCACTCTTTGTCAAGGGTCATTTATACAGCTGAGATACTGCATCAAAGGCAATCTATGCTTCAGAGAATATACATTTGGATTCCAGTTCTGGGTTTACTGCATGTTAGATGATATCCGAGTGTTTAAAATTCACAGAATGATGATATCTGATCCCTCCCTATCCCCACAAAAATAAATGGAAGCTTAGAACAAAAATTAAAAATTTGATTTTTTTTTTATACTCTGAGAGATGGAAATTGCTTTCAGTTTGCCTTGAATGTGGAAAAATGGTCACAAATAATGAAGTAATAACTAATTTAGTCAGAATTTAATACAACTTTCCTTCAAGTAACTGGAGGCAGGAACTTCTGTATATTCTTACCAATGTAACATTTCACTTTCACAGATTAATACGGTTTTAAACATCCAGCTTTTAAAAGCTGATGAGAAGTTATGACCTATCTGCTGAGCTGCCATGAATGACAACGTAGTTGCTGTTAGGCCTGTTCAGCTGTTAGGTAGAATTCATTAAAATGCTTTTATGGCTATTTAAACTGAAATGTTTTGCCTCAGTTGTGGTGAGCTAACAGTACATACATAGTTAAGGTAGCTCTGTCACCAGGAAATAACTTAAGGCTGCTGTAACTTGATTGTTTTACATTATGTTCCCATATTCTTATATTACCACTACTGTAAAAAATTTTTGGCTGTCCTTTTCTTCATATCCAATGAAAGTATTGCTTTCAAATTATTTCTAGTACTAAGACATGATATTTCATGAAAACAATAAGACATGTATCTTGATGCTTGTTACCTGTGTCATGAATTATTTTAGTTGGTAAGAGTCACATTAAGCTACTAAAGTATATGTCATGGTCAAATCTGTATGATAAATAAAGTAGGTTCACTTCTAACAAATATAATAATAAATTGACTGGTCTAAATAGACATTCTCAAAAAAAACCAGTATAAACACTTAGGGCATAAAAATGACATTGTTAAGGTGTTGAAACAGACTTTTCACCTCACTTCTGTGCAGCATCATAATTTCCCATCTCACTTAGTCTGATTAAAGCAAAAGTGGTGATTCTGGCATCTCCCTGCACACAACTGCAAGTTCCTGCTCTCCCTCTGTTGTTGCTGTGGTATTTGTATGGATTTTTTTTGTTCTTGTCCTTCGTTTTTTGATTTTTTTCCAGGTGGATTAGGAAATTCATCCAGCTGAAAAATAACCTAACTTCCCATGTGGCATCATAAATACTAGTGCTAGCACAAAGAAGAAAAAGAGAGCAATAGAAATATAGAGATAATGTACAGGAGACTGAAATATTCCCCTTGGTAACATTCCACCTTTAGACTTGCTTAAAGAGATTGTGAAATCACAGTCTTTCAATAATCCTACAATTACTGTAGACACAACCACTTAAATTCTACACACATTTTTCAACAATAGGAATAATATAATTTATTCAATTTTTTGTCCAAAACCTTGGGGTAAGCCTCAAGGTTTTGCATAATGTTACTCTATTGCTCTTCATCTGCTTTTCATAAACAGCAGGTATTTAGCAAAAGCAGTATTCAGAGCCCATTAGTCCACTGCTGTGAAATCCAAAAGGTCTCCATAATCAGGTGAGGCCTCCTAATTTCAGAGTCTGTTAGCTTCTCTTTAGTAAAGGAATGTAAAAGAGGAATGGGAATCTATTTTGCCTTTCGAAGATTTACATGAAGCTGGCAACAGTTAACAGATGTAAAATATTCTGCCTTCTTCACTCCAGTGAACAATCACCTCGAATAAAACCCAAGTTGTCACTGTGTCCAAATCAGTGTCATTTCTGTTTTTCAGCAAGCAAGTAACGTAAGGCTGGCAACACAAGTAAATGAAAGAGTCAGCTTTCCCTGGGACTTGCCTCCCTTCAATTCCTGTCAGCCAAAACCCATAGTTATTTGCAGAGGAAGGAAAAGAGTGTAAGTATAAACAGGCCCAGAGGTAAATAGGGCCTTGGCAGGAATAAGAGCAACTGTCTAATGCCATTCAGAAAGTTAGGCTTAAGGAAGTGTGTTCATGCTGAATGGATTATGTTTTTATTGTTTATGAAAATATTGTGGAAAGAGACATTGTCCTCACTGTAAGAAAGGAAAAGTTGTAAATTTTGCATTTATCTAACTGAATAACAGAACTGAAAAAGGAGGGAATGCTTGAATCTGACACTTTCTACCATGTACAGCATCCCCTATATCTGGTATCTTCTAGTTAAAAAGTGAAAGCATTCTCACATTTGAGAGCAGGCAGAGAAAGACCAGTAGAGTTTAAATTGCAACAGTACAAGTGAACACAATGTGCAAGCTTTCACAACATCTGTGTGTCTAGTGAAACACCTAGCCCCCTGAAATTGTTGCAGATCAACTAAATATCTGTAAGTGAAACCTCTAGGAAACTAACACTTGGGAAAGTCAAACCTCCAAGAGGTTAGACTCAATGCATTAATTTGTAAGCTTTGCAAATTTTGCAATACATTATACCTGAGTATAAATCTTACTTGATCATTCCTAGGGGGTGCAGAAATGTCATTATCGCTATTGTAAAAATAAGATGAGAGATATTTACAGATAAAAGAAGACCCATTTAAGAAGTTTGTGGTAAAGTTTAGGTGGGAAGTAAGATCTGCAACCTACTATATGCTACCACACAGTCTTAGTAGATCTCTTCTTTCAACCTTCCTTTCTTTTTTTTGCCTTTTTTATTAAAAAAACACCCAACAAACAAAAAACACAGATTATTTTTTCTACATGATTTCATCTGCAGAGTGAGACTGCTATTGTTTACTCACTTCTGCAAAGGCACACATGAAATTAAATCAGGTCATATAGAGGATATATTTTAGAGAAACTGAATCTTGGATGTTTTTTTGACAATACATGAAAAATAGCTTAGAAATGTAATAAAATCACATGAAAGAATGAAACTTCACTTTTCTCACAAATATTTAAAACACATAATGGTACAGCATATGATTTCCAGATGGAGGTATACAAAATGTCTCTAAATATGAATAATTTGTACTTGAATCTTTTATTCTTTGTTAAATCCTTTCAATTTTTTATGGTCTTTGCAGCACCCCTCTAAACATCCCACTGTTTGTTGCTGTCTTTCCAGTGGTCAGGTGTCTGGAACTTTTTTTAATATTCCATTTGTGCTTACACTAAAGCCAGAGAGAAACAGACTATTAGTTTTTTTTCTGCATGACAAGACCTGCACATATCAGAATTGTTCTGGAGTTTTATAAGCTATACCACACTGTAAACAGGTCCAATTTATGCCCTGCTATCTTCCTTCAATCCGATTTAACAGTATTGCTTTGGTAGCCTGTATCTTTCCATATTAAAACTCTGTTGCCCCTTTTCTGTCTCTATTCCCAGGCTGTCTTTCAGCACTTTTTTTGCACCGTCCACAGCTTATTCAGCATACAGCCCATCAAGTTTAGAATTGTTTGAAAGCATTAGTAACATTAGCATTACTTTCTCTGCCAGATTACTGAAAAAAATAAAAATAAAATCAACCAAGAAAACACCACTTCTGCAGTACTCCCTGGGTTCTTTTCTTCATTTCTTATAATATCATTTATCATCATCTTTTTTTGGCAGATCAGCACTTCCCCTTCACAGCAGGCAAGGATTTGTATATATTGATCCTTTCTGTGGTGCCTCTCATCTCTACTTAATGCTAAACAGCTATTCTTCTGCTAAAGGACTTTCCTCCTTTTTCGAAGCCCTATTTGCCATGCGTATCGTGTTTCTGCGATACATGCTTTCTGCCTAAGAGGGTCCTGAATCAGTAGGAATCTCCATGCATGATTTTGAAAGGGATTGCTGGCTGGCACCCTTGCCTAGGCTACTTCATTGCCTAACTGCATCAGGATAAACTTCCTGTACTTGCCTGCTAGTAGCACATCTCTTATTTAGATTCACCAAAGGCTGTATATGCTATCTCAACTTGCAGAAGAAAGATTAACGTTCTGCCCAAAAGGGAGTGAAATGATGTCTTGGAAGAGAGAGGAAGGTATAGCATAAACAGGCAGACAAGTCTCAGGAGCTTCTGGGAAATACTGACTTTAAGAAGTGGTATTGCAGTTGGAGTCAGTAGACAAAAGCATACCATAAACATGCTGAGCTGGGGCTGCTAACAGCCTGTAGAGGGGCACAAACTCCCCCCCAGCTGTGAGTGTCAGCGTGTGGCAATGAAGGGCAACATCCCAAGCAAAAGTCTGAAGACCAACAGTAGAGAACTGGTTTATGACTGCTGATGGCAGTCCTCAGTCAGATGAAATCCTTCAAGAGAGGACTTTTAGCTCACACTTTACAAAGTAGTGATGAATATGTCTCAGAGTTAATTGCTGTGTTACAGCCTTATAAAACCAGATACCTTGCCTCTTGGGTTTCTTTCTGCTCACCTCAGTCAAGGTAGGAGCTAGTAAACAGCATTGTCCAGAAGAATGAAAGATGTCTTAATATATTTGACCTTCCATTGGATGTTTTACCAATCATAATGTCTAAGCAACAACAGAGAACTACCTTTTTGTGAGCTGAGAGTTCAACAGTGACGTGTTTTCTGCAGCATTCTGTTTAAGGTGCCCAATTTTTGTAATTGTCTTATTCAAGGATGAGTAGCTGCCCTAAGAAGAACCTAAATAACCTTATCTACCAGATATTTTATAGATATTTTCTTAAGGATGACACAATATTTAAAATCTAAAGGAACTGTTACCAACCCATTTTTGAAGAGCACTGGACTTGTGAGACAAAAACCTAATTTTAGAGTGAAAATTAATGTAACAAACACTATCTCTGACTTTTAATAATGTGTTTATTTGCTTGGAAGTTCATGCTTATAGATTTAAAAAAGAAAATCAAAAGGTTAGTTTCGTTAGCTATTTCAGAAGAAATGACAACTAGTTTTGGATATATGTTATTTGGTGTAATCTGCTGATTGAGCAGCTGGTTAAGCTGTATTAAACATTAAGAGAACAAACTAAGGGAGATGGAATAGTACAATGGCATGAACATTAAAGACAAATTAGCTGGCTGAATAAGCCCAAGAGACAATGAAATAGGCCTGGTCTATAATAAATGTCAGTTTCATTATTTGAACATAAAACAGGACTCTTCAAAAATCACAATCAGGAAAAATAACAATAAGTATCTGCCCAAATTGTGGCAACGTCAAGGAAGAGAGATGTAAATGTATGTCAACAGCTACAGGAATCAGATACAGAAACAGGTGAACAGCTTTGACATAATTGCTGAAGAATTTCTCCAAAGATGGAATCTCTAAAAGACTTTTTTGAGTCAAAAACTGTGAAGTCTTAATGAAGGCATCTACATCCCTATTGTGCTTTGAGCACAACTGTGTCAACCTTCATGTACAGAGAAGTAAGAGGAATCAGGAAAGGCATGGGAATTACAAAAACATATCCTAGAGGTCTGGCTCTTCCTTAAATTCCCTTATCCATGCATTTAGAAGATGTTTATTTCAGTGGCTGCTGGTGGTCTAGAGGGAAGTCATCACAGTCCTGGACTTTGACTCTTGAAAGACAGAATTATTTGGAGCCAATGAAGACCAAAACAGCTCTTTCAGTACTTAAAGGGGGCTTATAAGAAAGATGGGGACAGACCTTTTAGTAGGGCCTGTTGCAATAGGACAAGGGGTAATAGTTTTAAACTAAAAGAGAGTAGATTCAGACTAGATATCAGGAAGAAATTCCTTACGATGAGGGTGGTGAAACACTGGAACAGCTTGCCCAGAGAGGTGCTAAATGCCCCATCCCTGGAAACATTCCAGGTCAGGTTGGACAGGGCTCTGAGCAACCTGATCTAGTTGAAGATGTCCCTGCTCATTGCAGGGGGGTTGGACTAGATGACCTTCAAAGGTCTTTTCCAACCCAAACTGTTCTATGATTCTATGATTCTCTCAGGTATCAAAAGGACTTTAGGTCACTGTGGTAAATAAAAAGGTATATCCAAGTAATATCCACATATGAGATTTGTAAACGTTTTGGTTGTTTTCTGCTCTATAATTTCTTTCTTTTTCATCCTTGGACTTCTTTTTTTCCGTGCAAAGTACCTCTTTCTCTCCTCCCAAACTGCTTTCTGTACCCTCTGCTTCAGAAAACTTTCCTCCTCCTTGTAGAAATTAAAAGACCCTCCAATGTTCTCAGCATGGTGCTGCTGGGGCTTAAACTAATGAAAACATAGAAGCCCAGGAAGCAGAAGGCTGGTGTCACCAAATGCAATAAATGCAAGACTGCTACTCAGAGTGGAGCAGTCAAAGACATGAATGTAAACCAGAAAGAACTTTTCTTGGTATGAAGTTTGAAAACAGATGGTTAGGTCTGTGGGTAGGCAGCAGCAGCCTTTAGTAAATACTGAGGACATACTGTAGAGAGTGAGTACCTGGTAGGGTTGGAGATGTGCCAAGTCTGCATTAATCTGTGATTCTTTTCCACTTTAGGCTAGCCTTTGACTTCATGATACAGTCAGACTAACTCCCCCAGTTAAACACTTTCCTCAATTGCTTGGATCTGAACCTTGGATTCCCATGTCATAACCATTGCAAATAGGTATCAAACTCACCAGCATCAATGAGTATTGCCTTATCCGAGAGTTTATTAACAAAGAAGATAAAAATCTACTACTACCATGAATTATTTCAATGGATCAAGAAATAGGTACAAGGATCTACCAGCTCTGATGTCCTTTCTGATGCAAAGGAACAAATACAAGGAACAAATATGATGCTGTTCTTTATTGAATTTGTTAAACAAGTACACCCCCCCCCCCCTTTCTTGAAACTTTTTTTCCAGTTTTCTAAATGTAATTCTTCAAAGGCAAACAGAAGTTGTTGAAATCTTACTTTAAGCATCTTGGGCAAATGTCCAATAACATTTCTATATGGCAAGCTCTATATTATGTATAGATAGCATTAATATTCCCTAATTATTGCAATTTAGACTTTGTTACTGTAATTTTCTTTAAACACAGTGTTCTCTATAAATATGTATCCTCCC
This sequence comes from Mycteria americana, assembly GCF_035582795.1. Taxonomy (NCBI): domain Eukaryota; kingdom Metazoa; phylum Chordata; class Aves; order Ciconiiformes; family Ciconiidae; genus Mycteria; species Mycteria americana. The sequence continues at coordinate 113,454,446 of NC_134365.1, forward strand.
CTACTGTAAGACACATTTCTACTCTTTTTCATCCTCTCATTTTTCTCATTCACTTAAAGAATATAAATCTTAAAGTGTGAAGTGTGGTATAAAACCACTTCAGGGGAAAAAAAAAAAAAAGGAACTGTATTCTGAGCACTTTTTATGCAAATGCAATAATATTGTAGGCTTATTAGATGATGTGACTTGTAAGAGTAAAAGTCTCTGTGAAATGATCCTAGCTGAGGCCAACCAGATTTAAACCAACTGAGAACTGAGCTCTGCGTATGTCAACTTATTTCTGAATAAATTAATCTGGTTTAAACAATAGGATCAAATCTTAAGCTACACAAATAATGACACCAAATCTGAGATTCTTGTATTAAGTGGATCAAACCCAGAGAAAAATGTTGTCCTATTTAATCTAATCTAGTTTATTGTTTTAGTGTAACAGGAGTTCTAGATCTCTTTAAACATATTTAAAAGAGAAAAGGAGATTTAAAACATTAATAGGATTGAAGCAGATGGAAAAACCTCCTATTTGTTCTCATGAGCTGATGCGGAGTGGGGGGAATAAAAGAACGTACTGCCAAGAAATAAATTTTTAACTCTATTTCTAACCTTCCAGAACTCAAAGTTTAAAACTGTGCAGATTTATAAACATAGTCAGGTTTCTTTGTTAAGTGGCTCATCTCAGAATACCATAGAAAAGACTGCAGCATTTGAAGAAATGAACACAATTCCTCTTTCTTGTCTCCAGTCAATGTAGTTTTTCTGCCAGCATGTGAGAAATTGAGACTATTTCAAATGCTTTTTACAACGATTTTTCTAAAGTAAAAATGATACACCTTTTATTAGCAAGCCCACCTTAAGCTAGCCTAGAAAATTACGCGGCAGCTACCTCCTGCCACAGCTCTGATTTTGTGAGCTTTGATGGAGTGCAAAGGAAGAATGAGGATAAGCTGCGGGATTCTGCAAGAGTGAAGGAGACCGTAGCTTCTCACTTTGGAAGGAGAGTGCAAAGGTGAGAGCACAGCGCAGGTTCTGCATCACTACCTGAGCCCAGAGACATAAGATATACGCCAGACTAAACTGCCATTTCTTCAGGCTCCTTCCATCTGCGTACTCCTGTTCAATTCACCACTACAGACCTCCTGAAAAATAGCATCATCAGAGGCACATTCATCTCCTTTTTGGAGAGGCACATTTGTCTCCTCTCTTTCTCAAGAGACCTGCCTATATCTGATTTTCTTGTTCATTTGTTTCAGTTTCATTGAATCACAGGATGAGGTTGGGATGAACCTCAGGAGATCACCTACTCCAATATCTTGCCTAAAGCGGGTCACCTGTAAGATCATACCAGCTTATCCAGGGCTTTATCCAGTCAGGTCTAGAAAACACCCAAGGGTGGAAACTGCATCCATGCAAGCTTTTCATTATAACCTCTCTCTCTCTCTTGTTTCCCTTTCTGTCCACGGTCTCTCATTCTCCCACTATGCAACCCTGAGGCTGGCCCTGTCATCTCAGTGACCCATCCTGTCGGTACAGACAAGCAGCCCCTCTCCGAAGCTATCCGTCCTCCAACTGAACAAGCCTCAGGTCCCTCAGCTTCAACCACCTCTGTCCCCTGACCTCACTCCAGTTGATCAACATCTTTCTTGTATTGGGGTACCCAAGCTGTCCAGTATCTAGATGTGATCTAACAAGCATCCGGCAACGATGGATAATCCCTTCCCTCAATCTATTGGCTGTGCTCCTGTTGATACAGCCCAGGATGCTGCTGGCTGTCTGCTGCCAGGGCAGGCTGCTGGTTCACACTTAGCTCACTGTCAGCCCAAGACCCCAGTCCTGTTGACAAGACAGCTGCTCCCCAGCCTGCCTTGTTGTCAGAGGCACTTCCTGCCCATAGATAACAGTGTAGAAACTTTCTGCTGTTCCTCACAAATCAGGCAATTTGGTCTTAATTGCACCTGACCTGCAATCTGGACTCTCTGGGTGCAACCTATCTATTTATACTTTGAATTTGGAGTAGGAGGGTGCCTTTGGAATAAGTTTCTTGACCTTCAACACCTACTGAACTTTGGCTCACACTGCAGAGCAGCCTCCTAGTGTGCCAACAGGATTCTTTTTGGGTGAAAACCAGTGGACAGGTGAACTTCAGGAGCTTGCTAAGTGCACTCTAGCTCCTTATGGATATTCACACCACAAGACCATACCAGAGTTCACCTGAAGTCAAAACTCAGCACCAATTCTTCCGCTTGAGAAAACTGTTCCTAGAGGCCCTAAGTACTAGCTAATATATACATATTGTTTCCTTCAAAGCTTGGTATTTACCATTGCAAATGGGAAAGAATCTAAAAATCAAGGGTTTGCAAGAGACTGGAGCATGAAAATTCTCTGGTATCACAGTGACAGAAATTCATGGTCTGATGAATATGACCTTTTATTTCTGTAGTCAAAAAAGTTATTGAGAAATAGTTATTGCTCTACATATTTTTTCCCCTTCTGTAGGCAGAAAAAAATCAAATGTAGTAAAGCAGTATTATTGCTCTGTTGGTGCAAATCCTAGAAAACCTACTTATCAGAAATATAACACTGTTAACACATGTTGAAAGGTATAACACAGAATTAAATGTAAAGCCCAGAGATCATGTTTTACAGCTACTGTTTTAAGCTGCTCCATTTTCCCCAAAAACCATCACAACTCAAGGACACACAGAATTGACCTGTTATGAACTTTTTCTTATTGGCATCCCTTTGCTCTGGGGGAAGAAAGATGCTTTCCTTAAGTCAACTGTAGAACTTCAGAGAACAGTAAATTATTTTAACTATGTTAGTGTTTGGAAACAGATACAAATCTCACATAACTCTGTCTTGTTTTATTTCTACATAAAACATAACTTATAAGTGAAGATTAAAGGAATTATATCTATTTAGCTTAAAGAGGGGAGACTTAGGAAGGAACATGATAACTCTACATAAATAGTTAAAGGGCAATAATATGAGAGAAAGGAAGAGCTAGTCACACTGACCATTAGTCATAAAACAAGGAATAATGGGCTGAGTTAGAAGGATAAATTTACTTTGGTTATTACAAGACCTTCTTGAGAAAAAGGACTATCAGCATATAGAAAGACTTCTCTTGTGAAATAGTTATTGCACAATCTTTGGAGACATTAAAGGTAAGATTAAAAAGCTATCTGTAAAATATTGTGAGTTTTCAGAGACTGAACTGGATGACCAATAACATCTTTTCAAATATACTTGTAGTGGATTGACCTTGGCTGGATGCCAGGTGCCTTCCAAGCCACTCTATTACTCCCCCTCCTCAACAGGATGGGAGGAAAAAATATGATGAAAAGCTCGCGGGTCGAAATAAGGGCTCAGAGATCACTCACCAATTACCACTACAGGCAAAACAGACTCGACTTGGGGAAATTAATTTAATTTATTGCCACTTAATAACAGAACTGGATGATGAGAAATAAGAACAAATCTAAAAACACCTTCCCCCCACCCCTCTCTTCTTCCCAGGCTCAGCTTCACTCTCGACTCTTCTACCTCCTCCCTCTGAGTTGGCACAGGTTGCGGTCAGTTCCTAATGCTTTTTCTCTGCTGCTCCTTCCTCCTCAAGCTCTTCCCCTGCTCTAGCATGGAGTCCCACACATGGGAGACAGTCCTTCATGACCATCTCCAATGTGGGCCCTTCCGACAGGCTGCAGTTCTTCACAAACTGCTCTGGCATGGGTTTTTTCTACATGTTACAGTCCTTCAGGAATGGACTGCTCCAGCATGGATCCTCCCTGGGGCCACAGGTCCTGCCAGGAGCCTGCTCCTGCATGGCTTCTCCAAGGGCTGCATCTGTCTTCAGGACATATCCACCTGGTCCAGTGTGGGGTCCTCCATGGGCTGAAGGGGGACAACCTGCATCACCATGGTCTTCTCTGGGGGCTGCAGGAGAATCTCTGCTCCAGTGCCTGGAGCACCTCCTCCCCCTCCTTCTTCACCAACCTTGGTGTCTGCAGGATTGCTTCTCTCACATATTTTCACTTCCCTCTTTCAGCTGCTGTTGCGCAGTGGTTTTTCCCCTTCTTAAAAATGTTATCACAGAGACTTTACCAACATTGCCAGTTGGCTCAGCTTTGGCCAGCAGCGGGTCTGCCTTGGAGCCAGCTGAAACTGGCTCTGTCAGACATGGGGGCAGGTTCTGGTGTCTTCTCAGAAAAGCCACCCCTGCAGCCCCTGCTACCAAAACCTTGCCATATAAACCCAATACAATGCTATTTCACAATACTATGGAAAAAAAAGGTGGATGCTTAAAATATCCAGAGGTGGAGGACCACCAACTCTGTCCCCACTGAAATCAAGCTATTCTAATATGGGGAAGGAAGGATGCCACACAAAATTCACACAATAAGCCCTCTGACAGTTAACTTAATTTGTAATCTGCTCTAGGTATGATCAAAACTGTATCAACTGACTTCTAAGATACTTGCATCTAATTCTACTACACTAAGCAAATTTTTCTACTAAAGAAAAATGAAGCCAGACAAGCTACAGGTTCAGGATCCCCCCCCGCTCGCCCCTTGTGTTTGTGGGAGAGAAAAAGTTGAATAAGGCACATTAAGACAGTTCTGTATTCAACAGAACGACTGAAGAATTACCCCTACCTTTTTTTCCTCACCTTTAGATTTTCTCTGGCAGATCAGCAAGACTTACTCCTGGACTTTTCTGGTAGTAGGGATGCATATGAGCCTCTAAGAACCCGCAAGCTGGAACCACTTCTTAACAAATGATACATAAATAAGTGGAATTTCCTAGGAGCAAACACATAAATACATCATCTACCATTTTCTTCAGCCTACAGTTTTGGTTTATGAAAGAAAAATGAAGTTCTAGTCACGGAGGGAATAAAGTCAGGATATAATTTCAGATACTGACATTTGGTTGACCCCCCAGTCAAATATATGTACAAGGTCCCAGTCTCTGACTGAGACAATAAGCACATGTCTGGCCACATGATATGAAGGTGCCAAATAAAAAAAAAAAGTCTGCCTTTTAGCTTGACTTTGTTGAGATTACAGATGCTAAAGATTAAGTTTCATGGTTGTAATGGATTAGCAAATTTTCTTCTCCAGTTCACAGTCCCTCACATCTGCCCAGGGAACTACAGATTAGCTTGATAATCTGTGTTGACACAGGATCATGGAGCCAGACTGACCATGATGATACAGATTCCTGAGATGCAAAAAGATTTGTAAGAAAGGAACAAGACAAAATTCAAATGTTTTTAGTTTCGCAATTGGTGTGAGAGATCTTATAGGTTTGCATGCACTTCAGCTACTTTGGCCATCAGCAGTAGTGATATAACACTTAAGACTACGAAAGGCCTGAGGACCCAGCTTTGCAGGTTCAGAATTAGGGTGATGCCACTTCCCCCCAGGTTCTTGTTACTTGCTCGTTACAGTTTGTATTAGGTTTACATGGCAAGGTGTTGGCAGCAGAGGTCTGCAGGGGTAGTTCCTGTGAGAAGAGGCCAGGGGTTGCCCCATGCTAAACACAGCCAGTTCCTTCCAGATCCAACGGACCCACTGCTGGCCAAAGCTGAACCCATCAGCCAAGCTGGACAGAGAGAGAAGGGGAAAAGTGTGAGAAACAGCCCTGCTGACACCAAGGTGAGAGAAGGAGGAGGGGGAGGAGGTACTTCAGGTGCCTGAGCAGGAACAGAGATTCCCCTGCAGTCCCTGGAGGAGACCATGGTGAAGAATGTATTTCCCTGCAACCTGGGTAGAGAGCAGGGTGGAGCAGATGGATATTTCCTGAAGGAACCGCAGCTTGTGGAGAGCCTACACTGGAGCAGGTTTATCCTGAAGGACTGCAGCCCATAGGAAGGACCCATGCTGAAGCAGAAGAAAAGTGTGAGGAGGAAGGAGCGGCAGAGAGGAGCCGTTATGGACTTATCACAACCCCCCATTCCCCATCTCCCTGTGTCATTTGAGGGGGGAGGAGGTAGAGCGAGTTGGGCATGAAGAAGTGAAGTTGAGCCTGAAAAAAAGAGGGGTTGGGAAATATAAACTAAACATGAACAATAAACTAAATTATCTTTCCCCAAGTTTAGTCTGTTTTGCCCATTATGGTAATCAGTAAGTGATCTCCCTATCTTTATCTCGGCCCATGAGATTTTCCATCTTATTTTCTCCCCTCATCCTGTTGAGGAGGGGGCATGAGGGAGTGTCTGGCTGGGCATCTGGCAGGTGGGCAAGGTAAACCACAATTAAACATATGATAAGCATAATTAACTAATACTATGGTATACAATAGAGCTAAGATGTATTAGCTGCATTCAGATGAATTCACTACATTCAATTTTTGTTACTGCCACCAGTAATCCAGTAGCAAAACTTTAATCCACCGTACTTTATCTTCTGGTTTTGAGAACTTTTTATTCTCCTATGCTTTCTTTCTGATGCTTCCTTTCCATGTACTCGTTTCATTGTAGTGTCAACTGTTCTCTCCTCCTTGTCCTCAGAACACAGGGTGCATCCAAAAGTGCTGTACAGTTTATTCAACAGAAGCAAGATGACTGCAAACAGTATTTCTCCCAAATTACTGTTTCACTATATTAACCAAAGCTTCAGCTTATATAATTCAGCAGGATCATCAATTTTCCACTATCAACAATGACTGCCAGGATCACCACTAGGTAATAAATTATGTAAGACTTATTAACAGTTCACATATTTCTTGTTAGATTTATACTGGCATTTTGTATTTTGATGTGAGGATCAGAAGCCTTGTAGCATGTCAGTTCCCTATTCTTTGTCTGCTTTACATAACTGTCTTAAGTGGAATAATAAAGTCCAAAAAGAATATATGTTGTGCAAATAAAAATATTGAGTCAGTTAAACTGAAGGTTCAGTTTTTTAAACTGATTGTTGAATCATTCATAAGTTGTATAGATGTTCTAGATCCAAATTAGGCCTTAAATAAATTTACTGAAGATAAAAAAAAAATTGGGAATATACTACACAAATGGTTTACATATTTTAATTCATACATCTACTAGACTACACTGAAGGTCCGAAGAGGTAGAAATAATGCTAATATAGTTTACTAATTTTTCAGGATTTGCTTGAACTATTGTGCTTGAATATTGTATTAATATTGTATTTCTAATAGGCATAGTTTTTCAAATCCATTTTATATACTAAAGCACAGCATTTATTTTATTTACTAATTCACAGTTGACTTATTTTTCTTCAGGTGACTGGATCAGGTAGACCCTCTTCAAGGACAACGGAGATCATTCATGCCCTGGGAAACAACAGAGCCTGCCTAGACAAAAGGTTTCAAACACTGTAGAGAGCTGGGAGGCTGAAGTAAAGAGCAGACTACAGACTGTCAGACTTCATAGGTGAAGAAGGAGCTTCCTATGACTAGAGGGGACTACTAGTCAGGGACTGTTGTAATTCAAACTCTGCAATTTGGATAAAAGTAAGTTTGGAAAGTAAAATGCTTGCTCTTAGGGTGTGAAATAACAGGTTTGTGCATCTCTTCCACAACCACTCTTCTCGTAATTTAAGTTTTCTTTATTCAAATATTAGTTAGCTATTTATTTTTCCATAAATCATGGCTTTTCTGAGCTGAAAATCCTTTTGGTTGTCTGTGAGAAGCTTTGATCATGTAATACCCACCCCAAAGTTGTGAAGAGTTGGGGTCTTTGTCTCACAAAGAAAAGGAAAAAACCCTACATATTTTGAAAGAATTTATACTCTTAACCTTTATAAAAATTAATTGAAAACTTCAGCATATTAGCATAAACTGTGCTGATACTAACATGCTTTTGGAGTCTCCCTGGGACATTGCATGATGTCATTATTTTCACAAAACAGACAGTAGTTTACTTACACACCCCTGCTCACAGCTTTCACGGGTTCCAGGAAACTGGCCTGCGTGACGTTATCAACAAAGGTGATCATATCTTGGGAAAGGGAGATATTAAGTACTTGGGGAGGAAAAAATCAAGGAGAAGTTTATCAGGTCATTGAAGGCACCGAATGAGAAGGTGAGTCAAGTCAGTTTGCAGAAGTGAAAGCCATCTAACTAGCCCTGGAGATTGATGAACGAGAAAAGTGACCAGTAGTCTATCTCCATAGTGACTCCTGGATGGTGGCTAATGTCCTGTGGGAGTGTACAGCAGTGGAGGAAGACCAAGTGGCAGCACAGTGGTAAACCTGTCTTGCCTGCTGCATTGTGGCAGGACATCACTGCTCAGGTAGAAAACATTGGTCTAAAGGTACATCATGTTGTTTCATGTCTCCGTAGATGTCCTGACATTTCGTGGGCCCATCGAGCTACAAATAGCTGACTCTTATGATCCCGATCCAGGTCCACCTGAGCTACTTGAATTTTGACAGCCTTGTCTAACTGTTCATTGTTTCGATGTTCTTCAGTGGCACGGCTTTTGGGCATGTGAGCATCTACATGATGGGTTTACTCCTGCACTGCCAACTGATCCTTTTGCCACTGCTGTAGCCACCTGCATAGGGCATTAGCCATGTAGCACTTGTTGCGTGATGTGTAGAGGGGATGCAGCATAGAGATGGGCTCATGATCAAGGGGTGGACCTGACCATGCAGGCCATCACACAAGTCACATGAATGTGAAACACGTGCCACAATCAAGCAAGCCACATGAGTAAAATCTCCTTGGAACAGAGGGCAGCGGCTAGTTTTTCAATATGGCAAGGCCTGGCAAATTGACTATATTGGACCACTGCCATGAACACGCCAAGGCAAGCGCTACATACTCACCATGGTGGAAGCAACTACCAGTTGGCTAGAAACATGCCACTGCCTGAAACACCACCTTAGGCCTTGAAAGGCAAATTTTGTGGTGACATGGTACCCCAGAAAGAATTGAATCAGACCATGGCACTCACTTCCAAAATACCCTCATAAACTCCTGGGCCAAGAAACACAGCACTGAGTGGGTGTATCACATCCTCTATCACCCACAAGCCTCTGAACTGCTAAAGACTATGTTGAGAGCGTTGTGCAATGGGGCATGGAGGCACTGGGATATAAATTTAGCAGAAGCCTTTTGGCTCGTTAAAACCAAAGGATCTGCTAACCGTCTTGGCCTCATCCAAACAAAACCCCTACATACTGTGGGAGGAGATAAGGTCCCCACAGTGCACATAGGGAAGTGGCTGGGGAAAGTCGGTGTGGATTGCTTCTCCCATGGGAAAAGACAAACCCATTCGTGGCATTGTCTTTGCTCAAGGACCTGGGTGTACTTGGTGGGTAATGCAGAAGGATGGGGAGACCCAGTGTGTGCCTCAAGGACATTTAACCCTGGGGAAAAATAATCTGTGATATGAGTTGTCTGTTGCAGGAAGTAATGTAGCAGGATGACCTTAACCAACAAAGAGGGAGTTTCACAAGGAACCATGCAAGTGCAATGACGAATCAAACCAAGCTGGTGCTGGTGACCAACAATTGAACATGCTGCTTCTCCTGTCCTGAACACCCACCTCAACAGATAGGGCCCATGTCATAGCCTGTTCTTATAAACATTTGGAGGACTGCTGGAAGCCCATGGAATGGGAGAATGATATCTATCTGTTAAAGGACAGAGGATAGTAGTTAATGAGAATGTGTAAATCTGTATGTTGGGTATAAAGATGGTTTAAGTATGTAGTGTAAGTTGTATGTGTTGGTAAGAAGGGCTTTCAGTAATGAGAGTTAAATACAATGGGATGGTTAGAAGATATATAAATGTATTAAATTATGTGGGACTTGAACATGATGCAAATGGTATGGAATAAGGGGTAGAGATTGTATTGGGTCTGGCTGAGATGGAGTTAATTTTCCCCATAGCACCCCTCATAGTGCTGTGCTTTGTATTTGTAGCTAAAGGGTGTTGATAACACAGCAGTGTTTTGGCTACTGCTGAGCAGTGCTCCCACAGCATCAAGGCCACCTCTTCAAACTGCACCCCCCTCACCCCAAAAGGCCAATAGGCTGGGGGTGGGCAAGAGTTAGGAGGGGACATAGGTGGGACAGCTGACCCAAACTGACCAAAGGGATATTCCATACCATATGATGTCTGCTCAGCAAGAAAAGCTAAGAGGAAGAAGGAGGGGAGGGGGCATCGTCATTAAGGCATTTGTCTTCCGGAGCAACAGCTACGCATACTGAGGCCCTACTTCCAAGGCAGTGGCTGGACATCACCTGCTGATGGGAAAGAGAGAGTAAATCTTTTGTTTTCCTTCGCTTCTGCATGCAACCTTTGCTTTTTCTTTATTAAACTGCCTTTATCCTGACCAACAAGATTTTTTCCATCTTATTTTCTCCCCCTCTGTCCTGCTGAGGAGGTGAGTGATAGAGCAGCTGGGTGGGCACCTGGCATCCAGCCAAGGTCAACCCACCACATACCAATATGTGAAAGAACTTGCAAAATATAGTCTAAGTTTACAGCATCTTGAATATTAAGAAAAATATCAGGGGAAATGACATGTATGTATCTAGGGAAGACACGGTCCTAACCAGGTTTCATTATAAATCTGGAGGCTCAGGCCTATCCCAGCCTCAAAATCCATCAATTCCAGACAGGAACCAATATAAAACCAAAAAAAGTTTGAGTTAGAAGGGACTAAGGTGATCTAATCTGTCTTCCTGCTTAATGCAGAGTCAACTATGATATCAGACTGGCTTCCTCAGGGCTTTATTCAGTCAGGTCTTGAAAACCTCCAAGACTGAAAACTGCAGAATCTCTCTATGCATGAATATAGGTGCCTAGTAGCTAGGTTCTTCATGGCACAGGAAAAGATCTGAGAATCAGATACAAAATTAGGGCTTGAGTATAGGATTTTCTTTCACTGTACACCAAAATCAAATAAGGATTTAGTGAGGATTTAGTGGTATCAAGTGAAGACACAGGGCTATACAGCAGAACCTAAAATATCAAACAACAAAAGACTTCTGTTCACGTTACTTTTTCCCCAACTACTTTAGTAATTTGATTGTTAATAACCTGATTTAACTGTCACTGAAATCAGTGAAAGTTAGGTATCCAACTCCCACATAAATGTTCACATAAATCGGGATACTCAGCCTTGACAGCTCATTTAAAAAACACACACACTAACTCCTCCTATTAGTAGTTAAATTGTGAAACAAAAGCATCAACTTGGAATTTGTTATTGTCTTGAAAAATGGAAAACTCTCCTTTGACATTGAAGGCCTGGACTGAAATTTGTTCCAAATCCAATAGATAGTACATAAAAAAAAAAAAAAAAAGTCATCCAGAGAGAATCCAGGTCTAGGCATTAACCACCAGTGTCCAACAGATATGGGAACCACCTAATTGCTCTTAGCTGCTTATTAATGACACTTGACTGCCATTTGTGTTAAGCCCTATCTGTAGATGTACATTGAGAACATCTACCGCAACAGTTCCTGCAAGACAATTCTGCAAAGGAAGTGGGACTTTGGCAGAAGTAGGATTTAGTCAATTTATTTTCTGCTCAGGCTGGCAGAAACTAGACACCTCCTGAATCTTTGGAGGGAGAGTCAGAAGTTGAACACCATCTTTGATGTTCTCAGTGCCACCAGATTTTATCTATGTCCTTTGTAGAGCCAGCCTTGGTACGAGTCTACAATGCATAACATAAGGTGGCTTGCAAAACCCCTGGAGCATGTACGAAATAAGTAATCTATCTAGACAAATTAGTTTTGTTGGGAGACAGAGCATTTTGGGCAAGTGCTACAATGGTACAGCCTTCTATGCAGGTGGGGCTTTTTGGTTGTGGGTTTTTGTGTTTTGTTTTTCTTTTAATTCATCAAGCGTATACAGCAAGAATGTTCAAGAATGATCCATATTCATGCTATACAGAGTTTAGCAAAATTACTCATGTTTTTAATCAAAAGAATGCATTATAAAATTGACATATTTTCTGTCCCCCAGGCAATTTGACATAGCAGATAACTGTTATGAAAGAACAATAACAAGTAGAAAAGCTAAGCTGGGGATCTTACATTAACATAATACAGGTTAAAAGTCCAAAATTAACAAGTCAAGATATGGATGGGGTGTATTTATCATACAAATCAAGACATATATAGACTGCACCAGGGAAATATTCCTCACACTATGCTAAAGCTGTGACTGCCAAAAGATTGCCACTTACTGCTAATCATGACAGTGATGCTGGAAAAGGTGTTTCCTGAACACCTGCAGGTTGCACATATAGGCTGGATTTTCTGGCTCAATAGTTTGCCTGAGATAGGCTTCAGAACAAGCCAAGAAAGTGGAAGAAAGGTATGTATTCCACTATCTGTCAGTATTTCTGTCCTTTTGACAGTACACACAGCTATTACATGAATCAAGCAGACAACTTTTTTTTTTTTTAATTAAACAGTGGTGTCTCTTTCTCACACACACACGTGCTCTATTCATTAGTCAGATGAAATGTGTTTTCCTGAGTAAATCTCAGCTCATCTTTCTTGTGACTTCATTGTGTGTCATGCTGTATTGATAGTTCTGAATTTGGAATACTTGACATAGCCTTCTGCTTCTTGATGAAGATTTTACACTACCTTTTTAAGTACTGTTTTGCACTGCTAGCAGATGCGCTTTCTGATTTTTATTTTGAACTCACTTGTTACTTGAATTCATCTAGTGTTTAGTTCATCCAATACAGTAAAGTCCATTTCTATCCAAGGTACTTGTATTCTACCTTTTATTCTAAGCTATCTGATTACCTGAGCATATTTAGTATATTATTCACAAAAATGCCTCCTAAATGCAGTGACCTTTTAGTGTTTCTATTTAAAGCTAAGGAGCTGAAGAATGGCAACATTAAAATCAAATATTAGGGAAGGATAATAGTGAAAGGTATCTTATCTCAGATTTGATTTTAGGCATATGAATTCCACCTGAAATACACCAAATAATAACCTAATTTCTGTCACCTATATGCTGGGGCACCCACATTTTATACATGAAATTTAATTCTGCTTATACTAAAAATCACTGGAATAAACTCAATTCCCTATCTCACCATGTCTGTGAACCCAAATCATACATAGTATCTTCAGTATACATTTTCTCAATGAAACAATGGTAGTATTTTCTCTTACTACAGTTACAGATGGAACATTCTGTTTGCTATTTTATTCTGTACTTCAGTAGATAAAAAACACCTAAAATGCTGTGTATAATTCCCTTCTTTTCCTATGGAATTCAAACAAAGATCACTAACTTTGTTGAAGTGCTCACATTGTCAAGTTGTAATATTTTGGGGGAAAATTTGTGCACGAGGAAGAAATCCCTCTCCCCCAGTCAAGCTTATCGTGGAATAAATTATTCAAGACTGTTCACTGGATTTAAACAGCTAGAAACACTCCTAATAAAAATTCTTACTTAGAATTAGGTTTTGCATCCCAAAGAAGCAGGGCAATCATGCTAACAGTCTCACTGAATTTAGAGGGATTATTCATATTTGTGAAGCAAACATACCTGCTGACTCGAAGTCTTAATTAACGTTAGTTACATCACCAGTTTTGGTGTGCTTTAATCATACATTTTATTCGAGTTATTCATAAGAACAGAGTTAAAGAAGTAATTAAGAATTCATGGGACAGAGACGAGAAAGGTAAGGGAAAAAAGGGGGGGGGGGGGGGGGCACCAAACCTCAAAAAAGGCAGTAGGAATGCCTGTTTCAATACATTTCTATGTTTAATTACAAACCTATCACCTGGTCCTGAGGCTGCAAATTTGACTTCAGAGTAGTACATCTTTATAATACAGAAAATACAGCTAACATAAGCAAAATAAATATGCCTAATCTAAAATGGTGCTTTGGTTTTAACTCCAGATCTATGTTTTCATTACATCTTTAATGAAAGATAATGAAAGATTACACTAAATAAAAGATTTTAAGAACACCTTAGCTATTAAACATACTTGTTTGCAATGAAAAAAATCTTTTTCTTTTTTTTTTTGTTACACAGAGCTAGGAGAAAACTACAGAAATTTTCCTCTTGAAAGGCAGTTATAAACATCTTCTTTAAAGACATGGTATTTTTTTACTCCCAAGCACAACACAATATATTACTATTCTACAGGTATACTACATATACAAATATACAAGCATAAAATTACATATTAAAAAAAAAACCCTTACTTTTCATTTAAAACACACACAATTATCAAGAAATAAATAGATCATATGCATAATTTACTAAGAACCTGGGATATTACCAAGACCTAATTCCTTCTAACCACTAAATCCCTCCTCTACTCCCTAGAACACTCTCACAAGCAGGGCTGGTATTTCAGTAGCAAGTTTACACAGGTGTTGCTTGAGTCATGCTTGCTCCCAGAGTATTTACCAGAAGAGCTTGACCTACTTATGATTCCTTTAGCAAGAGTTAGTTTAGGTTTCTCTTTGCTATTCTAGTGTTGACTTTCACAAAATTTTGAGAGTTCATATTTGTCTTTAAAATTGAAACTGGCCAATACACTGTGAAGTCAAAAGGACAAGCTAGAAAGTCATAATGCAGTCACATAAGCCTCTTTTCTTAAAGATTGTTATATAGTCTTTAAACAGTGGTATCTAATCCATACATTCAAGCTCCTATTCTATTATTTCAATGACAGAAGCAAACATTTACAATTTATGAATTCTGTTTTTATTTTATGTCTTCTCTACTGGTAAACACACTAGTGAGAAAAAAAGCTAGTGTCTTATTTCAAGAGTCATTTATTCGTGATGTTATTAAGGTTAGTTGTACCAGTACTTATTTATCCAGGGTTGACTGAAAATGTAACTGAAAATGAGACTTCCTCTACTTTATGTTTTAACTACTATTACTGTGAAAGAAAGAAGTTATCATCAAGCATAATCATTATAAAAATACTCTGCACAATTAATACTGAGAACTTACACATGGTTTAGCTTTGGACTGAACAAAAGGTTCAGCACACACAGTTGGATACTTGAGAAAGAAGTATACAATCTCTATTTGTTGATTTTGCCACTTTTAAGAACAAGAATGCCACACGGATTAACCTTAAATGATATACATACTTTTTCATTATTATTGTTGCTCTCATTTTTTTCTTTTGAAGACTTCATTGACTCTTACGCTGGCTTCTCCTTGGCCCCACCTATTTGCACTTTACATCAGTAATTACAATGGCTTGTAACAAAGAGTTTCAAACATTTGTTCCTAGGGTGACTGAACAGGAGAGCCCTGTGTAATAACCACTCCCACACTGTCACAGTTATGGGGATGTTTAAGATCTTTTTTGTATATGGACTTTGAAACTTACAACAATCCTTCAGTTCATTTGAAGTAACATAAACATTCATATAATACTTTAAAGCAATTATGAGTACTCAATATGACCAAAGATGAAAAACCTTAAACTTACTGGATCTTTTAGTATTTAATATGAGTGTTAGATATTAATCAAAACCCTGAATTGAAACATCATTGGAGTAACTGAAGGGGAAATGGTTCAGAAACTTAACTCTGTTACAGATCAAAATTTTTGACAGGCCATATATGTCTTTAGAGGGTCAAAACAAAAGCCTGGATCTAAATCTAAACACCTGTTATCTTGTATTGAAATATTTGTTTGTCAGGATTTCAAATGCAAATCCATAAATTATGTATCAGGCAGTTTAAAAACTTAAATGATAATAATTTGGTTTTGCTTTATTTTTTAGACTGAGAACATGCTGTCTTGTATTTTTTCTTTTTTCCCCATGACATAAACACATTAAACAAACACTGATATTAAATAAAGATACAAGGATGTTTTAACAATTATGAATTATACTGCTATTTTTGTGTTTTGTTTTCAGTTCCTTTACAAAGAACTGGTAAATAATTTCCTTTGTATCTAATAATGTGTCTATATAATAATATAAAAGTTTTTATGTTACAGAAATTACTCAGATTGCTTAATGTCTGTGTATATAAAGCAGTATTATTTTACATTTATTTATTTTTAAGAACCTCAGCTAATAATAAAATGAGGTAAGCCTAATAATAATAAAAATGATATCACAAAGATTCTACCTTCACAGATTTCATCAAAGGTTCACATAAAACTTAACATTAGATCTCTTTTTAGAAATACGTTTAAAAGTACAATACCGCATTGATTCTAAGTCAATGCAGTTCTCTTGTAGGACCCACTTTTGTGCAGTCCCTCTGCTGTCCCCCCAAATATTGCTTAATTAGCAAGCCTGATTCACTCTCCTCTTACACAGATAGGTCTTTCCATGCATTGGTAATTTGAAACATGAATACTATAGTTTCTATTTATGAAGTCAAGACCTACAGAACAACGTATAAGGATTTCTTTTCACTTTTTCTAGTTAATTAGTTTGCATAATTGATTCTTACTATATAAGCATTTCATTGACACAATCCTTCCATTGACAAAATATGCAAAAGACAATGTAAGTTATTTATGATATAGAGCATAAAATTTTACACCAAAAATCTGTAAAATATATACTTTTTTGTGGATTCTGTGTCATTAAAAACTGGTAGGTAGATAAACACTCTTTCTGATATTGTTGTGTCAAAGTAGCAGTAAAAAACAGAACTCAGCACCCCAATCTGTCATTTATGTAAATATTCCCTACATTGAAGGTGATGGATTATCTTGCTCAATGCTCATGATAGAGTATTTCTCCAAAGGAGAGTAGTTGATGACTTATGCAGAAATTCAAGCTACCAAATGCAGTTCATGTATACAAGGATCTGTTAGGAATATTTTCAGTAGCACATTTAAGTATTAGAAGATTTTCTATGGACACTTTTCTATTCCCACTCTCTTCCACTTTCAATAAAGACAGTGATTTTCTTCTTTGTTTTTCTCTCCTGTCTTTTTAATCCCTGTCTTCTCCTTGTTTTCTGTCCCCAGTAAAAACTTCAGTGCTTTAGTTGGTAAAGCCTTTTCCCTCCTTTTTCCTGAGGTTAGTCAAACAGTTTTCCTCCTCCTTTGTGGCTTAAGGTCTTTTCCAAACTGTCCCTTCCTTGGCTTTGGACAGACTCCCAGACCTCGGGCTCTTTTCTCTCACATAAGAATAGTTTTCTACTATTTCTCTGATCTATTTTGGATGTCCTGCTCTTGTTTAAAAACCTATTCTTAAATTAAATCTCTGCTTTCCTCTGCAATTATGTTTTATCCTTTTCTAATTCCCTCACAGCTTTATTACTTTATGTGTAACCTAAATTTTCATCTAAATTAACATTATTCATCTGGGTTTTGATATGCCTTATTTTATTATCAATAGACCTTACTCCTTTTTATTCACTTAATCTTCCAACAACAGATTGTTGACTTTATATCACAATAGGACATGTTTTGTTACAATTATGGAGAGGAAAGTGTAGGAAAAAGTGTACCTTATAGGTAATGTAATCAACACTTATCTGATTTCTCAGAGTAAGCTTGCTCTTTTTATTGTAGATTGATCTGCATTGCCATGGCCTGACAATACATTTTTGATGCTTTTTGTTCAGACTTTCCATATTGCATAGCAATGATGGTGCTACTCAAAGAGACAAATGCAGCATATCAGGCAAAAAAATCCACAAAACATTGCACTTATCTAACTTTCGACATACTTAACAGCAATCTGTTGCTGGTATATGGTAAAATCTGGTCTGTGCTTTTGGAATAGTGGGAAAATGTTAATGTGATTCACTTGCCTCAGGCTGTGGATTATATAAGCAATTGGGTTAGAGGATACCAGCGCAGGACCTTGTAGAAACATCTAAAAGATTTACTTCAGGAGTAAAGAGATAAAAAACAAAAATATTTGATAGGAAAATGTTGTGAGGTCATGGAAAAATCACTGGAACTGTCAGTTCAAGAGTACAATAAATGAAAAAAATCAAATTTATTTTCTTATGTTAACAGATGAAAACTATTCAGAGCAAGAAGTGTCTTACTACTGGTATATCCTAGTCAGTAAGAAACATCCTATCAATTTTAATAAGTGTGAGATAACACCCTTTCTGTATCCACAGGAGAAAAAAGTTGACACATTAAAAAACCCTGAGATTGAGACATATTTACCAATAAATTAGGGTAGAATATATTACAGAAATGTTGGAACTGTCCCCAAAAAGACATTATTGAATTGGGTATGTCTGGGAAGCAGTTAACTTTCTCCATAGCAGCCCTCATAGTGCTGTGCTTTCTATTTGTAGCGAGAAAGATGTTGATAACACAGCAGTGTTTTGGCTACTGCTGAGCAGTGCTCCCACAGCATCAAGGCCATCTCTTCAAACTGCACCCCCCTCACCCCAAAGAAAAGCAAGAAAAGCTAAGAGAAAGAAGGAGGGGAGGGGGCATTGTCATTAAGGTGTTTGTCTTCCAGAGCAACAGCTACACATACTGAAGCCCTACTTCCAAGGCAGTGGCTGGACATCACCTGCTGATGGGAAATAGACGATAAATCTTTTTGTTTTCCTTTGCTTCCGTATACGGCCTTTGCTTTTTCTTTAGTAAACTGCCTTTATGTCGTTCCATAATTTGTTTTTCATCTAATTTTCTTACCCATATCCTGCTGAGGAGGGCAGTGATAGAGCGGCTGGGTGGGCACCTGGTGGCCAGGCAAGGTCAACCCACCACAAAACACATACTGCCCCACCCCTCCATTGTCTGCAGGGGGGCCAGGACACCCCATAAAAGGCCATACTGCCCCACCCCTCCATTGTGTACAGAAGGGCAAGGACACCCCACAAAACACATACTGCCCCACCCCTCCATTGTCTGCAGGGGGGCCAGGACACCCCATAAAAGGCCATACTGCCCCACCCCTCCATTGGGTGCCGGGGGCCAGGCCACATATATAAGGCCGCACTCGCCCACCCCTGGCCCGTGGCAGACGCTACCTCTGCTCCTGCACGGTGAAGGCAGGCAGCGGCTGACACGGGGTCAGGCTTCTGCCGCCCTTCACAGACCCAGGGAAGGTGACCAGTGGTGACTGTTGGCAGCAGCGTTTGGTGGCCGACGGCCCTTTCCCCGTGCCTTCAGCCATGAGGCTGGGTGGTGCGGGCCGGGGGCCTGTGGTGCGCAGCGGCCCCCCGCCCTGCCGGGGCCCGGCGCAGAAGCAGGAGCGCCGGTGGGAGCTGGAGGCGCTGCGGACTGGGCTGGAGGGCGAGTGTCTCTGCTCCCATGAGCTGCGCCTCTGGGCCCGGCCTGAAGGCCCTCCTGGGCACCAGGGCCATCAGGAGATGCAGAGCGCTTGCTCCCCTGATGGAAATGGGCCCTGGGCCCTGGCTGCGGCCAGCCGCCAGAGCGAGCCTCGGTCTTTCCGCCTGGCGTTACAGGAGAGACCCCCTGAAAGCCACAGCGCTGGGCAGCAGACAACACGCCCGGCTGTGGCGGATGCTGTGGTGCAGGTGCCAGCGTCTGCGAGGGAAGACTTGGTGCTTCCTGGCAGCACACGCAGCCGGCTGCTGGAGCAGAAGGCCCGCCTGCAGCGTGCCCTGGAAGACCTGGAGAGGCAATGCAGAGCCCTGGAGATGAGGAACCGCCTCCTGAGAAAGGGAAGCTCTCCGGAAGCGTGCAACCAGGCAGACAGGCTCCAGCAGAAAAGCGCTAAGCTAGCTGCCCTCACCGAGCAGCTGCAAGAAAGATGCAGGCGTCTGCAGGAGACCATCGAGTGCCTGATGAATCCTCCAGTGCCACTGCCCATCCAAAGCGCCGCTGAGGAACTGGGCATGAAATTGTTGCTTCAGCAGAGGGCTGGAGAAAGGAGAGAGCCTGCCAGAGCTTTGCTGGCACAGGACAAGCAGAATGAAGCCTCACGGAAGGCAGCTGAGGAGCTTCAGGCCCAACTGGCTGCAGACAAAGACGGCTCATATTATGTGAGCAGCCTCAGACAACGGTGTGAGGACTTAGAGGTGCAGCTGGTGGAGATGATGGGTGAAAACACCAGGCTGGCGGAAGAAAATTCTCACCTCCGTGGGCAGATGCGCTGGGCAGAAAAGGTTCAAGCTGAAAATGCTGACCTGAAGGGGCAACTACGGCGAGTGGCAGAGAAGCAAAATTCTGCCACCCAAGCCATCAGCCGTCTTCAAAGCCGACTGGAAGATGCCGAGCGCAAACTGAAAGCCATGCGAGAAATGGCAGAAAGAAGGCAACAACTGGAGAAGGAAGGCGAGGAGACAAAGTCAGCGCTGCAGAGGAAAGAACTCTTTCGAGCCTGGGTGACTGAGCTGGAGAATGGGTTTCAGAGCTCCTCGGAGTCAGCTTAGGCAAAGGACAGTCCTGGGTCCTGCCTTCTTTCAGAGGAGGACCCCGCAAGTGAGACAGAGGAACCGGTAGCAGACAAACTGTCCGTCATCCTGCAGGCTCTGGGACAGCAACCGGGAAAGCTTCGAACATTCATAGCTCGATACAGCTACGATCCTTTTGACGGTCCCAGTCAGCAGCCTGAACTCGAGCTTCCTCTAACTGCTGGACAATATGTTTACATCTTTGGACGGGTGGATGAAGACGGCTGGTATGTGGGAGAGCTGGCAGATGGCAGAAGAGGCTTCATCCCCTCCAATTGTGTCAAAGAAGTTTTAGATGATGACCTGGAAAACAAAAATTGGAATGATCCTCGTTATTACCTTTTCAGTCTCTCGCCTATTTTGGAGGAAGATGAAGAGGATCTAGATGTGGGTGTCGGGGGCTAAAAAGCACGGAAACAATGGATTGTAATAAATGATGCCTATACGACCGTCCAGAGTATCTCCAGAAGTGAATTTGTACTTGAAAAGGATTTTGCTTAGACTTTTAGATTTTTTAGAACAGGGGGGATGTCTGGAGGGCAGCAGGGGCCTCCAACGGGCCCCAGCAAAGCCCAGATAAGGTACCGGGGCACTCTGGAGAGTAATTAAGGCCCTGCAACGTCCCCCGCAGAGCCCAGCAAAGGCCCCCGAGACTTTCTGGAGGGCAGCTCTGCCATGTCAGAGCACCACTGCTACTGGCAGTGATGGGGACCCTCCTGTGGGGCCAGTTACTGTGCATATCCTTGCCGTGGGGAGCAGAGAGAGGAGAGAAGTGCAGAGGGAATGGCACTGCCCAAGGGACCGTCCGCACTCACATCGGTCACGCGCCAGGACAGGATGTTTGCAGGGCACCTCGAACCCACTGCTGCCCCTGCATTTGCAGCCTGGAAGTAAACTGAATGATTGGGCTGGACTTGGCCATGGCTTTCCAGAGTGTCCCCGTGTCCCTTCCCCAGCCTGAACCGGCCCTGCAGCTCTTTTGGCTCAGAGGTGCTTCTGCTGGCTTCCTGCGAGTGCTGTCTGTTAAAGCACTTCTGAGCGTGAAGCCTGATGCCTGGCTGCACAACTGCTAGTGGAGCACACCTCGTGAAGCACAGATGAACTGTTAACAGTTTTCATCCTTGCAGTAAAGTTAGGGGGAAGAGGTTAAGAAAGCCTACGAGGTGATAGTAGCCCAGGTAAAAATCACTAGTTGGCTTTATATATGGAGCAACTGAAAGAGACTGGCCTGGGTTCATGTGACCAGTGAGGTCACTGGTGACTTATTACAACCAACTCAGTTAGAAAGCAGATAATAGTGAACACAGTAGCCTTTTGGGGTGAACATCCATATCCAGAGGTTTGGTACAGGAGTTTGAGCTCATGGTGAAACTGTGACCTGTAGGTGCTGCACTGTCAGCCCAGATCCACATGCCAAACTGTTGGAAGCAACTGTACTTTTGCTCTATTCTCAACTGCACTGTGGGGGCTTGTTTGTGTTCTGCACACTGTGTGGTAGTCTGTCATAGATTAGAAACCTTGCAGTAGAAATTGCAACTTCCCTGCTGTGCATACCTTGCTTAATAATTAATTTTCAAATTTTATGTCACTAAGTGGTGTAGTTCTGTTCTTGAGACTCTCCAACTCTGAATTGCCCTGTGACAGCTATGAACTCCAGATATGGTAATATTTTTCCAGTATTTTGCTGGTAATGATATTTTGCCAATCCTTTTTCTAAAAATGTCTAGTATTTCACATAATCCTCTGCAGCCTTCAATCATCTTAGTGGCATATTGTAGCACCCCAGTATGATGTTTTTTACAAGTATTCTTGAAAGCCATGTATTTGCTTACACACTCCATCTGCTCTGTATGCATCTTCTATGGTGCTTCTTTACACTTCAGTTGATTTCATTAGCATTCCCTGCTATAATAGTCAGTTTTGGCACAAAGTGTTTTAATTCTTTCATTGGATTTACTCGTCTTCTGTTTTTTCCTAGTTGCTCATTAGTACAATCCCTTTCAGTCTTGGCTTCACAGTTTAATTCCTGGAGTACATTATGACTTCTGATGTAGGGGCAAGGAATATTTTTTTGTATTTGTTTGTTTTAGGTTTTTTAAATAAAGATATATCCCTACTATTTTATTAGAAATTGAAGATTAGTTGAGAACTAATCTCAAATTTGAAAATGAAATAGGCTTGTACACATGGAGGCAAACATACAGTTTTATAGTACGCTAATTTCTGGTACATACTCTTGCTATGGACATTGTAGTTCAGCATCATTGAGTATTTTATACTAGAACTTCGTTAAAAACCCTAAACTTTACATCAGTTCATAGTTTCGCATTAGATCCATACTAGAACTTTGATAAAAATGAAACTTTGTATTACGTGATATAGCTGACAGCAAACTGTTTATTAGGAGTGAAAATTCACTTTTTAATGATATATAAAACTAAGGTCAATGTCACACTTAGCTTGTGAATAAACTTTGAATTGATACATGGGTCACCTCAGTTCGTTGTATGTGGACATATAATGATCATTCCTCATTGCCTGCTTGAGCTGAAGCCCATATGGATTCCTTTAATGTATTAGCTTGACCTTTAATCATATCACTTCCCAAGCATTTTTGCATAATAGTCCCATCTGGGTTTACAAATTGGATGATTGGTGTTTTGCCATGTTACCAACCATCTGATAAGTGATCAATTCACAGCTGAACTTGTAATAGTGCAGCCTGTGAAGCTGAGATCACAATTTTGTTTGTTTGTTTTACTAACATTGATGAAGCTTTGCTTTTGAAATATGAGACAGATTAAAATGTGAAAGTGGATGAAACTGTAATCTGTATAACCTGTTTATTCCCATTTCTTCCTTCAGCACTGCTGTTTTTGTAGATAATACACTATTTTCTGGACGTTCATTGATTTACTTTTCTCTTTTTATCTTTTTTCTGACTGAGAAGACACAAATTCAATACATTTGGAGTAAGTAAGTGCTATTTGTGTAAACTTCTTAAAAAGTCATAGATCTACATATTTTAGGTTAAGCTGTGACAGGACCCCAAGTTGAATCTTCCTGCCAAATGTGGATCAATCAGCATTTTTTCCTTAAAGACCATGCCCCAAAACATTTTGAATCCAGAAATCTATCTTTATTGTCATGGTTTCACCCCAGCCAGCAACTAAACACCACACAGCTGCTCGCTCACTCCCCCCACAGTGGGATGGGGAGAGAATCAGAAAAGTAAAAGTGAGAAAACTCATGGGTTGAGATAAAGACAGTTTAATAGGGAAAGCAAAAGCCACGCACTCAAACAAAGCAAAACAAGGAATTCATTCACTACTTCCCATGGGCAGGCAGGTGTTCAGCCATCTCCAGGAAAGCAGGGCTCCATCACGTATTAACAGTTACTTGGGAAGACAAACGCCATCACTCCAAACGTCCCCCCCTTCCTTCTTCTTCCCCAGGTTTATATGCTGAGCATGATGTCATATGGTATGGAATAGCCCTTTGGTCAGTTGGGGTCAGCTGTCTCAGCTGTGTCCCCTCCCAGCTTCTTGTGCACCCCCAGCCTACTCGCTGGTGGGGTGGGGTGAGGAGCAGAAAAGGCCTTGACTGTGTAAGCACTGCTCAGCAATAATGAAACATCCCTGTGTTATCAACACTGTTTCCAGCACAAATCCAAAACATAGCCCCATACTAGCTACTATGAAGAAAATTATGTATCCCAGCCAAAACCAGCACATTTATCTGAGCAGAAACTAAAGGAATGTACTTATTAAAATAAAGAAAATTATTGATCAAGATGAATAGAAATAAATGAGAGTATAAACAAATCTTCACTACACACTGTTTCTTTTCCCACAGCCTTCCACTGTTAGCAACACAATGATTTTCTGGGTTGAAGAAACTTTCAAAGATAGTGAAAGTCTTTCTCTTTTTCTGCCTAAAGCTAGTTGTGTGTCTGCTCTCTGCTGCTTTCAAAGTTTCATCTATTTGAAGACATCTGACTTGCAGGGGAGATGTCAGAAGAGCTCTCAAGCAAGCTCAATTGCATCTAGGAAATCAGTTCTGTGTCTGAAGGCTGCAGCTTACCCAAAGGGCAGCACCTAGAACAAGGAAAAAAGTAACACTTTTACCCAAGCAGTATACCTTCTTAGAAAATTGCTAAGTTGCCAGTTTGTTACATGAAAATTAAAGCTCAAAGAATTTGGCAAGCCTTTTTTTAAAAGAACATATGACTACTTTGGGGTGCCGCAGAACTGTCTACCAGACTGGCCTCTTCAGGAATCCTGGATGCTATGACACCACATTTCTCAACACAGGAAAGTACTGGCTCAGACTGGATCCATTTGAGGTACTTTAAGATGCTGAACAATTGTAATTTTAGGAACTTTCCAGCTCAACATGAAAACTTCAGGCAAAGTTCAGGAGGTATCTTGGTATAACGCAAACCCTGAACTCTAGCCTGTTTCCAAAATTTAAAACTGAATGAAAAGGAGATGTCAGGAAATCCTTGAATTTGAATAATTTTTGCACTCAAAAGGATATAACTGAGAACAAAAATGTAATTTAAATGGTTATTTATATCTGAGCTTTGGATATCTGCTTCTACAAATATTTTCTTTTAGAATAATTGGTGGTTTTTTTAACACCCTGTGTCTTAGTAGCTTAAGAGAATGTGCATGTACAAATTTGTGCTAAAATACTTTAAGTGTTTTTGCTGACCATGCAACTTTCCATGGAACTCTCAGATTTTAGGGAAGATTCTTAATTGTTGATTTTGTTAAAATATTACAGATTGCATTTAGCCCTATTTAACAGAATTCAGTATATAATCAGTCAGGGTCAGCTTTATTATGCTGTTTTGAAAAAAATCATCTGATGTACTGATGATTGCTTTACACAATTATATTTCTTTATAGTTTACTGAGATGTGATTGTTCAGGACATTTAAAATAAAGTATTTGTAAAAAAAATCCTTTTTGAGCAAATATGTTACCTAAGTCAGAGGAGCAGGTGATCATAGTTGTGATAGCAACACTCTAAACTGAGAGGAAAGGATGCATGGATTTCAAAAATGCATTGGAGCATATTTAATATGCATGTTGATTAATTTTTTATGAGGAACATTTTTTTTGTTATTCAAAAAAACCCCAAATATGATTATTAGAGATACTCAGATGTTCTTCTTTATCAGAGGCCACCTACAGTGATTAACTGCCAGGTTGACCCAGCAGCTCCGGGAATGTGGTAGTGTTATACTGAGTAGGAAGAGAATGTCTAAATTAATCATTTCAAAATCACATATTCCAGGACTGACAGAGCATACTGTGCTTGCTTTTTCCCTCTCTGTATGTTACTATATCCAGCTTCTTTGAAATCGGGAAGTGTAAGACTACAGACCCATAAGGATTGTAGAGTATATATAATTAGCTCATTCTTCTACACAGATACCAAAGACCAATTTTGGGGCTTTAACACTAAATGACTCAAGGGATAGTGGTAGGCATAGAAAAAAGAGAAACTACTTTTGCCAATATAGGCCATTAGCAGGGTTGTTTTAACTTGAGTGGCCATAAGAAGACACTTAAAGATATTAAGAAGAATCAGATGTCTCCCTCAAACAGCTTACATATATATGGGAAAAAACTTAGGACAGATATTGCAGAAAGAGATATTCCTGGGAAGCAAAGCAGATTGGATCACAGTGAGATTTGCAAAAGAAATGGAATAAACATTAGCTTTTTTTCCTAGTGAGTGGATATACTCATGAATAAAGCTTAGGACTATGCCCTGACAACACCAGTCACATCGTTGAAAAATTTTGCAATTCAAATAAGTTAGCAATTATCTGTCATAGAAGAGTTTCCCAACAGCGAATGGGCCTTGATATGACCACTTCCTTGCATTTTGTAGCTATAGACTATGCAGACCGACAACATAGTGACATACTGTTGAACTCTGGGGTCACTTCATAAAAGCTGACCTGCCTATATTTTCATGGGCTTTTTCGTCATAGCTTTAGCTAATCAGAAGTTTGAAAATTCAGGAGAAATGTCAGCAGGATAATATAGTGCACAAAACCTTAATTATTGTGAAAAATTTTGAACATAGGCTTGATTTCGGAAAACATAGTACATAAGCTAATACATCGTCCCTTAGAATTTGAAAATCTCACTAGTCAGATAAAAGTCCTGTCAATAGGAAAGCTGCCACGGGATTGAGAAAAAAGATGATGATAGTGTCACTTTTTTGGTCAGAGGAAAAACATTTCTCATCCTTCCCACGTGACTACTATGCATTTTGTTTATTGACTAGCTATGAACGAAAAGAAAAGTATGACCTCTGCTTTGTTATTTAAATAAAAAATAGATCCTATACAGACGCCGTTTCTCTACAGCTGTGTATTCAGTTTACTGTTAATTTGGGATCAAGCTTTTCCTGAATGCTGCAAATGGAATCTAACCATTTAGTATAAGCTGCCATTTTCCATTTCAGGAAGCAGAAGCATAAAAGTTTTCTCTCAGCACCATTTTGTTCAAGTTTCTTTTTGGATTTGGAGTGAGATGTCTTGTGAAAGTATAGTAAATTGGACCCCCTTCAGCCATTAGATTGTCTCTGCTTTGCATCTTTTTCTGAAAGAATAGAATAGCCACTAGGCAAGTTTTTAGAGAACTTGTAAGTGTAAGCTCTGAGATACCTAACAGAAAGAAGGCTCTCACAGCAGAAGTCAGTCTTTTTTGAAGGATACACTGAAGTGTCAATGCTGGACACTGGAGGATTTTTTTTTATGGCTATTTTGGAATTAGACTGAAAATCTTTCTTTACCTTTTTATCTCCTCAAAAAACACATTAAAAAAAAAAAAGTTAAAGCCCTGTTAAGTAAATCTATGGTCCTGATTTCTGAGCGCTCTGAAAGCATGTACATGGGGAAGATCATTCCAGTCCTGCCTTTATTATTAAGCTTTATAATATGATATCTATTTCAGAATCAGTGCATGGAGAAAAAAGATTATCTGCCTACTTTAGGTATAGGCTAGTTCTCTGTTTGTTAAGACTAAAGCAAGGATTGTGGTTTTAAATGGCTAACACAAGAGTTTCTACAACACTTGATTTCTCAAGGATTGTAACAGAGGTATACAAGCAATTCTGCTGTGCTCTGCCCAGTGCACAAGTTCCTCGTTATTAGAAGTTCATTTTCTCAGAGATATTGCAAATATCCTTCTCCAGCACACTCTACATGAAAGATGGACTATATAATTGTTTACTGTCCATCTGCCCATGAACTTTTTCTCACATTGCCTTGTGGCTAACTTAGTCTATCTTTTGGCATGTTTTTGATTCCTACTGCTAAATGAGAAGACAACTATCATGTCCATTGTCAGGCCAGTGTTCTGTCCCTTCTCTTTAACTGTATATAGAGACTGTAGTTTGGCATTTTTTTTCAAAATAAGTGATTTTTTTTCCCCCATTTTTTCATTATACTTGCTACCTGCTGGATTGTTTTCTATTAATTTTATAGAACATGGTGGTTGGTTTTTTTTAATTAAGATCAGTGTTGAATAGTACAAGCCAATTATGCTCTGAAAAAAATGGATTAATTTCCCATAACTAGCTCCATGACCAGAAAAAAATAATCCCATGATTTGGAATCATTCTAGATTTATGGTAAAGAAAGAATCAATTATGTAAAGAGACTTCTGCTTTGTGTGCTGAGAATTGGTGTTTGAATTCCAGCGTAACAGCTCTGATAATATTTTTTTCTTTAATTTATTAGTAAATTTTAATTTATTTGATCAAATAAATTTATTTTATTTTTCTTTTAATTGCATTCTACACCTCTGTGGCTCTTGCACCCTGTTTAAGACTTTAATGGATTTTCTAACAGTATATCTTAATGGAACAAGTTAAGGCTGTTAGGTGGTTGATGAACTTCATTGTAAAATGGTTTTTTCTTGGGAGTTTAACGTAAGTCACTTTCAGAATTTTATTTTGATCATTTTGTTGTTTGTTTATGCACAACAATTTTATTTAGCCCCATCTTGTGCTTTGAGGATATTTGTTTTAGGAATTCTTGCCATAGAGTACATGAAAGTAATGCATGTGGTTCTACCATCTCTTTTAATTGGGCAACAGTTTGTTTGTACTGTATGTATTTATGCATTCCCCACCTTTCTTTCAAGTCAAGGCACCAGAACACTAGGCTGTATGCCTCTCTCACCAAAACATTGCCCTTTCTGAACTGTAGTCAGTAGTGTCATATTAGCAATGGATTTAGCTTAGTATGCTTTCCATCTGGTCATGGAATGTGGAACATTTTTGCTGACTGTTCACAAACTGATACAGCGTGCAGCCCACAAATTACAGTGCTGCAACTGATATCATATAATTTATTAACTGGCTTATTATCTAGTTTAACACATTCAAGAAAGGAAACAAATAGAGCTATGGGATCTTTTAACACTTTAAAGTCCTTTGTTTAAATACTTTTACTACACAAGGTGGCTCTGTCACAGTTCTGAACAGATCCCATTCAATACTAATATTATAATGATGCTTATAGTGTGGATAACTGTACCAGGGCCCTGAGCACATCCCGTCTCCTGGAGGTCTGGCTGCCTGGGATCAGGCCAACTTAGAGCTAGCACAACTTGTGGCCTTGAAGGAAAGAGCTAGAAAAAGCTTGAGCAAAGAAAACCCTTCCTTCCCCTGTTAGGTCCCATTAGGCTGATGCTCTTGCCCTCAGTCCATATGACTCCCCTTCCCTTGCAGAGAAGCCTACTTTTGCTGCTCCCTGGCAAACTGTGGGGCTTACCTAAATAGTGGTAGCACGTTAGAGGCAAATGCTACCTTGGACAGGAGACAGCAAACCAAGAAGGTGTTTGTTGCTTCTGCATTTCAGGAGAAGGGACTGAAGTCTGTGAAAGTTAACAGAAGAGTATCTCAGTATCTTCTACCATGCAGCTGTGGTCGAGTCTGGCCTGATGGATTTTGGTGTGGTGCAGCTGTGGATTATATAATGCAAAACTTATCTTCACGATTTAGATGCAGCTGATGTGTGGAAAATACATCACTGAATAAAAGTAATGATTTGCCACTGAAATGTGGTCACATGGGTGTCATCCTCTACCGTGCTCTAAGATTCCATATGGCCTAAGTAATTGGGACAGATGTTAGCTTATCTCCTTCCTCAAATTCTCTATGAAGTAGCACAGGATGGACTGCAAAGGCATTTTTTCTTATTTAAAACTGTCAATGGCCTTTATTCTAACCATCTTATTGTCACTTCTCTAAGCCTATTGCTTCGCTCCTATGTCCTCTTGAGAGATGTTGCTCTTTCTGCTTTACATCTTAGAAATGAAAACATGGGACAGAACATTTCCAATCTACCTATGTGGACTGTGGTCTGTGTGACATATAATAGATTTATCTTTTATTTGAAAAGAAATTCTGTTTTCATGGATGTATAGTTAAAATTTACTTGTGGTTGTCTGTTTAGTATGCTAAAAAAAGTCATTTAAAGCAGTACCAGCAAATATTTTGTGACTAGAACAAAGACTTCTTAATTAAATTACTAGATTAGAGGCTGTTGTTTTAAGAACCACATTATCTTTAATAATCTCCTGTATGCATTATATAAAAAAATGTGGCATAGAGCTAACAGGTTGGGGAAGGATAATATTATTCCTAAAAATTCAGAATGCTTTACGAACCCTTCCCTGGGATGCACTGAAACCTTAAAAAAAGATATGTTGTTTATTGCAAGTTCAGCATTACTTAGTCTTCAAGATAGGTGAGTAATTACAGAAAATTTATAACAGACAGCATATTGCTGTGGAAACATTTGCATTACTTTCCGTTAAAATTAACAACTCACGTACAGTAACTTCGATTGCTCTGTTAGTAAGACATCAGCTTCAAAATACAAACGTGTTTTTAGTCATTCAATCATTTTTACGGGTGAGTTTTAAGGCCCGGTGCTGTATAACCACGTGGTGGCACTGTTGGTTAAATTTGGATTCTGACAACGTTGTCGTGTCAGAGCTCTGCCTTTATTAAAGCTGCTGCCTTCCCGTTACCTCTGTGTGTGAATCTGCCTGCTACCACTTATTTGGGGATAATAAGGGGGCCTGAGTGCAGAGGCAGATGTTGACGGTTACTTCAGAAACAGGTTCAGAGATAGAGAAACTCACACCAAAATAAATGTAGTCCAGACTGATGATTTAGCAGTCCAGGATACAGCTCTCTATGAAGTGTACACAGTATGATGTTGTCAATGATCATTTTAGTTATCTTTTTTTCCCTTAGAACTCATTCTAATAGCAAGTAGTATTGCATCTATCTTTAAAATACATTAATTTAGTTTTGAATGGAGATCAACAAAATAACACCTTTGACTGAGAAATATGTTCATCATCTAACGTGACAAGAACGTAATGTAGCTCAGTGGGAGAAATCCTTTTGGTACTCTATCCATTTAGGATGCCTTAGATATTTTTCCTATTACTATTTCACCATTTAAATTACTACTTAGATTTGCCATGTGCCTGGTTTATGTTTAAAGCTAGCTATTTCAAGGAGAATACAAAGAAACCTGAAGCACCCACAAGACATTCACAACTTGCTGAATAATGAGTGAATCTTTGAGCCTCTGAGATCGCATGTGCTTTAGGAGAGATGAGTGAGTAATAGCAATGCAGCCATCTGGCTGATGGTGGAAGCTTCAAGAGTCTCTACGGGTTTGCACAACTTGTGTCTATTCTTTGTAGTAATAAAAGGCAATATCAGAATCAGTTTGCATAGTCTGTCTCTTTTCAGTGTATTGGTTTGATGTATATTTGCAAGATAGAACATGGAAGAATTCTCATAAAACAGTCAAAGCAAGCAAAGCTAGAAATTTATGTGTAAACACAGCATGGTGTGAAATTACCAATGGACTACTATGCCTGCAGCCAGAAATCTTTGTCTTGGATCAGTAAAAACTAAAATCCGCATGTCCATTTGTTTTCTGCCAGATCAAACGCCTCTGTATGAGACATTTGGTATATTGCTGCAGACAAAGATTTTTCTTTTTTTTTTCCTTAATTTTAAAATCATGGTAACATATTTTCAATGCAGTTACATTAAACCAATAATATTTCTATGAATTTTACTTGCTGTGTTATAGTTTTCTGTATTTATATTTACATCCATCAGACTTTAGATTTTCCATAAAATTGCAAATTCAAAGCATTAGCTATGCTTATGTTAGAGAGTTCTGACAGTACAATTAATAACATGAAGTTACAACTTGACATGGTAAGTAAGTTTATATCAGATACTGTGCTCATACAAAAACATATGTACTGACCCTTTAAATTTTATATTCACTGTTAGTAGTAGAGTTACTCTTGTAACTGATCTTGTTTGTATACTTTGGCCCTCATCCTGATATCAAATCAGTGTGACTCCATTTGTCTTGCTGGTATTGTTTTGGGTTTATATTAACATAACATGAGCTGACTTACCCTATTTATCATTGTAGAACAATGGGCAGCTAATTTATTAGCAGTTCAAGACACAATACCCAAAACAAATTTCTAGGAACTGGAAAGCCCTTGCATTCTTTTACATGTCATTTTATTCCCTTAAAGACGGCGAACTTATTTTCCTAATAACAGGTTCACTACTGTGAGAGGATTTAAAATCTTTTAAGGGAATAAAGCCACATACAGGTAAACAATGCAAATACATATCACATGCAGAATGAACTTTGATATATGCTAGTTGAAAGGTGGTATACAAACTAATTTACACCTCAAACCAGTTTACAGTGTAAAACCGGAGCAGTTCATAGCCCAGTAAATATGATTCTGCCACTGCTGGGGGCAGGCATCAGGCTGTGGCAGATCCCAGGGGGTGGCTGGGCTGCCCTTCACTGGAGCGGGGCTGAGCTGGGTTTCCCAGGCGCCCCGTGGCCAAGTGCCCATTGCCCAGCCTGTCTGAGCTCCAGCTCTGTGAGTGCCGCCAGGAAGGGGCTGGCAGCCCCAGGCAGTGCCTGCCGGACAAACGGCCCCTGGGGACACTGGGGGGCTGCAGGGCAGCTTTCATCCCCTCCCTTGGAGCAGGGGGAAGGGAGCAGGTGGGCAATGGGAAAATGTATAAAAAGAAATCCAACAGGACCCCCAGCACTGAGGAGGAAGGGAGCTCACCACCAGCATCAGCTCCTTCTGGTGAAAACCTCAGGGTGTTGGTGACTTCTTGGCTCCAGCCCCTCTTGCCCCCATTCTTCTTGAGGAGGATTTCGGTGCTGACTATAAGATCCAGAGGGACACTGAAAGCATGACCCTAACTTTAGAGGTAGGTACTAGGACGGGGGCTGGTTTTTTGCATAACAGTTTAAGCTGTATTATTAATTAGGCTTTTCTGTATTCTGGTAATTTGGATTGTTGAAGTAGTAACACATTAGTTGGGTTAGCAATATATTCTTGATTCTATGTACATGATCTGTTACCTTTTGGCTGTAACAGAACTTTGGTATAACAAGTTGAACCAAAATTAGAAATTTACTGCAATTATAAAGATTCATTCATTTTTCCTCTCATGACAGAGTGCTGCAAATGTTTGATATGCAGCCATCTCCCTGAGGCTATGGTGCGTCCCTGGTGAAGTTTCAACATCAACTATTTTCACAGGCCAAACTGAAGAACTTAACTTGCCCATACAGTTATACTTCAAACAGGTCCTTAAAAGTAACATCAGAAATTTGCAAGTATTTATTTTTTCCAACAATTTTTCATTCAGTTAGGATTTCAGTAGAAGTGTACATGTGATACCTAATGACCAGATGCTGTAAAACACATAGCATGGTCATGAAAGTCAAAATGCAGGTCTCTCACAAGTGTTTAACAAGTAGGCTACGTATCTTTGTACCCACTTGTCATGTCTTTCAGACCTCATGCAAAAAAAAATTCCTTCATGGTGGCATATCTGCAAGAGGAAGGAACTGGAGTGAGCCTCCTTCTTAGCCTTCTAGACTGTTGAACAATGTATCTTCATGTTGATAGTTTAATATGGATTGTTTGGGAGGAGGCAATTTCAGATAGAGGGTTTCTCATTGGCGCACGCATAAACCACGCATGTATACATGGCTGGTCACACTGATCACTACAGACAGAAAACACAGCACTGAGCACAAGCACAAACTGCACCAATGGCCTCACCCTGTTCCTCTCTCTGTCTGACCAGGATGACGTTCTGTTATTGGGAAATATATCCGTATGTACAACATGTATCCCTCCCATAGCTGGACTTAGATACGTGGTCCATCCAGTAGCTGCCCCTGGATCCTTGCTCTCCCCAGTAGGTGCCACCAGAACATTCAAGCCCCCAGGGTCTGCAGCCCTATTCCAGCTGCTGGTGCAGACATCATTTACACACCGATACACAGACACTGTGGATTCCTCCAGTAATTCAGCTTAGACACTCAGTCTATCCAGTGACTGGCCCTTGAATCCTCTTGTCTCCAGTTCCTTCCTGCACAGAGAGGCACACACATCGATTGGGTCTCCCAGTCTATCCCCAGACTCCACAGTCTGGGACCTTCTGGTCCCTCCAGTAGCTCATTTCTTCAGCCATCTCACTCCCAGAGACACCATACATAGCTGGCTCCCAAGCCACTTCACTTTTGCCCCAGCTAGCCTGGCTTGGTATTGGCTGGTAAACACACAGACGTGAATATCTTCACTCATACCAGTTGCCAGCACCACACACATATGGGACCCTATGACCCACAGTCCAACTCCAGTTTCTGGCACCCAGACTGCTGTGCGTACATGTACACACAGAACAGAAAGGCCCTCACTGAGGGAAATAATTAGAAATGGAGTATAACGCAAAGATAGGACAGACTGCACTCATCAGGCACAGGACATAGCCAGAAGAGTGAATTAACCAACAACCCGTTTACTCACATCCAGTTCCTTTTATCACCTAATCCATCTATTTCCCCATGCTTCTTCCTCCCTGAGTTATCCGGATTGCTCCCTTTCCCTGCCTTTGCTTTCTCCAATAAACACAGAATCATAAAGTGGTTTGGGTTGGAAGGAACCTTTAAAGACCGTCTGTTCCAGCCACCCTGCTGTGGGTTTTTCCAGCACAACTGAAACAAAAGGGGTTATTCTAAGTGACCATTGTTATCCAATCTTATTTAGAATGTCATTGTTTTCTGCAGTGTAAGGTAAGGCTGATTCCCTAGGATATTCCCAAGCAAAAGAAGAAAAGGAAGTGAAGAACCTACTTTAAGTGTTGATAAGTTGATTGTGAATTTCTGTCTCCAGGTATGAATATCTGTTTCCAAATATATCCTACTCCTTATACTTTGTGTAAGCCCGGAAAATCAAACAGAATTTGTCAGGCTCAGAGAACTTTATTATTTTGTTTGGCTTCTTTTTTTAAGGCTTGCAAAGTCAGTTGCAAAACTGCAAATAAATTTCTCATTTAATTACATATGTAATTAAACAGCAATATTATTACTTTGATTTGTTAATTTTTTGATTGTCTTGCCAGCATTCCATGAAAACACAACCCTTAAAGGGGCAAAAATTACTTGTAGTTAACAACACATAGCATCTGCAAAGCAATATAGCAAACAGGAGTAAAAGAGAGAGGCTGGAGATGAGACCAGCTGTTCTGTGATTTGCATTTTTAGATAAACTGTACACTGAAGTGGGAGAGTGGTCTTTTTAAATGACCATGATAAAACTCAGCACCATTCTGTCTATGGTTAATGCTGAGAAGCAAGAAATGAACAGACTAAATTAAGTTCTGAGAGCAGCAATAGAAGGCTGGAGAGGAATGGTTTATGGAGAAAAATAAAAAAATAAAACGTGACCGTTTAACTTGGAATGAGGTGGCAAGAAAAAGAAAAGTTAAATCCTGTCAGCTAGCTATTTAGTTGATAATTTAATTGAGAATTTCAGTAAGTGTTTGATAAGTAAGAACATTTGAAGACAAGAATAGATGTAAGAAAATAAAATCACTCATGACAGACTATAGCCCTTTTAAATTATGGTCATAACTCCTGTCATCCTGACTGATATATCAGTATTGCAGGACATGTGGTGCTTGATAACCATCATACAGTTTGGCAAAAAAAGAAAAAGGTTTTTCTTTAATTTCTGTCACAGGTTAGCATTTGGCAAGAAACAAATTGATGACAGAAACTGATTGAGCCATTTCAGCCTACTGTCAAAAGATCCCCCAAAATTCCTGTCTCTGTCAAGCTTTACACATACTTTCCTTTTCTCACAAATACCTTAAAATATCTTCCTCCTGGGCATGTCTTTCTATGTACTGTCACTCCCATAGTTCTTCCCCTTATCCAAATATTGATGGTCCTTCTCTCAACTAGTGGCTGTAGCCATTTATGAGGTCTACTTTTGGTTCAGAAGAGTCATATGCTCTACCCAGTGCATGTGTTGTTTCTGTTGCCTACTGTCTATACTGGACAGTGTGTACATGTGTTAAAACAATATGCAGTCACGATGAATAGATGAAGTTACTCTGATCCTGACCATGTTATTTTCCCCAAGTTTAACATTTCTTATTTAGCCTATCTGCTCAGAAATTGTACTGTATTTTTCCTATTTGATTTCCTCTTCTTTTAAATAAAATACATTTTCTTGTCTCAATAGGCATGCATCCAACAACATCCAGTGAAAAGACCTATGGCAGCACCAGTTTCTTCCTGTAGTTTAGCTGCATTTTGATCATTTTTCATAGTGCTATTTTTATGATTTATTATTTTTTGTTGTCTATGATTAACAAAAATATAACTATCTTTTTTTAGATTTCATATAATCGCTTAGGTTTTTTATGGATGCTTATTTTGAAGACCCTTCTCTTTCCATATTTTTTCCTTATAGTATGCTACTCTGGTTTAAGTGGGTTTCACCTTTACTTTTCTATCTTTTATTTAAATTCTCAGTCCACAATGGGGGTCTTTCCATTAGTTTCAATCAGCTTTAGACTGAATAGTAATAGTAATGTTAACAGGTATAGAAAGTTTTGGGAGGGTTTAAGTTGGCATTTTGTTGTTGTTGTTGTTAATAGAAACATAGTCACTTTTTCTATTTAAGATTATCCATTTTGCATTGCAGGCACTATGTAAGATCCTAAAAAGAAATTGAGGGTAAAGGAAAAGTAAGTATGGAGGCATTCACAACATGAGCAGTCAGTTCACACGTGGTATATCTCTCCTGTCTTCCACAGTCAGACATCGAAACCAGTTCCAGTTCAACATTTCCACAGCAATTTTAAGTATCCTCTGAGGACATAGGCGCCTTCTGCACTTCTCCTTTCACGACAGAGATTGGCCAGGAACAACATACGCTCTGGAGTAAAAGAGCTGAATTCATCAATGCCCATTTCCTTCTCAGAGGAAATTGACCATGTCAGGTATATTCAGCTAAACATAACAGATTAATTTTCTGGTGTTATAAAGTAATGCAATATATATTCTAGTAATATAAAAAAATTTTTATGTAGAATATGTTTTTTCTAACTTTATTTTTTCCTGTCTTCATATGTCTGCAAGCTAGTCTCCATGCTGTTGTCTTATATGTCAGGGTACATGACAAAGGGTTCTGAATCCTTCTCATACTGGATAATGCCTTTAATTTTCCTAAGGGGCAAATAAGATTTTAAATCAGAATTGATTTTTTGTTGTTGTTGCTTGTTGTTAAAAATTACAATTATTAATAAAACAACTTTTATGTCAGTCTTAACAAGAATCATCATATCTATTTCCATTCCTATTACAAACGTGGTGCACAACACGCAAGGTAATTTTAATGAAGTCCAGGCAAAGCATGTCTCGTTAGAAAACAGAACAAAACAAAACAAAAATCCTCAGAACAATGTAACAGTTAGTAATATAAAAAATCAAGGATGAAAGAAAACTGGCAGCTGATCAGTTTGAGATGGTTATGGTATACAAATAACCAAAAAATTATTATAGGACTTTTCAAAAGTGTTTGGAATAATCTCTTCTTTCTGAGTTCAAGAGGACAAAATCTGTTTGACAGTGAATAACTTCTAAATGACAGCTTTGAGGGACAGTATAAAACAGTTTATTTTTTTAATGTTAGTTATGTACAGACTACACACACACACACATCATTTTGCAAAACACAGCAACACATTTACATTATTAGGGATTAAATTCTATGAGATTCTGTATACCTTTTGCTCCCACAAAGTTGCAAGTCATAGAAGGTATTTGACATCAGTTAAATCTGTGTCCTCAAAACATGTTAAGTAGGCTACGTACTGACACCTGCACTTCTAAATAGCAATTCATTCCTAAAAATAGGTCACAGTGAGTATGAATGTCAGCAGATCTAGTTCATATTAATCAACCTATTCCAACTGTAAAGACATTTCCATGTAATGCTCTAAAAGTATGCAGAAAAAGAAACGAACAAAACTGGCAGGGTGATGATACTGAAATAGAGACTCGACCAAGTAAGTCATAATCTAATGCATGACAGTTTCTGTAAAATTCTCTGATATGTCAAATGAATAAAAAAATGGCATAGGGTGGAAATAGCAGCCAGAAACTGGAAATATTTTTACTACCCAAGCATGAAGCTTTACAGAAACCTAGGGGAAGCTGCTGGAAGGTTCTCTCACAAGTCAGCAGTTTATTCCAGCAGTTTTCTCTCTCCTGGACTTTGCTTATTTGATCAAGACAAGTTATTCTGTGGATGCAATCAATATTCATAAGATTATGTGAGTTTATTTCTACTCCACTAGTGAAGATATGCTTATTCTCTTATATACTTAACCGAGAACTTCTGCAGCTAAACTGTAGTCTGTATTGATCATATATATATATACACACACACACACACACATATACCTATTTGTTTCCATTTTTCTTTCAGCTATGCAAGAAGCAATATTATAAGTATTTATAATAATTATAGCTCCTGGGAATATGATGGAAGGATAAAACAGCTGTAGAAAACAGTGGTAAGTTTTTCTGGCTAAATAATCCTATGAGTGATCCTCAGTCTTTCAATGGAGATTTACAGTACAGTTATCTTTCTCTGCTTGCTCGTTAGCTAACTTGCCATTGGACTCCTATTGTTGTGTTTTCCGCTGTAAATATGTCAGAACAGACATTTAATTTTCTTCTTCTTGACCCTCTTTTTAAGTTTTGTCATATTATATCATTTGTTGATAGCAATTTGTATAATCTAAGACTTTTATTTATTTTCCCCTTTTGTACATATGTACAAGGAAAAAGAAACATTTTGTGTTCATATTCTAATATCACTGGATTTGCTGTCAGTTTTTACTACACTGTTTATGTTCCTCATCAAAACTGAAGCTCTTGAATTTTCAGTAAAAGTAAAGCTTTTATTTATTTTCACCTTGGCCTCTTTTCTATCCTCTAGCTCCTTTTTTTTTTTTTCCAAATTTCACATGGAAGTCTCCCTTATATTTTACAAGTCTGAGTTTCTATGTTGCTCTTTCGCTTATATCATAAATAACGTTCATGATACCAAATATCTTGTTCAAAGATCCAAAAAGACATTAGTGGAATCCTGAAGATGACATGAATCTCATCAATGAACTAGGTCAGGCAGAAGTGACTATGTTACCAACAAAGGCAAATGAACATAGATTACCAAAACTGGTGTGAGCATGTACTCTTAGCGATAGTCTTTTTACCAGTAGTTCTAGTACCACTAATCAGTACAGTAATTTGTATGAATCTACGTTTGGCTAAAACTGGTTACTTTCAATATACTCCTCAAGGTGCCTTTTAATGGCAGGGTTTTGTTTTTTCATCTAAAATAGCTGGCAGCAGGCTCATCTCCTAAGAAACTTTATGATTTTTTTTTTCCCAATACATAGACAAACTTTCTGTTTTTAATGGAAGGACAATAGATTCAGAACCTGCTCCTCTCAGAATAATTACCCTAAGAACACTTTTCACTATCTTTTGTAAAACAACAGGAAAATAAGCAACAATAACCACAATCTTTCTTTAGTTTGCAAAGGTTAATAGGTGTTTATATATCCAATTTTCCATTCCAAAGGACAACAAAAGGCATCTTTGATCGTTTTAGAAGCTATGCAAATACTTAAACCTGTCAAAGGAAGGATCCGCTTGCTCAGAATTTATAGTTTATGGGCAAGAATAAAAGCCTGAGTATGTCCTTACAAGAAACTCTCACTCCCTGTACCCACATGTCTTTTTTTTTTTTGCTAGACAGAAAACACCAGTCTCCAAATACAGATAGTATTATGAAAGCTACAAAGAAAAATCTTCCTGCAATAGGGTAATAGCCATGAAACAATAGCAAAAAAGTTACACATTTAGCCTGGACAGTGAACATTTTCCTTTCTTTGTACACAAAATATTTTTCTTCGTATTGTGGTGCTCTCACCTGTAATTGATATATATTGTGTTTCACCAAATAACCAATTATGCTGATAAGGTAAATGTTAAACTGAGGTTTTGAAGGAAATGACTGTCCTACTGGGATAGGTTTGTTGTACAAAGTCACATACCCACCAAAACTCTTTTCTCTCCTTCACTTAAATGAAGCCTTCAGTTTATATTAGCTGTCTCAAATCTTTTCTATAAACTTAAAATGATTAATCTTGTAATGCCCTATTTTTGAGAGTTTTAGTATACAGTGATGATACTTATGCATATTGAATTATGAAGAATATCTAATTTCTAACGTTAACAAACTCTAATTCTTTTCTAAACAGTCTCATTTTGATTAATACAGTACCTCTATACAAATATCTAATCAAGACTCAAGTGATTATATAGTTAAAATGAACAAATTATTTTTATTATATAGTAGTTAAAATTTAACTCATTTATTAATCTATTTGTTTTTCAATGTTCTTATTTTTCAGAAATCAGAAAGATAACTGTTGCTGTGACACTAATATGCTTATTGTCTATGTGACTATTAGGTGCTCGCTAAGTTCATGTAGGCCTACAAAGCTCACGGTAATTTTGTCTTTTTGTTTTCTACATCTAAAGTCTGCTATTTAAAGGTTACGTGCCTGAACAGGTCGCATAAGAATGACATGTTCAGGACCTCTGAATAGCACCATATTGGTGTCTCATTCTCCAAATGAAGGAAATAGGGAGAGTAATAGAAATTTGTCTAGACCCTAACTAACTTATGGTTAATAAGTTCCAAATTCCAGCAAAGACCTGCAAAAATCTCTCATGTTTTCCAACTGGTAATATGACTGACAGTAATAAATCATGAGTGTTCCTAGGTACCTCCATTTTGGACTGCCCAAACATCAAAGCATGGCACTAGAAACTGAAAAGCTCTTAATCACTGCTTACTCTGGGAAGTTAAGAGAATTTTAGTTCTCCATCTCAGTCATTCTGTGTACAGAATAATACAATCTCACAACATTAGAGTCATCTTAGTCCTCTTAGAGGTAAGAAATACTTATCCTGACAATCGCTAGGTCTGATTAAGCAATCAGATGCTGCAGTAATTAACTTTCTGTGGAATTTAGCTAATGTTCAATAGATTTGCATTTATGAATATATGCATTGTGACTTATTCCATGTGTTTTGAATTGGATTACATTTCTTTTAAGTCTTTTACATTGAAGCAATATATACTAAAATATTTGAAAAATATGAGGCACTGAGGGAAAAAGGGTATGAATCCCAGACACTATGCTGAAGCAAACACACTAATAAAGGCATTTAAGAAGAAAAAAAAAATTCTATTCTTTACTTACAGTAAAAGACATATAGCACCACACTTTACTATGAGTTCCATCCATCACATCATCATTTTTTTAGACATAATTTCTTAAACAATCTATAGGGATTTATGCTTTGACATCAGAAATATAATATAGCTTATTCTTTGCATATCAGAGCTTTACAGAAACATAAAAGTATGGTCTGTACCATGCTCATAAAAGTAGTTGTATTGACTGCATAAAAATATCCACATGAGTAAAGTAGGCATTAAGCATCTTCCCTACAGCAGAGAACTTTGGTGGCAGACAGGTGAGATGGTCAAGAAAAAAGACCTTCTAAAGATAAATTTTGTTTTAAAATTGATTGATTCAGAGTATACATGCGTGTGTATTTGCATGTGTGACTATGCGTGTATAGATACACATTCATAAACAAAATACAGTAAAGATCTGTTAGTCTCAAGTTACATCATCTGGAAATAGATCACAAAATAGGTGAAGATGACAGAGCTGTATTCCCAAGACAAGAATCCTGTTTGTTTTGTTGCAATGAAGTTGAAGAGGAATTGAAATAAAATCCCTCCATCCTGAGCATATTTTTAAGCATTTCTTGTGACTACACATCCATCTATGTAATGACTGATATTGTAAGATGGATAAGATATTACAGTTCACACTTACATTCATGGGCTAAATTTAGTAATGATTGCACAAGTGTAATTAAAGGAAATTAGGTCTGATATTACTAAAAGGCCCTGACTAACCAGTCAGGTTATATAATTTTGCATTACTTTAAGAGAAAACATGCATGAAAAAGTAGGACTTAAAAAGCTCTTAAAGTGCTTTAAAATCTATCCAGTGTTAAGACAATTACAGATAGTCTTTCTGAGTGACTTATGGAATTCACAGAAGAGCATGGCATCAGTAGAAAATCAGCCAATAACATAAAAGTTGATTTCAATTTCCATTTTATGGTCTCATTAGTTAAAACACTGAGTGATATAAAAGTTATTTGGATTTATCTCCCACTTTAGAAAGCCATGTTGTCTCGTCCCACTCGGTGGGTTGCGAGAGGGGCGAATCTTTTCGATTCCCCGACTGTTTGAGTACCGACAAAAGCCGATCTCTGCTCGGCAGAGCCGCGTGGTCGGCAGAGTCACGACAGTGACCCAGAGGAACAGGCTGGCCAGCAACTTTATTAACTGGCGAATTCCACAAACGGACAGACTTAACGAACTGGCGAGCTCAATGAACGAACAGAGGCGATTTGGCAATGGAGCTATTTTCCGGGCAACCCGTCACAATTTATCCCAAACTTGCATAAGAGTAGAGGGAGAGAGAAGCGAGAAAAAGAAAGGAAAACAGAGGAGGAAAGAGAAAGAAAAAGAAAAAGTATCACCACCCTTGGATCCCGCGATGATGATGACAGACGTAACAAACCTCCAGTGGTGAGCTCGCGCGCGCGCTTCCGGGGGGGGGGGTGGTGTCATGTCTTTTATAAGCTAATCCCCGCCTCCAGGCACGCCCCTTCAGGACTTACATGGTTCTTGTTCTAGAAAGTTCTCAGTCTTCTGCGCAGGCGCTGGGGGAGGGGGGTGGTCACGAGGGGTCTCTGGGGCGGTCACAAGCCCCTTCCTCAGATCAGCTCTGTGTGACCTCTGGCCGTACGGGGTCAGGTCCGGCAGAACCCGGAACCGCGCATCCTCCGACGCGCTCTCCACGTCCCGCTCCCGCTCTGCCCCGCCCCGTGCTCGCCGACCTGCCGTCGCCATGCAAATAGCGCCTCAAGTCGCCACAATGTTTGAGACATTAACTCTTTCAGCCTCTCACACATGTGCTACATGAATCTCATACCATGAACTACTTATTTAAGACCTCATAAGCTGAAACATGCTGGTTCTTTAGAGCGTTCTCATTGAAGTGAAATCAAGTCATATGTTGGATCTATACAAGTATCTACATAACACAAAGTTATATCCAAGAATATTCAAATAATTGGTTAAGGATAGTAAAATTAAGAAATGAAGTGGTAAAGGAAGAAAATAATTGTCAGGTCCTTAAGTGCACTAGTAAGCCTTAATGACCCTAACCAGCCTCAACTGGGGCCTCCACACTGATCCATGGACGAGGAGGGCTAATTAGGCTCAGTTCTGGGGCATTTGGTTCTGGTCTGAGCTATATTGGAGGACAG
Source organism: Mycteria americana (assembly GCF_035582795.1). NCBI lineage: Eukaryota > Metazoa > Chordata > Aves > Ciconiiformes > Ciconiidae > Mycteria > Mycteria americana. Next base: position 113,497,682 of record NC_134365.1, read on the forward strand.
CTGATGTCCATCTCAGCTACAGATGTGATTATGCCCAGTCATGGAGCCCCTTGATCTGCAGCCTGGCTTTACCTCAGCCCTTCTTCATCGCTATGGATATACCCAGCAATCACTAGATTGACCTTCAACCTGTCCCAGCCAAAACCATCACAATGAGCAAGAGAATTGTTGCTTAGATATTTAATCAGCCAAGACATTTTAAAGAACACTCACAGATATTTTAGAAACAGCTTCCATAGTCACAGGAAATGGGTAAAAAAGCCTGATAGTATTGTTATCACATCTATATTAGATACAAAAGAAACTTTTCAATTATTTTAAGGGCCCTGAGGTTCCCCCCTCCTGGGGAGTCTGGCTGTTTGGGAGTTTGGCTCAGGGCCTGTTTAGAGATAGGACAACTGAGAGTAGTCTCTTTCCTCCAGCGACTGAGGGGTGGCCTCTGTACTGATTCTACTGAGAGAAATACCTAATACCTAAACTAGGGACTTCAGAACTAGTAACCTGGTAAATATACTTTAGAAAGGGGAATTTCTTCAGAAAGTTCAGACTCCTCAGCACTTGAATATGATTTTTATGGTAGGATCATTGGATTTTGTACTTTATACAATTATAATGTCTGATGTATGTGGTGGTTATAACGGTAATAAGCTTAGCTCTGTAAAGGCTTACATCATTTCTCTGTCTTTACTGATCTTATAGTGGGTTTTTTTGAAGCTTGTCTTAGTTTGTGAATAATATTTTGAACAATATTTAGCTGGGCATTTGTTCTCCTTTTCACATTCTTTCTGAAACAGATTTTTTTTCTGAAGCTAACCCTCTGACTTTGACAGGCCCAATTGCTTTTGTTACAGGCCTTTGGTATTGGATTTCAGGGCCTTAATGGACAGGAAAAGAGGACTTTAATGAAAATCGCAATGGGGTACATCTTACAGCCTTTCCGAATGGTGATAGATGTCTATGAAGTTATGAGCATTAGGGGTTTCTGACAAAGTCCATCAAGATGTTTTCCTGACAAGATGATCACATTTTTTGGAAGCCTTTCATGTTCTGGCAGAGGTTATTCTATTGATATTCTTTATCTATGTATTTATCAATTAATTATCTGTTCCATCATCATTGTTCACCCAGTTGTTTGAAATCTTTTTCTTTAAGTCATCATTCTGTAAAAAGGCAGGTTCTTGGCAGTACATTCTCTGAACTACTACATGTCTGTTCTGTAGTTAAAAAGTTACCATAAGAAAATATGAAGTAGTCCTCTCATAATTCCCACCATTGCTCTTAAAATTCAAACTTCAATAGAGAGTCGACTCTAACCTAAGTCTTTAATAAGCAACAGTGTTTTCTCTCTCTTCTAACCAGTTTAGGCACCCAGCCTCAGTAGCTAATCTCTGCAGTCTAGTCAGCTGGGAAAATAAGTACTATTGGCAGGTGCACATAAGTAATGCTCCTTCTTTGTACTGATCTTACAGATATAAACTCTCCCTCTAGAGGAGGTCTGGTGGGGTGATGGGAAACAAAATAAAACATTGACAACTTGTTTTGGCCCCTGAAGTTGGAACAAACAATATAACCCATTTAAAGTGTGAACTGAGTCCTATCTTCCCTATCATTGACTTACCCCCTTGACTAAACTGTAATTCATTGTTGTTAAGATAGTAACATTATTTGAAAACCATTTCAAGGAAGTTTTTAAAAAGCCAAAGAAAATCAAAATCTTTCTAGGAGCAATGTTTCTGTTTTCTTTTTAATTGTGCAGAATTGTTTAAAGAAAGGAATTTATCTCATTTGTGCTTAGCTTAGATAAAAACATGCTCTTCAAAGCTAGATATTTAGTCAACATTTGAGGCTGAGCAAGAGCATATTATGAACTTAATTTTGCTTTAATGTTACTGAGAAACCTTAGAAAGGTAGCTTGCAAATGCTTATTGTTATCTTCTATATTTAGGGAAAAATAGTATGAGCAGACTTAGGAAATACTATTGTTGGAAATTTTGTTGAAAAAGACTAATTGCTGCTGGAAAAACTAGCAACCTCGGCAAAGTTGGACTTGGGATAATTTATGAACATGCAATCTGGGGAAGAACATAAAGGCTTCATTTTACTATATTTTGATAGAGACAATTAGAGCTATACAGCAGTAGTTCAAAATAATGTTTTTGACTTATACTAGGGTTTGTGCCAAATTCTCTTATCATAGACCTGCTGGCAGAGGGAGTTCATATGGTCAGTGAGCTTGTGCTTCTTATCATGCCAGATGCCAGCTGTGGCTGCTGAAAAGGAAGTGGCAGTAGTTGAGACATACCACAGGAGAGAGAAATATTTCTTGCAGGCAAATTTGACTAGCAGATATTATCTATACTTTATAGTCATTAAGGAGCTCTGCAAACAACATCTGCCCTCCTCCAAGGCTGCATAACTTCTGGTGTGGGAGCTAGTGCTGGGATCAGAGAAGGAGACTCCAGCAGAGGAGCTGTTATGTAGATAAGCAGGCAGCCTTAGCTGTGCTACTCCCACGCCGTTATGGTTGGGCACTGAATAAAACCTACCAGAGTCTGGCAGGAACTTCTGAAAAGTACTTTGTTATGGCAGAGACAGGAAAATATATTTGACAGTGTTTTATAAAAGTGTCAGGATCAAACTAATGAGATTTACTTTTTTGAATCAGTTTATTATTATTAATAATGGAGCATCATCAATTAATTTAAAATTCTACCCTGATTGAGAAAACAACCTAGATTACTTTTCAGGAGGGTTTTTGCCATTTGCTATATCAAATAAAGCTAGTAGAATAATAAATCTCCTCCAGACTGTTGCTTTACACTTACCATTATCTGATACTTAATCTGTAGCGCAGATGTGCAGCCAAAATATAAAGTCCTGTCTTGTTGAGATAGAATCAATAATATTTTGAAATACTTTGAAAAGTATTTAACTCATGTATTTCCTGAGGATTTAAATCCTTTGAATTAATTTAATTCTTTGAATACCAAAAATTAGAAATTTTGTTTTCCTGCTTCTAATTTAAATTTCCTACTAGGCTTTCACGACTTTCCTACCAGGGATCATGACTAACGTAATTCTGAGATGCAATTGTCAAATGTTTTGATACAGTATCCACAACAAAGCATATGAAAATAATCAAACAGCTAAACAACTTTTTAAAAAGTTTCTTCAATTGCCCTAGTGGTGTTTTTCCATTCAGAAAAAAAAAGTAATGTTTTCTCCTACATATCCCACTAAGTGAGACTTGCTTATATGTAAAACTTGGAAAAAAAATTATCTAAGCAGATAAACAAAAAGCAGAATTTTGTTTAGGAAAAATAAACAAGTCCCTTAAAGAAACTGCAATGCCAAATTGACATACTATGTTTCTCTTCTGAAAAAAAGAATGCAGATAGAAGTGTGTCTTATAGAAAAAAAAGTCATGTCCTAAAGAACACAGTAAAAATCTGGAGCTGGTAGAGGACACAAACAAATTTGATTTAAGAATTCCATCACATGGAGAGCAGAAAATATGAAACACTTTAATGTAAACTCAGTCTCTTCCAAAAGCCTAATCATCTTATGGCTGATTTATTTTTGAAAAATGCAGGATGTATGTTCTTGCTTTAAAGAAAATGTACTTAATGCAAGTCTGCTTTAATGACCTATGTATGGTTTTACTCTTTGAATCCAACAAGGACTCAATATTTTGCAAAACAAAATTCACGTCTTTATTATTAATAATTTTAAAAAGCCAAAAAGCTAATTATTTGTTATTTAAAATAATTGTTACTCTCTGATTCACCTTGTTTAATCAGGCAAACAGGGTAGAAGGTGTCTATTTCACTAAACTCAAATTTTTTTTCAAGTCACTTTATTGTTTTATGTGAAATGTAGCTTTTTCTTTGGCTCGTTGAGGAAGAAACTGAAAGTACATTTGTATATCTTTATTTATTGAAGTGGATTCTCCGTGCTACTTGAAGTGACTTAGAGGTTGGAATATATAAAATGAGAATGGAAACCCCACAGTGCAAATAGAACTTCCTTTTTGAATATGTGCTTTCAAAGTCTTCATGCCAAATGCATGCCTGGTATAAATCAATTTCAGTAGCATTATACCAGGGAAGAATTCAGATTTTCCTCTCTGTGCCAGTGACCCACTGGTAATATCAATCTATCTGCCATGCTACTTTCAATTTTGTTTTACTCACATTTACAGAATTAGTTACAATTTATGGCAGAAAGTAGTAAGACAGCTTTTTTTTTTTTTTTTTCCAATACCTTCAGGAGTGAATGCAGTGTGAATGAATTGCACCTTTTATTTATTATTTTTCTCAAGATAGATGGAGCAGGTGTAAAGGAATTAATGAAGCAACTACCAAATTGCAAGGGTCATCGGTGTGTAGAAAGCTATAAATTAGCTACTTCTTATGGGAAATTACCTTCTACCTTTAAGGTGTTGCCATTTATAAATTCTTGTTAAACTCCTGGGAAATAGCAGTTTGAAAGTTCAGAAAAGAAAATGTTGAAATCCTTTTTTATTTGCAGATTTTTCAGAAAAAAATGTCTGGAAGAGCTTGTAATATAATAATAAACATTTAATGGAAACTACATAGACCTAAATTTCTTTTTGCATTTAGAAAAGTTGGCTGAAATATACATACTAAAATCCATTTTGTATAAACAAGCTAAATCTATGATCATTGGAGACCAGTTTGCTACCAGAAGTATGTAAATCTGCCAAATCATAATACTTCTTGTAAGATCCTTTCTTACTGTCTTTAAACAGGTAGCTACAAAGATTTTTTTTATATAGGTAGAATAGAGGATCATGAAAATTCTTTAATTATATAACTGTTACATAATTCTTCAGGATTTTCTTGAGGAACAATGGTGGCATGCATACATTTATGAGAAAAACTCTAGCTCTGCTACTGCATTATATGGTGTCATGGTTTAACCCCAGCTGGCAACTGAACTCCACACAGCCACTCGCTTGCTCCCCCCACAGTGGGATGGGGGAGAGAATCAGAAGAGTAAAAGGGAGAAAACTTGTGGGTTGAGATAAAGACAGTTTAATAGGGAAAGCAAAAGCCGCACAAGCAAAGCAAAGCAAGGAATTCAGTCACTACTTCCCATGGGCAGGCAGGTGTTCAGCCATCTCCAGGAAAGCAGGGCTCCATCACGTATTAACAGTTACTTGGAAGACAAACGCCATCACTCCAAAAGTCCCCCCCTTCCTTCTTCTTCCCCCACCTTTATATTGCTGAGCATGATGTCATATGGTATGGAATAGCCCTTTGGTCAGCTGGGGTCAGCTGTCCTGGCTGTGTCCCCTCCCAGCTCCTTGTGCCCCCCCAGCCTACTCACTGGTGGGGTGGGGTGAGGAGCAGAAAAGGCCTTGACTCTGTGTAAGCACTGCTCAGCAGTAACAAAACCATCCCTGTGTTATCAACACTGTTTCCAGCACAAATCCAAAACATAGCCCCATACTAGCTACTATGAAGAAAATTAACTCTACCCCAGCCAAAACCAGCACATACGGCAAACCTAGATTGCTAAGAATAAGCTCCTAAAAAGCAATGAAACATGTAACCGTAGTGTACTGGTATCTTTTGGTAACTGACCTGAGAAATATCACAGTATTCTTGGAGCTGAAAGAGTAGTTTCAGCTTGTGTCATTTTATGTGGCAAAAGGAGTCTCATAAATATGAAAGTTTGAAACACTATCCTCAAGAACTCTCTTTACTTCTATTACTATTCTTAAGCAGATCTTCAGTTGATGGACAGTTGATTAAAAAATCAGTTCTATAAATAATTTTAACATGCATAATTTTGAGCATTTGTTTTAGTCTTTTTTTTGAAAATGGACACTTGACATAACACTATAACAACAGGAAAACATGCAATTGTAAAGAGGAGGAAAATGCACATTCTGTATTTCAGTAGTCAAGAGGAGGCTTGAGACTATTTTTCCTATCCGTTATTATCAAAGTCAGTCAAGTCAGAGAATGTATTTCGTATATTCTGCAAACTTGGGGGAGCAGTTTGTAAATGTTTGCCCCAATGCTACTTTTAAAGATTCTACCAGAGCCTTCTTCCTTGGTAGTTGGAAGCTCCTTTCAAATTTAGCAGGGTTTTTTTGCCCTTTGGTTTAACAAGCTTTTTATTCTCTAGTGTTGATCTCCTCCTCGTTTCCAAAAATGTATTTGCATTCCTTCTCTAGCACTGTATAGCTGTGTTTAAGAAGGCAAATTCTTCTACTGTCTATCTAGTAAGGTAGATGCCCTTTCTTCTCATCATACAATTTTTGCAGTTAGCTGAAAAAGTTCAGATCTGGGGCAATTTGTCTTGAATATGAATGATCAGAAATGCTTATATGCTACCATTTTGTAGAGGTCTTGTTTAACTATGAAAACCCCTCCCTTTCTTTGAAATGTCTTACTAGGTAGAAAAATGCCAGTACTGCATTTATAAGTAGTTCATGGTTGCACCATACTGATAATGCAATGTCAAACTCTGTTCAGTACGCAAGCATTGCTCCTCTTCCTATAATTTCTCTTGAGGAGGTTTTTAGCATGAATTCAGAAATCTTATTAAGCTCTGTAATATGGTACTTTGTACTACTAAATTTAATCAAATCTATTTTATTGCCATCCTTGAAGTCTTCAGGTTCTTCTAGCACAACATTCTAATCCTCTTCTGCGTTGACGCTTCAGACTTTGTGCCTTCAACAGATTTCATTAACAAGTTGCTTCTTTTTCCATTGTCAATAAAATCAGTTATGTTCTCTAAGCCTGATTTTCAGTTGACTGGTTTATCAAACATAGATCTATGGTTCTATCCCATTTTATCCCATTTTGTGTTAATCTCCTTGCCTAATTTATTAGACATCTAAGAAATACTCGTTTAGAATATTACGTAAAGCCATGGGCACTACCATGGCATTTCAGAGTAGGCTGCAACACATAGTATCTTATCTGTATTCACCAGTACTCCTAAATGGATATTCCTTTGATCGGTGTGCTGTCACTTTAATAATTCTGAAAGAACAGTGTAGCAGTAAAAATAGTTTGTAATCATGGCAAATACATATTCTTTAAACAGAATAAGTTGCATAGAATTATCTTCCATCAGCTCAAGAAAGAAAGGGGATCCAGATATTGACTGTCATTAGATGTTCATACTTGTGCATCAAGCAGGGTCCCTGTAAGTGTATCCTGAGGGATTAGATGATGAAGAACACGCTGTTAAACGATCTGATTTTCGTCAAATACATGGAACATACATCATGCAATATGATTAAATTAACTAGCTTGTGGATGAATATAGATATATAGATGTTCATATACCTTTTTAAGTGGACTGAATACAGTTTTGCTTTTTCTCTTTTGCAGTTCTCTGATTAGAGGATCCTTCATCCAGTTTCTCGTCACCTCCATTCTCATATGTTCTGTTCAAAATGTCAAATATAGTATGTCATATATAGTCATACTATGCATCACATTACAAATAAAGACAAAGGGTGCCAGTATTATGTTAAGTTACATCTATTCGTAATAATTTACTGAGATTTTTCGCTGCGACATAACAATAAGTATAGTAAAAGTGGATAACATGGTCTTCTGCAAATATTATTTACTATGTTAATTATGATCTCAATATGTTAAATTCAGTGAAAAATCATCCTTCCTACATAGGGTTTGATGCATAATCTAACAAAGTGTATGAGGTACCTCAGTGAGCCCTTCTTCTGGATCAGGCCTGTATCATGCTTTATTCTTGCTAGCTATTAAGAAAGTTGTTTTTGTGGAATGGGTCAGATGAACATGATTTGGAATATCTTACAAAGAGTTTCACTTCCCTAGCATACTAAAAATCTCTCAGAATTATTTTCCTTCATGCAGGGGGGGCTTTGAGATGGATATTTAATTAACTGTTACGTAGCTTCAGCTATCATTTGCTTTGTCTTGAGATATTGCAGAGTAAGAATGTTACCGTTTTGCAAAAATAAGCCCTCCACAAATCAATGCCCTCCAACTTACTAATAATATTTTGCCCAAGAATTCAAATACAGGTCATGGTACGTACATTATTTTAGCAAACTCATTAGAGAAATGAAATGCCTAAAGAAAGACATAGCAACGTGGGTTGCTAGAATATGACTTCAGGCATGAGGAGGTGATACATAATTGTATTGCTCCAGGAGTTGCTTCACGTGGTGTTCTTCACTCAGTGTCCCTATTCCCTTCACTTTTCTTTCCACAATTCATTCATTCCCCGTGGAAAGAGTAAATTACTGATGGGATAACACAATAAATCTTCCAAAGTGACTATTAAGTAAAGTCAAGAGATTGACTGTTTCCCACTTGCAATGGGGAGAAAGTAAGGAAGCAATTAGGTTCAGTGAGCTCTGAGTACCCAGATCCAAGTGTCAAAGTAGGCCAGGTGGATTTAAAGGGATTTCTTCCTTCTTTGTGCTGGCATACACTCAAAGTCACAAAGTAAATTCAGTTTACAATTTAGAGCTCTGTGTGTGTATGAAGGTAGCCACTCAGACATCCCACCTTTCTCTGATTTGACACATATTTACTGTAAATCTTGGACATTTGTTTCTAATAATTGACACAAATTATGAATTGGATAATTCATCAGAAGCTGGTTATCTTCTGGCACTCACCAGTATCAGGTGTTTCTTGTTATGCAGCAAGCCATCTCTAGAGAAAGAACCTGGTAAATTGTTAATGATCTCTCCTTGCCTGGATTTGTAATAGCTGCTTCTTTGTGTATTATTCTCACCATCTCAATAAGTCAACCAAATATGTGAACTGAGCTTCTGTCAAAATGAAGAAATATTCCAAGGAGAATCTTTGTAAATTTTAAAATGGGCTCCACAAGTTAAAATTTTATTTCACACTAGTCTTTTTTTTCTGATTTTATATGCATTCATTTCTACATCAAACTTGTTTCTGGTGTTCAGTATTCACAGAACTAAATCCTTTATAACCCACTAGCTGATATGTAGCTGGAGAGCAATTAGACTTTTCATGGTTGTTACTAGAGTATGTCATCTTTGACTATAGCAGCCCAAGCCATATTTTGTGGTAGCAGATATGTTTTTTATCTTTTTATCTATTCTCAAATTAAATCCATTACTAATACTGTAGAAATTGAAAGATTATTCAAAATTTAAATCGGTGAAGGCTGGTAATCCTTATCTGAGTTTTTCAAATTTATCTTAAAAAAAGAGTATGAGGAAAACTCACTGAAAATGAAAGCAGTAACTACAGATAAGCCTTTAAATAATATCTAACCATACATTTTTATGTGTGTTTACCACTTTGTGCTGTGGTAGGAGTTTTGAAAATACTGGCACTTATTCTGACACTTTAATAACTGTAAAAATGACATTAACTGAATGGGCAGTAGAACATGAATATGCTGCAAAACTTAGGATATTAATGAGCATCTACAGTGATTAAGCATTTTTGTCCATATTTGGAAATACCTCACTGTCTCTGCTTTGGTGGAAGGAAATACAAAATTATGTAAGTATTTAAGATATTTGATTTTTTCCAAACATCCTGAGAAAAGTCTACCTGCAAAAAAGTAGCATTTCTAAGACAATAAATTAGCATTAAGGGAAACAATGGTTTTCACCTGGTGTATCACACAGATTATCCACTTCACTGCCAGAGTCAAGATTCAGAGATTTTGAACACAGAATCTGCAAGCAAAGCAACTGCCTTTGAGAGTTTCTTAGGAAACTCCTTAAGGAAACTCTCTGACTTGCACCTTGAAGAATTTACATATCATGAATCTCCAAAATGCATTTTTAATATATAACCTAACAAATAGAAAGAGTTGTATGCTTATGATTGGTCTACAGGTAGTGTTGATTCTCTTAAAGATCCTTCTCCAGCTTCTCAAGAAGCACCTAGTACAGAAAGTAGGAGTTGTTGAACATTTCCTCTTTGCTTCTTGTGCTTACCTTCAAGAATTTAAAAGTGTACTACCTGGATTTAGATTGTTCCCAGAGTTAAAATATGACCCTAACAAGGTGTTCAAATGCTACTGCAAAACTTCGGAATTCTTCAAAGAACAACTATATTTTTTTTCTTTTGAGAGGTGACTTTCAAAATGACTCCATACGCACCCGATCTCACAGGCATGCATACCACATACGTAGCATGTTTTTATAATCTGATAGAAAAAGAATGATAACAGAAGGAACGTGTTTATTTTATGCTTTATTGGGATTTAGTGTATTCTTGATTCAGCTTCTATTCCATTTCTTCAAGGACAAGAGTCTCATGATGCAGAATCTTTTTTCAAATATCTAGATGTTCAGTGTGTTTAGCAATTGCTGCTTGTTGGGACAAAGAGGACTGAAAGGTGCATAGACAGTCAGTTAAAAGGTTCTTGGCTTAAAAATACTAGAGATTTTTCACAGCTCTTGATAAGAGATTTGGATCTTGTTTAGAGTTGTAGTTTCACCAAATCATTTTAATGCTAGATCACGTTGCACTTGCAATGAAAGGAAACTGCAAATATAATACTAGTATAAACTGTTCTGTAGGGACATTTTGCTAAGAAGCTGTTGTTTACACTGAGTCCATTCTTTTGTTCAGCAAGGAAAAACTGCCAAATGAAATCCACTTACTCTGCTGGTCTTGGATGTTAAAAATAACATTGGTTAATAAGGAGTGATTAATCCCTAAACTATGCTTATTGCTTCCAGATTCACTCATAATAGATACTTGATTGTAAAAGTAGAACATATTCTGTTCTGTACTGCTCTCTTTGGTTGAGGGTATTTTCTAAGAAAGAGAGTTTGATTGGCACCATTTGTTCTGGTTCTGTTAACAAAACACAGAGAAATAGATATCGTTAAGTGTCATTACGACAATCAAACTTTTCCATTGAGAAAGTAGTTTTTGAGTTGCATCACTTTGTCTGTAAATCTACTGATTTCTGAAGCTGTTTTGGGATCAGTGACTAACAGGGCAGAAAATGAAAATGCAGAGCAGGAACAATATGAACTTCATGCGTTACTTATCTTTGAGAGAGATACACAGCACATCAGTAATGCCAAAGAAGCTCAGCAGCTGTGCATGTGCTGGGGTTAAATTCTGGGATGTTCTCAGTAAAAAAGAATATAATCACAAAAGTACAATCAGCAATAAAAATGCTGGGAGGTATATTTGACCTATTTAGGTAGGGCACAAATGTCAGTTAGCAAGTTATTTTTCTTTGTTATTTCCTAGTAACCAAAAATGCATCTAAAATGTGCAATACTTACCTTCTTCCTTATATTGCACTGCTATCTTTTGCTGCATTTAAGTGTAACTACATGCAAGGAATGTAATTTATTAGGTTTTTAGAACTTACTGAATGTACAAAACTTTTATTTATAGAAATTGTCAACACAACTTTAACTAGAAAAGACTTTTTACATCAAGGAATTCAGACAACTTCACATAATAAATAGCTCAGCATAAAAAGGATATTTAGAATGTGGTTACATCTACATTAGTACTGTAGTTCAGATGAAGAATGAGTTTTTGAACTGAATGTCTCAATCATCCATTAACTGCATTTTGGCTGAGACAGCGTAATGACCTTAGAGGAGGTGAAGTGGATTCCTTTCAAACAGAAGTAAACTGAAATGTGCACTCCAAAAGTGCACCTGATGTCCTCCTGGACATTCAGATTACAGGCCAAAAAGACAGTCCAAATCCTGCCAAGACTTGTAACATGTATGTTGGGAGTGTTCTTTCATCAAATTCAATTGCTGCTTCTACAGACTCAGTCCTATTCCAGTGCATTGTCTGGTATTGATAATGTAGGACATTGTCTATTTGTTGATATTGACACAGCCTTTTAAAACCATATGAAAGATAATGGCATTACACAGTATTACAGAAAAGCATATTTAGGTCATACCTTAAAAAAATTGGGAAGAGAGAACAGGTAATTATTGTTCAGTAATGTAGCTCTTTCAAAATCATAGAAACAACCAAACTTTCTGTGAGCATTCTGTGAGATAAGATGAATAACAGATGCTTTGGATTTGTCAGGAAAAAATTAAATAGAAGCAACCTAACTTCCCTTTATGACTGTGAACAGATATGTAAGCAGGGAGGACCATTAGATCTTCAAGTTTTTTCTCATGATATGTTCTAATAAGGAAGATGAAAAGAGCAACATTAAACTTATTACGTGGTTTCATAACTGCTTAGAAAGCCAACTCCATAGATAATGTTATCTATTAATCTTTTGTTACCTTAAGTAAAGTGGAAAACTCAGAGTGGAAAGAGGGAGACAGACCCCGTCTAGAAGATGCAACAAGTATTGACTGGTCATTTGAAACTAGTGCAAGCTGATGTTCTGAAACCGGTAATGTAACAACTGAAAATTATATATTCTGCATCCTGGTTAATGAATCTCAAAAGCAGTCATATTTCACTCTGATTTCCTGAAATATACTACACCTCCTAAGGAAAAGGTTATACCAACTTATTAAGGTTAGATCAAAATTCAACGTAATGTTTTAGATTTACTATCTGTTGATTTGGAGTGTGTTTTCCTTCTGCTCACCCTGCAAATTCAACGTTAAAATCTGAAAATCAAACCAAGATTTTCCTTAAACAAATCACTGCCAAGATAATAAGATTCAGCAGGACAGCTTCTGGCTTCATTTTTATCTGTATGATAAGACTGCCTTCAAATTATCTACCCTGACTTTTGTATGATTCTCTTGTTTTGGTAAGATTTCATACATGCACCTAATTAGAAATTTGTAAACAAACCTCTTGAGATTGCACAAGATGCAATACAATCTAGAGACAACTTTGTTCTGTCAGTAAAACAAGCAGATAACATAGTGAGTATATTTAAAGAGCAGTGAAAGCTGAATAAGTGTTCGATTTTCACTTAGTCACTGTTTAGAATATATTGTCTCTCTAGGACCCTGTCAGAACATTGTTCAAGTCCTGATCTTTCAGAATCAAGAACTGTCTGTCTCACCGGAATAGATGTTCCCCTCAGCTTTGTGCATACCATATTTTTATCATCTGTGATCTGTCTTTTAAGTAGGTGAATCTGAATGCCTGAATAAAGCTACCAGGCCACAAATAATAACATGAATCTTATCAAAAGGTGTTGTAATCAGACCAGGTTGTTTTACAGTTATGCATTCACTGTTTTTAATAGCTTCTTGAATACCAAAGTGCTAACTTGTGCATTTAAAATGATGCTGCTATGTAATGCTAGGTTTCAAAGGATATAGAAAAAATAAGAATACAGTAAGTCCAAATAATGAATATTTTTGTCATATTGAATCATTACCTTAAGATAATTTTCAATGTAAAAATGCTCTTACAGCCTTGCATGTAGACATTATTATGTGTGAACTGAATTTGAGAATCAGAATAAGTAAATAGCTCAAGCATACTTCAAGAATCATTGTAATGTGTAAAATGAATCATCTACCAATGAATTCAGAATTAAGGAATTGAACATCATGGGTTTTGTAGTTGTAATAAATAATTTTATCCTAAATTCACATCTCAAATATACATATTTCATTGTTATTCATGTGTTTTATTTCCTTCCTCAATACAAAATTTTCATTGGCATTTACAAAACAACCTTTGAAATGCCAAAACAGTAGCATACTGTTTAGAGAATGGTGCCCTGGCAGTTTCTCAGCTGCGATAGGAGATTTTCACAACAGTGGCTAAGCATTTTTCCATTCTTCCCCTTTACTAAAAATGAAGTGCTATCAAGAAAGTAGTCTTCCTCAGACTAGAGATATGTCCTGCAAAACAGAATTTTAAGAGGCTTCTTAATGTTTTTACAGAAATTAACTATTTATGAAAATGTGGCATTTTCTTAATACAAATTCTAATCTAATCAATCAAAAAATCAATTTCTAATGCTAAAGTTATAATGGGAGTTGAGTTTAGACAGTGGATATGAAATCCACTGAAATGAAATTTTATGAAACTGATTCAACAAAATATTTTTTCTTTAATTCAAAATTGTATTTGAATAAGAACATAATGTGCTAATGAAATGTGAATGTCATTTTTTCAGTCAAGCATGTTTTTTTTCATTATAGGGCTATTTAATTTTTTATCAGTGGTTATTTATTTAAAAATTTACTACCACTTTTTATTCTTTCTCTATTTATTTTTTCAAAGATTCAATGTTATCTGATTTAATTAAAAGGCTTTTTCTCTCTCTCTCTCTCTCTCTCTTTTTATGGCCACTGCATGTGGGATTTTATAGAAAAGGACGAAATAGAGCAGAGATACCTGTCCAGCGTCCCTGGAAATAATGCAAATCTTCCCCTAGCTGTGATGCTGGAGGACAAGTCATGATCAGAGAAGGGCTGCAGAACTGGGTATTGGAGGGACTGGCCATTCTTGGCCTGGCTGCTGGGTCTAGGGAAGGTGCAGAGTGATTTGGCTAAATGTAAGCAGCACTGGCTTCCTTTCAGCCTTGAAACAAGTTCTGAGGGGATGTTCAGTTCTGAATAACATAGGCAAAAGAGAAGCCTTCAAGTTAAATCAAACATCTTTGATCTAATGTTAACAATTCTGAAACTTCTAAATTCATACCCTGAGCACAAGGTGTGGGAAGTCAATAGAATGATCAAAAACATGTCTAGTCCCAAAATCTTTCAGGATATTCAGGTTATTTTATAGGAAAACAAACAAACAAACAAACAAACAAAAACCCTAAAAGCCAAAAAACCCCAACCCTCCAAAAACCCCAATCAAGCCCTCCCTCTTAAATCCACTTAAGAGCTCTTTGCAAAACAATATGATTTGCCTTTCTATTTTACTCAAGCTAGTTACCTGTTATAACTTGCATTCTAGGTTATTTGTGGTTTGAGCAGAATCAGACTTGTCAATCAGTGGCAATAACCAATGTTTTATCTGACTTCATGCTACTTGGCAGGTTATCTCGTTGAGTTGATTTTTTTTTTTCTGAAGGACATTTCTGTTTTTTCTAACGTCTAAACATTTGGTTGAGTAATGTGCTTGTCCCATTTCTCATGGTAGAAATTGTCCCTGCTTTCCCTTCTGAGCAATTTGCAGTGGCTAGTGCTTCTATAGACTTGCAGATAAGAGCCTCAAAAGCAGTAATTCCTAAAGGAAAAAGACCATGTTTGCCTCTCTACTCTTTTAGCAAATAATGTATAAAGGAGAAACAGTGGGTCTGGAATAGAATACCTTGATATAAAATGATCTAGAATTTGACTCTTTCCCTTCCTACAGACAATTTTAGAATAGGCAGGATCAAGTAAATATTCTAGAAAGGGAATAACAATAGATGAAAAATAATGTTTTTAACAGAACTGTCCCTTACAAATTAGTGATTTGGGTAAAAGTAAATGATTCACAGTATACAGACAATATTATTTCTCTGGAACAATGATGCTTTACAAACCCTATCATAATGATCTTCGTACAAAAGATAACAGGGACGTTTATTTGTACATACCTAAAATGTTCTTTGGTTTGAGAATGTGGTACAAGCAAATGAGAAACAAAGGATCATCCATGGTGAAAATGATGATTCACACTTGCAGTTGTTCTGCAAAAGCCAATAGTCTATTTTTATTTATATCATTGTTATCAAAGTCTTTAAGAAATTAGAATTGAATATGCGTGACTGAAAGCTGTGCTTATTAGATGTAACTTCACTTTGAAGTATGCTTCCAAATGGACTCTTAGGAGAATCTGTATAGGATGCTTTGTCTCACAGAAGCATATGAATAAACGTGCATTAATGGGCATCTGGACGTGCAAGGCACAGACCAAAACTGAAATCCCAACATCCACCTTGTGGTCAAAGTGGACAGCAATTCAGGCAGGTAAGGAGGACAGACATCTTCCCAGTTTTACCTTAGAATGAATAGATTGTGTGCTTCATTTCACTTATATCTTCTGTCATTTTGTCATTATTGACATTATAAATATTTCATGTGCATATTTTTTTGGTCCAGCTTAAGCGTGATTGTAAGGTACCTGGTTAATAACAAAGCATTTGCTACTGAAATACACAGCAGGGTTTACAAGGTATATTTAAAAAATACCTGTTTCATAGTATATTTCTCATATAGCCAAGGGCCAAGAGTAGGTATCTGTTTCAGATGTCTGAGACAGAGGGAAATACTGCACTGCAGAGATCAAGAGAAACAAAGCACCAGATCATAAACAAGGTTGCTGTCTGGAGTGTTGGATGTGTCCTTCCTTGAAGGTTAATATGGAGCATATCTCAGCATCTTTTCTGGATTCTGTGATTCCAAAGCATCTAGATTTGGAAGATCAAAAATTCCAAGCATATCCTCACTAGAGATGAAAAGATACCTTTTTTTGATTTATAATGTATTTACTTAATCATGCAATTTGGGATGGGCTGGCAGTGTTTGCACATTTGTCGTGAATGCTGGTTGCAGCAATAAAAATGTAATATACTTTTTAATTTTTAATAATTTTAACTTTTTATTTTGAAATAAAATTAATTAAAATGTTTATCAAATATAAAAATCAGATACACGAAAATGAAACAAACCGTAAGTGTTTCATCCTAAACATTCAGCTCTGGTTTGGATTGTTTGAGTTTTTTCTATTCATTGTGAACAATTTCAAGTTCAAGCAGGGTGTGAAACGTTCAGATAAAATAGTTTTTATCCTCAAGCAAAACCAGTAAATGAAGACAATCACCATAGCATCCTTACTTCATACTATTCAAATACAAAAGGTCAAAGATTTCTGCAGCCTGAAGACTAAGGTAGCCCCTGAGGCTGTAGCAGAGTGTTTAAATAGGGTTCAGGAAACTAATCTCTGAAGAAGATTATTTGGTGAAATTGGAGACCTGTATATACATAAATACACAACTGTGAATCTCAGTCCCTTGAAGCAACTCAAGATATCCTCTGTCAGCTTTTGAATCACAACTTCAGGATGAGCTGTCCTCAGATAAGCTATTTATATTCTCCTGATGTTCACACAAATTAGGCTGAGGACTGATCCCTTACTATAAAAAAAATCTTGATACTCCAGGATAGCAAGATACAATCATTGCCACTTCACTGTTAAAGTCCTAACTTCCATGACAAACAATAAACTGTGCAGCTGGTGATAACAGCAGTACAACACATCTTCAGTTTCTTTTTTGCCCATTTTGTTAATTTTCAAGGGAACAAAACTCATATGCGAGTTTGTACAAAAGCAGTTTTGTACCATTCATAATTACAATTTTTGTTCTTCAGCTTTAACTGTGATTAAGTTTCCTATGCCCTTTATGTTGTCTCTTCATTTCATGGATATTTTCTTAAATCAGCAATCTTATACAGATGAAACTTACTAGAAGTTAACACTTCAAAAAACTCACACAACCCTGTGAGGTAGAAACAATGTGGTAAACAGGCTTTCATTTTTTTAAGAATCTCTGTGGTTTTTTCTTATGCTTGTATGTATCTTTGCAAAACATAGTTTGGAACAACTGGAGCTCCAAGCTGCTGTTTAATATTATTATTAAATAGTGTTCAGCATAAAATAAAACTTTATTCATGCAGTGTTCTTAGTTATTTCTGGTTACTCTTTTTTTGAATTGGATTTTGCTGTTTGCACATACTGATATTGCTTAATATCATGTCCTGCAAGTACTATTGGTAATGGAATTATTTCAGAATAGGACACAATTCCCTGTTTTAAGATATAAATTGAATTAAAAATCTCTGGTCACCGTAAGTTTTCTAAGCCCTTGAGCAGCCTGCAATTTATGAGACACACATTCATATGCTATAATGTATTGATAATTATGTGGTCATATAGCAGTATCTTCCCCTGTACTGGTCTGAAAGAGAAACTATAGAAATATTGAATAGGTTATATGACAAAATAGGTCTTTGTAGGAGAAATACATTATTGTATTTGACTAAAAAGGACTGTTTTTCTGCATTTACTTGAGACAAGTTATTTTCTCTCAGATCATGTTGCAAACATGATCATGACACAAACATGTAAAAAGATTGGATGCATAAGAAAACTATTTTGAAGATGTATTTTTTGTTTTAGAAGAAAACCCCATATTTGTGTAGAGGAATTTGTCTAACAGATCTTTTCATTAGGTGATAAGAATATCTTAATTTAATGTGAAATATTACTTAATTATTGTGGCTTTCCCTCTCTGAAGTTTTTTACTTCCAAACCCTGGTATTTTTGATACAAAATTTCTTAATTAAAACATCTCAAGGTGTTTTGGACTGTGGTGCAGCAATGGGGCCTTTTACATACCAAATTAACATAACTGCACTGTTTTATAGAGAATTATACCCTGCATCACATAACAAGTAATTGTTAGCCTGTTTCTCTCTTTTGATTTATGAAAAAGGAGAGGAGTATTTTATGGATGGTTCGTGGTACTATTTTCTTTAAAAGAGGCACCAAAGTAATACAAAAAATATTTTTAATCAATGGGCAGAATGTGTAATAAAGCCATACTGAGATATCCTTTTCATTAACAGAAAGATAAGAAAACTTTAAATAATAAGAGGGTATTTCTTTGTGAATGAGATATCATTTGTCATTCTTTTGGGTTTTTTTCTTGTAGCTCAGGAAAACATGTGCAGCTTGTGAAACCTTCAGTGTTTATGGCACAAAGTATGTGACTAAACATGACTGTTCTCATGACTGGTATGCTGATCTAGCTATTACATACCCAAATTCTGAGCACATGCTTAGGTATCTGCTTTACATAACACGATGGACTCACAAATAAATAAAAAGAGGATCAGCTAGTATGATCAACGACATCAAAAGCAGAATAAAATTAAGAGTGAAGTTTGAGAATGGACTATTTGAAATGAGAGAAATCAGAATATGATTGAAGTTAGTTTGTGAAGGAAAAAAAAATCAAGTACCTATTTGCCACATCGGTCTACAAACTATCTGGAAGCTCCTATACATACTATGTATGCACAAATTTTCTAAACAATTTCATCGAAATTATATGTAAGAAATGTTCTCTCAGATTTCGCGTGGGAACTACCTTGCCAGGAAAGCAAAAGGTTTCTCACCACAGTCCTATGGTCACAGTCTATAACATCCTCTATTTGCTAAACAGCTCTGGCTCCTGGAAGGTCAAGTTTATCCTGGTTTCCTGTTGTAGAGATCCTTAACGGTCTGAGATTATGCTATCCTTTAAATTTAAAATCTCTACAGTTAGTATGCTGCTTATTGCCAATGTCTATATCTTTTTAATCTTCCTTCTGTTGGGTGAAATTAAAAGAGAAAGAACAGGCAGTTAAAGATGTTTCCAGCTTTCGGCAATATGCATCTGCACTGTTTAGGAGGTGACATTCCTACTGCTTGCAGAGAAGTTTTTTATTGACTCTACACTTATCTGGATCTGTGGAATACCAACTACATGATTTTTAGAAAAAAACCTCCCAAAACAAAAACAAAAACAAAAACAAACAAAAAAACCCCAAACCAAAAACATACAGTTCCAATACCAGGGTGAAGAATATCCACTCCTTCACTTTACACTGCCAAGGAGGTCCCTAAATTCTCGAACACGATTTATTTGTTTTTCAGTACAGATATTTAAAGAACCTTTTCCACTTCAAGATCAGTTTTCCATAAAATAGATGTGTTCAAATTTTCTGGCTGACTTTGTTCAATGGTATGTGTCATGTTGTGTTTTGTCAGTCAAAGCAAGGTGACTGAAGCAAAGCGATGTGACTCATTAACTACTAGAGATTTCAGCAGTAAACATCAAAACCCAAATCTCACTGGCTTCTTAAAAGTAATTGCTTTTTATTCTTGGTAATAGTGTTTTCCAATCTTTTTTTATAAAGGCAGATTGTTTTCAAATGGTCTTGGCACAGGATACGGTTGACTCTGACTTATTTTTCTTTTGAAATGTTCAGCACATCTCTACTTGCACAAAAACATTATTTAAATGTTTGAATTTGCAACTTTATTTTATTTTGGCATAAAGTACAGTAGATGCTTTAGTAGCTTGTGATGGTGGAAAAGAAATTTAACAGTAAATGTTTCTATGTTAACAAGGAAGAACTCATCTCAAACTGTGACTGCCAAGGTATTTTTTAACTAGAAACACTACCAGAAGAAACAGAAGAGAAAGCAGAAGACAGAGTGAACCTCAACCATAGCATCTAATTTACTTAGCACTAAACTGGGGAGCAAATTCCAGAGGAACAAATTTCTGTAAAATTATTCATTGTTCACTGTTCTGGTTTCAGCTGGGACAGAGTTAATTTTCTTCCTAGTAGCTGGTATAGTGCTGTGTCTGGGATTTTAGTATGAGAATAATATTGATAACAGACTGATGTTTTAGTTGTTGCTAAGTAATGCTTACACTGGTCAAGGACTTTTCAGCTTCCCATGCTCTGCCGGGCGCACAAGAAGCTGGGAGGGGGCACAGCCAGGACAGCTGACCCACACTGGCCCAAGGGCTATTCCATACCATATGACGTCATGCTCAGTATATAAACTGGGGGGAGTTGGCGGGGGGCAGCAATCGCTGCTCAGGGACTGGCTGGACATCAGTCAGCAGGTGGTGAGCAGTTGTATCACTTCACCCGCCCCGGGTTTTGTTCCTTTCTCGCTCTCTTGTTGTTTTCCTTCTCATTACAATTTTTTATTATTGTTGTTGTTGTTGTTGTTGTTATCATTATTGTTGTTCTTGTTGTTGTTCCAATTATTAAACTGTTCTTAACCCATGAGTTTTCTTACTTCTGCTCTTCCGATTCTCTCCCCTATGCCATCGGGGGCAAGGGTGAACGAGCAGCTGTGTGGTACTTAATTGCCGACTGGGGCTAAACCACAACATTCACAAAGATGTCAGTGTTATTAGAACCTACATATGTATTAACATATTTTAATATAGTACAAAATGAAGGTGTTTGGCGTTTTGGTTGATGCTCTAATCTAGTACTCAGAAAATCTCAGTTCGTCAGATTTCTTCTTTTATTGCAGCTGCAGTCATGATTTTTCCAGGTGTAGCTGAGCCAGTTGAAGAGATCGGTCTTCTCAGCTATTCTTCAGCACCTTCTGGCTGAAAGTTACCTTCCCCCCTCTCAGCCTTCAAGTGTAGACATTCCTATTTCACTTCTGTTAAAACAATCCGATTCAACTTTTAGTGATAGCATGTTCAAACTTGACTCTCTCTGATGGTACTGGGTTAGTATTGCCCATATTCATATATACACACTGACAGCTGAGAAGGCAGAAAATTCTGGTGTGGTAAGGTTAGTTAAAAGTGAGCTCTTGCCCACCTCAACTGTGTTTGTGTGAGGTATCCTATTGACTTGCTTTCGTTTGTCAGTTTAGTGTACAAGCTGTTGATGGGAGAATTTAGTGTATTCTATGACTGTGAAGCACCTAGTAGGACCTTGCTATTGTTTGGAGATCTTCTGCATTTCTGTAATATATATAATAAATTCACATCAAATGAACACAAAATGAACAAAACCCTGCTATGTGATATCTTACCACTTAAAATATTACTTGTTTTTATTACATGACAGCAGTTCTATCACACCTTTCCTGTCAGAAGCTTGATTCCTTTTTCTTTGTTCCAACAGGCTTAACATTGGTTTTCCAAACCATATCATTATATAATTTATGTAATTTTTTTCTGCTCCAAATAAGGTAGATTCAACAAGAGCACTTGCAATAGTTAGTACTCTCAAACAATCTGTTATTGTAATTGGAAGCTCTGCAGATGTACTTGAACTCTGCTATTTTTCATTGAAATTGGGATTTTAAAAAAGGAGGACTAAATTAACTAACTCCTTGAGTAGACACTGAAGACAAGATCTAAAGAATTTTACTCTTTTTTTTAAGTCTCAAAATAAGGGCTCAAAATTTATTTTTGTTCCAGAATATATTTTTCTATAACAGCAAAAAGAAGACAACTTGAGAGAGCAGAAAGAAAGTAGGGACAGCCAAGTATATTGCAAAATACTGGTTTTTGAAGAAAAAAACCAAACCTACGAAGAACATGAGAAGGACTAATGTTGGATTGCCAACATATTCAAGACAAAAGAAAGCATAATTTTTATTTTCTTGTTTAACACATATTTATTACATTGAAAGGGAGAAAAATTAAGCCTTTCTCAAACACCTGAATATTATTTCACAAAATTAAATAGATTTAAAGTTTCACACTGCTTTGTACTAAATGAAGTGGGAGGTGAAGTTGACTGGACATGTATGGTAGTATGCCTCTTTCAGTACTTATTTGAGCTGTTCTAGCTTATTTCAAATTTTAAAAAAAAGTTAGCATTTTTTTTTGTCTGAAGCTTTTATTTTTACACTCATTCTTGTCTGCTTGGCAACCAAAGAGAATATCACAATGTAACAGATTGCATAAGTGAGATCACTGCATAGCTGTACCTAAGGGAAATTTCTTTGCTATAGTTGGTTTAAATTAAAAAATGCTATGGAATCAATTTATCAGGGCATTGAAGACACTTTAGCCTTCTGAGTAGTCTTGCTGACCTCAGCTGACACCCTTATCTCACTGCCATACTTTCCTGCAAAGGAACGCTTTTTTGTGTAAAGAACTTTAAGTTATAATGGCATGTAACACTTCAGTTCTTCTTAGATGTGCCCCTGGAATATTATGTCGTGATTCTTCCCTCCCATTGAAAATAGACAACTCTATTGCATAAATATGAAGTCTCAGTCTTGCATCTTTATATGTGGACATTGTCTTGCATATTTATGTATTGAAGAAAGACTTATGCGAAAAAGAAATCTTGCAAAGCTGAGTTAAAGAATAAAATTTTAGTACTGTTGGAAAAACATAAGTCTCCTTATGCAGAGCCTTGTAAATTCATTGATGCTTCAGTAAGCTTAGCTTTTTCAGCCATGCATTTTTTTCTCACCAGGGAACGATCATGGTTTGGACTGTGTTATTTCTATTTTATAATCTATGTTATTGAGTTGTTCTCTAAACTGCATCCACTGGAAGAAGAAGTAAAAAAGAATTCTTAACTCATTCACTTAAGCAGGTCTTCACTGTAATGTCAAAATAAGAAAGATATTTATGAAATAACCATATAAATGTTGAAACAGCAATTTTTTGTGGAGTGGTTACTACATGAAAGTTATCAAATATCCAGAAGCGCATGCTTTCTATGATGCATAATTATAACTACTCGTATCCCATATAAATATTTTAAAGAACAAAATGCAGAATCTTGTATAATGCCAAAAAAAATCAGAAACTGTTCAAGACTTTAAAGCATGTTCTGCTGCACAAAATAAATGGTGAAAAGAGTAGATTTAGGGTGTAGTATTGGTTTTCCATCTAATGTCTTGATGTCAGTTTTGCATGCTTTTATACTTAAGGTAACCCCTAAACTTAAGATAAGTCTGTGCTGTTTCATGATAGCCAGTTAGAAATTTCTCTGTGGGAGGACTACTTCTAGATATGACTACCATCCTGGTTTTAAGTTTGTGGATATGATACTGTGTGTATCTAAATAGGTCCACAGAATTAGTATGATCTCTGCCTCCCCCACTGCACCAGCACAAGATGCATGTGTAGTGATACTTTATTATGGCTTGATGAGTCAAAAACTCTTTCCTAGGGCTTCACAGCCAATCTCAACCACTTGTGCATTCATGCTGAACATTTCCATAGGTGTTTATGTGAAGTTCTGCATTGCATGAATGGACTGCAATTTCTAAAGTGTTTCTTCATCCCAAATCTTCCAGGCTCAGAAATACTGCCACGTGTGTCCATGTGCCCAAGAAACCAGCTGCAGAAAGATAATGTCGAATGAATCATGCTATATCTGAGGTGTAATTCTGAGATGGGGCAAAACACAGTGCAGGATTTCTATTCAAGTTGATATCTTTTATTGTAAAAAGAGCAAGCATTTCAAAATTACTTACACCTAAAAGCTGTAAGGGTGGCTATGCTAGAATCTGGCCACTAGGAAATCCATGAGCATGGATATACAGGCAAGATATCACAGATGCCAGCATTTCTACTGCCTGGACATAGGTGTTTCTAGAAATGAGACCTGGAGAAAGTCTCATTGTTCCTCCTTGATACAGAGTGTCTGCACACTGCAAAGTGAGACATTGGATGAGCTACAGAAGGTATCATGTGAAAAACATCCCAGGAAAAAAAAAAGATTCAATATTGTTGATAAAAGCACATTAATATCTTCCGATCATACATTCACACATCTCATCCCAGTCCCTCAAGGCAGACTTAAAAAGACATTCTCTTCCACCTTCCTGAGTACCTCTCAGCCAAACAGGATGACTGCAGGAGGCCACTACCATCCCATTATTAATCTAATTAAAAAAAAAAAAAAAAGAATAAGCAATTTCATTTGTTATTGCAGAATATTTGGCAGACAAAAACCTGCCTACTGCCATAATAGGAATAAAATTCCTCTATGCCTTAATTTATACAAGATGTCTTAAAAAAAAAAAAAGGCAGTACACAAGATGGATCACTTTGCTAGGTTGAAATCTGATTGTCATCACCAGTGACAGGAAGACACAAAGACATAAATAAGCAACCAGGAAAGCAAGAACTGCTTAAGTTAGCAAGGTTAGTGACAGAAAAGTCTGTAGACTTACAAGCTTCAGGGTCAAGGGTGCTTATAAAATTCTAGAAACTTATCCCTTGCTGCATTTCTCTGTTGAGCTAAATCATTCTGGGACCTCATGAAAGAGTAGCAGCACATAGCCATCACAGATCTAAGACCTCAGGTAGCCTGCCCAAAATTTTCTCACAGGTGCTATGCAGGTGTGTGGAGAGTAGGTTCAAAAAAGTTTTTTCCAATCATTAAACATACCTTTTTCTAATGCTCTGGAGGCAGGATGAAAAGCTACCTCTGGCACGGGTTATATAGTCAATCTAGTAGATAACTGTTTTTTTGAAAAGTAAGCATGAAGTGTATACTTGATGTCTTGGAAGTTCTGTAAATTGTTAATAGTTCCAGACTTTCTTTCCTTTTTTAATCATTTTGATTCAGAAGTATTCAAGGTTTTAAAACAGAAAATAACATATTGTTTTACCTGTCTCTAAAGCACTTAAAACTGAAGTGCTCCTAAACTGTGTTGAGCTTAAATAATTCAAGAGTCATTTATACACAATTCTTGTAATGTCCAGCCTTAGGAACACAGGAATAATCTCTGCAGTGACAAATAAAAACCTTGCCCTGAGGAATCAGAACATATTTTCTGAAACCATCTAATAGATGAGGGAACCATAAAGTTTTTAAGCCTGGAAATGCCATGAGATGCCAAAGGTAACAAAGAACTTTCATCTGCTTCTTGAACAGAATATGATTACAGACAAGTAGTGAGCAAGCACAGGTACTACAGTGGTGTTAGTTGTTCAGTGGATTACACTAAGCAGGATTGTAGGATACAGAATAGAAAAACTCCTGATATGTTTCCTCACTTCTTTTCACTTGTACAATGTTGCTCTAATGAAGCACAGTAAACAGTTCTGACTGAAGGACTATGATTCCAGTTTGTCATTCTATTGGCGTGTAGGTGACAGAAATCTGAGTCTGAATATGTTCTTGATGATAATAGCAATTGAAATAGATAATAATTGAAGTAGGTAATAACAAACAAATAGAAACAGAATCTACTTAATCACTTCTCATAAAAGCAGAGATTTTAATCATGTTACTTCTTTGATGAATTTATAGACTATCTGAAACACAGTGACATCTACAGCTCTTAAAAACTTTATACATCTAAACACCCTTCTTATCTTTTTTATTGTAGTCAATGTGCAATACATTTAGGCAGAAAATGTTTGTTAACTATGTTTAAGGCAAAATTATTGAGATTTAAATTATGAGATGCATCCACCTCAGTGTCACGTATACCTTATGTGCTCAAGGAGTAACTACTTCTTAAATGATCCTCCTTAAATAGGCAAATTCAATTATTTAAAATGGTTTAAAATAAAAAAAAAAAAACCAAAGTGAAAAAAATTTACCAGTTAAAAAATGTAACTTGATCAGAGTAACACTTCCAGTATCTTAAATGTTTATGGAAGAAGTATGCTGCTGGGCATGACTTTCCAGTTCTGTTTAAAATCTTTATCTAGTTCCATTTAATATCTTTATCAATGATCTGGACAAGGGGATCAAGTGCATACTCAGTAAGCTTGCAGATGACACCAAGTTGGGTGGAAGTGTTGATCTGCTTGAGGGTAGAAAGGCTCTACAGGGGAATCTGGACAGGCTGGATTGATGGGCCAATGCCAATTGTATGAAGTTCAACAAGGCTAAGTGCCGGGTTCTGCACTTGGGTCACAACAACCCCATGCAACGCTACAGGCTTGGGGAAGAGTGGCTGGAAAGCTGCCTGGTAGAAAAGAACCTGGGGGGGTTGGTCGACAGCCACCTGAATATGAGCTGCCAGTGTGCCCAGGTGGTCAAGAAGGCCAACAGCATCCTGGCTTGTATCAAAAATAGTGTGGAAATAGCAGGACTAGGGAAGTGATCATGCCACTGCACCTTTAATACTGTGTTCAGTTTTGGGCCCCTCACTGCAAGAAAGACATTGAGGTGCTGGGGTATGTCTAAAGAAGGGCAACAAAGCTGGTGAAAGGTGTAGAGAACAGGCCTTATGAGGAGCATCTGAGGGAACTGGGGTTGTTTAGCCTGGAGAAAAGGAGGCTCAGGGGAGACCTTATTGCTCTCTACAACTACCTGAAAGGAGGTTGTAGTGAGTTGGGTGTCAGTCTCTTCTCCCAAGTAACAAGCAACAGGACAAGAGGAAAAGGCCTCAAGTTGTGCCAAGGGAGGTTTAGATTGGATATTAGGAAATTTTTCTTCACTGAAGGGGTTATCAAGCACTGGAACAGGCTGCCCAGGGAAGTGGTTCAGTCACCATCCCTGGAGGTATTTAGAAGACGTGTAGATGTGGTGCTTAGGGGCATGGTTTAGTGGTGGACTTGGCAGTGTTAGATTAATGGTTGGACTCTATGATCTTAAAGGTCTTTTCCAACCTAAATAATTCTATCATTCTATGACTTTTAAGCACTGTAAATTTGTATAAGGCATTTCTAATCATCAGAGCAGGGTGTAATTAGGGAGTAGCAAACAATGCAGAGAGAAGGCAGAGGAAAAGAAGGTACTTTTTAAGAAGGTCAAAGGTAAAGTATGAACAGTCTTGAAATGCGTGACAGGACTGCAACTGGCCAAAAGATTTGACATGGATATGTCTGCACCGTTTCCTTAAGTAAGCATCCAAACACCAGAAAAGCTTTTAATACTTAACCTAGATTTCCTTAAAACTACGATAAATTTGAAACACAGAACAATCTGGTCTGCTTGGTGAAACAATTAAAAATAAAAAGAGTAGTAAACAAATATTTCTCCTTTTTTCTTAATCCAGGAACTTCCTTAGAATGTTGGATTAGAACAAACTCTACACAGTGCTTCAGGTTTCTTAGGAAAAGTCTTTTTTCCCCCATTTCCTTTAAGACTTGGCTTTATAGGCACTCCTTGTGTTTCTTGGGCCTTTCCCCCTTCTTCACTCTGTCTGCAAGTTTCCTGGAAGTTGTCTCTCTCTCATCCCAGCTGCCTCACATGTCTAGAAGCTTTTAGATGGTAAGTAATCCCCAACAAAGGCAAAATCTTCCTTCCATTTAGAGCGTTCCAAGACAAATAAGTGGTTTGCTTCTCTGCCATTCAATCTCACTGTTTTCAATAGATTACTATGTATGATATACATATAGTGCTCTGTGAGTTTCACAATGGTGAAACAAATGGTTTTACCACCTGTCAGAGTCCACAGCAGGAAAATTATAAGGGACTGAAATTGTAAGGGACTGTTTGTATCACTTGAATGCTCACAAGTCCATGAGGCCTGATGGGATTCATCCCAGAGTACTGAAGGAGCTAACAGATGTTGCAGCAGGACCCCTCTCAATCATCTACCAAAGGTGTTGGGAGTCTGGGGAGGTCCTTGCTGACTAGAAGCTAGCCAATGTTGTTCCAATTTATAAGAATGGCGTGAAGGAAAACAGAACAGGACACAGAAAACTACAGACCTGTTAGTCTAACCTCAGTACCTGGAAAAATTATGGAGAATATCATACTGGGTGCTATTGCAAGGCATTTAAACAACAATGCAATCATCAGGCACAGTCAACATGGGGCTACCTGCCTAGTATATGACAGGAAGGCAGTGGATGTAGTTTATCTGAATTTTAGTAAGGCTTTTGATACTGTCCCTGACAGCATCCTTCTAGGCAAGTTGTCCGACTGTCAGATGAGCGGGTTCACGGTGCGCTGGGTGAAGAAATGGCTGAGCAGCAGAGCTCAAAGGGTTACAGTGAATGGGGATACATCTGGCTGGTGACTGGTCACCAGTGGTGTTCCTCACGGCTCAGTTCTAGGGCCAATATTTTTATAAATGATCTGATGCAGGAGTTGAATGCACCATTAGCAAGTTTGCTGATGATACCAAACTGGGGGGTGTTGTTGACTCGAGGGAGGAGAGGTCTTGCAGAGGGATCTAGATAGATAGATTCGATTCGATTCGATTCGATTCGATTCGATTCGATTCGATTCGATTCGATTCTATTCTATTCCATTCTATTCTAACCTAAAATTGTTTTTGAGTAATAGGAGATGCAGAGAAGATCAATGAACCCGTTCAGAAACCAGAAGCCCAGAGGAGAGTGTTATGGAGGTTTCAGACAGTGGTCAAATGGAAGCTGCAGAACAAAAAATGCTTCAACACCATGGGCATCATATTGCCCAATTAGCCAGTAAGTTCTAAGTTCAAATTATTATTTTTCTGAATCCAAAATTCAAAATCCACTGTTGTGGTTTAGCCCCAGTCGGCAATTAAGTACTACACAGCCACTCGTTCACCCTCCCCCGCCCGGTGGCATGGGGGAGAGAATCGGAAGAGCAAAAGTAAGAAAACTCGTGGGTTGAGACAAGAACAGTTCAATAATTGGAACACAAAAAAAATTGTACTGAGAAGGAAAACAACAAGAGAGCGAGAGAGGAACAAAACCCGGGGAAAAAAAACCAAGTGATACAACCGCTCACCACCCACCGACCGATGCCCAGCCAGTCCCCGAGCAGCGACCACTGCCCCCTGGCCAACTCCCCCAGTTTATATACTGAGCATGACGCCATATGGTATGGAATAGCCCTTTGGCCAGTTTGGATCAGCTGTCCTGGCTGAGCCCCCTCCCAGATTCTTGTGCGCCCAGCAGAGCATGGGGAGCTGTTTACACTTGACCAGTGTAAACATGACTTAGCAAC
Source organism: Mycteria americana (assembly GCF_035582795.1). Taxonomy (NCBI): domain Eukaryota; kingdom Metazoa; phylum Chordata; class Aves; order Ciconiiformes; family Ciconiidae; genus Mycteria; species Mycteria americana. The sequence continues at coordinate 113,526,999 of NC_134365.1, forward strand.
AACTAAAACATCAGCCTGTTGTCAATATTATTCTCATACTAAAATCCCAAACACAGCACTATACCAGCTACTAGGAAGAAAATTAACTCTATCCCAGCCGAAACCAGGACAGTATCCACCCCTTATTCTATACCATCTATGTCATGCCCATCTTCTACCCTTTCTAATACATTCCAGTTAATCACCACCACTTTTCCTGTCTTTTGATATATACACACAGATATCATTCCCTTGGTCTATGGGCCATCCCTCTAAAATGTCCGTTGAGTTCATTTAGTCCATGACTTTGGGCTCCACCTGTCATAACAGTCCTTCTGGGCAGGAGAGATGGTGTGTGGTGGTGGATTGTCAGTTCTGGTTCCATCACCACTGCACTTGCTCTGCTTCATCAGAGTTCATTCTTCATTAATCTGGGTGATTCTTACTGAAATACTGTTGATATGGTGTATAGCAACCATAAAAGTGATGACATACAGTATTATATAGCAATTAACATCATCCCATTTACTTCATTGTCTATTCTCACCCAAAATCAAATCCCCTTCAGGTACACAGCGGAATTCCCCATCCTTTTGCATTACGCACCAAGTGCACCCAGGTCCTTGAGCAAAAGCAATCCCACAAATGGGATTGCCTTTGCCTAAGGCAGGAGTAACCCTGACTGTCTTCCCCAGCATGTTTTTTATGTGCACTACAGGGACTTTAATTTTAATCTTATTTGTTATATATGCCTTGTGCAATTTATAAAAAAAAACCCTTTGTCTTTTATGACTTGTTGTATCGTGGTAATATATTAATTAACATGAGATAGAAAATTTACAGTCAAATAAAAATGTTTTTTGCCATCATTGGCCACTAAAGGCAGCAGGCTGTGAGATACCCTGGCCCTTATTTTCAGTCTGAGTGAAGCTGAACTGGGTTTACCAGGCCTGCCCATTGCTCAGCCTATCTGAGCTCCAGCTCTCTGAGTGCCATCAGGGAAGAGGCGGGCTATCAGGGGACCGTGGGGCAGCTTTCACCCTTTCCCTGGGAGCAGGGGGAAGGGAGCAGGTGGTGATGGGAAAACATAAAAATAGTCCCAAGCAGACCCAAGACCGAGGAGGAAGGGAGCCCACTACCTATATCATGTTCTTTCTGGTGAAGACCTCAGGGTGTTGGCGACTCATTGTCACCACCCTCTCTTGCCCACAGTCTCCTTGAGAAGGATTTCAGTGTTGACTGTAAGTTCCAAAGGGACTTTAAAAGAGTGATTCTGACATCAGAGAAAAAGGGGAAATCTAGTAAATTTCCTTAGGTAAAAATTTTAAGGTAATTTTAATTATTAGTAAGGCTTTCCTGTGTTTATTAGGTAATCTGGACTATGGATACCAGTAATATGACTGATAATAGTTGTTGGTTGTACTTTTATTAGATTGTGAAGCTTTTAATTAGGATACGAATACATTCTTAGTTCCTTGTATGTGTCATGTTCCCTTTTGCCTTTCAGAAGATTTTAAATGCCATGAGTTCAGGATGTTTTTCCTTGCAAAAGGTACCATTTTTCCATCATCACGTCTCACAGACTGCCTTAAGCTCAGAAAAGAAGGATGTTGACTTTCACTGTTATTCATATTTTTCTTTTTCTTTTTACATAGTAATACACTGGTGTGTATGAAGACAACAGAGTACTGTTGAAAAAGAAATTATTATTCATTGTTATTTGTTTGTCCTGTAATGTCAAGACTTTTTTCCTCCTGGAGAGTAATATTAAAGGAAATAAGGGTAGACCTTCAAGTGTACCATTTAAAGTGAATTAAAAAAAAGGTAACTTAGCAAGTATATATCACATCGATGGGTATGTGCATAACATACTTCAACAAGTAAACCACCAAAATAGTCTAGTGTGGAGCTTTGAGGTCTTTACATCCTTAATCTTATTTAATGAGTCAAAGTTGCGCTGAAGAACTAAAAAAAATATTTTTTTAATTTTAATTTAAACAAATAAAAAAATTAAAACACTCTTGTTCACTATCTGTAAATGCAAACATTTTTTTCAAGTCATTGTTCATAAACCTACTATGTAACAAAACCAAAGGCATTTTGAAAAGCATACCTTTTTCCTAATAAACACTGAGTTGGGAATACATTTATTTAGGTGAATGGCATTCTTTTCAATGGAATGGAGAATTAAAAACTGCACATTTACCATAGCCATCAGAAGCAAGAGTCATAAGCAAGAAGACATAATATTTAAAGAAGACTTTCAAAATCTGCATCATTTAGATAATTTACACTCAAGCCATCAAATACTATCTCCTCCTTTTAGTAGATTTTTTTCACTTTTCTTCACAAAACTTCTCAACAAAAATTCTAAATATCTTCAAATAACATATTATGAAAAGTCTTCAATAGTTGTTAAAGTGTTGTTGTATTTAAAAACCACAAAATATATGAATTTTAATAATGTATAACAAGGCTAGTATGGAAACTGATGAATACAAAAATTAAATAGCTCCCCCATGGAGGGCAAATCTTTTCTCCCGTTGGGTTACTTACAGCCAATAAGGCGAATTTCTGTGCACCATTCCCAAACAGAAATGAGAAGTTTCTATCAACACTTGGATTATGCTTCTGGAATCTTCCTCCAAAGACAATGCCTGGACTCCATAAGAGTTAGTCTCCTGTCTTACAAATTAGCTCTGGAAGATACAAGAAGAGTAGCAGTGTCTGGGTTAGTAATAGCCCAAGGGAGGGAAGAATCTCATTCCAAAACTTTTGATTCCTACTGACATGTTCATTGGCAAGTACTTGGGTGGGTAAAACCAGTTTGGGCTCCTGGATCTAAAAACTGTAATAATGAATTTCAGCACAAAGTTTAATTTAGCCAATTTAGACCATGACTTTTGAACCTCTGAGACTCAAATGAATATCATAATAATTTGTATTCCAGAATATAGCTGATGCATTTCCTGCTTGTTACTGTCTACAGTGCTTTTCTCTTCATACCAGTAGGCTTGCAGTCAGGACTGTGGCTGCAGAGTGTGCAAGGCTGAGTATAAAGGAACAGGGGAAGTTAGAGAAAGACCTTTCCTTTTGGGGTTGACAAACCTTTAGAAAGGCTTATTTCTTCAAGGAACTTTGAGAAAAGAAAACTGATAGCTTTGCCACTAGATTTCTTAGTCTCTTCTCTAAGAAGGCATCCACTGAAGCTTACAAATATAACGACGATAATTAAACCAAGGATGCATGTAGTTACTCAAAACTCTTCTTTAAGATGTCTCAGTGCACATTCTGTCTTCAGGTAGCATTGTCAGGAATTTATTGAACAGATTGTGCTTGTTCTTGTTGTCTGCATCTGACATTATGGTTTTTTTTTCCATATGACACAGAACTCTACTTGTTTATATTTAGAAGATTGTAACAGAGACAAACACATGAAGCTAGAAGAAGAGTAATTAAGAAGTACAATAGAAACACTGTTCAAAACGTAAAGAGGAAAGAAAAAAGACCTCTTCCTGCTCTTGAAGCGAGGGTGACTGTGATTTCACCTACTTTTTCACAGAAAGAAAGTAGAAACATTTTTCTAACAAGGAAGTAAGTAAATACAGAGAATGTTAGTTTCTGATGATACATTTTTTTCCCATATTCCAGACATAGAAATGTTCTCTGAAGTAATAGATGAGATCCCAGAGATTAAAGACAGGATACTGAAGCAGGTAGGAAGAATCTTTTTTGTTAGTTTTAATTTTATAAATTATGGAATATACTAACCTTTTTATTTTTATTCTATATTTTTTAAAGGAAATGTGTTCTTTCAGTCTTAAAACTTATTTATTAATAAAGTCAACTAAAGAACTGGCACCAATGACTTCCATACCTAAAAGTGAAATGACTCAAAAACTCTGCAATACTGAGGCATTTTCAGAGGTTCCTAGTTTTCAAAAATATGCCTTCAGAGTACCTAGAAGACAGCAAATTATTTTATCCTGTAAGCAGCATAAGCCAACTTTCAAAGGAGATTTCAAAAAAGCTAGGAGAAAAAGAAACACCCTCCAGAGACTTGTCATTACAACAGCAAGGAAATGAAAAGCATTTCTAAACTGTGAAAGAATTTGTGATGCTGCATAAGGCTTTGTTATCTATTTGAGTAGCCTGATATGGAACATCTCAAGTAAAGGTCATCATTTTTACTGCTTTCAGTAACATTAACAATTCTGTGAACATACGTGTCCTTCCCACAACACATACAGTACCAGGGTTCTTAAACTTACGTGCTTCATGGAATCTAGTACAACTTCACACACAGATGTGTCTGAATTATTGCTGAAAATACACTACAGCTGCAACACCAAAGCCTTCTTCTGTTAATATAAGTGTAAGTTCTTTGCAATGGGTAAACTATGATCATATGCATCACTTGCTGCTGTCCAAGTAGATATTCCACATTCCTGGAATTCAGCAGCAAATACAGGGATATTCTGTATGTGCATAACTTTTGATGTAGTAAATTAGTGATTTCTTCTGTGACTGTACTTGCCTGGGTAACCCTCATTAAAGTCACAGCTGACTCTTGTGATTTCTGTCTTTCCAAAGCTGATAGTCATTCTTCTGTCCAATGGGAATAGATAATTTTCTGACATCCCTCAGTGATGTGATGTGGTACAAAAAAGAGCCTTTGTTTACACAGAATTTTTGCACCTCTGAGAAGTCATCCCATATATATGAACTAGTCGCTGCTTGCAAACAGCCTCTGAAATTGATTGCTTGAACATAGTCCCAGGAGTTCAGTTAAAGTACAGGATCTTGTCATTGGATTCCATGTCCACAAAAATCTAATTACACTGGAAATTCACTGTGTGGTAGAAAACTTGGAGATACTCCTCTCCCAGTTGTGTGATTTCCCTTCAGAAGTGTCAGTGCATTTAGGGGTCTCTAGTAAGGGAAATTAAAAGCACATTTTAATTGATAGCTACAAATGAGGTTTGTTCCCTCTTGTCTTTTTGGAAAGTCTCCTGACTCAAAGCAAGTTTATAGTAATATACATGCCTACACAGAAGTGTACACAGTAAGTAGCGTAAAGTATAAAGTTTGCAGAGACACAGCTGCAAATTCACAGTGTTACAACTACATTTCACTTATACCATAGTAACTACATGTAAGACATTAATTTTAATCTGTTTGTCTAAGAAAAAACTTGTCCCAAGTGTGTCTGTTTATTGATCAAAAAAAGGATATTTCCTAAACTTGAGAGTAAAGAGGAATATATACAACCTTTGATTAACTTTTTGAAACCCTTGTGTGTTTAGCCAAGTACAAACTGAAATGTAAGATGGTCACAATTCAGTTCCTAATGTTTTCCCAGCTCTTTCTACTCTTCTTAAGTTTCTTTCACCCACTCTAATTCATGTCTATAATCTAAAGTTCAACTTTGAGTCATTGGCTTTTAAGTTTGCAGCCAATTCCGAGTTCTACCAATTCTTTTTGTACAATGTCTGGACTTCCTGTGTATGAGGGTTAACAAGAGTCAGCATCGAGGTTTTCCTCCTTACATTTCTTTAAATACTGCTTAACATATTCTTAAAGAAATGTCAGAGAAAAGAAGTTCTAGGACCAAACTGTAGAATTATCATTGCTTTTCATGTTTTTGTATGTCTTCTTGCTACATTAAAACTGGTTGGGCATGAGTGTAACGCTTCAGCTGTTAGCTTTGAAATTACATCTACATGAGAAAACTACATCTATTTTGCCATTCATTCATGTGTTAACAGGGTTGTAGAGAAAAATGTGATTAAAATGATTGCTCATATTCATGAAGAATGATGACAGGGTTTCCTAAGGCTTTTGACAATGCCAATTTCCCTTGAAATAGGTTTTGTTATGGACATAATTTTAATACATCTTTACTCACAGTCTCTCAGCAGTGCTTGTTAGCTCAGACACAGTACTGCACCACTATGGTTATCAAAATCACATCTACATCCATCCGACATCATATACAAACAGAATTCACCTGTATCGGGGGCTGCATTACTAGGTTTTAGATGCCTTGGAGTGAAATTCTGAACTGAATGAGGAGATTAGTGTTCTCATTCAGTTCCCAGGGAAAATTAAGAATCTAAGAATAAGTATACAAAAAGTCTGCACAGTGAGATGGAAAATGTTGGAGTCACGACAGAAATCTAAAAAAATGTATGCCTAACTCTGCATCTCTGGATACTTGAAAGATTTGCCTCTTCTTTTATCATCTTGGTCATTTGTCAATACCTTAATCATGCAAAGTCAGAATGGCTTGCAGGAGTGGTTTTAAGTAACAACAGCAAAAAAATTAGGCTCCTCATTTTCTTCAGCTTGGGAAGGTCACTACTTTTTGTAACATTTCTGACTGATTCTGTAGGTAGATATTCTCCAAATTTGGAGAATTATGATCTACTCAAGAATTACATTTTCCCTCTTTCCAAGGGGATAAGTGAAAAAAATCTCCTACAGTACTGAATTTTCTCACCTATCTGGTTGCTTCATCATCAGCATTTTAAAAAGTTTTTCAGATGTTAAGGAAAAAGAGTCTTTATTTTTACTTTTGAACTTTCTTTGCATGTGGAGGAAACACATGGTACAAAACATTAAGACCTGCTGAGTCAGCTTTCAGTCTAATTGCAAGACTGCTTTGTAAAGAGTACAACTTCAGCGGTGACGTTTCTATAGTGCACTTAATACCTCTCTTCTGTGCTGACTTGATCAGGATGCCCTCTTCATCCCCTGCCTCCACTGTGGTTTCACTTAGGAACTGAAACTATCCATTAGAATGAAACTCCTAAATGTGTTTTTAAAGCTGTTTTCCTTTGGAACTGTTTAAGTTGATACTTAGATGTCAGAGATGTTTAGCCCTTGCACTTTTAATAATGGGATTTTAGCTGAGCAGGTCAGGTGGGGCACACCACACCATTCAATTACATTCAGCCACGGGCTGTTGCATCAGCAGCAGTGCCATTAACTGGGTGGAATAAGCCAGTCTGCTATGCGAGAGGGAAGCCAGTGTACTGACAGTGTTAAGCCATTCAATAAAATGCGTCCTAAAACAAAGCAAACTTGCTGTTAACAATGCAGGTAGACTTGGGTTCAGGAAAAACAGAAAAGCACCAAAGAGATTTTAAAGAAGTGCTAAATGAGACACTGAAGTATTAGTTACAACTACATAGATATAGTTGTTCAGTTCCTGGGGTGTATTATAGATCAAAAAGAGTTAAAAAAAAGAAGATAAGTAAAATATTTTTATAAAACAAAGTACATATTCTATTTTCTAAAAATTTACAATATATTTAGAATACTTGTCATGAGTGTTAGATTTGTCCAAAATACTTAGCCATTAGTACTGTACACATTGAATAGAATAACATAGATGATAAGTTTCAAAATATGATTTAAGTAGAGATTAATTGGTTAATGGCATTTTTTCAAGTGCGATCCTGTGTTTATTTCTAATAAGGTTAGTTTTAGGGTGTGAGGTATGATACACGATTTGGAAGAAAACAGAAGCACTTTGTTTCTTTTAAAGAGATAAGACCATCACTTTCTTGTCATTGAGGAATAAATTTTATCTTACGATCAAGCATTAGAATAGCAAATATTGATTATGGTGATTTATTATGCAAAATAAGCTGCTTTGCTTGGGAAATTGTGTATAGTCAAACATTCCATTTTTAAGAACATACTTCCAGAGGGAAAAAGTCTGTACATTAAGGATGCAGATAAATCATATTACATGTTTGGCTGCTAACTTCACAGCAGAGATTAAGTTTCTCTCCCACCCAGTACATAGTGTCAAAATGGTGACATTGAATGGGCTCTCTATAGGTTTATTTACAAGTATATATTAACTACATAGTAGGAAGTGAAATGAGCTATGTGGCTATCATATACATATATATGTTCTACTTTTTTAAACAGGGAAGAAAGAAAAACTGGAATATCCAGACAACAAAATGAAGTAAGATTTAGAAAAATCTCTTCATGTAACGAGACTTCAAGGACTGAGTCATTTTAACTTCTTCAAAATTAAACAGTGCTTGATCATGGTCTAAAACTGCCTGCAGCAGTAGAAAAATATCTGATACTACACAGCCCTTTAATGTTTCAGACAAAAGCATAAAAAAATGCTGGAAGCTAAAGCCTCTGAAAGTCCAGATTATTAAAAGCTATTTTACCATTAACCATTAAAACTACTTATTAAGGGTTGTGCCATTTACTTGAGAGATTTCTTGGCTACAGCCAAGAACACCCCTAGCTCTTGCATGCCCACATAACCCACCCTCATACTAGCCCATGCATTTAGGCAGGAAGAATCCTATGTTTTCCAGATATCCTAGAAAAGTGTTTCAGTGGAGGAAGCGTGCACCACAACCCCACTTACAAAGATTTGGTCATAGGCAGCAGACACAACTGACAGAAAAGGAAAGTATATGATAGAGTGCCTCTCTTACAAATTTCCTTTATATATTTCTCTCACAGGGGGCAGGCGACTCTTACCTGGATGGTAGCAGACTTGGTCTCCTTTTGCATGCCTTAGGTGTCTGGGTTGCAATTAAAGGAAATGCATCCTTTAGGGGATGTTAGGATAACTGCTATACTCTGGTTCCATTCTTGGTGTCCCCAGTTTGTATTTATTTTTCTCTCCCATGCCTTCCCCCCCTCCCTGAGTAACACAGGAATTGCAGTGATTTATTAACTTACTCAGGAAACGTTTTCAGTGTTCTTCCCCTGTACTATTGACTTCTTTTACTTCTTTGGAACTGCTGCTCCTCCGGCATATAACATCTCTTTTACTTTGATTAAACTCTTAGCAAAATATTAACCTACTGGAGAAAAATGTTCTCCTCCTCCCCTTCTCAAGAAGCAATGTGTATATCTAAGGATAGAACTTGTTAATACACTGAGCTTGTATTTTATATCATATGGCTATGTAAATTAACAGCTTGGTGTAAACAGGTTGTTAAAGAATCTGTCCCAGTCGTGTTGCCCTGATAGGTCTTGACTGACACCAGGGATGGTGGTAATCAATCAAGAGTTATCCAGAGAGTTGTTTCTTTACCATCTGAAAGTCTTAAGTTTAGGACCTTAATTTACCTTAAAATCTTTTCTAAATGTTCTCTATTTTAAATTTAATCAAGTAATTTAATTGTTTCTCTCTGTTTTGCAGCACAAATAACTTCACATAAAGCAACCAGTTAGCCTGATAAAATACCCCTGTTCAGCTGAATTGAATCGTTCCTTTGACATCACTGAGAGGACTGGATTATTATTTCTATATTCTACTTCTCTTAGCTGCAGAACAAGACCAGCTAATTATTATAGATTTGATTAAGATAGAAGTAACAATTGTTAATAATTGATTTTGTTATTACTTAAAGGGGAAGTAAAGAACCATTTTTTTAAGTATGTTTGATCAAAGTCAGTCATGGATTTTGTACCAGTCATTGATTTTTTTTTTCAATATATTTCATAAGAACAATAGGCTCACTTAGAGGAAAGAGAAGAAAGAAAATTACTTAGACCTACAATTTAATACAGTTGCAACAGAAAGACAAGAACATGAGAAATATATCCTTATAATAATGCACACAGAAGTCATTTTCAGAATAATTTTTCATTACCTAACATTACCTTTCATTTCTGAACATTACCTAACATACCTAAACAAATACAGTACAAATCCAACAATCACTGAGGAATTATGCAATTAGCTTGCATGATTAGTGTGTATAATAATATAAATTAATAGCCTTTCAAACCTCTTGCAAGATGTTGGTGAGATAGTCAGTACAAATGGCCTGGTAATAAAAAGAAATTTTATGTTTTAAACTAAAACAAACAAACCGAAACCAAATTCATAAATGTGAAAGATATAATAAACTGGAATATAACAATGTATTCGTTAATATACCATAAGATAACACATACATTATGTCCTGACAACCTCAATGCACACATTTAGGAGACACAATGTCTAATTAGGAATTCTGAGTAAATAACTATTTTTCAACACGAGGTCAAAACAGTAAAATTTCAACAAAACTGACTTTTAATTTATTATGAGAATGTAGCTTTCTACTTGGACTTGAGTAGATTTACATAGATTTGGCCACTGTAAGCATACACAGTTCAAGATTTCGGCATTAATCCTTGACTTGTGGCAATCAGAGCTCAGGTATATTTGGAACATCTTGTTTGAACCATTCTTTTTTTGACCATTACCTTGATACAACTGCTTTTTCTTTTCATGTTTTGTCTTTTTTCTTTCTGTCTGTCTCTTTTTTTTTTTAATAAGATAATATTGTCTCTTATATTTACCTTCTTACATTCTTTCTTTCAAATCCTGAACGATACTGGTGTGCCTAAGATGACAAAATTATAGCCTATGATTATTTTTAATCGAGTCCTTACATACATTCCTATTGTTCTGTTAAATATCTATTTAATAAGGTACGGAGAGGTATTGGAAAAATTGCATCTAAACTAAGAAGTCAGTAACAAAATCTCATTAACCACATGGTTTATCAAGGGAGATTAATTAAGCATAGAGATCAATGCACAAATTAAGTATTGTAACAGACCCATGAATGTTGAGGAACTGCATGATTGTCATTGTTTTCTACAGTGTGGCCTTTCATAAATTTATCTCAAAAGCTGAAGAATCATCAAGAATGGTTTTTGGTGGGGAGAAGAAAAAAGTGGGGGAGGTAAGAGAGAAAATGGATTTTGTCTTGATTACTCATTAAATTTTTGTGAGCAAAATTGTGATTCTGAATGTGTTTTTTCAATAAGACCTTTTTCAGTGAATGTGGCAAGCAATAAAATTGGATCTAAAGGGTTAAAAACTGTTTTTCTTCTGTACATTCAGCTCATTATTTTCACTGTAATAATTCAATTATTCAGTAATCACTCAGCGTGGGAGTTGACAGAGGTCTACTTCACTCATTTTGTGATTGCTTATATCATACATCACTATGCAAAACAACAGCCTGTTTCAGGTTATTGTTATGAGATGATGCTAAAAGTGTAGCTTCTCCATCCAAATATAACAGAAACAATACTTAAGCAATCAATTTTGATGTAATAAAGAGCTGTAAATACTTAAAACAAAATTACTGAAAATCTTCCTTTTTGCCTGAGACGCTGTCTGCTATCATGTGGTCTTGCCGTTACCATTCTAACTCATAATATGCAGGAGGCAATAATCCCGTCAGTTCTGATAGCAACAAATGCTTGGGCTCAGACTTAGCCTGCTGTGATTTTTACATGTCTGTGAGCTTTGCTGTCAAAAAGGCTACATTAGTGCCTTTCTTAACTCACTTCCTCTTGGGGTTAAAGGAAATGCCATGATTCCTTTCAGGATATGCATTTAGTTGAGCTGGAAAAATGATGTGATTCCAAATTAGCCATTTGCAGTGGTAGAACTGGATGTGATCATTATTTCCCATTAAGAGACAGGGTGTTATTTTCTGTTTGCTGCTAGTGTCCAGTATTCAGGATTATAAAGAGAGTTTTCTGATGTTTCTCACAAAACCTAGTGTGAGTAAAACCTAGTGTGAGTAAAATTTTACTCACAATAACTACTGTGAGTAAAATCAGTACAATTACATCTACAATATTGTTTACAAAATGTTAAAAGATGACAAGGTAGAGATTATTGGTATTGTTCTTGCATTTAAAAGCAGTACATATGGAACAAATTCTGATATTAATGTCCTGTTTTCAGGACATACTAATTTCTCTGTCACCAATTTATTGCTTAGGATAGTGCTCAGGGAGTAAAAATAACAGAAAGGATTCAGCTTGCTTGATGTTAGATATTACATTTGAGCTACTCACCTTAGACTCAAAGCACAGTTAAGGAAGCAAATAGCCACTTCTAGGGAACAATTCATCGGACACTTTAGGGAATACATTAGGATATTATCTGATATTAGGAACTTATCTAAATTTCTATTTCTTTCTATTGACAATATCTTATTTTATAAATCTGTCTTACTCCCCATTTCTGTCTTACTTCGGTCTGGGCCAAGCTAATTTACTCCCAGGTTTTCTTCTGGAGATAGTCAAATAATTCCCTTAGGAAGAGACCCAGGCATTTTTTCATTTGGCTTCAGACAAATACTATGAATGTATACCAAGCATGGATGTCTCCATCCAACATCATTCTTCAACACTGTCTAGGGAGGTCACTGGCTCTCAAATGCCCACGTCTTCAGGCAGCCTCACAGTATGAGGTCATAAAGTTATTTTTGGTGGGCTGTGAAATTTCCTGCTGTTATTTCAAGCTCTTTCAACTGAAGACAGCAAAGTGTCTCATGCTTACAAGGATACCTCTTGGATCCAGCAGAAGACTGTTATGCTACAAAGCAATGGCTGTAGAGAAGGCTAGTCTGCTCCTGAGGACAACTTTGCACTCAGCATCCAGTATTCTATCCCAGGTGTAATTCAGGGAAAAAGTATAAATGAAATGTATGGTGACTTGCTCAGATGAAAATACCTACTATGTAGACCATTACATTTGGCAAGATGAATCCCAGACTGTATTTCTGAATTGTACAAAAACTATTTTACAATGACACCTACTCAGTTGTGGTCTATTACCCTCTTGGATGTAACATGTAACAAAAATTGAGTTGTTATGCATGAATTACAATCTCTTTCTACTAGTACCTTTTGGGACTATTTTAGAAGATTGTACTCTCCTCAGAGCTGTCTTTAGACAACTTAATTTTTTCTTCCCTTTTAAATAAAGGAGTGTTTACAATTAGAGTTGTTAGCATCAAAAAACTTGAAGCCTATGTCTGTTGGACACGTTTGCTTTTTGGCTGCTGATACTGGCTGCTAGATCAGACTATGGTTATGTGAAAATTGTGGGGTTTAACTCTATTGTATATCTTCAGTTCTTTCCATGGTTTGTAAAACCTTTTAACAGCATTCTTCTACTATTTTTCACTAGTTTAAAATGTTATCTTCATTATGGATAGAATTTTAGGGAAGGAAAAGAGAATAAAAATGAGAACAAACGTATATAAAATCAAGCTGTATCTCTGTCTCAAATGCTAAGTGTAGCTTTGGTTTTCCCATCTCAAAAGGCTAAGCCTGGAAATCACTCATGAGAGAGTGACAAGGATGATCAAAGGTTGGAAAGGTTTCTGTATGAGACATGACAAAACAGGCTGAAGGCTAAAGACATGACAGAATAGGCTCAGTAGAACTCAGCTTGAAAAAGAAATAACCAAAATAGGATTAGATAGAGATCTCAAAAATTATCACTGGCAAATAGAAAGAAAAAGAAGATCAATTAATCACATTCTCTTTTAGCAGAAGATAGAGCTTGTAGTTGGAAAATGTGTAAAAATAATCTTTTCATATGTGTATGTTTACACAAATACAGGCATGCTCATCTCTTTTATTCTTTCCCCATTACTGTCCAGTTTTCTTCTCTTTTTTTATAACTCTTCATATTCTGTAGATTAGTTTGGCCTTCATTACAACACTGGTGATGAGAAGAAATGCATTGTTCTTTTGTAGGAACTATTATTCCTTTTATGTGAAACTAATAATAATGTGCTACTTCTCTCCTGCTAAGACATGATCAACTGAGAACTCATTGATATGACATACATTTATGTATTAACCAAGGTAACACATCAGAAAACAACAATAAGAAAGTAATTCAAGCAAATCTGCACACATACAGACAACTGTGGCACATGAAATCTAGATTAACAAAAGTAGATTAGTCTCATAAAGATTTCCTTTGCCAAAGGCAAAGAAGCATAGTATCACATAAAGATGCTACTTCTTACAAAGAGTAGCATTTCAACAGCAAAGTTCATAGCTTTCTTTAGACATTGTAGGTGGGGAAAAAAATTGAAGTGAGAACTCAGGAGTGAGTGATCTTTTTGTCAAACAAACAAAAAAAATCTGTCCTCTTTACTCGTATTAGGTTTGCTTGTTCATTCTTTTCAAAATTAGAGATATAATTTTCTCTAATAAGATTAAAAGACAAACACTGAATTTCCCATTCATGGATTTGGTTGAATAAACTGACTTGCTGAAAGCAGTCTACTTTGCTTCAGTTTCAGAAGCTTTGTTTTATGTTTCAAGATTTAATGAAGACCAATCCCTCTTCTGAAGTTTAAAGAGAGCTGGTGAGATATGGTAGTTTTTTCTTTTCATGCCTTCCCTCATGTTGGTTGTTGCTCATGTATTTTTTTCATCATGACTGCCACTAAATCTAACTATCTTTAACCAAAAAAGTTTTTTCCCTTTCTTACAGTTATTTTTGCATCTCTTTCAGAATGTGTTCTTTTATCTCAATAAAGTAAGCTTTCCTGAAGGAGATTTAATCTTGTAATTTGTATGTACTGTGCTATATCCTCAGGTTAGAGGAGGATTTAGAGCTACAGAAGATTGGAAAATATGGTTCCACTACCATTTTCTTCTTCGAAGTAGACTTTCTCAGAAATTTCTGATTTTAAAAGCGCATACCAAAAAAAAAAGGTTCATTTCTAATAAATTGTCTAAATCCATATTCATGCCGTTTCAATTACATCTTTTTCTACAGATATGTTGCCTTAAAAATACCCTCTTCATTGGATTGAAAACTTTATAGTTCTAGAGAGTAGGAAAATACTAACACCTTGATGTAAATTTTCAGAACTGGGTTATAATTTGGGATGTGTCTACATCTGACAATTTTTCAGATATGGTGAAACCTCTATATTTTCCATTTAAAGAATATTTAATAAGCACGTGGAATGTTGAGGCTATTGGAATTCTCAGCATTTTATACTTGTATTGGTCAAATAAATATCTCAAAACATTTTGAATACTGGAAAAGCAGAAAAATTGTTTTACTCTCAAATTAATCTTGAAGACTTCTTAAGACAGTAAGAGCATGTATGAAGAATGACAGTGGGTCACTGATTGACTAGAAGCCATACAACATCAGAGAATGTCTGAGAAATGGAGTCACACAGAATCTAGAACTATAATTCCTTTAATTCACTGTAGTAATATCGATAAAGGGAAATTATCATTTAATAAACAAGGACTTTTTTTCTTAAATTAATACTTTGCTTCCCAAGAAGGTTAATAGTGAAGAAAAACTATTTTCCCCAAAATGTTTCACTTGAACTTTCTTTTAGTCCGTCACAGTTATGAAACACTGGGTCTTATTAATGACTGGTGCTAAGAAAGCTTTTTTTTTCTGTAATGCTAAGAACGCAAAAGAATTAGGCCCCCCAAAAGCTCACTTCTAGGGAAAAGTCAGTAGGAACCCTGGCACAGGGTGAGTGAGGCATAGTAAATTGTGGTATGCTGGGCATCAGGCTGGTTGCCTTGTGTGACAGGCAGAGCAAGGGTACTTCTCAGGCTGAGCTACAGCTTACAGAAAAAGTATGCAATTCTTGTGTGCAAAAAAAGAAAAAGTATGCAATTCTGCTTGTGTGGGATATAATCTAAAGAATTAAGTACTTCTGCCCCTGAAGTAAGTAATGCTGTAGAAGCAATCTCTCCCTTAATTCTGTAGGGATTTTTATCCTTTAGGAGACAAAAAAAGCCTCACATGTTCCTATGTAGACCCCAAATCCCGAGAGCCTAATTTTCCTGAGGAATATATTGATTTCTTTAGCTATTTTTATAGCTCATAGGTCCTAGTTTACATTTGCAACTCAGTAGGTCTGTGTTTGTTTAAATGACTGACAGTCAGTGACGTGGGGTTTATCTTATGATTTTAGAAGGCAGCATTTTACTATTTTTAAAATTATGCATTTTTATGGTTTGTTGCTTGGGATTTTTTTTTTTTTTAATCCACAAAAGTGCATATTTTGAAGGGAACTTTGCTAATGAGAAGGGATGTAAATCACATGCCTCTATTTTCACAGAATTTTCCATAAACAATGATATTGTAACTTTGGCAGCATTGGTATACTAAGTTATGTCTACTTTTTCTGTTTTGTGGTTTGTGTAGACCTTTGAAGTTTGATACATGATAGTAGTGTTAGCATTTTCTTTCAGGACAGGCAAGATAGGCAGTTGAATAAGGAAATCTTTCTTTTTTATACATGATTTATATTCGCTTATCCAATTATTGAACAGACTTTTCATTTGTAGCAAAGGTCACACTTCATAGACATTAAAGGAAATAAGTAATTATCATTAACATCTTATTTCAATCCTCCAGCTGGTATTAAGAAAATAATTCCTAAAAAATAATTTATTATTAACATTTTGATTGTTTACCAAACAGTCCCAGAGGTGGAACACAGAGATTTGAAATGTTATTTGTCGTTCAGAACTGTACTTAATATTTTTGAGTGCTACTTCATCCACAAGTTGTTGCTTTTGAGCTTCAAGCTGTAATGTAAATATATACCACCACTTATTGTTCACCGATGGTTTAAAATATATAACTACTTATGGTATCTGTCTGTCCTGGTTTCAGCTGAGACAGAGTTAATTTTCTTCGTAGTGGCTGGTATGGGGCTATGTTTTGGATTTGTGCTGAAGACAGTGTTGATAATACAGAGATGTTTTAGTTGTTGCTGCACTAGTCAAGGACTTTTCAGCTTCCCGTGCTCTGCCAGGTGCAGAAGAAGCTGGGAGGGGACACAGCCAGGATAGTTGATCCAAACTGACCAAAGGGCTATTCCATACCACATGACGTCATGCTCAGTATATAAAGCTGGGGAAGAAGAAGGAAGGGGGGACATTTGGAGTGATGGCGTTTGTCTTCCCAAGTAACCGTTACGCGTGATGGAGCCCTGCTTTCCTGGGGATGGCTGAACACCTGCCTGACCATGGGAAGTAGTGAATGAATTTCTTGCTTTGCTTTGCTTGCGTGCGCGGCTTTTGCTTTCCCTATTAAACTGTTTTTATCTCAACCCTCAAGTTTTCTTACTTTTGCTCTTCTGATTCTCTCCCCCATCCCACCGGGGGGAGTGAGCGAGTAGCTGCGTGGTGCTTGGCTGCCGGCTGGGGCTAAACCACGACAGTCCTTTTTGGCGCCCAACGTGGGGCACGAAGGGTTTGAGATAATGACAGATTTGATTGGAATGTGCCAGATAGAATTTATAGCTGTTATTGCTGTTTAGCTATTAATCAGCAGGGTTCTGTGCTTGCCATAGGCTTGCTTGCCTTACTGTACCTTAGAGTCTAGGGCTCGTTAGTTGCTGCTTTTTGCTTTCACTGCTTGCCGTGCTGCTGTACTGCTGATCACCTTACTCTGCTGTGCCTGGGAACATTTTGATAACAGCCATGGCGATGCGCCTGGGCTGGCAGATGGCCAGGGCATCGCTGCTGTTTCTGTGCTGCTGTACTGGACAGGCTGGAACTCCGCTGTGAACTCGAGTCGAAGGGACTGTGACCTGTGGATGAATCCACGTGGGAGCAGGACACCCCGAAGCGTCTGTGCCCATGGATTAGCCCATGCCAGAGCAGGTATATCTTGAAATGTCTGTGGCCATGGTTATGTCTGTGCCACAGCAGGTATACCTCTGAAGGGATTGTGGTCCAAGGATAAGTCCACGCTGGATAAGGTGCGCCTCGAAGCATCTGTGGCTGTGGATGAAGTCCATGCTGCAGCAGGTACACCTCGAAGCATCTGTGGCTGTGGATAAAGTCCATGCTGCAGCAGGTATACCTCGAAGCATCTGTGGCTGTGGATGAAGTCCATGCTGCAGCAGGTACATCTTGAAGCATCAGTGGCTGTGCATGAGGCCATGTTGGAGCAAGTTTACTTCTGAAGGTACTACATTCTGTGGATAAGTCCAAGCTGGAGCAGGGGCAAGGGGAGGACTTCATTGCAATGTTAAACCTGATGGTCTGGTCCAAAGAGACCAGGGGTGGAGATTGTAATGGAAATACCTTTAAATTGTTGTATCCCGGGATTTGAGTTGCATGTTGTGGGAATTACTATAGCAGGAACCCCTTGTTGCTAGCCAGGCTAGGCGCAAGGGGAGGAGTTCATTGCAATGTTAAACCCTATAACCTGGTCCAAAAGGACCAGGGGTGGAGATTGTAATGGAAATACCTTTAAATTGTTGTAACCCATGATTTGAGTTGCATGTTATAGGAATTACTACAGCCGGAACCACCTGAACCAATGGAGGAGAAGCCTTACAAGAAGCAGTGCAAGTGCAGCAGTGACCTGACCTGAGCTGGTTTTGGTGCCCAATAACTCCAAGCAACACACCACCTCTCCTGTCCTGAGTAACAACCATAAGAGATGAAGCCCAAAGTCATGGACTAAATGAACTCAGTGGACATTTTGTGGACATTTATGGTCATTTTACAAATATTTCCCATAGACTAAGGGAATGATATGTGTGTATTATATCAAAGGATGGGAAGGGTGATGGTGGGTAATGAGAATGTATTGAATAGTGTGAGACCTGAGCATGACGTAAATGGTATGGAATAAGGGGTGGATACTGTCCTGGTTTCAGCTGAGACAGAGTTAATTTTTTTCGTAGCGGCTGGTATGGGGCTATGTTTTGGATTTGTGCTGAAGACAGTGTTGATAATACAGAGATGTTTTAGTTGCTGCTGTACTAGTCAAGGACTTTTCAGCTTCCCGTGCTCTGCCAGGTGCAGAAGAAGCTGGGAGGGGACACAGCCAGGATAGTTGATCCAAACTGACCAAAGGGCTATTCCATACCACATGACGTCATGCTCAGTATATAAAGCTGGGGAAGAAGAAGGAAGGGGGGACATTGGAGTGATGGCGTTTGTCTTCCCAAGTAACCGTTACGCTTGATGGAGCCCTGCTTTCCTGGAGATGGCTGAACACCTGCCTGCCCATGGGAAGTAGTGAATTAATTCCTTGCTTTGCTTTGCTTGCGTGCGCGGCTTTTGCTTTCCCTATTAAACTGTTTTTATCTCAACCCTCAAGTTTTCTTACTTTTGCTCTTCCGATTCTCTCCCCCATCCCACCGAGGGGGAGTGAGCGAGCGGCTGCGTGGTGCTTAGTTGCCGGCTGGGGCTAAACCACGACACTGTCTTATCAGTGACAGTCTTGGTTGTTTTCATAAATAAGAGAATGAAATCAATTTCAAAACTGTCAGTTTCATTTTCCATAATTGTAATCTCAAACTGAAATTTTAGGTGCTGAAGAAGTCACAGAGCACTTTTATTGTTCTCACATAGGAAAATACTTGGAACTGTATACCTGATAAAAATTTATGATCAACAGTATGAGCAGTGTGTTTCAATGACTGTATATAACTGACCTACATTTCTGAAATAATAATAATAACAATATTAGAATTATTGCTTATTCATAGGAAGAATACAGGAAAAATCAGTGTAGTCTGCCTTTAAAGTCTGAATGAATATTACAATCAGTATTTAACATAAATAACATTCTTCAATGAGTTTCACACAGAATACTAAACATAGTTAACTAGGGTTTTTTAGGTGTTAAACCACTTCACAGTGTTACTTTTCAGATACCTTGTTACTAAAAATCTGTGGAGATTTTGAATCTCTAGTGTGTCAGTGTCCTGGTTTCAGCTGAGATAGAGTTAATTTTCTTTATAGTAGCTGGTATGGGGCTATGTTTTGGATTTGTGCTGGAAACAGTGTTTATAATACAGAGATGTTTTAGTTGTTGTTAAGTAGTGCATAGACTAAATTAAGGACTTTTCAGCTTCCCATGCTCTGCCAGGTACAGAAGAAGCTGGGAGGGGACACAGCTGGGACAGCTGACCCCAACTGACCAAAGGGCTATTCCATACCACATGACGTCATGCTCAGTATATAAAGCTGGGGAAGAAGAAGGAAGGGGGAGGACATTCAGAGTGATGGAGCATTTGTCTTCCCTGTCCACACACTGTTATGTGTGATGGAGCCCTGCTTTCCTGGAGATGGCTGAACACCTGCCTGACCATGGGAAGTAGTGAGTGAATTCCTTGCTTTGCTTTGCTTGCGTGCGCGGCTTTTGCTTTCCCTATTAAACTGTCTTTATCTCAACCCACGAGTTTCCTCACTTTTACTCTTCTGATTCTCTCCCCCATCCCACCAGGGGTGGAGTGAGTGAGCAGCTGGGTGCTGCTTAGTTGCCGGCTGGGGTTAAACCACGACAGTCAGAAACCTATTAACCACAGATTTAGATATACATCTACATACAGTTTCACTAAAATTAAAATTCCAAATAAAAGGACGTGAGAAATCTCCACTTTTCTATATATGATTTTGTTCCCTGTATGAATGTAGCCTTTGTATAGCACATGGATTATGTATATAACAGTCCTATCCACTTTCCTACTAGTCTCTCGGATTATCAGTGATGATGAAATAATAACTGCATTAAGAAAAAACCAAGTTAAGTAGATACTTGCTAGTTTGATTCATTTAGTCTCCAAATGCATATATTTTTAATATTGCCTGACTTTTGAAATTACCAAGACAATAAGTAAGGGAAGCTTTAATTGAAATTAAGAGCTTTGACATCAGTAGGGTTTTTTCCATAATTTGATACCTGACATAAACTATCCAGAAGAACTTTTGAAATACCTGTCTGTGAATGGAACTTACTGTGTTCTGTTTTAGAGCCTTTGTGCATATAATTCCCACTGCTAAACTACGTAATATAACTGTATGCTTTGAAGATTTCTTTCATGTATATATACACTTGAATATACTTGTTCTAAGAGAAAAAGACACAGTTCATAATCGTATATTTCTGTACTTCAGCCTTATATCTCAGATGTTTGAGCTCCATTTCTAGCATTCACTTCCTGTATGAATTCAACATTTTTTTCATTCCTTTTGAAGTGAGTCACTTCCTCGTTTTCTAAATAGGAATAGAACACTTTCTCCTGCCTTTTGTATTCATTGCATAGACAAAATATAACCTCCTTAGATATGGAACTTTCTCTGAGTGTCTGTGTTTACAAATCAAACCCTGATCATAGCTGGGACATTTGGCAATACTACAGTAATGTATAGATATAGTTGCTGTTGGATTATCATCATCATCATCATCATCATCATCATCATCATCATCATATTTACTATTATAATTGTTATTTTTATTGTAATTACTTCCAATAATATTAGTAAGCATTGTTAAATTTAGAAAAGTGAACTCTTGACTATTAAAAAGTGATTCAGGGTATTCCCTGAGAAGACATTAACGTAATGATGCATAACAGAGTTTAATAATCTGTTTGTTAAAGAAACATTTGTCTCATACATAACAGCTGGTCCAAACCAAAGCAACCTATTCCATAGCTGCCAGGCCAACTTATCTTTGTTAATTAATTAATTAATTAATTGTAAATAAATTATAAATATTTTAGTAGTTGTAATATTTCATATTAATTCTGAGTATTGTAAATTAGTTGGAAATTGTATTTTGTAAATTAATCTGTATATTTAATTTTTAAATTAAATAAATAAGTGTACTGTGGCCTATATTTTAATATATTCTAAGTACACTTCAAAGATACGTAAAGTGAAAATTTTTGATTTCTAAATCTCTGTTTATTTTTCTCCTTTTAATATGTTTTATATGTAGTATAATCTTCCACACAAACTTTCCCTTGTCAAGTCAGACATGAGACCTAGTGGATTAACACAAAATAATTATTCTATTCCATTACATACTTTTAGTCCTATTAAGACTTTTTTTTTTCCTGGTCATTGATATTATAATATATTCCATTTTAATATACAGCCTATGACAATATACTATTTGTATTATGATATATTTTTAATTTTACAATAATATCCATTCTGAAAGCTGGCATTTAAGGAAAGAAAATAGAGTTTTTCCAGTTTTTCATAGTCTGAATGTATGTCTAAAATAGACATAATATGTCTAAAATAAAGTCATATACTTAAGAGAACAAAACATATCAGCAAGCAAAATAATTGAAGAGAAGATATGATGAAGCTGGTGAACAATGATAAGATGTCTTTCAAGGTACTGAATGCATTCTTCCTTTGCTTCAGACACTAAATTCAGGTATCTACATGGAAAAAGACTTGCTTTAATTTTAAATCTAAAAATAGGACTATTTTGTCAGGGTGCATCATTACAAGTTCTTTGCCATCTATTAAACAGCAAAAGTAGGTAGATTTATGAATAGAGGCTTATATTCCAAAAACACCGTTATGATAAACTCTGGTCATGTTCAATGCATGTGATCATGTAACTCAGATTAGTTCTGTGAAGCCACATAAATATGTACAACTGAAAGTTTAGGAATGCATAACCTACTGTTCAAGATGTAATGAGTTCCTTTTTATCAGTAACACACAGGTAATTTTCTTTGTTTTGGCTATGATTTTAATAAACTTCACTATAATTTTATTTCTTATTCTTCTCAAATTCTCAAAAGATAACAGAAAAGATCCTGGATAATTAAATTTTTGTCTTTCTCTTCCTTTCTAAAAAAAAGATCTAGGTAGAATGATTGGCTTCAATTTTTTTTCCTTAAATTTCCAGAATTTTTTGAGTATCTGGAAGTTGATTTTCTTTTTTTTTGAGAAAATCTTGGAGGATTATTATCACACTCTGAAATTTGGAAAATATTTGAAGAGTAGTTTTGAAGGTTGAGCATCACATTTCCAGAGACAAAGACCCTCTTTTCTTACCTTGCTGCTCTCCCAAGTCCTTCCCAGGACAGTGGGAAATATAGTTTTTATTATCCACATTTTTTATTTGGGTAAATTTATTGTAGCATCTTTTCAATCAGCAGTAGAAAAATCAATATAATCTTCCCATCCTTGTTCCTTCAGTTAGACTTTATATCTGTGTTGTGGTTTAGCCCCAGCTGGCAACTAAGCACCACGCAGCCGCTCGCTCACTCCCCCTCGGTGGGATGGGAGAGAGAATCAGAAGAGCAAAAGCAAGAAAACTCAAGGGTTGAGATAAAAACAGTTTAATAGGTAAAGCAAAAGCCGCGCACGCAAGCAAAGCAAAGCAAGGAATTCAGTCACTACTTCCCATGGGCAGGCAGGTGTTCAGCCATCTCCAGGAAAGCAGGGCTCCATCACGCATAACGGTTACTTGGGAAGACAAACGCCATCACTCCGAACGTCCCCTCCTTCCTTCTTCTTCCCCAGCTTTATATACTGAGCATGACGTCATGTGGTATGGAATAGCCCTCTGGTCAGTTTGGATCAACTATCCTGGCTGTGTCCCCTCCCAGCTTCTTCTGCACCTGGCAGAGCATGGGAAGCTGAAAAGTCCTTGACTAGTGCAGCAACAACTAAAACATCTCTGTATTATAAACACTGTCTTCAGCACAAATCCAAAACATAGCCCCATACCAGCCACTATAAAGAAAATTAACTCTATCTCAACTGAAACCAAGACAGTATCCACCCCTTATTCCATACTATTTACATCATGCTCAGGTCTCACATGATCCAATACATTCTCATTACCACTGTCACCCTTCCCATCCTTTGATATAATACACACATATCATTCCCTTAGTCTATGGACCACCCCCCATGTAAAATGCCCATAAAATGTCTGCAAATGTCCACAAAATGTCCACTGAGTTCATTTAGTCCATGACTTTGGGCTCCATCTGTTATGGTGGTCACTCAGGACAGGAGAGGTGGTGTGTTGCGTGGAGTTACTGGGCACCAAAGGCAGCTCAGGTCAGGTCACTGCTGCACTTGCACTGCTTCTTGTAAGGCTTCTCCTCCATTTGTTCAGGTGGTTCAGGCTGTAGTAATTCCTATAACATGCAACTCAAATCACGGGATACAACAATTTAAAGGTATTTCCATTACAATCTCCACCCCTGGTCCCTTTGGACAGACCATCAGGTTTAACATTGCAATGAACTCCTCCCCTTGCCCCTGCTCCAGCTTGGACTTATCCACAGAATGTAGTACCTTCAGAAGTAAACTTGCTCCAACATGGCCTCATGCACAGCCACTGATGCTTCAAGGTGTACCTGCTGCAGCATGGACTTCATCCACAGCCACAGATGCTTCGAGGCGCACCTTATCCAGCATGGATCCTTGGGCCACAATTCCTTCAGAGGTATACCTGCTGTGGCACAGACATAACCATGGCCACAGACATTTCAAGATATACCTGCTCTGGCATGGGCTAATCCATGGGCACAGACGCTTCGGGGTGTCCTGCTCCCACGTGGATTCATCCACAGGTCACAGTCCCTTCGACTCGAGTTCACACCGGAGTTCCAGCCTGTCCAGTACAGCAGCACAGAAACAGCAGCGATGCCCTGGCCATCTGCCAGCCCAGGCGCATCGCCATTGCTGTTATCAAAATGTTCCCAGGCACAGCAGAGTAAGGTGATCAGCAGTACAGCAGCACGGCAAGCAGCGACAGCAAAAAGCAGCCACTAACGAGCCCTAGACTCTAAGGTACAGTAAGGCAAGCAAGCCTATGGCAAGCACAGAAGCCTGCTGATTAATACCTAAACAGCAATAACAGCTATAAATTCTATCTGGCACATTCCAATCAAATCTGTCATTATCTCAAACCCTTCGAGCCCCACGTTGGGCGCCAAAAAGGACTGTCGTGGTTTAGCCCCAGCCGGCAACTAAGCAGCACCCAGCCGCTCGCTCACTCCCCCCCGGTGGGATGGGGGCAAGAATCGAAAGAGCAAAAGCAAGAAAACTCATGGGTTGAGATAAAAACAGTTTAATAGGTAAAGCAAAAGCCGCGCACGCAAGCGAAGCAAAGCAAGGGATTAATTCACTACTTCCCAGGGGCAGGCAGGTGTTCAGCCATCTCCAGGAAAGCAGGGCTCCATCACGCCTAACGGTTACTTGGGAAGACAAACGCCATCACTCCAAATGTCCCCCCTTCCTTCTTCTTCCCCAGCTTTATATACTGGGCATGATGTCATGTGGTATGGAATAGCCCTTTGGTCAGTTTGGATCAACTCTCCTGGCTGTGTCCCCTCCCAGCTTCTTCTGCACCTGGCAGAGCATGGGAAGCTGAAAAGTCCTTGACTAGTGCAGCAACAACTAAAACATCTCTGTATTATCAACACTGTCTTCAGCGCAAATCCAAAACATAGCCCCATACCAGCCACTATAAAGAAAATTAACTCTATCTCAGCTGAAACCAGGACAATCTGCTATGCACAGTAACATCACACAACCACCCCCTCCGTTTCCCAAAACTGTAATACTGTGTTTGAAATATCTGAATTTTATAAAATTCTGAGTTCCCTCATTTGCCTCTTGGCTTTACAAGAGCAAAGTTTTAGGACATTGTAATGTTCACACTAAACCATGATGTCAGACTGGTTTTGTCTGATGAGCAATTGCATCAAGATCCTCAGATGGATTATGTACACTACTACAATATAAATAAATATAAATTTAAACATATCTTCATTTTAGCTATTTCCTATCCTAAACCAACATTTAGGTGCTTATAAAAAGCACTGGAAGAACTGAAGCTCCATGTCTCTGAACATTTCACAGAATTTCTCATAGCTTACTAGTTTCGTACATAGCTGACTTTGTTTAGTGATTTTTTGTTTTGTTTTCTCAGGTATGGTGATTTATCTGAGTAATATGATGCACCCATTCTTCTCTAGTAAAAGGATTTTCCACCTTGTTCTCATCATATTTTTTCATTACTTTTTTTTTGTTTGTTTTATTCTTGGTGTCCACTATATTTATGAAACCAGGAAGGAATGGTATAAAGCATGGAATATGCTTGGGTGTTAACATATCTCTTAAAACAATATTAATACAGTGTATATTCTGGAATATATTTTCTTGATATCAAAAGAATCTTAGGTAAAGATAAAGCTTGTTTCCAACATTAGTTTGAAAAGCAAACTCCAAGAAGCATTTTATACTGAAAGGCAGGTACTTGCATCTTAGTACAAAATTAGAATGTAACTAGCTTGCTTTCCCAATCAAAATTTTCTGAGCTGCTGCTTTTTGACTTTGACCCAAGCACCTCCATCACATGACTATCTTATCACCTCTTCCCATTTCGTACCTGGCTGGCTGAGTAACCTCTTCATTGAAAAGGGATTCAGGAACTCATTTTCTCTAGCAATACTTTTCCAAAATCTGTACAGTAAGATGGAAAATTGAATTAGTACAGTATCTTTAGTTATTAGCAATGAGACTATTAAAATAATAGTTGAATATTGGGAAAGACTAAGTAGTTCTCTTTCCCCTTTTTCATATTTATAGCTACAGGCTAAAACTCCTTTACAAGTACTTTATCATTGTAAGAATTATTAAAAAGATGCAATTCTTGTACCTCCTAAACTTGTATTCAGCTCACTGATATGAATGAAAGTATCAGACCAGTACATAAACCCTGACAACTACAAGAGCACCAGAAAATTTAAAATTTAATTTATTCATAAAAATATTTACCTCTGAATGAAGTGCCGATCAATGAAGGAATCTTTCCCTGTAACAGTCATATCATTTCACAATAAAAGAACACCCTGAAGAACTTGTCTGCTAGACAGCCTCACATAACAAAAACTCCTGCTCTACTGGGTTTTTTTTCCAGTTCAAGAAGTTGAGAGAAATGAGTCATATCTAGTCTTACATAACTGCAGTGAAAAAAGCTTTTATCTTCTGAAAGTTCTTCCTCTGTGTGAGAAACCTTGAATTCAGGTGTTATTGATGCCATTTTGTTAGACATGATCTTTCTATTTTATCCCCAAGAATTGAACTCACAATATGTTTTTCCACAGAGCATATCAGAGTATCATCAATTGTTGGAGTTTGCTGATTTAGGCAGTTGTCATATTTCATGGTATAATATGTCTAATGCCTTCATATTAAACCACTGAGAGATCTCATTGCCTTTGGATGTCCTTCGGTTCACTTAGTTTTTTCTCGAAACAAAACAAAACAAAAAAGCTCAGACAGGTTTATTTTTTTCAACAATCGGTGTTTTGCAGTGAAGTGAAGTTGAAGGTAGTAAAGGTTCTATGGAGTGACTTGATAAGAGTTTATGGTAAATGATGCATACAGCACTAGGTTACTTTTAACCACTTCATATAAAAACAGATGATAAGCAGCTGGGATCATACTTTCATATAATCTTGCCTTGTTTTAAGACCTTTTCTGTTTCAACAGTGTTCAAAATATCAATACTTTTTTCACTCAAGTCTTCAGGCTGCCTGAGGACTTTGTTCTGTCTTAGGTGCTGTTTTCCAGACTAAAACTTACTTAGTAATATATCTGGCAGATTCACTAACCTCTGCTTGTCCCAGTGTTCCTTTTATAACAACCTCCCTTTCACAGGTTACAAGTCCTCATCCCTAAATCAATCCACTCTAAAATGTTATGTCTTCACATGCAGAAGGTATTACATATACCTCGTTTTTGCATGAGTTTTTTCTGACTTTATGATGCAGTATCAATCACCTTTTTGTGTGGGAAGTTTGGAGCAGAAAACAGACACAAACACACACACATTTTTCTTTAAATTTCTAATTTTTTTAAATCAGTTATAAGGTAAAAAATATACTTTACATATTGTTAAATCTTCAATAATCAAAAGTGATGAGTAGGAAAGGAAAAATTAGTGTTTTTTCTCAACCACAGGTGTGCTGCTGGGTTTTTTTTTTAGTAACAGAGTTAATCAGGAATGACATCCATAGCTGAGATATACATATATACCTTCTTGTTATCGCCTTTGTCATATATGGGGTATTTTACTTATGTTGCATATTATACTTTGCTCTCTTCACTGTGCCCAGAGTCAGTTTCTACCTAGTGTTTAAGTTTGTTTCTTTTTACCTACCAGTAATTGAGTTTTTATAGTTTGCCCTTTGGGGCTTTCGCTATCACCCTGTTCTCTCAGGGACCTCTACTATGTCACCAGATTCATGCTTCCCACCCCAAAACTGAGAGTCAGGAGAGCATGGGCACAGATGTGCGTTGGCCTCAGTTTAATGTCATGATGTCTCTGCCTATGAAAACATGGACATATATGGCAGCCCATTTGAGCTTCAACTCTGTGAGTACTGCCAAGGGGAAGGGGCTGACAGCCCCAGGCCACCCCTGTGGGGCAAACAGCCCCGTGGGGTCCTGGGTACTGTGGGAAGATTTCACCCCTTCCCTGAGAGTCAGGGCAAAAGAGTAGATGGTGATGGGAAAATGTGTAAGAACAGTCTCAAGCTGACCCAAAGCAGAAAAGGAAGGGAGTGCACCTGCTGAAAAACTGAGGGCCACTGATGTTTGGCTAAAACATCCCCCTACCACTCTGTTCCTGGGGAAAACCGAAACTGCCAACTGTAGGACCTAGAGGGTTGGGGGTGGGGGGGGCAAGGGGCAGGTATTAGAACTTTTGAATGCAATGTCGGAACAATTTAATTAGGCCAAGAATAAATTCTTGGTACCCTTTGTGTGTTCCCATTTACCCTTAACAAGATTTTGAATGCCACAACTTAGCTATACACACCTTAGGTGACAGTTACCACCCAACATTCAACTTCCCTGTGTGACCTCAGAAGGCAGTGTGCTCTGCACCAGTTCTAACTGTGGCAACAATTTTGTTAGACAGTTATAAATGTTGTCAATCATGAGGTATTAGGAAATGTGACAAGGAAGGAAGTAAAGAAAATTCGTTTTGGTTCCTTGACTTCTTGTGGTTCCAGCAATCTTGAGATTATATCTTGAAGCAGTAGCAGGAAAAAAGAAAACCTTTCCTAATGGATTTTTAAAAAAATTTATTATCTTCCCTTAAACAACATATGCTATGATTGTTAATAACCTTTAATTCAGGCTGGTTCCCTTGCGTTTGCTGACACTTTATGCCTGACCTGAGCGGTTGTACAAGGTGCTGAAATCGTACAGACGGCTCAGCCTGTCCAGCGATGTTTACACCCACACTTGGATGGACATGATCTTTGCTTTGTCCACAAGCATAACATGTTCCTGGCATGGTTCCATTTTTTGACTTTTTTTTCACAAGGGTAAAGAATAGTTGTTTAGATTTGTTATATTTCCTACATAAATCTCTTTCAAAGTACAGGATCATTTTCGGATACGTGAAATAAGCTGGTTCAAAAGATCTTTCTTTACGTTGGAGGTCTAATTCTGCCCTCTTAGAGACAAAATTCCAACAAAATAATTTCATGCTACCTTAATATAGATTCATATGTGTAATAACAGAGAAATCTGTCTCTGTAGCTTTGCATATTTCTTTAAAAAGAATATTCTTTTTAAAGAAATATTTTAATTTGGCAAAGGTAAGTTTAATCAGAAACCCCCCCCCCCAAAAAAAAATCCCCCAACAAGGAAGATTCTCTCTATTCGCTTCTTACACACCATTCAAATGCTAAAGTTTCATCTATATGCACCCTACCATTTCAAAAATATAGTGCATCTGTACTATATATTAAATAGTGTACAAACAGATATCCATTATCATTAGCTGATACATATGGCTTTGCGTGAGATGCTAGGAACAAAGATTAAATGGTTTAAGTGACAACCAAACAAAAGACAAAAATGCCCAAAAAAAGCAGCATCATAATTTAAATCACACTGATATGATTGTTCTGTACTTTCCATATAAGAAAGGCGGTTTTGTTTTTTTTTAAATACAATTCCTACCTTTTGTATTCACAATATGGAGACACTCTCTGGAAGTTATTCTTAAAAGGATAGCACTAGAATTTACAGCATACGTTCTGCACAGTTTATTCCATCTTACTGCTAGAAAATAAATACATGTGTAGATGAGGTTTTCAGATGCCATAGCATAGCTCATTCTGACAGTGGCACAGTATGGTTCATTTTTAAGCTAATGAACACACATACAGTTATAGAAAAAGCATTGGAGCTTTAAAATTCCACCTGTCTGAAAGCAAATGTTACTTTGTTTTGAGAAAACAGTGTTATTCAATAGAATTCATTGTCTCCATCAGGAAATTTTAACACTTCATTATTACACATAGTAAAATCAGTAGTGTATTTACATATTCTTGTGTATGTACGCACAGAGAACATGTGATGGACAATTTAAGAGTGTATCCTAGCTTGATACTGCTTTCTTAAAGAGACATTTTTGCCTTGTAGTCCAGAATTATTCAAGACAGTTTTAGGTGTGGCAGAAGGAAGATCGTATTAGGCAATGAACCCCTTCTCAGGAACAGCAATAATAGGAATAGGTGAGACTGTTGGAGGTAGTTGTGAAGGAAAACAGAACCAAAAGAGTATTTGGAATAACTAAATTTCTAAAATATTCAACATTCAAAACACTTGTTGTCTTTGAATTTGACTCGTTTCTAAATATCTAGGGTTTGGGATGTCATTAAAATTAACAATGCTTTCTTTATGGTTTGATAAGAACCTGGAAATAGCGACCTGGAAAGGACCATAAGCTGAATCTCAAAGTATGGAAGAAACATTCTCAATTATTAGAATAGAACAACAATTTTGGGAAGTAGCTTGTTTAGAGGAATATAAATAGAAAGTAAAGGGAATATATTGTTGAAGTGTAGACCCAAAATGATGGACCTTAATTGGAGTTTTGGAAACAACTGCTAGGAGAAAATTATAGGAAATAATTCAATAGAGTTGTGAAAGTTTTATAATATGGCTTGGACACAGCAAATGGGTAGTATTAGTCACTGCTCCCAAACCTGGCCTTGAAGTAAGGGGTGGAAAGCACCATAAAACCTTGAATCAAAGTGTCTGCTTGATGAATTGAAGCCAGAAGTGTGAGGAGTATGCCAGAGTTATTGCTGAAGAACAGGGTGAAAAAGAATTCCTTTTTCATGAGCTACTTTTTTTGTCATAAAATAGATAAACTTTGTCAGTCACTGTAAGTGTATATGGACATTAATGGGAATCTCCTTTTATAAACCTACCTTTACAATTAACCAACTTACATACATACCTGTGGATAGCTAACAGATCTCTACAGATAAATAATTAATTTAGACAGTAGTTCAGGCTCATGTATGTTTTAGTATGTGTTCTAATTAATTCTCCTGTATGACCCCGTAACATTCAGCTGCAAAAGAAGTTGAATTGAGCACAGAACTTGTAGGCCTTGCACTTGTATATCACTCAAATGCCCAGGGAGCTGAGGAGTACCCATGTGTGCACTGCACTTGGTCATGCATGCCCGTCGTCTAGAGCAACCTGTAATTACTCCAGTAGAGTAAGAGAAAGTAAATACAAATTCTCACAAGTTCAAAAAGAGAGGAGGATACCAGCAGCCATGATTCAGTGCATTGAGTGGATTTAAGAAATGCCCGTGGTGGAAAGGGAAGCTGAAGTCCACACAATGTACACGTCAGGGAGCAACAAGGGCCAGATGCCCCCTTAGGGATGGGGAGCTAGGAACCCGAGGGGGCTCCCCATGGTGGGTGGCAGGGTAGGGTCTGGCAGCCAGGGCCCGTCCCCCGCCCCAGCCAGGAGCAGGCAGCCAGGCACTGGGGCAGCCCCAGCCCCGGGCATCGGGCACCTCCCTGGGTGAGGCTGGGTCGTGATGTGGGCCCCCGGGTGGGCCCAGCTCGGGTATGAGCCAGGCAGGGCTGTGGGCAGCTGGAGTCTGGCCTTGCTGTGGCATTGCTGAGGCCGGGGCTGATGGCCCCAGGGGGCTGACATGGGGTCCTGGGCTGCGGGAAGGGTGGGGGGAGTTCTAGGGGGTGGAAATGCAGTCCTCGGCCATGGGCAGGTGGGGGAAGTCCCAGCAGGACGGGCAGGGACAGTCAGGGCTAATGGTGTCCTCAAGGCCCTGACAATGAGCCTGCAAATACTGATGCATTTGGTTCATGCCAATCAAATCTCTCTTCAAACATGACGCCACTCTCTTTTGTAAATAAACTTAAACTTGTGCAATTGGGCACTTGGGCACTTGGGCTTAAGCTAAGATTTAAGTGCTGCTTATTTTGAAATACTATGTTAGGTCTTGAGGGAGCTCTGTGTGTTTTCTTCTACCGAATCACTCAACAAGCAATCTGGAACTACTCAAGTCTCCCATTGCTGAATCCTAACATAAAGCAGCAGCAATGATACATGCAAGTTCCAAATAATTTTTTACTTCTCTGAAGAGTTGTTTATACAGCAGTTTGCCTCTCCACTATATCTGCTTGTATACACGATGCTTTTTATACATGCTATTATTGATCGCTTAATCAAGTACACTATTTGTACCCGTCAGAATTTCATATACTTTTTTTGGTGGGGTGGGAAGGAATATACATAACCTTAACTGAAAGATTTTTCTTGTTACTGCACTCCAAGGAGAAAGAGCACACCAGGTGACACAAGGAAACAAGTACTCTGGGAGAGGGCTTCATCTGGAACAAAGTGGCAGAGATGAATTCTATGCCCAGCTGTCTCTAGTCCCTGTGGGCCACCTTGGCAGCTAGGCACTGGTGTAGCACAGAGACGCTCCTGTCATTCACTGCTAAACACAGAAGACGAAGAAAGAAGTGTTTGGATCATGGAAGCAACACATTTTTTTCAAACATAGTATCAGATTTTCATTACTCATTTGCTATAAGTGTTTTTTGGTTGGAGGTTTTTTTGAGTTTTTTTGGTTGTTTATGTTTTTTGTAAGGCAGAAAAGCTAAAATGTGTAGCCCCATATATAGTCATGGCATGTATCTCTAGCTTTTGCCACCTTGATTTCTAAATATGCACACACTGATGTATGCAAGACAAAACCTGCTATGATGTTGGGTTTTTTTTTAGTGAAAACTTGACTATACATTGCTTTGCCTGTAACTTGTTAAGTCAGTAATAACTTCAGAAAAGGACAAGATCAGAGCAAAGGAAGTGGCAAACTGAGAACCAGATGTTACTACTACAAATTTAATTTTAGAGCTGGGTGGACAACATCATTTGCAAAAATAAAGCTTGTGCTGGAAGGAAGTGCAATTTAGAAGCAGGAGGAGAGCTAACAAAATAGGATTATACACTGCAACTACTGAAATCTATATTCACTATAAATGAACTGATTTATTCTAACTGGGGCTACATCATCTTTCAGGGTGACTTTGGCTAGATAACAAAAATGTGTTTGGGGACTGGCGAGCATTAATTTACTACTTTGGGTTTTGTTACTGTACAAAATTAAATATGTGTTCTAACCAAAATTGATTCTCTGAGGGCTCTATTCCAAAATATTTTTATAATCATTGTTGTGGGATTTTTTTATCTTCACTATAGTCTATTCCCTATATAACACTTCTCAGGCAATGAGTCCCTCATTAGCCCTATTTAACAAATCCCAAAGTGTCAAACCGTTTGTACCATATCAGCAATGCTAATTCTTATAATAGGTGCAGTTCCTAGGATTCTAATAGAATGAAATCCATTAGGCATTCTGTCATCCTGGAAGATTTTTCAATTATTTACATGGAACTGTTTGTTGGTACTTGTGTCACTGTCAGTAAAGTTTTAATGTCAATGAAGTTTTAGACAAACAGAGCAAAATATTATTTTAATTTATAATCAAAATGAAAAAAGGTAAAAAAGCTGTAATGTCATTTGCTAAAGGTTTCTAAATAGTTATTTTTCAAAAGCTACATTATTTGAATTTATGTATTATCTAATTTTTGTGAGGCAAAAATGTTTGCATTGACTTTTGTCTTCTTTTAATCCTATTTTTCTTTTTATTATATTCACTTCTTTAAATTTTTTTCAAAGTTTGCATTTTATTTTAGTTAAAATTTAGAATAAGTTAGTAGAACTAAATTTTATCTGTTTTTTTTCTTTTCTTTTTTTCCCTTTCTTTTTTTTCCTTCGTCCCAGATGTTTATGTGTATTATCTCACATGCATTTCTTACAGAGGAAGCCTTCTTCCTCCTTCCTCTATTATGACTGCCTCATCACCTCAAATCACTTTTGTTCAAGAAATTTTTAGACACAGTCTTCCTTTAGTAGAAACAAAATGCAGACAGCAGAACAGAACTGTGAAAATGTCAGAGATTTTTTTTAGTCAATATAAGTTGCTTCATCTGTAACACATTTGCTATTCTTTAAATTTAAAAACACAATACTGATTGAAGAAATTGCCCAGTACAGGCTAGGATCTGCATGGCTAGCGAGCAGACTTGCTGAAAGGGACCTGGGGGTCCTGGTAGACAACAAGCTGAAGATGAGTTACCAGTGAGCCGCTGAAGCAAAAAAGGCAAACTGGATCTTGAGCTGCATCCACAAGGCCATTACTAGCAGAGACAGAGACGTGATAAACCCCCTCTACTCAGTACTCATCAGGTCATACCTGGAGCACTGTGTCCAGTTCTGGTCCCCACAATTCAAAAAAGACATGGGCAGACTGGAGAGGGTCCAAAGGAGAGCTATAAAGATGATCAAAGGACTGGAAAACCTGCCATATGAGGAAAGACTCAAGACATTAGGTCTTTTCTCCCTGGAGAAGACAAGGCTTGGGGGGACCTCATCATAGTATTCCAGTACTTAAACTGAGGCTACAAAGAGGATGGAGGGTCTCTTTTCACAAGGAGCCACATGGAGAAGACAAGGGGCAATGGGTACAATTTGCACTGGGAGATGTTTCATCTTGATATGAGAAAGAAATTTTTACAATGAGAACAATCATTCACTGGAACAACCTCCCCAGGGACATGGTAGAGTCCCCGTCACTGGAGGTTTTCAAGATGCAACTGGACAGGGTGCTAGGTAATTTCATTTAGGCTCTGCTTCCTATGAAAGGTTGGACCAGAGGATCTTTCAAGTTCTATTCCAGCCTGGGTTGTTCTATGATTCTATGAAATAAATGGTTTAGTTGATTTTCTTACTTATTCTCTCCCATTTCTTCCTTTCTGCTCTTTTTCTCAACTTCTCAGTGAGTGAAAAAAAATCTTGATTTAAAGAAGCTTCCTTTTTGTAAACCTTGTCTTTACAAAAATTATTTAAAGTTTCTACAACGTAATGTTTTTAAGACATATAACTTTATTTAAAATCTATCATACATTCTTTCGACCTTGTGAATAATGCATAACAGTGAATACTTATCTAGCTGAAGACTAAGTTGAGCAGTCCATTGTGTTAGATGAATTATGATCATCTAACTATGCAGGTAATGCTCAACCCAATGTAGAACAGCGTGATGCAAACTACTCCCACGCTTATGTGCTATCTCCCTTACTAAGAGGCAGTAGGATAATGACTTGAAGGACACACTTCCTGCTCAAATCACTTGCTTTTCATAATTTTATAGGTAGTTACATAAATAATTTTTAAATCTCATTTCTTTTGCAAGTTCATAATATTTTCAAATATGTGCTTTCAAAGAAAATAAAAGCTTTTGAAATCCTTCATTACTTGAATAAGTTATCAGCAGAAATGAAACCTCCAGTCTACTAACAAAGTGAAATATGGGGAAGATCCTTAATTTTTACATTAACAAGTTAAATGTGAGTTATCTGATAATTACTTATATGGTAACATAAGTGCACAGAACTAAAACTTTAAAAAAGTATCGTAAGGTTGAAATAAATAACTATAAATGAAGGAGCAAAACCTTTATTATTGTCCATATGACCTATATTTCCCTCCTTCCTTGTACATAAGCTATAAGCTATTGACAGGGTTATTGGCAGCACCCTTGTCTCATTCATTGCAGAAGTCATGAGGAAACAAACTGAAAGAACTTTTTTATACATGTGAATAGTGATATGATAGCAAAAAGGATGCTTGTGACAAAGAATTCAAGAACAAAGAACAAGCGAGGTCTTCATTCACCAGAAAAAAAAATCTATCTGAAGTACTTATATGCATCTTCCCCTACCTTAGTTTCTGAGTATTTATCTTCATGCTAGCACTCCAAGGCAGAGAAATGCTGTTATCCCCACTTCTATACATGTAGATCTTGAGGCTTACATTCTCAAAGGAAATAAGGTTCCTAAACAAACTGTAGACCTCAATTAAAGACACTGCCTTAGCTCTGCATACATTCATTGTCTGTGTTATTCAAGACTGAGCTAGCGCAGGGTGTTGTGGATTCTTACCAAGTTTTTAACTCCTGAATCCTACCTCTTTTTCCCTGTCAGCCAGGACATTTGGGTTACAGCTCTCACTTAGCTGAATATAGGGTAGAAACATTGCTGATTTTCCTAATGAGGAATCAAGGCTCAACTCCCCCTTAATAATTCTTTAGTACATTCTCAATTCAATTATACTAGTTGTTCTTTATTGTTTGCATTAATATACTTCATCTGTATACACCAAAATAATAAGGGGCAAGAGTTAAAAGTATTTAAAGATATCTAAACAGGGAGATACAACTAGATGTTCTGTGGGATTTTCAGATATGTCTTAGCAACTAACTTATTAAAATCAACAATGATTTTGAGCTTTTGATAGAGAATGGTGGTTGTTGGGGCATCCTGGCTAAGCCTTGAAATTTTCATTTAAGGAAATGCTGGGGCTGTCTTCTGCCAAGGAATTGCATTTCTCAGAGTAGCAGGAGATGTGGAGGAAAAGAAGAGGATGATGTTTATTTGATTAGTCAGCCCTTGAACCATTCCTTCATCCATCTTTAAAAGGTTCTTTTCCCTATTGTTAAAAAGGTACTGACAACAGGGCAGATCTCAAAACAAGCAAAAAAAGTACTGTTCCCAAAACAAGCAGGTTATATTAATTATCTCCTGAGGTGTTAATAGTGGTAGACTACAGTCAAAATTTTTTTAAAACAGCAAGACTTTCATTAAACTTCACAGAGGTTGGAAAACGTAGGTTCTCAGTGGAATAAAGATTGTGGAGGGCCTTGAACGTAAGTCAAACTTTTGAAAGGCAGGTAATCAAACTAGTTACACTTTAATGTCAGTTTTGCTGTCAGAATGTCCAAATTTCAAAAAAGCAGGAATTTTTTCTTTCTTTTCTTTGATTTCAAAATAGTCAACATTTCAAAAAGTTCTGAATCTGTCCTGTCAGACCACTCTGACTGTGGGAAATGTAATATTTTGTTCCTCCACTGAAGAAAAAAAAAAAAATCCAAAGCTGAGTTCCACCTGGGCCTTCCAGCAAAGACTGTCCTTCCTAAGAGAGAAGAATAATAGAATGCCATTAACATTGGCAGTGTTATCAAGACATCAGTGTTCCACTGAGGTTTTAACAGGCTGCAATTTATTTATAGTATTCCAAGGTCTTGGTCAGTTTGAAAAAGATCATCTTAAATCTTCAGAAGTTTTCATTTTAATTTAAAGGTATAATAGCTAGGGAGGCTATTTTAATCATACACACAGGAACAATTTGGCAAGGAAATCTTGCTGGTTGATGATCTTATTCAGTCAGTATCTGCTGTGATTACTATGAAAAGACATAGATGACCACAGACCTCTATTATCCTGAGCCTTGTGACAGAAACCAAAATTAAAAATATTAAGTACAGATCAGAAATCTCAAGAAAGTCTGATTAAATTATATTGGAAGATGATTCTAATGTGAGAAAAAGGCAAAATGTAGCATCTGCTAAGAAGCAAGAGGATTTTGCTATTTTCTGTATATGCTGTAAGGATATATAAGCAATACATCCTTCATGGCCAATTGATCAGAGATTGCACTGTAAGAGATGTGTTTTTCACTTTCACACCTTCAGTGCAAAAACTCAAGTGAGAACTATGTATGTGATACCAGTTTTAAATGAAACATGAAAAATGGAGGAAGGATATTGGTATGTGAGTATTGGTATTGGTATTTTTGAGCCAAGCAGACAGCATGTAGGATAATTTTTAAGACGTGTTTAATCTTTATTGAAAACGGTTTCTTTATTGTTCCTCTGGGCCATAAGTTTGAATACATTTCTTTCAGCATTTTGCAACATCCTGACCAGCAGTGACAGCCTTAGAAGAAATCTGAAAATTCTCCTGACAAGCATCTTATTTGTACCTTCTGAGGGAGTTAAAGGCACTGTAGGCTATATTCTTGCTGTCTCTCTATATGTTATAAATGTCTATTTTTGCCCTTTTTTTGAGTTTTGGTTGTGGTCTGTTTGATTGCCTAAGTCCAAATCCAAGGATACTAAATTTGAAACTTACATTTAAAGTGAATGAAATACGAAAAAGATTAGAACATGTATGTTAGCTCATATTAAAGAACTCATAGATCTAAGGGCACTGGTGTCCATGTTTGCAACTTTATTTTGAAAGAAAAAAGTAAACTTTATTATTTTTTTTAGTCAGAAGAGTGATTAAAAAGAGACAAAAAACAGCAAAAAACTGTGAGATCAGCAAAAAGCGCAGCTATGAAAATACCCAAACTTGCCTGATCGAACCTTTTCGTTTGAAGTAGGAAAGGTAGCTGGGCTTATATATTGCTTCATGGATATTGTTTCAATTAAAAAGTTCCGTTTATTGTAAAACTGTTTGGTTCTAACCCTGGTTCTTCTCTATTTTCAAGTCCAGATTCTGTTTAGTTCAGATTGTTTTACTAATTTCTAATAAAATTTTAGTCAGTCTCTTTCAGAATCCTAAGCATTCTTTAAATAGCAGTCTTACATAGTTACATGGGTAAGTATGTTTTGTTGTAATTAAAATTACAGTTTTTCAGATGTTGAAAACATGCTCTGCACAGTAAATGGGTTTAAAAGATCTCATTTGTAATTTAGATGTTCGCTCTAAAGTTACTGGACCTGTGTTTGGTAAGCAATTTTGTAACTGAAAAGAGAGCTCTAGGGAATGCTAAAACTAAGAGGATCCAAAAATTATTTTCCTTTCCCCTGGAATGTTCTAGGATCTCAAATTGTCTTGTTCATCAGGGTAAAATGATTAAAACGTTCACAAAAAAATGTATGTTAATGAAAGACTGAGAAACACTCCTAGACAATCCTTCCTCAGAGCAGTCAGCCAGGTAGGCAGAACACATAGCAGGGCTGAGAAAGTGATTTGAACTGTGGTATTGAACACCTTGGTTTCTCCTTTTTGAAATTGTACATGCTGCTATGATAGTTCTGTAGTTAGATCACTCTTCCTGTCTGAAGAGAAACTAACTTTCATATTCCAAATTAAGCAGTCTTTTGTACCAATTTCTGTGGGATCAAAAAGTTTATTTCTTACCAAATGTTGCATCCTATATTTACAAAAATTTTCCTGATCAGAATTTTAATTGAAATATGAATTTCTCCATTAAAAACAAAGTAAATTGGCAGGTCTGAGGAAAAGAAATAAAAGACTAAATTGAATTATGATCAGTAACTATAATTAGATTCAAATTTCTAAACTGCTGTTGAAAAAGTACCTTTTTTAAAGGCTCATCCTGAATAATGCTTTGAATAACCATTTGCTTTCCTGTTTCTTGAATATTCTTCAGACTTTTCCTGAAAAAAAAAAAAAAAAAAAAAAAAAAAATTGGGTTTGCATTTATTTGAAGCTGTAGGTTCACTTTCAGAAATGAAAGGGGATTGATTATCAATATTCTTCAAGAAGAAAAAAATTCCACAAGATAAAGAACAAAACATTGGTAGAAGTTCTTTGACTTATCAGCTTTCAATCTTCCTTCTGTTTTTCTTTTTTCTTTTTTTTTAATTTCTTTTTTTTTCCCCCACCCCTTCTGCGTGTCTGGAGAATGCTTTAAAAAGTATCTGTAGTTTTTAAGGCATGGCTCAGATACAGCCTTCAAGAATAAAACTAATAAATTATTCTAATGTTCAAATACACTAAATACATTTGTTTTTAAAATAATACAAGTTATTTGAACAAAAGAAGTTATGATTGTCATTAATGTGCATAAGCATATTTCTACTATATCCTAGAATATGAATTTTCTAAGAGAAGAAAATCCTTTATAATTAATACTTCCCAATTTAAGAAGAAAAAACTTCTATGTTTTGTAAATTTTTCACAGTTCTGGACAATTTTGTGGAAAGGTACTTCCTGAAATTGTATTTCTCCTTATATTTTATTACATTCTTATTTTCTGGCTTTTACCTGGAAGCCAAGCAAGATGAAACTTTTGGCATTGCAGCTTTCTATAACAAAGTTAACTTTAAAATTAAGTCCCTCAGTTGGACATAATTGAACCTCAGAGTCCTACTCCACACAAGTAATTGATATGATAGAGATACTAGATAACTTACGGAAACAGTTCTAGTAGCAAGCATTTTAACCTAAACCTATACTTTTCCAAGTAAGTGACAAAACAACTAGTTACAGCTCCATGGTGGGTTTTTTTTCTGGTTTTGGTTTGTTTGAGTTTTTATTTTTTGGTTTTTCCTCCATAATGACCTTTTTTGTGAGTAGTTACAGAGAGTCAAGAGAAGAAGGGGGAAGTCCCTGCTGTTACGAAAGCCTGCAGCCCCTCATCAGGGAATTCATATGGGAGAGTGTGGTTGCAAACCTCTTTACATAACCTTTTTCTTACTGTTCTTGAAATGCTACAGAACTAAAGAACTGAGAGACACTTCCTCTCCTCCAGCTTTGAAAGAACACTGTTCATTCTCTCTTAAAAAAAAAAAAAAGAAAAAGTTTGGCTGTGGATCTTTTCTGAAGGATGTTTTCTCCATGCAGTCCTTAGTTAGGTGAAGAAAGAGTTTGATTTAGAAAACCCGTTTCCAATTTTCCATTTCATGGTACTGGAACATGCCATCTGTAGTTGGTCACTGAACTGCCTGAGATCATTTTAAAGTGCCAGCCTCTTCTCATGTACTGTGGAAGGAAATCCAGTGTCAAACATGCTGTCTTGGTTTCCTATTAGCAAGCTAGGTCCACATCTGGTACATGTTTGCATCTTCATTGGATTTGGACTATAAATCTCTTACAAGGTATGCATTTAAAGTGACATAAAGTTTACTTTCCAATCCACCTGATATCAACAGGAGTGGTCAAAACAGTGGTTGTGAAAAATTGATACTCTTTCTTTTATTAAGTGACTCAATGTGAATAAAGTACAATGACTGTTGATTAGCTTATTCTAGTTATCTGGGCTGAGGTAGTGAACTCAGACAAAGAACAGTTATATCACTAATCCTACCTTTTCTCCTAAAAAAGGGAAAGATGTGATTTTTAGATCAATCTATATTAGTATTTTTGGTAGATCTTCTAATTCACAAATCAGTATTAAACACAATGTAATGAAGAAAAATCTCATTTTTCAGTGAAGAGTCATGTATTTTCTCTCTGAAACTCACCCAAGTGTATATGCAAAAAGGTATGTGGCAAAGAAGGGGAACTGGGCCTGGAATTGAAATATTTGATCCAAAGACAAAACCTCTGACATTTATTAGGAAGAAAATTTAGGTTGTTTTCCAGTTCCAAAGCCAGAATGAACCACAGCTGTTATAACGGGAACACAAGGATGTTTATTCAGGAATAAAGAGCTGCTCTGTTACTTCAGGGGATGTAAGTTTGCCTATTTTTGACACAGGTGTATCTGTGGAGCTAATACTTTGCATTAACACATACAAAAAATTCACTGAAATTTGGTGCTTACTTGGAGACTACATGCAAACAGTTGGGTCAAACTCCATACTTCTCATAAAGATACCCTTAATTCAAAGGCACTGCACCTGACAGAATAAAAATGTTGACAACAGTAGCAGTACCAAACTCTCATACAAAGTTATTTTTAACTCAGCATTTCAGAAATATATGATTTATAGGAAAAATTCCGAAAAACTCACCCCCCCCCCCCCCCCCCAAGTCTATGTTACTGAATCTGCTATTTTTTGATATTTAAATCTGTCCGACATATGTAGACAGAAACATCTCAAATTATAAATGTATACCTGTAGGACCAGAAACACAGTGGACTATATTTTCCAAACTATGATAACAACATTTTTTGCTTGATCTGATCAGAGCGACAGTTATGAGCGACAGTTAGTGTAGTAACCTATGACTGAACCAAAAACATGGAAAGAGAAATGTAGCTTTCACTGTGTTATTTAAGGTTTCTTGAAAGACATAGATAAGGAAAGGTATGTAACACACTGGAGAGGAAAAGCCCATTTGGGGATTGTAATTCCCTAAAGTAAGCAGGGTCGTTACAGGCCTTAAAGACAGAACTGGAACACAGAATCTGTAAAAAACTTGGAAATAAAGATAGCTGACTCAAACTCTGCAACATACCAACGCCAGGTTCCCAAAGCTCCTGCATGCCTGATCAGCAGATTTTGTGAGGTCTTGTTAAGCACCACTACATGCCTCTGCTCATTTTTTTTAATGGCTGAATATATATCCAAGCAAGCTTATCTGTTAGAAGACAAACAGTTTATCTCAGTTATTGCCTGCTCACTTGCTTACCGTAGAGGCTTACACTGTAGCAACAAGACAGCTGCAGGAATTGTAAAGCAATAGGGACATGTTCAGATGTATACCATGCTATTTGCATGTGTAAGCACTCATCTGTCTATGAAATCACAGTGTTTTGATGACATTTGGATTGGCTATCCATCCTACTGTGTTCATTCTTGCATTATCAATCAGATTAAAAAGATCAAGCTATGTGTGTTCAAGAAATCTAAGTACTTTGTACCTAAATCATATTTCTTATGACATTTTAATAATAATAATTAATAAGTTGAGATGTCAAATTACCCTATTACTATATTTGGCAAATATATCGTACAAAGCTGTAAGTTATTTGGCCCTCTATTACCAAAAATTGAGGAATACTTCAGACATTCTTGTGATAAGCAGCATATAAGATCTGAAAAGCCATGTACTAATCAAATCTGCAATGTCCATTCATACTCCATCCATATGTGATCATTAATCTGTGTTGTTCTCATATCTGGTAATATAAACAGTGGTGAAATAAAATAGAAATGTTACTTCTGCTGACTTCATGTAATCCATCTTTCATTTTAGGACTTTGTTCCTTCATTAAGTTCCATCAATGCATAGAGTATTCTTCAAGGCTAGGCTTTGCATTTGGAGGTCTGGCTTAGCAGAAAGATGTACTGTTTCTTGTGTGGGTGGCAGGCTCTCTCTTGATAAAAATGCAACAGGCATTTCAAAAGAGATAAATGACTTGTCCTGACTAAGTTTTGCACGTTACGTCTATTTCATTCTTTCTTTTCCCATCCAAACTAATTTCCCTTCTAAACTATTGCCATAGACATGCATGATATGGATGCTGAGGATCTTTGCACTTTGAATGGCAACTGAATGTTGCTAGTTCTTTTAATTCTTTTTATTGCCCCCTCCAGCAGGAAGATATGCTGGCTGACTGACAGTTGGGACCTAGCAGGCTATCTATAGTGCCATGGTAACACTTCTAGACACAAGCTAGTGCCAGTTGAAGGATGCTTCAAATGTATTTAATTTTGCCTAGAGAATGGAATTTAGTAGAAACATTTAAAAAGATGGATCTTGTTATCCTCAGCTTAAAATTATTTTAATCCTATTGATATGGGTTCTGCATATATAAAGCTTATATGGCTGCAGTGTTCTAGTGCAAGAATGTGTAATTTACAGATTTAGAATAAAGAAGCCTTGCTACCATAATATGAATGGTCTACACGCTTCCCTACCAGTACATATAAATCCTGTCCTAAATCAAGCTATTAAAAAAAACCAGTTAAGATGGAGTTCCTGTGTTTTTTCTCCACTTCTCTAAATGAGTATTTGATGAAAATTCACTGAAACATAGAGTCCTTTAAAGAAAGCATTTTCTGGGGGGGGAAAATCAAACAAAATTTCTGAAAAATAAATAAAAAATGTTTTAGCATTTTTTACATTTTAAGTCCTACCTCTGCTTTTCCTTGAGACAGTTGTAGTCACCGTAAGGAACTTAGCAATTTTCAGTGATGAAATTGAATGCTTGGAGTGGACACAGTTTGCCATGGGAGGCAAACTTAGGATGCTCACTGCTTCAAAGTTGTTTGTTAAATTATGACTCTCAAAAAATGTGCTTCTAACCTCCTGT
The DNA here is from genome assembly GCF_035582795.1 of Mycteria americana. Classification (NCBI taxonomy): domain Eukaryota; kingdom Metazoa; phylum Chordata; class Aves; order Ciconiiformes; family Ciconiidae; genus Mycteria; species Mycteria americana. Next base: position 113,570,799 of record NC_134365.1, read on the forward strand.
CTCTTTCTTTTTTGTATCATTCCACCCCTGCCCCTCATTATTGTATATACACTACTTATCTAGGATATTGTTGTTGTTGTTATTCCTGTGTGACTTGATATCTTTAACCCAGTCAGATGATTGCTCCGTTTGAGTGGAATTTGTGTCTAATTCCTAATTGTCACCTCAGGCATATGTGCATTCTTACAACTATGACTGAATTTTTGAACGAGTATTCCCTTAACCTCCATCTCTACCACTTAACAGTGTTCATATATTTCTGTTCTATTTAAGGATTATTAGATATCCTTATTAAATAAGGATAATTCTATCAAGATCTTTGTCTTGCAGTATTCTGTCACTCCTTTATGTCCTACTATCTTGTTCCTTTTTCTAACTTGTTGATGGCACTCTTCTTAGGCCTCTACTCTTTTTTGTATGAGGTCTCCCAAAAGAATCTAATATAATTCTTTTGCATACAAGGGCTTAAAATAACCCAGTTTAGAGGCTTAAGCATTCAAAATAGACAATCTTTAGATTTAGAAAATTGAAAACATTGTCACACTGAAAGGACTCCATGATAACCTTTGTCTCGCATGCTTTTGAATTACTTGGTTTGTTCTGCCAGCAAATATGTGGTTTAGTGGTAGGAAAAGAAGGAATAGTTACCATAGTAACTGTCATACAATCCAGTGTGGTACTTATGTTACTGTACCTCTGAGACAATACAAAGCTGCCTTCTTAATCCCTTTAGTGTTCCTGGTTGAATGGTGTATGCCTAGTAAAGTGGCACTTGTAGGTCCCTTGGCTGTACACTCTATTTTCCATCTCCTCCTCAGTAAAGTAATGGGCCTCCTATAAGTAGTACGAGATAAAAAACCAAGCCCAACATTCAAAGATGGAAACTTAGTGCTCTGCTTGAAAAACACACAACTTTCCCCCAGACTATAATGATTGTGATTTTATGAGCTTTTTTTACATCCTTCTAAAATCTTTAAACACTAACTGATGTCAACAGAGATAAAATGAACCTTGTTCAAAACAAGGGAGATGCCTCAGTACAGTTTAATTTTTCGTAAGATAATTTTATGTATTTAGTTTGTTGCTTGCTAGAGCCAGTGAACGTTGGGGACAAAATAAGACCAACCTCATAAAATTAAGGCTCAGGCGATTGTTTAGTTGTAGATTTTGACACATTTAACATCTGCTAGATTTCATCTAATACAATGAGTTGACTGCAAGTTGTGGTACCGGTGGGGTAGACAGCTTCAAATGAATACAGGATTTTATAGCAGCTTTGTCATTAGTTTTTTATCTCAATGGTATTTCGTAAGTGCTTTGTATATTGCAATTTGAATTTTAGCTGGACTGGAGACTGGAATCTGTACCATAGGAAAATGCTCCAAGAATTCAGGTGTAGAGAATTCTGTAGAAGAGTTTACTAAATGTCTTTTGTTCTTGCATATTGGATAACACATTCAAATATTCATTCAGGAAGAGCATAGACTGAAAAATTGATTAAGCCTAGAAATTATGACACTTGCCTGAAATGTGGGGCAAGGGAAAATTCAGTTGATCTCTAGGAAGTGAAACAACATTAACTATAAAAGCTTCCATGTTTTAAATGTTCTCATGGTATGCATTGGTTCAAAACAGTTACATCTTTTGACTGCACTTTTTTTAAGGCTTCTGAAAAAAAAAAAAAAAAAAACAATTTTATCTATTATTTCAGGAATTATCATTTTTCTCCCGTGTCTGAATCATGATGTGTATGTTACGTTTTCAACTGCCTTTTCTCTCGGGCTTTCTTTTCTTTTTAGTTTGCTTGCATCTTAATTTAGGAAGGTACTGTAGCAGAAACACAAATTCTCTTGAATGCCTTAAATTGCAGCTTGATCTTGAAAAGTTTCAGTTTCCAGCACTCTAAACTGAGAATTTTCTCGTCTTGCCCAAATGCATCTGTTTTGCTAAACAGTTGTAGATCATATACAACTTTTAGATAGCTATGAGAATGCTTCTGCAAAACCTAGATTGATGCGTCTCTAAGCAGTAGCACAAGTGAAGTTATACTGGTAGTTTTTCAGTGTTAGAGTGTAAGTTATAAATAGTATCTTTACAATGCTAGATCCTACAAACTATAATGATTTAAGACTTTGAACTTCCATATCTGCATGCATGACATGAGTGTTAAAGGTAAAATGTGGCATTCATGCATCATCCACAATGCCTCAAAACGAGGTCCAACAAATACTTGCTTTGTTCTTGTACAGCTTTCAGCATCTCCTTTTATTTATTAGTGTGAGATCATTGCTTTGACTTACATAGAAAACAAAACATTTGAATGAATCCATGGAAGTCTATTAGAAACCATAAATAACTTTCAAAGGTAATGGAGAAAAAAGTATGATATATATATTACAATTTTATACATTTTTAGTTCAATACTATAGTTTGCATGACTATTCTTTATGAAATTCATTGTGAGAACGAAGGGAGGGAAGCATCTTCCCCCAGCCCAGGGCTGCTGCACTGCTCCCAGCCAGGGAGTAGGGCAGGCCACAGTGAAACTGCTGTCCCTGGCTGGGCTGAAATGGGGTCCTCTGCCAAAGGTAGGGGTGGGGAGAGGCCCTGGGGGCTGGGCAGGTACAGTCAAGCCCATTATTACCCTTAGATACTTGGCATTTATGTTAATTTAATGTGCAGATACAAAGAATATCGCTCATTAAACACATCTCCTTTCTTTGGTGGTGTTAGTATGGTTAGTTAATGATGCAAAGCTGACATTTTAAATAGCACTTAAATAACAAATTTTGATAGCATTAATTCTAAATTTGAAATATTGTTTTATTCACAGGTACTTCACGGACACCAAAATCTAAGTTTATGTATTTCTCCAAAGACATAAATATTTTTCTTTTTTTCCTTTTAATAAATCATAAAGTTATAATAAATCATATATCTATACCTGAATACATGTAATACCTTAATTATCAGTTTGCCAATATGAAATTGTGAGCATAACATTTTATCAGAATACCTGAAGTGAATTTACTTTGAGGTCATCTGTAATAACGTTTAGCACAAAATAGTAACCGTTTTAAATGTACAATGATGTAACAGTTCTTATTCATGAGCATAGCCTATTTGCATATGTGCTTTTCCAATGGAGGAAGCCAATTAAAAGCATGATTTACATCCCACAATTGAGTTCTGAACTTTTGTTATTAAAGATCTTCTGTTCATCTATCTATGTTACTAAAAGCCAAGAAGGAATCTGAGCTGTTGATTTATATTCTGTTTCCTCAAAGCTGTTTGACCGAAGAAGTGATGGATTTATCCATGCAGAGACACCAGCACATGGTTACTATTGTACTATATCATGGTAAAAGCTCTATGTGACACTATAGTATGAAAAGATTGTAGCTTCTTCAGCTATGGCAAAGTTTTTGATGTACCGAAGCTTTAGAAAAGTAATATAAGAGAAGAGGAAAAGGGAGTGAGCACAAATAGTGAGAATTCTCCACTACCATAATACAGCATGGTAGATGACTCTAAGATGACAAACACAAGTATTAACAGCACACAGAACACTACAAAGGTCTTTCAGCCTGGAAGATTTATCTTGTTTTATAATCTGGAGACTTTTAATGAATAATATGAAAGCAGAATGGATTTGAATTTGAAAGAAGAGATCTTTTCTATAACTCTTTAAAAAAAAAAAGTATTTATCATAAGCAGTGGGATTTAAATTTTAGGTCTCATCTGAAAAAGCATATCTGCAAGACAGTAATGCCACTAACATCACACTGGTTTTCATGAGCACTAGCTCAATGGAAAAAATCCAACTTTTTCATAACCATACCACTTACTGCAACATCTGGTGTTTCTCTGAAAGTATTTTATATGCGTGTGACCTGACCTCCTATTTTCAGCATTTTAAAAGGCTTATTAATATATTGCTAGTCAAAATATAATGATTCACTTTCATTTAGTGCATTATTACTGAAATTTTATAACCCTGAAATAAAATTTAATTGAATTTATATAGGTCTAATCATAGAAACTATTAATAACTTCATAGGTGAATGATCTTGAAGATTTATATTTTATCCAAGAAAATGGATTCATTTGAATGACTGTTGCTAGAATTCCCTTTATCTCTGCATTGGTTTACATACGAAGCAGAATATTTGAAATGAAGTCAGAGAAGTCTAATTAATAATTTTCAAAAATAGTTTTCAAAACATGACCAAATAAGATGATATATATTGCGATTTTATACCTCCTGTATCATAGCTTGCATGAGTATGGGGTTTTTTTAACTCTCTTTAGAGCTTTTATGATTCTTCTTTCTGGGGGAGTACCTGTGCAAAATTAGTGGAATTTAAATTTTTGATAAATTGTTTAAGATTCCCCAAACATATTTTTCTGTATAATAAAAAGAAAAATGAATATTTAAAATCAGAACTATTTAAATGAGGTATTTGAAAATTTACATTTCATATAACATTATGTGCTCACAAATATTCTTGAAACTATTCATTTAAATAGAGAAGAAAAAGATGGAAGAATCAGAAAATCTTTAAACATTACAAATATTTAAAAGAAATAAAGGCTTTAATTCTCAACAGAATATGAAACTTCCTGACAATGTTCCATTTCTTTCTCTTAAAGAATGATTTTCATAGTGTAATGCCATTCTAAATGTTTTTACATATTAGTTTGCATTGTTATGTTCATTTTCTGCTTAGATTGTAATTTCTAGTAGTTTCTTATTCATAATAAAATTTGCTGATGATACTCCACATAAAAATAGTATTATGCTAATAGAATCTGTAAGCTACCGTTGCCAAGTAAGTCAATAGTAAATCTGTTGAAATTAATGTAATTACATTAATGTAGAAGTTGTCTGAAACTATAATGTTATTTTTCAGTTATGAACTTAGTTGTTTCAGTTAGTAATATTTCATGAAGTTGTTTGTTTTGATTGTGTTTCATTCTGCCTTCAAACTGATGTAATTTTTAGACAATGTTGTGTCTTTATATCTCCCCTGATGCAAATTTCAATTATAATATACTAAAATTATAACCATAATTACTGTTGCAATAAAGGAGAGATGTAATGCAAGACACAGGTGATAAAGGATATTTTGAGCTGGTTCTTTAAAAAGGATGCCTTCTTAAATATTTAATATAATTATAAAACTAATAAAAATGAAAAAAATAATTTAATTTCTTATTTTATAAAATAATGAAAACACAAAAAAGGCCTTCACTGCAGTTTTAATTAATTTCATGTTTTTTTCACAATGAAATAGGCTAATATTTTTACTTTTTGCCAATCATACTCAATATTAAGATTCTATGTATATTAGAAAAACTATTCAGTCCTTCAGGACTTAACACAATAGTCACAGATGTAACTAGAAGCAACCATTTTCCCCTATTCCTCTTAGTTAATAACCTTAAATTCAAAGTGATTGCAGATTTGGAACTTGAAAGATACATGTGCATATTTCTTAAATTCTTCTGGGTAGATTAATCTCAAGCTTTTATTTAACTAACAAGTTAACAAGTGGTATGGAAGGATATCAAATGACAAGATTCTTAACTTCTCAAAGAAACATTCAGATGATTTGACAGTGTTAGCACGAGGTTATAGTTGAGTGCAGTTTGCAAGAAATTTCAAAGTTGTCTGAAAACAATAGTAAGACTTCTAATAGAAGTTGTAAACAGTGCAGCATTTAACCTTAATATGCCTTGCTTAGAAAGAGAAATCAAACCCTGGGGCTAATTGCTGTGGGCAGTAGGATCCCCAAAACCAAGCACCAGTGGCAGATACTCTAACAACTCAAATATCTGCTCTCTTGGGAAGTTCTTTGTGCATTTAGCTAGGTCAGTTTGTGACATACTTGTCTTACTATTTACAGACCTTTACAAACAATTAACTCACAAGAGAACAAAACTGTTTTTACCTCAGAAAAGTAAAAGTTAGTAAAAGGTTACAAAAGAATGAGCCCAACTAGAACTTAATCTGGCTACTGCCGTAAAAGGCAATAACAAGTGTTTCTATAAATACATGAGCAACAAAAGGAGGACTAAGGAGAATCTCCATCTTTTCTTAGATGCGGTGGGGAAACACAGTGACAAAGGCTGAGGAAAAGGCTGAGGTACTTAATGCCTTCTTTGCCTCAGTCTTTAATGGTAAGACCAGTTGTTCTCAGTGTATCCAGCCCCCTGAGCTGGAAGACAGGGATGGGGAGCAGAATGAAGCCCCCATAATCCAAGGGAAAATGATTAGTGACCTGCTACACCACTTAGACACACGCAAGTCTATGGGGCCCGATGGGATCCAACCAAGAGTACTGAGGGACATGGTGGAAGTGTTCACCAAGCCACTTTCAATCTTTTATCAGCAGTCCCGGCTAACTGGGGAGGTCTCAGTTGACTGGAAATTAGCAAATATGACGCCCATTTCAAGAAGGGCCAGAAGGAGGATCCGGGGAACTACAGGTCTTTCAGTGTGACCTTGGTGCTGGGGAAGGTTATGGAGCAGATCATCTTGAGTGCCATCACGTGGCACGTACAGGACAAGCAGGTCATCAGGCCCAGTCAGCATGAGTTTATGAAAGGCAGGTCCTGCTTGACTAACCTGATCTCCTTCTATGACAAGGTGACCCTCTTCGTGGATGAGGGAAAGGCTGTGTGTGTTGTCTATCTAGACATTAATAAAGCTTTTGACACCATTTTCCACACCATTCTCCTGGAGAAACTGGCTGCTCAAGGCTTGGACAGGCGTACACTTCACTAGGTAAAAAACTGGCTGGATGGCCAGGCCCAGAGAGTTGTGGTGAATGGAGTTAAATCCAGTTGGGGCCAGTTCTGTTTAATATCTTTATCAATAATCTGGACAAGAGGATTAAGTGCACCCTCAGTAAGTTTGCAGACAACACCAAGTTGGGCAGGAATGTTGATCTGCTTGAGGGTAGGATGGCTCTAAGAGGGATCTGGACAGGCTGGATCGATGGGCCGAGGCCAATTGTATGAAGTTCAACAAGGCTAAGTGCCGGATCCTGCACTTGGGTCACAACAAGCCTATGCAACGCTACAGGCTTGGAGAAGAGTGGCTGGAAAGATGCCTGGTGGAAAAGGACTTGGGAGTGTTGGTCGATAGCCAACTGAATATGAGCCAGCAGTGTGCCCAGGTGGACAAGAAGACCCATGGCATCCTGGCTTGTATCAGAAATAGCATGACCGGCAGGACTAGGGAAGTGATCATCCCCCTGTACTTGGTACTGGTGAGGCCGCACCTTGAATACTGTGTTCAGTTTTGGGCCCTTCACTGCAAGAAAGACATTGAGGTGCTGGAGCGTGTCCAAAGAAGGGCAATGAAGCTGGTGAAAGGTGTAGAGAAGTCTTATGAGGAACAGCTGAGGCAACTGGGGTTGTTTAGCCTGGAGTAAAGGAGGCTGAGGGGAGACCTTATTGCTCTCTACAACTACCTGAAAGGAGGTTGTAGAGAGGTGGGTGTCGGTTTGTTCTCCCAAGTAACAAGCCATAGGATGAGAGGAAATGGCCTCAAGTTGGACCAGGGGAGGTTTAGATTGGATATTAGGAAAAAATTCTTCACTGCAAGGGTTATCAAGCATTGGAACAGGCTGCCCAGGGAAGTGGTTGAGTCACCATCCTTGGAGGTATTTAAAAGACGTGTAGATGTGGTGCTTAGGGGCATGGTTTAGTGGTGAATTTGGCAGTGTTAACAGTTGGACTTGATGATCTTAAAGGTCTTTTCCAACCTAAATGATTCTATGATTCTATGATTCTATGTAATATAAAGTTAACAGGTTCACTCCAGTTTTGTCTCCCCGTGTTCAAGGCCAGCTCTGACACTGTGCAGCCATAAAACCTTGTATCAGACTTCTGTGTAAACTGCTAAGTTGTGAGAGCAAGCTGTGTGAAGACCCAGCTGGGTGCCCATCGTGCAACCCTCCAGCCAGTGCCTGAGGAGTTGTATTTATGCTCATCCCCAGCCTCAGTACCAGACATGCCCATGCCCATCCTGGTACATCTGGCATCCCAGGCTGTCATTGAAATGCAGCCATTCTTTTGGCCCTTATCCTCATGTTGAAGGAGATAAATTGATAGTAAAGGTATTTCTTCAAAGGCTATTAATTTGTTTGTTTGTTTGTTTTTAGTACCCTGATATAGCTGCCTGCTTTGGAAGGTCTCCTATATTTCTGTGAACACATTTAATGTTTGTAAAAGAATGTCTGATTACTTACTGTGTTTGGAATATGAGGATCACTATATTTGTTCCTACCACTACTTTTTAAGATCTCAGAGAAGTCATCACTGTATATATGCATAGCCCTTCTATCCCCTCAGCTGGGTAGACCATTCACTTGTTCTACCTATAGTGTTTAGTGGGAGTCTAAAAACTTTACCCAGTGCAATGCCAGCTTGGCATTATGCCTGTTCCAACTTAAGTTCAGAAGTTAAGTGGAGTATTCAATATATGAGAACATGCAAAACCAAGGATCTCTTCTACTGTTGGGCAAATGATTCATCAGGGAAAGCATAAGTAAGTTGAAGTAACTGAGTAGTTTGATTGAAGTTCATGTAAATACAAATATTCAAACGTGAGATAAGTGCAAGGATTCAATCTCAGGAAGGAGTATTTGCAAAGTGCTTGTAAAATAACTTTGATAGAATTACCATCTTTCCATATGTTTGTGAATTATATATAGAATTAGCATACTGTATTTGTAACTGAGTCTAATTTCTACAGAAATATTTGCCAAGGTGCATACATACAAATATTTCAAGTTACATCGTCTATGTTTTTACATATATAGTTTTGCATATATCTTTCATTTCTACCTTTTATACATGTAAAAAATAAAAACTCTTTCAGGAGAGCACATTCATGTGTTTAACTTAGAGAATGAGATTCTGTATATAACCATATTACTTCACATTATTTCATGGACATTACTAGTGATGAGGGACAATTTTGTAATTGCAACTAATGAGTTATATGTTCTTAATCAAAATATTATTTTAAGCAGTTTTTAATTCCAATAATTTGAATAGATGATTTTATTTAATGCCACTTGCCTTGTTTTTATTTTAATAGCTTTTATTTTTCCTGTAAGTAGTAACAATAACCTTTATAGCCTTTCCCAGTAGAGTAACAGGCACCCTGTATGTTTTCTTTTTTTTTTTTTCCTTTTTTGAATGGACAGTATTGCACACATGCTTTGATTGTTCACAGAAATCCTGTGATTGAGTACAAGAAACTTAGTACCATCGTCTCCCAGCTAACTTAGAGAATTCAGCATTTAGGTGTTAAAGAAATAGCCATATTGATTTTGTATGGCTAAAAACCTACCCCATTATCCTGTCTCTCATGAAGAACCTAGATGGGTGCACATTGATGGATACTTGTATTAGAGCAAGAACATGACAAGCATATATAATATTCCTTCGTATCATTCTCCAAGTCTCCAGCTGTTTTGAACTATTTTCTAGGCCTCTTGAGGTTTGTATATTTGTAAAGTCCTTGAATGTCTCTGCCAACTATTCATTAAAGTGGCCCATGAAAGCACGTAAGATTCTTGCACCAAAATGTCCTTTAGCAGTGACTTCTGTAGGAGTACTTCCTGTTGAAAGAATAACCACCTTTTTATCTTTTTTTTTTATTATTCTGAACGTGGCTCTTGTACGTAGAGCTAAATATTTAGGTGCTTTGTCTGAGCATTTGCTCAAAATGTTCGACTCTACTTTAGCAAATGCTTAATTGCTTGCCACATTTTGGTTTCAGGATTCAATTTTCTGTCACTGAAAAAATAGGGACTTTATAGTAAATTGAATAATAGTAGTATAGTAAATTGGGTAGATAAGGTCCTGAGATAAACTTATACAACAAAAAGAAAAGCTAAGTGTGAGCTGAAATATATTCTCTCCAGTAAAATGAGTGTTCTTATTGAATCATAGAATAATAGAATCATAGAATCATCTAGGTTGGAAAAGACCTTTAAGATCATCAAGTCCAACTGTAAACCTAACACTGCCAAGTCCACCACTAAACCATGCCCCTAAGCACCACATCTACACGTCTTTTAAATACCTCCAAGGATGGTGACTCAACCACTTCCCTGGGCAGCCTGTTCCAATGCTTGACAACCCTTTTGGTGAACAAATTTTTCCTGATATCCAATCTAAACCTCCCCTGGCACAACTTGAGATGTCAAGGCACTTTATCAACATAAAATAACCTCTCACAGTTAATAATACTTACTTGAAATGGTCCTTGCCTAGAACAATTAATTTTTAATGTCTAGAGCTAACATGACCCTGACAGGAGCTGTGTTTTTAGTATGTGTGAAAGGTGTAAATGCCACCTTGCCTTGGGCACACAGTGAGGCTTAATGTCCTACTGGTCTCTTAGCTCAGGGGTCCAATGTTGTGCCACCAGGGTCAGACAGAAACCAAGATTTGGAGCTGGATTTCCAGTCTGAGACAATTCCAGTCGTTGAGTGAAATACAGTGTGTGGAAAAGACGCCCATACACATGAATTTTAGGGATGGTGATATGTGTGGTGTTGGTTGAAGTATTCACTTTGCTAAGTGAGGCAGGTGCAAACCAACCCCCCTCCAAACCTTTCCAGGTGTCTGAGTGTGGCAACATGGCCAGTCAAATGAGTGGCTTTCCTCACTGACAAAGATTTCACACATTGAGTTTCAACATTAATGTAACTATCACTCATTAAGCCATGTTTATTATGTCCTGTCATCTATTAAGGAGTATGCTGTCCATTGGAAATGTGGAGGAAATTCTAGGAAGTGGTGTGATATTTGCACTGCATCATACTGTGCGAAGGTTGCACTTTCTAGGATCATAACGTCCCAGTTGCCCACCCTGCCAAAGCTTACAGATTCACTTTTACAAATTGAAACAAACACTATGTTCTTATAAGAGCCAGGGTAAGAGATCTCAGGGATCTCTTACAGATTAGCCACGTATGGAAAGATTGTTCTGATTTCTACAGTTACATAAACATATGTTAGGTCACTGTGAAGGCTGGCAGGTCTCTGTGGGCTGGCACAGTGGGGGGCTCCCCACAGGGGTGGCAGGGCAGGGCCTGGCAGCCAGGGCCCATCTCAGTGCCCCAGGCAGGAGCAGGGCAGCTGGGGGGCACTGGCACAGCCCCAGCTCCAGGCATTGGGCACCTCCCTGAGAGTGGGGATGGGATGAGGTCGGACCGGGATATGGGCCCGCAGGTGGGCCCGGCTCGGCAGGGCCCATGGCCTGGCTGGGCAGGGCTGTGGGGAGCTGGAGACTGTCCCTGCTGTGGCATCTCTGGGGCTCGGGGTGATGGCTCCGGGGGGGCTGACATGGGGTCCTGGGCCACAGGCACGTGGGGAGAGACCCAGGAGGGGCTGTGGGCAGGAGCAGTCAGGGCTAACAGTGTGCTAACAGGCCTAACAACATGCACCTCTATATGTTTAAGATGTAATTCTTAGGCCTTCTGTAGATCTTTTTTATCCATACTGATCTTTGATTGCTACCTGCAGTCTGGAATAGGGCAGGGTCTGCAAAGTGCTGACACGGCTGAGTTGGAGAGGGAGAGCTCTCTGCTTTGTCTTAGCTTTTCACACTCCAATAAGTAATCTAGGCCTCTATTTTGTTTCCTTTTAGAAATTTAGGTGGTTGGGTTTTTTGTTTGTTTGTTTCCTGAACTTGAACTAACCAAAAGGAAGAAACGGTTTCTGTAACATGAAGACAAAATGATGTCCCAGTGTTTTACTGCTGATAAGAAAGTTGCACTATCACCATTGTTTAGCACAACCTACCTCAATAGGAGATTTTTACTGTTTAAAAAATTTGCCAGCTATTAGATTAGTGTCAGATCTGTGGCATTCCCAATGATTGGCTCAAAATAGAGCTGTTCAAAAAAGCTGGTATCTAATAAATATTTATAGGGGTTTTCTTCTTCATTCTTTTCTTCCTCAGTGAATAAATGACTGAGAAGAGAATATTATTTGCCTGTTGCCCTTGAGTTAAATTATAGAAGTACAACTTAATTAAAAAAGACTTTTGGCAGAAGGACTGATTTACATAAGGGTTAGATAGGTTGGAAAGCCAGAAATAACAGCTGATAAAGAATAGAAAATGAGCTGGCTTATAAAGCCAGCTCTTTGTACACCATTACAAAATGTGCCAGAATTACAGTATGTCAGGAGAAAATAAAAGTACTGGTCTATACATTGCAAGGAAAGAGGGTCTTTCCTAAATAAGTAGGAAGGATATTCAGTGAAACAGCAATGAAGGACAATAGTAAATGAAATCTGTGAAAAGAGAAATACCTCATACAACAAGGACTCAGATTATTTTATTACCAGAAAATGATACGAAAGTTAAAAGACTGCTTTATATTTATTCTTTTCACAACTGTTAATTTCAGAAATTTTGGGGGCTTTTTCGAAATTATTTATTTCTTTCCCTCCTTTTTCCCATCAAGTAGAGGATAAGGATATTTATTAAAATTTTGATGAAAAAATTTCTGTCAAAAGAAAGGAACAATATTTATCCTAGTTGTGATATATATTTGTTTTTGTGTGAGCAGAAGATAAAAATATAAAAGTTTTAGAGACATTAAAAATTCTTAGTCTTTCTTAGTAACAGTTGACTACTATTGTCAAATAATCTAGAAGTGCTATTAATGTTGCTATTCACAAACTTTAAAAACAACTAAAAATTTTAAAATAATGTTTCCAAGCTATATCCCCTACTCATTCCATAATCCTACAGGGTATTTATACTTACAAGGTGTCTCACTGATGTGCGTTTATTTTTAATCCCATTCCCTCTGAAAGCTTCTTGGATAACAGATCTCCTTTATATATGCAAGCAGAACTCTTGCATCAAACTCGGAATGAATAAAAATAGGAACTAAGTGATATTATTTACATCCTGTCTCTTGTCTCGTCCCACTCGGTGGGTTGCGAGAGGGGCGAATCTTTTCGATTCCCCGACTGTTTGAGTACCGACAAAAGCCGATCTCTGCTCGGCAGAGCCGCGTGGTCGGCAGAGTCACGACAGTGACCCAGAGGAACAGGCTGGCCAGCAACTTTATTAACTGGCGAATTCGACAAACGGACAAACTTAACGACCTGGCGAGTTTAACGAACGAACAAAGGCGATCTGGCAATGGAGCTATTTTCCGGGCAACCCGATCCCAAACTTGCATATATATATTGGAAAAGCAGAGGAAGAGAGAAGCAAGAAAAGGAAAGGAAAAGAGAGGAGGAAAGAGAAAGAAAAAGTATCACCGCCCTTGGATCCCGCGATGACGATCACAGACATGGTAATCCTCCAGTGGTGGGCGTGCGCGCGCTTCCGGGGGGGGGGGGGGGGGGGGGGGGGCAAGCCTTTTATTGGCTAATGCCCGCCTCCAGGCACGCCCCTTCAGGACTTACATGGTTCTTGTTCTAGAAAGTTCTCAATCTTCTGAGCAGGCGCTGGGGGAGGGGGGTGGTCGCGAGGGGTCTCTGGGGCGGTCGCAACCCCCTTCCTCAGATCAGCTCTGTGTGACCTCTGGCCGTACGGGGTCAGGTCCGGCAGAACCTGGAACCTCGCATCCTCCGACCGCTCTCCACGTCCCGCACATCAGCTCCCGCTGTCCCCCACCCCGTGCTCCCCGACCTGCTGTCGCCATGCAAATAGCGCCTCAAATCGCCACAATGTTTGAGACATTAACTCTTTCAGCCTCTCACATCTCTAGGCATAGGTTTGATAGTGTATTCTCAAAGCTCTTGGAGAGCCTCTGTGTAACGTGTATTCCTCAAAGGAAGAAATGTGGCCTGTATCATACTATTGTTGAATGTCTTTGAGCTGGTTATGGAGGAGATTAAAATCTTGTAAGTATCCAGTGATTACTCTCTTAGGCTTCAATGTGCAGCTTTGGAAGTCGGAGAAAATACTAATATAAATAAGTAAGGAGCATTTTAAAGATCTGTTTCTAAACTTGCCTGTCAGAACTCAAAGGAACTGGATAGGTTCATTAATTCAAAAAATTCTAGCACAGAACTAATGATAAAAGCTTTTCATTTTTTAGAAAATATACCCAAAACATAGAAAGCTTATTAAAGACAAAAAAACCCACCAGTAAAAAATCCAAATGCATATGTTTAAAGTGAGTAAAAAAAAAAATGCAAAGTACATTTTTGTAGACAGACAGCATACAGAGAGGAGTGTTAGCATGACTGTTTATCTGGAAGCAAATGGGCCCTACAGTGAGACAGAAGAGTCTCAAATAGCAAAATGTGCTTGTGGTGTTATGATTGGAAGTTGTAATAAAGTCTTCAGAAGCAGTACTATGACTTATCATTGTTAAAAATTTTACAGAGGACACCTCAATGCTATCAAGTTTTTAAGGCTTATTGACAATGTTTGCAAGCTTAAACCTCAAATTCAGTCTTAGTCTGGTTTGCTACAGTATTTAGAACTTCTTCTTGTCAAGGAAGATATTGATAAACTGTACACATAGCCTGGAACAGAGCCAATTAAAAAAGTTTATTTTAATTGTTAAAAAACATGTTAAAAAACATGTTAAAAAACATGGAAGTTTTGTAAACAGGAAGCACAAAGAAATCCTTCCATCCTTTTCAGCTGGAGGGATTTCCAAGGGGACTTAGCAGCCAGAGCTGACTACTGTGCTGAAGTGGCTGAGTGCTTCCCAAGTGAGTCTGGGAAGAGCAAGCTCGGATATGCCTGCAATTGTCTGCACAGGTATAGCTATAATAAGGACCTATGACATTGCTTCTAGAAGGCTCATTATATCATACACAAAAGACTGTACAACTAGATTGCCATAGTGATGTATACTAGTAGTAGCACTAGACTAGGAAAAAACAACTATAAATGTAATAAGCCACCCCTTATAAAAGTACGTATGATTAAGTATCTAGCATAAATCCCTTCTTTTTTTATAATTCTGATCAGCACTATAATTCAGGGTTCTAATGAAGACAATCCTTGATTTTCCTGAAAACATTATATTGTGCTGCCAAGATAATCTGGAGAGAATTACATAGCCTGAACTCAAATACTGAGGAGCACAGTATCCTGATTATGCCATTCACATAAAAACCATCTTGGAAGATAAACTTGCCCAGCCTAATTAGTGACCTAAATTGCTCCTTGCCCTTCCATCTTCCCTGGTTCATGTCTGTTTCTGACCCTTCTTCCCTTGGCAACAATTTCTTCTTTAGCAGCTCATGGAAAGTGTAAGTTAAAATGTGGTAGTTATGTCATATACACAAACCATTTTTTTCCCATGGCTAGACATGTAAGACTTGAGATGGTAAATAGCAGCTTATTGTCTTCTGTCACTGAGGTGATGGGTAAATATAGTTATAGAAACTGGACAGACACAACCCTCATTGTACTTGTTGTTTGTTTAATGTGCTCTCTGATATCTGTGTATCACTAGTGATTACTGCCCACACAAAAGAAGTCTAATACACATAGCAACAAGATACAGTTCATGAAAATTTAATCAGAAAGTACTCAGAATTAATTAAATGGATAGGAAATCAAGCAGCATATAGTAATCATGGAGATCTCTTCTCTGCTGCCTATCAGAGCATTGATTGGTTATATGTACAGGAAATGTCAATGAGATATAGAATTACTACTAGCATTAGAAAATTATCTAATCTACAGACAGCTTCAGTAAAACAAATTGTAAAGTATAGATGTAAATCTAAAGATTGTCTATACAGAAATGCATATGTGTGATTATGGGTGAGTTGTGAGCTCAAGTACTGCACATTTGCATAAAAGATCTTCAGATAACAGGTGGCAGTCTACTTTAACTCTCCATTTCCTGGGTATTTTCTATCTGTATGGTGAATTCTTGACAAGAATTCTTGATGGCCTAGGACCTGGTTGATATATACAATTTGTTTTAAAAAATAACAAGCTTTCAAGCAACTATTCATACTAATGTTACAAGCATAATTGTTATGAAAGTGTGGTATTTGTTTTACAATTCCACCTTGAAGATGATGAAGGGTGAAGATGAAATATTACAGAGGAAAATCAAAGAAATGTGGGAATTGCAAAAAGCTAGTAAACAGCATACTAGTGTCACTCCACTTCTAGTTGTTTTTTTGATGGACATGTCTCCTCTGCTTAATCAGTGTATCGTCAATACTTTAAACTTCTTGCAGTTTGTGTCTACCTCATGACTTACTGTCAGTGACAGAAATAATTAATAGTAGGAGAAAAGAGGGTGTAAAAAAGAGAGGAGAGGACAAAGCAGCTTAAAGACAAGCTGTTCTTTAGAAACAGTTCTGTAGAAGTTGTGATGAAAACTTAGGCTATGAAAATAGTTGCAACATTCTTGTATCACTATGTGCAAAAAAAAAAAAAGAACCTCAGTGCAATACTATGGATTAATACAATTTATCAAGAGGCCTTCATGGTTTCTGCAGAACTGAATTTAAATTGTTTCAGGGAGTAGTTCCTAAATTTGTAAATATTCTTTTCTGTTTCAACCAATTATAACGGAAAGGCAGAATTGCAGCCCCAGGACTAGATAACCAAAGCACTGGTATGAGTAAGAGTGGAAGAAGTTTAGACAGAGCTGTGAAAGTCTTTTAAAATGGATAAATAAGTGAAAAGTTTTGAGATGCAAAAAGCATAGGTAACAATTTTTTTTTTTAAATACAGTTTAAAAAAATATTCAGTCAAGATTAGGCAACTTAACCACACACCTAATACTGGTCCAAACTCTAATATTTTTTTTGTTTGGGAGACTGATGTTTGGAGATGTTTTCATTTGATAATGACTTTTTTTTTTAAGTGTTATACATCCCTAGCTTGTTCACTGCTTTTGTAAATAATATGAATACTGAGAAACTGAGAAAACAAGCATTTTGAAATGTGTTTTCCCAGTCATACTTTGTCTGAGAAGTGCCACCTAACTTTCCTATTCCTGTAAAATATTGAAAGAAAAAAAATTGAAAAGTTCTGCCTGCATCTAAATATTGCTATTTTTATATTAAAGTTTTTCAGATTATGTTTTGTTTGCATCAAACTTAAATAAAGCTAGACATCCAATTTTGGATATGTGAATCTGCTGCATTAAAATATCTACTCTGATTATAGTTTGAATCTTGAGATTCATTCTCTGCATTCACTGTCTTTCCGTATCATACATATTGTTTTGCTTGTCACATTTTATAGAGAAGTTCTGTGTGCTGAATAAATCTTCTAAACAGTCTTCTAACTATTCTAAGACCAAATTTCACAAAATTTTTGAGTCATAGGGAAACTTTAGAGACTGGTCAGATACTGCAGGATGTATAATTCTCCTTTACATCATTCTTCAGAGCTTATCACCCCATATGCCTTTTTAGAAAACACAGCCAGCAAAAAATTAACAAAAAAATTAGATTGTATTTTGAAGCTCACTTTCTTTTTATTTTTACTTTATATTTTTGTGATGACATTGTTTCAATGTCTGAAAGAACAATGTTTAAATGGTCAGTAAGTTGTTATATGAATGTATGAGTGTTGTGGTTTAGCCCCAGTCGGCAATTAAGTACCACACAGCCGCTCGCTCACCCTCCCCCCGGTAGGATGGGGGAGAGAATCGGAAGGGCAAAAGTAAGAAAACTCATGGGTTGATATAAGAACAGTTTAATAACTGGAACAAAATAATAATAATAATAATTATTATAATAATTGTAATTGTAATTGTAATGAGAAGGAAAACAACAAGAGAGCGAGAGAGGAACAAAACCCAAGGGGAAAAAAAAACAGTGATACAACCGCTCACCACCCGCCGACTGATGCCCAGCCAGTCCCTGAGCAGCGATTGCTACCCCTCAGCCAACTCCCCCCAGTTTATATACTGAGCATGACATCATATGGTATGGAATAGCCCTGTGGCCAGTTTGGGTCAGCTGTCCTGGCTGTGCCCCCTCCCAGCTTCTTGTGCACCTGGCAGAGCATGGGAAGCTGAAAAGTCCTTGACTAGTGTAAACATGACTTAGCAACAACTAAAGCATCAGTGTGTTATCACTATTATTCTCATCCTAAATCAAAAACACAGCACTATACCAGCTACTAGGAAGAAAATTAGCTCTATCCCAGCTGAAACCAGGACAATGAGTAAACAGAATTTCCTTTGAAAAAGGAAAATGTGATAGACTTTTCAGCAAAGCATTCACATTTAAAGATGTAGCAATGGAGTACTTGTGTTGTCTGACTTTGGGTTAGATTCACTAACCTAGTGATTTTTTGCATGTATTGTTTAGTTTAGTGAGGATACAAGTGACACATACTGGACCTGCAATTAGAGAAACATATTGTGATTTATCCCTGAAGTTATATTTCACCTGGTGATGTAAATTCCTTTCTTCTACACTGAGATATAAAACCAGAATGTCCACATGATTTCATCCTAGAAAGCTGGGATTCTCACAAAATTTCAATTATTTGGTTATGTATCTCTTCTACGTAACAAAAACACACTAATGTACTGTGAAGTTTTACACTTAATAATTAGTTTACCATTATTAGCCCAAGGAAAAGAGATAGTTTGAAGGGGATCATCCCTCACAACGCTTCCCATTTAAATAGTTGTTAGAGGAAACAATTTTTAAAAATAATTTTAAAACCTCTGTTCTTCCAGTGTGTAACAATTCTAAGGTTGTCATTTGACTGACCCTTCATTGTCTTTAACAGGAAAAGACTAGGAGGGCACAAATATAGTTTGGCAGTAAGAATTGAGCTTCTGGAAATACCTTGTCTTTTCTTCACCATTACCTATAGAAATCACAAAGTTTGGACCAATATCACAGGGCATTCCTGTATCCTGAATGAATTCTGCTGAGGTTGAATTCTTTTTCAAGCTTGCTGCACAAAATTACCACAAGGACAAAAGAAGTCTCTGTTAAATGTTTCTTATGTTTTGTAGATAGCAATACTAGCTTTCCTGGAGATCTTCTTTGAAACTGTAGACTTCTTAGGACTTTGCAGATGTACAACCGTTTATATGTGAATAGGGAAGGAGTTTGAGTTAAATTTTATTTTTAATAATAATTACTGTAGTAAGTAAGGAACATCTCCTGTTATCGAACCTGAAATTTCCTTCAGTTTGTAGCATTTCATTGCATCTTCTTCTGGGGATTAACAGATTATAAGAAAAAAAGTTTTGGAGGAGTCATGATTTTGCAACTGAATCTATCTTTCTGTCTATCTATCCATCTGTCAGAGACTACTGTGATGGGACTGTTTAAAAGTCTGACAAAACAGGATAGTTTTAAAGTATAAAACTCAACTTTACTAAATTAATTTATTAAAAGCATTCTTCTTGCTAGTGTTTAATTCTTACGTGTCATCATCACTACCTATACACAACTTTTCGTATTTGGCAATAATTTTCTAAATTAGCTGTGAGTATCATGAGGATGCTGCTGTACAGTTGGCATTGGTGGTTGGGGTCCTTACTTTTCTTAGTCACCAAGGTCAAGGTGATCAGGCTTGAGAGCTCCTCAATGAGAGAAGTCAAGCAAAATGGGCTTGTCTTCCAATTTTCTGCATTGGTGCCTGATGCTTTTATGCTATTGCCCTGCTCCGCCCAAAAAAGGGGAATCTCCTTTGCTCCCCATACTGCTTATCTTGTTTTCTTCCATCTTGCGAAACATGCTTCTAGTGCTTTTAGCAGGATGTCCTGCCTATTTTCACCCTTTTCCTCTATCTGGCAACTTTGTTACTTGTGTGCCTTGGAAGTGTAATTATTGTCCTCCCCACTGTGGTGATTGCATTGCTCACATACTAATGTAAAATTTTGTCTGGGTATTCCATCACAGTATAGTAAAATGCTAACATACTGTTGTTCGCGACACCACTTTAGCATGCTTACGTTCAGGTTCAAGGCAAGTTGATATATTAATTATATCCTAATTAGTACATTTATAGTTGACGTGTCACTGACATCTGCATTGGCTACAATGACAAGGTCTGTCAATATAGATTAAAACCATAGTTTGCGTTTAGAGTATCAATCTAAACCAACTTCTTGGCAAGAAGACAGTTCAGTTTTGAAAAGTTTATGGAGTCCTCCTACATTACTATCCAGCACAGGATATGAAATTGAATTCTCTGATGGCTTTGGCTGCTGCTTGTCCTTCTTTCTTCCCTGACTGATGTGCTAGCTCTTGGTATCTTGTAAGGGATAAATATTTATCTTAAGAAAAACTGTTTCCTTCAGTGAAGGAGTTCTGTCTGCCTTGGTGAGGTGACTTGCATGTGCTTCTCCACTCTTTTGGCTGGATACTGTCTCCTGTTTCTTCTGTATGCCAGCATTTCTTTTACTCTATGAGTAACCCTTATGATATTTCCAAGAGGTTGTTCAGAACTGTTTTGCTAAATTCATTCTTCTGTCATTGATTTTCTAAGTCTTCAGGTTGACTAGTCTTTCCTTTCCCTACTCAGCAGCTTCTCTGGCAAAAAATTTCTCAAAGGAAGGACTTTTACAATTTTTTCACAACCTTTCACCCAAAGTTCCTTACAAGTAAATTTCAAAGGACCCCCTACCATAGTCCCCTATTTTTCAAAGCCCTGCAGTTAGAAAAAGAAAAATCAAATAACACAAATAAAATAAGGAAGTACTTATTTTTAAAAATAACCATGATATAACTGTTCTTTTTCTTTATACTGCCTTAGAGAATTCATTAAGAAACTTTCAGTTTCTGAGAAACTACTCTGTAGTTTCATGTTTCATGTTGTGCTCCTACATATCCGAGTAAGAAATTGTTAATGGAATACAGTGGCTTCTCCTAGTTCCTAATGTTAATGGAAGGCAAAGAATAAAAATCTGCATTTTCAGAATGCTAAAATAAAAGGAGCTAAACCATAAATTATTGAAAATGCTTTCAAACAATTGTTTTATGCCTGCATGAGAAGATGTATTTTGGATGCATAAAATGGTCTGCAAATAGGCATAGGCAATGGTATTGATGATTAAAATAGATTCTTGTATACTACTCTGACAATCAACAGGTATTTGCATAGTGAATGATAGAGTCTGTCACTTGACAGCTGCAGTAGTATATGCAGCAACCAGTGTGCAGCCAGAAGAACCCCGGAGTTAAAGTTACTTTTCCCAGATGAACTATTTGATTTTGATTTGCCCTGTCATTAATACCTCTACTATTATCATTAAAGATAACCTTGAAACGGTGTATAAAACTATGAACCTCACTCAAAAATCATCCAAATATTTTTCATTTCAAAATATAAAATTTGAAGTGTTGCTTACTTTCCTAAGACTTGCATCCTCTACCTGTCCAGGTAGTCCCTGCTTACAGAGGATTTTTTTCATTTTCTGTGTATCTTTGCAGTCAGATGCAGGAGGTTTCTAAGGATGCAGTAAGAGAAGCAAAATAAGAAAAAACTGGCCTTCAGACATAACAGGTAAAAGAATTACTACTGCTTTTGGGACTGAAGTTGATCAAAAATGTAGCAAAAGATTTGTGCAATATCTTCCAAGCCTTAGATATTTGAGCAGTACTGTCCCTGTGAAATGCCACCTAATTTATTTTATCCAATTAGATTAATTCACTTTGGGAGTAAATCTACCAGAAAAGTTTTAAGTTGGAGATATTTTTCAAACCCAGAATATCAAAAAAAAAAAGGGAGGTTGCAAAAACTACAAAGTAGTCAGGGAACTAGCCTTCCAAAATCAGTAAACAGGTTTTAAAAGCACATTTTATTAAGAGTAATTTTCTATACAATGTCCAGTATTTAATCAAGATTTGAAATGAAAGACAAGAAAAACTATTAAAAATCTTGAAAATGTTTTAAGAACTTCACAGAATGCCAGATTCAAGAGATGCTTTATTGTGATTCTGGACATGGGTGACTCATGGCTGAGCTTCATCTCCTGCTAGCCAACTCTCAGCTTACAGACAGACTGTTGAGATCAGCTTAGGAATCTTTGCTTACTTAGTCAAACTGGATTGTAGCTGTTTTGTGAGGTTGTGAAGTAGCTGAAAATTATATTAGTGGTACCAGAAACAGATTTTGTAAAATTAGTGTATTTTTGGTATTTTACGCTATATTAAAATGTGGTTTCAAACCACAATGGAACAATCACAGTTTCTCTGGTGTGTGAGTTCATACTCAGGAAGATATGCTGACTTTAAATTACAGATGTTGCAGAAGAACTAGTTGCATGAAGTCCATTATGAAGTCAGTTATTTCTGGATCAGTTCTATTTTTCAGAGGCATTTTTTTCTCATGTCTAAAAAAGGTAATGCTCAAATTGATTAGGTGGGTTAATATTTGGTGTTCCAGGAAGATATGTGGCATGGCTAGATGCAAGATAATATGGCAAAAGGAAGTTAAAGTATTTTTATACTTTCCTTATTCTTTGTTCATTTAAAGGCCAATGCAGTCCTTGGGATAAAACAGTCTGCCTGCATTCTCTATAGCCCTAGTCTAGCACAGAAACAGCAGGTCTGACACTGAATTTTTCAGTCTCCCATAACTCATGCCCAGCTCTGTTCTTACATTTCTTTCACTTACCTATATCTGACCCACACAGCCAGCTCTGGGAAGACACTGATGTGAGAATATACTTGGGGAAATGCTGAAGCCTCACCCAGGATTCTGTAGCAGGACATAATTCATAAAACATATATAAATCTTTCTAGAACTAAATGCTTTTCTTGCTCAGAAAAAGGGAGAGAGATTTATGAGAGAAGAGAGGAAAGGAAGAATATGCAAATGGTTTCACATTTTCTGAATGCAAGTGTAGGTTGTCCATTGTATTCTGTTACCGTAACAGATGTGCCATTTTGCTGCTGGAGCAAGGACAAGGTTTGTGTTGCAGTCCTCAATATTGTCATAGTAAGAACAATTTGTTTTATTTCTTATGTTTTGTAACTTCAAAAGATGATATTCATTCATTCAGTAGAAATTCAAGTGCTGGACTATTTCAGATTCCAAGTAATTTACTTTCTTATAAGTAAAATAGCTCAATAAGTGAAATAGTCTAACCTCATGTTCTTTAAATAAGCTAAGGGTTATTAAGGTTGTTTTGAAGGTGGTGCACTAGCTAACGTTTCATTACTTCGGAACAATGCTCCCAACAGTATATCTCATTATGAGCATGACATGATACGCAACCAGTATCCGAAAGAAATCTGAATTTCAGTCTATATAACTTGTTTAATCAGATTTGTCCTTTCTGGTTTTGTTCTGGTGTCTGTGACTCATGCAGCCATACTCAGTAACCAAATTTATTTCAGTCCCATCAGTATTTTTTTTCTTTAGGTTGAGGAAAAACCTCTCAGTAAATGAATCTTCATCCTGTGAAATTAAGTTTTCAATGTAGAGCATGGTTTCTTTTGCTAGAGTATTTGACTTCAACAACCAATGTTAGTGTTTGTATTAAATAATAGTATATGAATAAATGTTCATAAATTTTTATGAATTTTGATATATTATGTCCATATACTTCAGGTAGTGTTAAAGTAACAAGAGCAAAGGAGAAATACTTAAAACAAAAGCAAAAGCTCAGTAAGACCTGTTGGACAAAGACTGTTTGTGCTCAGCATTCCCCCTGGAAGCAGGATTAGTCCCAAAATATTCCTCTGAGAGTTGAGGAACTACATTTCTAGTAATTTACCAGCCAAACCTGCTTATTAGGCAGGTGAGTACTTAGGGTATTTTATATGTGACAATGGATGCTTAGTAATTGACACTTTTCATCTTCCTCTCTTTTGTCAAAAACTATCTGGCTTTATTTTGGTTTAGAGCAGCAGTGCTACTAATGTTTTGTTATCTCTATGGGATTGTCAGACACAATGTTACAGACAAGTGAATTTTTTTCCTTTTAGACATTCACATATTTCTCCCTTTCAAAAGTTATGTATATAACAATGTTACAAGATATAAATTATCTTCTCAGAAAATGTATTCAAGTATGTAAAATTATTTTTATTACTTAAAGTACTTCAGCAATGTGTGGTGCCAACATATGGTTAAAATCTTTTAGACCTACAAACACAAGGTGGTAGTATCAGCCTTTAGTAATAATTGTTTGGGGTGGCATTGCTTTTAGTTAATAGACTTCTTTCCCTCTTCTCTCCAAACAAGGGCTAGAGAAAATCCTCATCATTTGATTTTGGTCCTGCAAACATTCAGGGTATATCTAGAACTACTCATGCATCAATCAAGTAGTAAACTGGTAAATTACAGAACTGCAAATGAAATCAAAGTAAGGACATTCATCTCTCCCAGCAAGCTAGAGAAATTTTATATTTTTGTGGTTTATCACATTTCTTCATAAATTCTGAGACTATTGAAGAAAAGAGGGAAAAAAGAAAAAGAAAACAAAAAGACGGTAAGGTAGAGTTTCAGATAAACAGATTGTCTTAAAGATATTATGTTTACCATGAAATATGAATCCCATATCTCTAGCATTCTGACAAATTATCAAGTCCTGGATAATTTGTTAGGAATCTGCAGGCATTTTACTCTATAGAAATCTCACAAAGAACAGTGATCCTGACTGCTAGATATCGTTAACCCCTCTCATTTGCTAACCACTCTCTTAAGGAGAAAAAGCCATTTTTTATGCATGCAGTAGTCATAACATCATTAAGAAAAATAAAGGTTTGAATCTACTATTCAGCATTTGTCCTTTTTTTCAGGAAGCAAATTAACATGCTTTTAGAATAATTCTCCAATACTTTATGCCTTTATACTCTATTTCTGACTAAGACTTTAAGTCAAGGCATAGGCTTGACATGTAACTTCTTGCTCTGGGAGACTGTCTGTAGTATGGTATCCATCATCATATTCATACAGTCACATCAAATTGTGGCAGCTCATCCCAATGATCACTTAATACTCTTGTACTACCTCTAAGAAACTTCAAAACTACAGAATACTGATATTTTTTTCACCAGTTTGTTGTGGTGGCTGTTCTTTCATCTCTAGTCATCACCTTGTAATATTACAGAAAGTTAACTTCATTCCCTTTCAGCTGCAATCTGTAGAAGAGGAAATGGCCATGTCTGTGTTAAAATAGTAGGATGGTGAAATGTTCAGCCAGAGCATGTTGCTTAGGGCTGTGTCAAGTCAGGTGTTGGATATCTCTAAGGATGGAGACTCCATAACCTCTATGGACAGAACCTGTTCCAGTGTTTGACCTCATTCTCAGGAAAAAAAAATTCTTCCTTATTTTTAAATTATATTTCCCGTGTTTCAGTTTGTGTTCATTGCTTCTTGCCCTGTCATTCAGCACCACTGAGAAGAGTCTGGCTCCCTTTTCTTTAATCCCACCATCAGGTATTTATACACATGGATAAGATTCCAGAAAGCCTTCTCTGGTCCAGGCTGAACAGTTCCAGCTCTCCTAGCCCCTCTTTATCAGAGAGGTGCTCCAAGCCCTTAATCTTCTTTGTGGCCCTTCACTGAACTTCCTGTAGTGCACATCCCTGTCTGTCTTTTGCTGGGGAGCCTGGCACTGGACCCAGCATCCAGATGTGTTTCTACAGGGCTAAGCAGAGGAGAAGGATCACCTCCCTTGACTTGCTGGCAGGGCTCTACCTAATGCAGCCCAAGATGCTTTTGGCTCTTTACCACAACGGTACGTTGCTGGCTCATGGTCAACTTGCTGGGACCTGTCCTGAGTCTTTTTCTGCAAACCTGCTTTCCAGCCAGTCAACCCCCAGCCTGTACTGGTGCCTGGGCTTATTCTTCCCCAGGTGCAAGACTTTGCATTTGGAACTTCTTGAGGTTCTTGTCTGTCTATTTCTCCAGCCTGTCAATGACCCTCTGAAGGTCAGCACAACCACCTGGTCTATCAAACACTCTTTGTTTATCCATGCAGTGCTCCTGCTGCCTTTGCTTGATTACCTGGATGGACCATTCTTGATCTTAGAGCAGGTGATCTTTGAAAATCAACCAGATCTCCTTGTTCCTTCTTCTCCCTAGGGCCATATCCCATGGGGTTCTTCTGTCACAAATCTCTCCCTTTTTCTGAGCAAGAAAAGCAATTCTGAACAGGCCTGCTCTGCTGAAGTCCAGGGCTGAAATACTCCTATTTGCCTCATTTACTCCTCTCAGGATGCTGTATTACATCATCACTGCAGCCAAGGCTTCCTTGTTGCAACCTTCACATCCTCAGCCAGTTCTTCCTTGTTGATAAGAATCAGGTCCAACAAAGCCCTTGCTCTTGTTGGGTCCCTGATCACTTGTGTTAGGAAGTTGTTGTCAATGCACTCCAGAAACCTCTTTCTCACTTTTTTTAAGGTTCTATCTCTTTTAGATGCTTATATATCTAGCCCATCTGTGCTATACTATTGTGTAGCATTCCTGATAATGAACCTCACATATAAGGAAAGAATATCTGGTTTTCAGTGGACAGTATTCGCTTTTTGCACTTGAAATACCAGGACTCCAAGATACAACTTGAGAGTAAATGACGTATATGGAAATTAATCTTTAGTTATAGAAAAGGTCTTTTAGGCTAGGCTTAACTTTCATTACCGAACTCATGCTTCTAGCAATCTGACTTTATATGAAGATACATAGTCTAATAAATACAATAAAAAATCAAGGTTACTTTGTCTGCATTTCAATTATTTGTCCATAAATTGATGATGCAGATGATGCTTAGCCAGTCACTCACTGTGTGTGTATATGTAACATATGATACTATGGTCTAATTACTTTACTGGCATGAGTTTAGAATTCCTTCATTATTCATATGACAAGGCTACAAATCAGAAGTGCCAGGTTCTCCCACATGGATGCCAATAAAAACCTGTTATGAGTCTCAAGGATAGATTGTCTGTGACAGGATGATTGAGCAATAGCCAGAGAATGGCTGAATGAGAATAGCTCCTGGAAAATCAGCCCGTCAATTTGATGACTGAATTTTAATTAGGAAGCCTGAGTGTTTCCTCTAGGAATTTGTTTGAACTGGTAAAATTATACTAGTTCATACAAATTAGTATGACCTGATTCAATTAGATGAGAATTATGAAAAATTCTTATTTATCTCTAGGTTAATTTTAGTTTGATTAGAGATGAATTATAAGTATTAAAATGGAAAATATTATCAAATCTAGGCTCTCCATTGATGTAGATTCTGAAGAAGGACTTGGATTTCAGGATTATAATATTTCAGTAGTTTTGGAGAAAGTTTATTTCTTAAGCAGGGAAAATTCTGTTATCAGAGTTTTTCTTGCTTTCCTACTATGTGGGCCAAAACTAGATTTTAAGGTGGTTCCAAAATAAAATTGAATTCCCGCTAAGTGTGAAACACAGCAAGAACTAGAAATTCCAGAAAGCTGTGCGGATGTGGAGATCTAGGTCTGAATCCAAGCTTCTTGAAATCCAGATCCAAGCCTTTTGATTTAAACCATTTCTGAGCAAAGCAAAGTAACAACAGCTTTAGCTGGCAGCACTAATAATGTGAGCTGAAAGAAACACTAAGATTATAGACAGGCATTATTTCTCACCATTCAGACTTAACTGGATCAATACTGCTTTCTTACTGAATGAATGTCATTCATTTTCACTATAAGAGAGAGACTGCCAGTTTTCATCAGTTGCATTAATATTAAGTGCTCCCAAATTTCAGAAAGAAATAATTGTGTTAAACTAATGTGTGATCAAAAATAGTTACAGTTATATTGATTTACACTGTAGCTCTGAGAATGGAATTTGCAAGTTTGGCAGGTTTGTAAAATAGAACCTTTTAATAAATCTAGAAATATTAGTTATTCTATAAAGCAGAGCATTTAACTATTCCATACTGCATTTAGTTATTAGAGAAACAGAAGCACCAGCAGTTTAAAAATGCTCTGAATTCATAAAGATATATTTCTTCTTTTGCAGTTTATACCCTCTATATGCAGGAATACATTTCTAGGATAAAATTAGAAACAGTTAAGTGATTTACTTTAGATCTAGATGTAGCAACTATGTTGAATGCGAGAAGAAAAAATAAATAATGAATCCTGGAATATGTGTGCCACTCTGAGTAGATTGCATGTAGACATAGAAGAGTGGGATCACATCTGCATTTTACTTTCCTGCACCAACCATTACGTTATCATGAAAGAGAAATGCTTTTGAAACATAAAATTTGACCCAAAGAGCTTTTTTTTCTTCACTTTCCCTCCTCTTCTTCCTTTCTTATAACATGGTCTGAAAAGGCTTAAGGTCTAGGGTTTCAGGGTTTTTTTAGTTGTGCTTTTGTTTTATTTTCCATTAATATTTACTGTGGATCTCAGAGTACAGTTGCTCCACTTCTGTTTCGTGATTTGGCTATCCCACACTGTTAGAAGTAGTATAAATATAGGATCAAGACTTTCCAGTGCTGACATTTCAGCTGATTAGGGAGATAATAAGTCTCCAGTCTCAGATTTATATAAATCTGAGAGACACCTCTTGTACCATTGCATTATATAAATTTATTATGCTCCCCCATAAAAGCAATTGTGCAGCATAGTTCTTGTTTCTCATAAGTGTTATCTATTCTTCAGTTTCACATGCAACCGTAGCTTCACATATAACATCCTTTGTGCTGTCCTCAAAAGGGAGATTTGCTTATGGAAGGTCATCTTCTCATGATAGTCCCAGGGGCCTGGTCTGATGGTTTCAAACTCAATAGAAAGAAAGAGCTCTAAGATTAAAATTCAGAGATCAGAGAGGTAAATATCTGAATTGTAAAATGAACTGCATAGCTGTTCAACATCACTGTTAGGGTTTTAGGGATAAAAAAAGCAGTATTTCTTTGTTCAAAATTAATAATTCCAAATCAGATATCATACCATTTTTAAAGAGGAATAGTCAAAGTATTTATGTCTTTGCTATTTGCTATAGCTTCACCTCTTGATTTTCCAGCTCATACTTAATAAGCAAGGGAAAGAGAATATTTTTTCTTACTGAACTACATTCACAATGGACAGATTATTTCTCTTTCATTGTTAAGGCAAGAAAGGATCCTAACCTTAGATAATTAAAGGTTAGGTGTTTTACAGGGACGAAATCATGATTATTTGCATCCTCTCCAAAACTCCAAGCTATTCTTCCCTACTTAGTGTTAAGTAGTGGATATATGGCATGAGGTTAGCTTGTCTTATTCAGAGATAAAATTTGTATTCTTTCTTTATTAAAAGTGCAGTTAGATGGAAATTTAAATGGAGGAATAGTTCTGCATTTGACTTGCATTTTTCTTCCTATTTAAAATGCTTCTAATAGTTATAATACATACTGAGCAATTTAAATTATATTAAATGTACAAACAATGACACACCTGTTTTTCTTAAGAACAGACAAGTAGTTTTAAACAAATGCCAGTCATACTCCCGGTTGCCAATAATGCCATCCCTGGACATCCCTGGAATATGTAAGAAAGAATAGGAAATTAATAGCACATTCCCTCATTTGCCATCTTATAGCATTGGACCAATGCAAAATATTGGGAAATCACAGGAAAAATTATTATTCTAGATGGCTTTTCCGTTTGATGTTTTCTATTTTTCTCCATTGTCTTACACCTAAGGAAAAAAATCGGATCCTCTACATGTGGACAGAGATTCTGTGCAGAACTGTTTTAACTGCTTGGTACTGTTTAGCCCAACATGTATGAACAGGAGGTAAATATGATCCATTATGCTTATGTACAGTAGGATTATTTTACGCACAGTCCATCCAGTATTGTACAATTTAACAACCTAGCCTCAATATTAAAAAAAAGTCATATCTGGAAATGTAACAGTAATGTCTTTTGTACTGTCACATAACACATGAAGTATTAGGCAGAAAGATAAATACGCAGACCTTGGAATAGATCAGAACAGAAAAAATACATGGCATGAACAGAGTATTGCCAAAAAGCTATGATGGCAAAGTGAGACTTAAATGGAGGGCTCCATGATACACATGTGACCATGAA
This sequence comes from Mycteria americana, assembly GCF_035582795.1. Classification (NCBI taxonomy): domain Eukaryota; kingdom Metazoa; phylum Chordata; class Aves; order Ciconiiformes; family Ciconiidae; genus Mycteria; species Mycteria americana. Next base: position 113,600,783 of record NC_134365.1, read on the forward strand.
AACCTAATTCCTATGTATCTTTTATAATAGTGGAATCTAGAAACCACATCTGGAGCTTTTACATGTATTTATTTCCCTATAGAGGCAGCCTAAATGTTACTCCTCTGTCAAACAATTGGCAGAATACTAGTCTTCACTGCATGTTATTTTTTATCCAAACAAGAAATCCTGTGTTCTAAAAAAATCGAACAACCCTGTCAGCCCTGCTTAACCTCCATTAGAGATTTCAGCAATTTGGCTGTCTGTCTTCTCTGAAGCCTAAAAGCTGTTACTTGGTTGTCATAAACTGGAATGGCTGATGGTCATAGTTATTGCAGTGGATAAAGGCTGGAGCTGAGAGGTAAGGAGAATTAAAAAAAACCCTTGCTGCTTGCTTTTGCGTGCTGTATCTAACACTATACTGCAGATGAAGTCTAAGCTTTTGCATATGGAGTTGTCATTCTATCAATTTTCACATGTATGCCTTCAAAACATTCAGGAAAGGAAGGCTGATTCAAAAAAATCAGTTGCAGTTCTTCAAAACATCAGGTACATTACTATTGACAATATACAATTATAATTCCCCTATATTTTATAAAGAAAGTGTTCAAATTATCTAAGTTTTTTTAAGGAAAGGAATGTCATGAAAGACACATAGTAACTTGCTGAATAGTGCTACAACAATAAAGCATTTAAGTGATTTCAGTGAACTCAGGTGAACTGGTTCTAATTACATGCATTCAGTTTGAATTTCAAATGTGGAAAACCACATGAAATCAGGAGTATATTTTGGAATGTATTCGGTACCTTAGAGAACAGAGAGAATAAAAATCTCTCTGAGGTAAATGTAGGCTACTAAAATATTAACCAGAGTAAGAAGTATAAAACTGTCAGCAAAGAAACTCTCCCCTCTCCCCCCTTTCCCCTTGAAGTCTGTTTTAAAAAGCATTATACCTGAAATTATATGATTAAAATAAATAATTCTAAATGTTTAAAATTTGGTTTAATATGATTCTAAGATAAAGGTACACAGAAGGCAAAAGAAGATTTTACTTGACCGCCTGATTTTAGGAATGTAATTGCAAAACTTGCTAAAAATTGCACTGAAATATGATGGGAAAATGCTCAGTCCTCCTCTTGGTGCCCAAAGAAGGAATTTCTTGTTTCATTTCCCTCTTTTAAAGGGAAATCTCTTTCACTCCTAGCTTCTGTGCCCTTCAAGGGATTGAATGTCCTGGCTTCATCTCTCCATCCAGGGGGAGAAGGGGGACATTGCACTTATTTTATTTACTAGGTAGAATGCCCCAGCTCTCACTTTCTCAACAGCAAATGAGGTGCAAAGCTCTACCCTGCCACGTAGAGCAAACAGTCTTTTTCCATTTAAGGCAAGCACCCTGGTCTAATTAGTTTCCTGTCTATCTGGAATCACGAAGGAAGAGAAGAGTTGAGACAACAATCATTCCTCCATTGTGAACTCTTGCTTTCTCTTTCAATGGCATACACACACACACACACACACATAGTTTTCTTGCAGTGCCATGGAAAACCGTGGTGCTCTGAAACTGTTTAAATGTAATGCTGTTCTTTCCAATATGTTCTCCATACCATGCACCACCACAGAGTGAGGTACATCACCCTGTACAATCCCAGGGCCGTAGCAGTACATATTTGCAGAACAGAAGTCTTCACCAGATGCCCCACAATCTTTAACTTTGAAAATGGACTACAGGACCAGATGCTAAAAGATAAATCCGGACTGTCAGTGGTCAGAACTCTTTTGAAACAACCATTTTCTAGGGATTTCTTAGTTTTCACATGCCCAGATCTTTCTAATACTGGGAAAAGAGAGAGGATGGAAAGGTTTAAGCCTGTTTTGACACTATTCTAGTCTCACATAACTACTGAAAAATGTCTGTATTCCAATATGGGATTAAAGCAATTTTGGTACCGCAAAACTCCATTATCCAGATATAGTTCTGATCCAGTCCCCTCAGGAACAGATAGAAGGAAAAAGAGTAATATCTGGGTTTGATTTTAAAGCATATCTTATTTTGAAACAAATAAATGAATTCTTACAGCCATTTCAGGTCTAGGAAACAGAGAGAGTTATAGTCTAAGTAAAATCTAAATTAACAGCTCAGCAGTAACATCCATGCTCCCATTTCAGATGTGATTGTTTTATTTTGTTATTGTTTACACTCTCTGCAGCTACTTTAAAAGTGGATATTTGATGAGAGCAATATTAATCACTTTTACATCTCTGAAGCTGCTCACTGGGGGTTAGGAAATAAGAAAACCTTACTGGGAGGTTTTAAGGGAAATATATCCTCTGTAGTAAATGGCTATCTTGTTTTTTTGTTCCCCCTTCTTCCAATACATTAAAGTTGAGCTCTAAAAATCTTAGTAAGAAAGTACTTATCCTCTAACAAAAAAACACTAAATTTATTGAATTAGGGAACAGTGGCATTTTGTCTTTGATACATCTTTATATAGGATCTTTGTTAACTTATAAACTGGAAAAAAAATTTTGCTTTAATTTCCCAGAATATAATATAGCATTTTACAGTCCCAATAAAAAGATTTCAACCCTTTTATGAGAGACAACATATGTCAGATTATATATATAAATGTTATTAAGTCATTATTAACTGCTCAAGATTTTTCTTTCATTTTTTAATCAAAAATATGTGACTTAAAACCAAAATAATGTATAGAAGCCATTCTTCTGCTAACATATAGATATCATGTGCAATTAACTAATTGCTAACTCATAAGTGTGCTGAAAATTTCCTTTCACTGCTAGTTTAAAGGAACTTTTGTGGGGCAAAATGCTGTATAGCATCTTGCCTTTCAACATACCTGCACTACTATTATTAAAATGTTCATTTTAATATAGCTTTTTTTTCTTGGTGGGTCTCAAGAATTCCAATTATGAGATGTTGTATTAAGATAGAGAATTCCAATTCTGCATATGGTGTTAATCCAAATTAATAAAATGCAGCTGAGTGAAACCACTAGCTAAATATAGGAATCTATATAATTGGAGATACTTTAATAAAGATAATTTTTAAATGCAGCTATGGGAATTTGGAAATGAAATGAATGTACCTCAAGCACAGTGAATAGATGGAAAACTTCTGGAAGGTTATGCATCAAAGCTGGTCCTGATTTAAGGGTTTTTTTGAAAGACATTTAGTTGCCTCAAATGTTAGCATAAATATTACTACTAAATTTTCTCTTTCAGACTTCATATGACATTGTAGCAATGTAAGTTTTTCCTATAGCCCCATGTTAAAAAAACAAACCAAAGCTAACCAACCAACCAACCAAACAAAAATCAAGCTTGAGCCTGTACTAGTACATGCCAGTTCATTCACTTAATTGTGTTAGTTTGCATTTACTCTCCATTCAGAGATGCTGTGCTGGGGGTCCATACAAACCAGGTATGATGGTTATGCACAGAATCACTGTTCATACGCAGAGGAGCTACTTATCTCCTTAGAATGGAGTAATAAACTGAAACAGTGACAAAACAGAAAATACCAAATGACAAAGCATGAACTTGTGACTGTCCACACCCATAGTTGAGGTGCCGAGTTCATTCAAAACATGAAAGAACAAGCCAGAAGACTAACATTGATTTCAGTGGAGTTTAGGAATGGTCTTCTACTATGAGGATGTTGTCTTGGATCATTTGGAGGGAAGAAAATTGTTGTCACAGCAGACTGCTGCACTCTACGGTCATAGAGCTGAAATGCCTTTACTTAATTCACTGGAGAGTCTATTTAAGATATTTCAACATTCAGAGAATATTTGATGAAAGTATCATTAAGCATAAAATTTGATAAAATATACATTATTAGTAACAAAGACAAATGAATGTGTGAGAGTATAAAGATTAGAAAACACGACTGTGTTGTCAGCTAGTGTAATATATACTGGCAGCTGTTTTAACTGATGTAAGCTTCAATTTTAAGTACAGTACCTGTCTGAAGACAGATAAGGGCATAATTCAAAATGACAGCACTCAACAAACTTTTTTTTCATTTATGAAGTTTCTTGAATACTGCAAAAACATAATGTGACATCTACATCTAGATCAGTTTTTGGGTAATAAGATTCCATCACTATTACTTAAATTAATGAAATTTATTGGTTTTTCTTTTTATTCTCCTAGTCATAAGAAAATATTTTTAAGATTTTGGGGATGGTGTTTGATAGTGTTTTGAGCTACAACATGATTTACATCACCAATAGTTACAATTGGTATGAAATCACTGATTGGTCTTCATTGTTTTTAGGGAAAATTCCATAAATTGATATTATGACATTATTTTCTGGTTCTTGTGACACTGAATGCACAGTGTAGATGCATCTTTTTGCAGATGATTATTTATCAGTTCAAAATGATGCTTGCCATCCCTGATCCTGAGTCAATCATGTTATACACCAGTTTCTTGAAAAATGCAATACTAGGTATTGCTCTCCTTATAGCTACAGATCTAAGCACTAGATATAAGAAGCCTGTGGCAAATAAGGAATTAAGAATGTCAAGTTAATAGAAAATGTATAAATACTAATTTTAACAGCTGTAGTTTGGTTAGGAGAGAATGATGATGATCAGTACCTTGCATTAGAAATTGTATTATTATTGCTTGTAATTAATTAATTAATTAATTATTAATCAACAAGCCAACACAGCTTCACATTTGGTATAACCAAGGGACAGACTCAATGAACTTGGGCTGAAACACTGTCTGAAATGTTGACTGAAGAATGTAAAAATTCAAGTTTTCTTAGAATCTTGACTTCTTACCACAGGCTTTCTATACTGGGCACACAAGACCTGCGGGAATGCAGAGCTGGCAAAAAGGTTGGGACTTATAGCCAGGGAAAGAGTTTAACCTCAGACATTAGTTTACAACCTACTGATGATGTTAAGAGTAATACAGATGTTATTTATTAGAAAAAAACACAATAAACAAACATACTTTTCTATATCTGACAGATATGAGAGAATTTGGTGGATACCTATTCCATCTGTGTTTCATAGCTAGCACCTGTTACAATGCAACTTGTAAAATAGGAAAATGCATGATATGACTCATCTATCAAAATTTCATTTAGTATCTGAGATCAATGGTGTACTTAATGCATCTAGAACCATAGATAACATCATTTTAATTAAAAATGCTAACAGATTAATTACTTTTTAAGCGTATGGCCACAGATAAGAAAATTGAATGACACTTAAATTGGGTTTGTAAGAAAATGAATTTGCATTAAGAAGTAGCTATTAGCCATTTCAGTGGCAATGTGTGAGATCAAGGCTATGTATCTTACTACTTAGGTTGGGAAACCTGTTTTACGAGAGGTGATATATTTTGGCTTTAAGGCAAATGGGGTCTCAGTGATTTTTCTCGTCTCAGTTTCAGTTTAATTAGTGTCATCACACAGAGTAGCATTTATTCCTTATTTGAAGTAGCAGACAAATGGCCCCTTCTAAAATGACAAGAAAATGCCATAGCTCTGTAACTGAAGCAAGTGGACAGTCAAGATTGGAGGTGAAGGGACTGTTTAATTTGGTTTCTGTATTTTTTTTTTTTAAATGTAATATTAATCCAGTTAAAGTTTCAGTATAGTAAGGTTTGAAGGAGTATAAAATGAGCAAGAAAGCACAGGCAACTCTTCTTAATGTCTCATTACAACCTTTCTGATTCAAGACATTTTTTTTCCCAAGTGATAGCTAGCCTGTTAATATCCTTAAAAATTACTTTAATTAATTTTTTCCATATTCAGAAATAAATTACTCTATTTATTTTATTCATTCTTTGCTCAGGTTATGTCTAAATTTTCAAATCAAATGTATAAAGATAAATTCTTATGAGGGCACCAGCATGAAAATGGGATATTACTTTTCAAAAAATAGCAACTTCTATTAATTTCTATTTTCAGGAAGTACTTTTTAATATATAATCTCCTAACAATAGTAAGTGAGTGGGAGCTGAAAGTGTTTACTGTCTGCTCAAAATGTTTTTTCTTGGTAGCTTTTCTCAGCAGTGAATTATTTAAAAGTCTGAATTATTCTGAAGACTGTTTTTCAGCATTATATCTGGACTCATTTTAGTTCATATCTACATGTTGTATGAGAAGTCCTATCTTGAACTCTTTGGCAATGAGAAATAGTGCTGTCATGGTCTGTTCCCAAAAAGAAAAAAAAAAAAAGCCAGCTTTTTTTTTTTTACTTAAAAAAGTAACAAAATATCCAAGTTCTATGTATGGATGAAAAGTACTTTCCCAAAAGATGGATTTTGGACATTACTGAGCCTCTGACATGTTCATTTCATTGGACTTTGATTTACTGGAAAGCATTCCCAAGTGCAAGATTATTCGAAGCTTGTATGACAGCTGAACATCCCAGTTGGAAGACAAAGTTGTCAGGTGACGTAAATATGAATGTTTCAACTTTTTTTTTTTGTGGTAATTGGGCCACTGACATGTTAAGCTCCAAGCTTTTTAGTTAGAAGACTGTTCTTGGAGAAATAGTGAATGCTATGTTGAGATTAGAACTGAAGTAATGCAGAACAAAGCAAGATACTTCTCATAGCAGGAAAGGAGGCAAGAGAACTAAGACACTGGAAGAAAGCAAGCAATATTCTGGTTTAAAATTACAGATCTTGTGACAACTGGATCTAGAATGTTACTGTAAACCTGTACAGCCCAAAAGATGCTCCTAAAGTGCTGGAAGATTTGACTTGTGTTATGAATGTGGCTGAGGGGAGAATAACCATTTTATTGGCAAATTCAAATGCCTGTACGTGTTTCCATATCTTCTTACTACCACATAGGAAAACAAACAAACCAACCAAACAAAAACCTATTGCATATGCTTAATTACATATTGCTTCTTAGAATCATTAGAAACAAGTTACAGGAATCTATGAATAAGATTATGCAACTTTTTTTTTTTTTTTTAACTTTTTCTTCCCCTCTAGGGTAACTTGTGACAATTACCACAAATACTTTAAGATTCTTGTAAAATTCTCTCTCCTTTTATCTTTTTAGCTTACGTTTTGCTCAAATTTGCTTTGCATATTCCACCATGAATATCCATAAATGTTTATTGGTGTAGAGATTGCTTTCACTAATGAGTAATGACACTCCTGGTGCCATCCCAATAGGCCTAGGCATTTTTCTATTGCTTACTAGCAAATTTACATTTTGTTTCCTAGCAAATTGAAAGTTAATTATGTGGAGCATCAGTCAATAAAACATATGATAGATCTAATGGTTGCTGGCCTGTGAGGGTTCTGCATATCTTCTTGGCAATGTTCTTCTCTTTTTAGCTGCAGATTCCCAGGTAAGTTTGGATTAACTTCACTGAAATCCTGAAACTGTGCTGTGCACAGTTTCCTTTCTGGAAGTATTGATTTGCTCTTTTAACACAGAATCAGTGTCATGAAAGTTGGAAGAGACCTCCTTTCCAGAGGTCCTCCTGTCCAGCCTCCTGCTGAGAATAGGTTAATTAGTGCAAGTTGCTCAGGGCTGTGTCTAGGAAAGTTTTGAATATTGCCAAGGATGGAAACTCAACAACCTCTATAAACAGCAATAAGGTCTTTCTGGATCCATCTCGTCTTAAGGCTGAAAAAACCCAAAAAGGCTGAAAAAAACCAAATTCTCTGAGCATCTCCCCATACGTCATGTGATTCAGTCCCTGACCACTGGACTTGTTCCAGTATGTACATGTCTATCATGTATTGGAGAGCCCAGAAGTGGACAGGGTACTACAGACATGGCTTCACAAGGACTGAATAGGGTGGAAGAATCCTTTCCCTGGACCTGCTGGCTACACTCATGCTAGTATTAGCAGCACTAGTCCAGTATGCCCTTGTCCTTCCCTTGCCACAAAATCATGCTGCTGACGTACGTTCAGCTTGTCCGCTAGGGCCCCAGGTCTTCTGCAAAGCTTCCTTCCGTCCAGCTGACACCCAGCCTCTATGGTTGCATGGGGTTATTCCATTACAGATGCAGTATTTAACATTGCCTTACTTCATTGAACTTCATGGGGTTCCTGTCAGCCCGTTTCTTCAGTCTGTCAAGGTCCCAAAGTGTAACAGCCCTGCCCTTACACACCCCAGTTTGGTACTGTCAGCTAGAGAACGTGCTCTGAACTTCTCTAGCAACTGGCTGCCAGTTGGATTTTTTTACTGTTGATTGCAACTCGTTGAGGCTGGCAGTGCAGGTAAATTCATATATTGTCCACCTACCCAGTTCATATCTGTCCATTTGGATTATAATGGTACTATAGGAGCCAGCGCTAAGGTCTTGCTTCTGTAAACAACATTCAGTGTTTTCTGTCTTCCTATACCAAGTCATTCATCTCATCATAGAAAACCATCAGACTGGTAAGGCATGCTTTGCATCTTAAATTGGATGCTTTGTTTTTCTTTAGTGCAAGGACTTGGAATTTCTTTTACCTAGTTGATATAACTGTAATGAGTAACTACAGATAAATAGACAAACATGTTCTGAGACTTGTCAGCAGGGGATCCTCCTTGAAATGTTTCTCTATGGCAAAGAGGGCTTTCTTTGCAACACACACATTAGAGCTTATCTCAGGTTACTGGAGTAATGCAAGCATTTCAGGTATTACTCCAAACTCGGCTTCTGTACTTATGTGAAAAATCTCAACTGTGCATAGATGTATTTAAAACAGGTTTAAAAATATGATCATCCTGCATCATAGATCATGACATGAATGTTCAGAGCTGCTACTGTAATTGCTCCACATGGCTCAAGCATCCTCCCTTCCAAATTGGCAAATTCAAAAGGAATCCAGCACTGCAGTAAATACAGGTTTAGTCACTTAGGGTAAAACTGATGATAGGTCTAGCAGCTTACAAAAAAAGCATGCAATGAGCATGCCTTTCTGTCTATACAAAACAACAAATCATGACAACTGGCAGGTATTAAATTTCCCTTTGAGGAAGATTTCACTTCTCTTTTGAGTGAACTATTCACTCACATTTCACAGAATACCAGCTCAGCACTCTTCTGTACAATCATGCTGCATAATGGTTTTTACTTAAATGCGGCAAATAATAGATGATCTAATCCCTAAGTATTGTTTTTTGTTAGCATTGCCCTCCTTTTATGTATTTTTATCACAGATAGAAGAATCAAGCTGTAGTAGAAAGCTCTATTCAAGGATCCCTTTCTTCTTATACTTCATCCCCATGCTCACCCACTTTCTTTTTTCTCCTTTTTAGTTGCAAATGTAAGATATTCTACCCTTCAGATAGCTAAGTCTCATGTTATACCATGAAATTATGATTGAATGCTATTAAGCATCGCAAAATAACCATTTCTCAATTAAATTAGTCAATGGTGCAGATTACTTGTATAAAAGAAAAGAAAAGACCGTTTTAGTATATATGTGTGGATCGTTTTGTTTGCTTTTGGAGAAAGGGGTTATAATATCTGTAATAAACTTGTTGTTCTAGCAATGTTCCCTCTTTTCTAATCTCCTTCCTGTACAAAGGTCTATGTATGTTTATATTTCTTAGCTGAAAGCACACCTATGTCATTAAAAGCACGTATTTTAAATCACGTCTTTATAGAAAATGCTGTAAGGCATTAGGGGTATGTTACGAATGATACTGTTGAAAAATGTGAAACTTTGAAAGGAGCATTACTGCGTAAGCAATATTTTTATTTCTAATTTTTATACTTAGCTTTAAATTTAAGACAGTAAATGAGAAGTTTTGATATTGGCTGTTACATCTGCTTGTAATATTTTTGACTCTAAAATAATGTAAGAGATTAGGGGATAAAACAGTTTTAAAAATTAATATACAAAGATTTGCCATTTCATTTCCATATCGAGTGCAGTGAGAGTTATATACATATATACAGAATAGAATATTTTAGACAAAAGACAAAACTCTAAAATATGATGTTGCCTTTTTTAAAATGAGTTCTGTAGCTCATGTGTGAGGCTAGATAGATCTGCTACTGGTTTTGGAAACCTATTTAGAACTATTCTTTTGCTGACAGCTGTGAATTTGGCTTTATTGTCTGAAGTACAGTTTTCTAGGCCTGAAATAGACAAGGACAGATATTTACATGTGTTGGAAATCAACTTTGTATTTTTTTGCTAAAGTATTTCACAGTAATTACAAGTCTAGAGAGCTTTTAATAACAATCTAGAAAATATATAACCTAAGTTGTTAGTAGGCAAAATATGACTGGATATCAAAGAGCAATTAATATCAAGTATCAATGATTAAAGACTTTCTAAAGCCTAAAATAAGGCTTTCTATGTGGCACTTGCAGATGATTTATTGACTAGAAATTAAATAAGCTTTCTAAACCATGATTCCTAAAGGTTGATCTCTTGCTGAATGAAACCATTAAGTTGAAGTTCAGATTACCTTCTTCCAAGAAGGATGCCAAACCTCTTGGGTGCTTGTAACAGCATTAGACATTAGACTTCCAAGATGGAGTGTAGGTCAGGTATAGAGTAAGCACAAGATCTCAAGCAGTTCTTTGCATGTTATGTTCCTAAGGGTTTTGTTTGTTTTCTTTCCAGATAAAAAATCAAGAGAATTTTCAGCAGGAGCTACATTGACTGGAGTATGTTTCTTTTTACTTGAAACTACAAATCAAAACATTTAAGAACTTAATTTTTTTGTAAACTGAAATTATTTGCAGGGACTAGGAAATTAATTGGTAAAGTTTCCAAGAACAAAGATAATCCATCATAATCTTCTCCTCCTTCCCCAACGTGACATTAACCCATTGATTGCTCTGTTCTCTATAAAGGCATGGTATCTTATCATTGATGTTTACCCCTGTGGGAAAGGTGGATTTTTTAGCCTGGAAAATTTTGTGTATGTTTCAGTGACTAGTGATGCTGTACATGTTTTCCTACAGGAGCCTATCCAGAGTTTTGCTCAGAGATGGAACCTCTGAGATAGACATTTGGATTAAAGGCTTTTAAGGCAGAGGCAAGAAGGAAAGACAGATCCTATCAATCAGATATCTTTCAAGTTTATCTCAAAGCTCAGGAGTAAAGTGGAGTAATTCTAGAATTATTAAGTGAGGGGGAAAAAAATGCACTTTTTTATGTAACAAAAGGTATGCTAGGTATAGTCCCCTCTCTTCTCTTAGAAGCTGCTAATAAATTTTTGTGGGAGAAGACATGACTTGCCCCTCTGTTACTGTGCCAACTTTTTTCCACAGTAAATTGGCATAATTTTGACCTCATTTCTTCTCTAATTTCCTACAAAGTTTACTACTAATTTACTACTAGAAAGAGGGAATCCCTTAACTGTGAAATACACTTTAGTTTTATTCACTTCCACAGAGTTGTTTTAATATTTAGCAGCTGTATTTTGATCAATAATATACATAGACATTCCTGCATTTTTAAAAAATAAATCTAACTGAGCATTAAATTAATAGGATTTTAAATTGTGTTTTCCAAATATTTTACAAAACTCTATCAAAATAATCCTTTCCATTCTTCTTTTTGGCATTTTCTGTCTTTCAAACAGTAACTACAATCAATTAAATGTGTTACAAATTCTCTCTGAAAAGTTTCACACAATTTATTTGGTGATTTTAATAAAAAAAACTAGAGCAAGGCAGTACTTGGAATTTCTCTGATGTGCAATCACATTCACTGCCCAGAGCAACCATTTTGTAGTTCTTTACACTAGGGAAAATATCTAATAATTAGTTTCTTTAGCTAATTCAGAGACATTTAGCATTTCCTAAAATACAATTATTAAGTAGGTTAAGATGAAAAATCTTAAATTTCTTACTAAATATCCACTGTTTCTTTCATATACTATATTTTATTTCTAAAAGTAGGTTGCTTGCTTTAAATATATTTTCTTTCAGCCACTGTCATCTCATTCTTTTTATTAGTCATTATTTGACTAATGCTCTTCGCGATTTAGTTGAGTTTTGAGTCAGAGGTTATAGCTGAATTTAATGCCCTTGGTCTTAAATTTCATGTTTTAATATTCAGGTGTTCAACTTTTTTTTTTTTATAAGATAAGAGCCTTGGTAGATATTCTCCCTTCTCCATGTTCCAGCAGTCACTTCCTCAGGTTTCACTGTAAGTAAGTGTAGGGTTTAACAGTTCTAAAAGAACTTCGTATGGAAAGCTGTGAAGTCCAGAGAATTTATCAGTAGACATAAGCATAATGGTAGCTCTGTGGTCTGTTGCCTTTATGCTTTCTTGCGTTGCACAAAGTTGTGGGAAGTTATTAGTTTATTGATTTGAGTTTTGTAATTAGGTAGGTAGACCAGGCTGAAGACAATTGTTCAATCTTGGTTTTTATTTCTTCTTCTTTTTTAAGTAATATTTTGCTCTGCTAGAATTTTCCTTGATGTTTCTTTTTGTCCTCAGTGTAGCATTTCTGCCTGGTCTTGAAAATGTCAAAAAGTGTTGTATATAATATCAGAGTTTTGGATGTCTTTGTTGGTTCATGTAAGTGTTTTTATTACAATTTTATTAATGAAGTAGTTAATACTTTAATAGTATAGTACTTTAGTAGTTTAATACTTTCAGATAGTTAATAATTTCTAGGAATTTTATTTCTTTGTTAGCCATCACACAAGTTAACCTGTTCTGTTGCTGACAAAATGTAGCTTTATCTGCCTTGCTTGTGGTCTATGGATTTGGAGTTTTTATCTTTTTGACTTGCAATCAAACATTACTAATCTTTTAATGTCTCTCACTGTGTGCCGCAGTGCAGGTAGACAATAAAAATCACTGGCAATAGTCAGCCTTCTGGCTTTGTTGTGTGTCTCGTAGACACACTGATTAACTAAGACTTTCAGTGGTTATGTGAATCTCTAAAAAGTCAATTTTACTGGGTTACCTATCACACCCATTACTTATAATTATTCTTATCTTTCGGCTTCACCTGACCACTGAATTTGTCACTTTTACTAGAACCATAGAATCACGGAATCATAGAATCATAAAAACATAGAATAATAGAATCATAAAATAGTTTGAGTTGGAATGGACCTTTAAAGGTCATCTAGCCCAACCCCCCTGCATTGAGCAGGGACATCTTCAACTAGATCAGGTTGCTCAGAGCCCCATCCAACCTGACCTGGAATGTTTCCAGGGGTGAGGCATCTACCACCTCTCTGGGCAACCTGTTCCAGTGTTTCACCACCCTCATCATAAAGAATTTCATCCTTTTATCTAGTCTGAATCTACCCTCTTTTAGTTTAAATCCATTACCCCTTGTCCTATCGCAACAGGCCCTACTAAAAAGTCTGTCCCCTTCTTTCTTATAAGCCCCCTTTAAGTACTGAAAAGCTGCAATAAGGTCTTCCCAGAGCCTTCTCTTCTCCAGGCTGAACAACCCCAACTCTCTCACTCTTTCCTCATATGAGAGGTGTTCCATCCCTCTCGCCATTTTTGTGGCCCTCCTCTGGACCCGCTCCAACAGGTCCATGGCTTTCCTGTACTGAGGACTCCAGAGCTGAACAGAGGACTCCAGGTGGGGTCTTACCAGAGCAGATTAGAGAGGCAGAGAGAGGCCTCGAGAGAGGCACCTCCCTTGACCTGCTGGCCACGTTTCTTGTGATGCAGCTCAGGATAAACTTGGCTTTCTGGGCTGCAAGTGCACATTGTCAGCTCATGTGCAGCTTTTCATGCACCAGTACCCCTAAGTCCTTCTCCGCAGGGCTGCTCTCAATCCCTTCACCCAGCCTGTATTGATAGCAGGGGTTGCCCTGACCCAGGTGCAGGGCCTTGCACTTGGCCTTCTTGAACCTCATGAGGTTCACGTGGGCCCACTTCTTGAGCATGCCCAGGTCCCTCTGGATGACATCCCGTCTCTCAGGCATGTCAACCACACCACTCAGCTTGGTGTCATCAGCAAACTTGTTGATTCCACTATATTATTGATGAAGATATTAAATAGTACTGGTCCCAGTATGGACCCCTGAGGGATACCACTTGTCACTGATCTCCATCTGGACATTGAGCCATTGACCACTACCCTCTGGATGAGACCATCCAACCAACTCTAATTGATTTAATTACTAACCTGATACCCTTCTATTACAAAGGGACCCACTTGGTGGATGAGGGAAAGGCTGTAGATATTGTCTACCTAGACTTTAGCAAAGCTTTTGACACTGCTTCCCACAGCATTCTCCTGGAGAAACTGGCTGCTCATGTCTTGGATGGGTGTACGCTTCACTGGGTAAAAAATTGACGGAACGGCTGGGCCCGAAGAGTTGTGGTGAATGGAGTTAAATCCAGTTGCCAGCTGGTCACAAGTGGTGTTCCCTGGGGCTCATTTTTGGGGCCAGTTGTGTTTAATACGTTTATCAATGATCTGGACGAGGGGATCAAGTGCACCCTCAGTAGGTTTGCAGATGACACCAAGTTGGGTGGGAGTGTCAATCTGCTTGAGGGTAGGAAGGCTCTACAGAGGGATCTGGACAGGCTGGATCAATGGGCCGAGGCCAATTGTATGAGGTTCAACAAGGCTAAGTGCCAGGTCCTGCACTTGGGTCACAACACCACCATGTAATGCTACAGGCTTGGGGAAGAGTGGCTGGAAAGCTGCCTGGTGGAAAAGGACCTGGGGGTGCTGGTTGACAGCCAGCTGAATATGAGCCGCCAGTCTGCCCAGGTGGACAAGAAGGCCAACAGCATCCTGGCTTGAGTCAGAAATAGTGTGGAAATAGCAGGACTAGTGAAGTGATCGTTCCCCCTGTAGTTGGCACTGTTGAAGCTGCACCTCGAATACTGTGTTCAGTTTTGGGCCCCTCACTGCAAGAAAGACATTGAGGTGCTGGAGCGTGTCCAAAGAAGGGCAACAGAGCTGGTGAAGGGTCTAGAGCACAAGTCTGATGAGGAGCGTCTGAGGGAACTGGGGTTGTTTAGCCTGGAGAAAAGGAGGCTGAGGGGAGACCTCATCGCTCTCTACAACTCCCTGAAAGGAGCTTGTAGCGAGGTGGGTGTCAGTCTCTTCTCCCAAGTAACAAGCGATAGGACAAGAGGAAATGGCCTCAAGTTGGACCAGGGGAGGTTTAGATTGGATATTAGGAAAAAATTCTTCACTGAAAGGGTTATCAAGCATTGGAACTGGCTGCCCAGGGATGGGTTGAGTCCCCATCCCCTTAAATACTTAAAAGACGTGTAGATGTGGCACTTAGGGGCATGGTTTAGTGGTGGACTTGGCAGTCTTAAGTAAACGGTTGGACTTGATGACCTTAAAGGTCTTTTCCAACCTAAATGATTCTATGATTCTATGATTCTAATTCCTCATCCACCAAACAGTCCATCCATCAGATCTATACCTCTCCTGTTTAGAGGGAAGGATATTGTGGAGGTCTGTGTCAAAGGCCTTACAGAAGTCCAAATAGATGACATCCGTAGCTCTTCCCTTGTCCACTGATGTAGTCACTCCATCATAGAAGGCCACTAGGTTGGTCAGGCAAGACTTGCCCTTGGTGAAGCCATGCTGGCTGTCTCAAATCATCTCCCTGCCCTCCACTTGCCTTAGCATAGCTTCTAGGAGGATCTGTTCCATGATCTTCCCAGGCTCAGAGGTGAGGCTGACATGTCAGTAGTTCCCAGGGTAATCCTTTCTACCTTTTTTAAAAATAGGTGCAATGTTTCCCATTTTCCAGTCACTGGGGACTTCACCTGACTGTCATGACTTTTCAAATATCATAAAGAATGGCTTCACAACTACATCAGCCAGTTCCCTTAGGACTCTGGGATTCATCTCATCAGGTCCCATAGACTTATGCAGGTTCAGGTTCCTCAGGTGGTCACGAACCTGATCTTCTCTTACAGTGGGAGGGACTTGGCTTCCTCAGTCCCTGTCTTGCAGTCCATCCACTCGAGAGGTGTGGGAAGAGAGATTGCCAGTGAAGACAGGGCCAAAGAAGTTGTTGAGTACCTCAGTCTTCTACTTGTTCATTATTACCTGTTTACCAGTCTTGTTCATCCAGGGGGATACACTTTCTTTGACCTTCCTTTTCTGGCTGACATACCTATAGAAGCCCTTCTTGTTATTCTTTGCATTCCTTGCCAAGTTCAGCTTTAGCCTAACCTTGGCCTTCGTGGCTTCAACCCTACACAACCAGGCAGCGCCCCTGTACTCTTTCCAGAATACTTGTCCCTGCTTCCACTGCCTGTGCATTTCCTTTTTGTCCCTTTAGTTTGCCCTTCTTGCCTCGACTCATCCATGCTGATCTCTTGCCTTCCTTTCCTGATTCCTTACAGCTGGGGATCGAGAGCTGTTGCATTCTATGGAAAGCATCCTTAAAGGTCTGCCAGCTCTGTTCTGCTCCCTTGTCCCCGAGGGCAGTTTCCCAGGGGGTCCTATAGACTAAATTCTTGGAGAGCTGGAAGTTTCCTTTCCTAAAATTCAAGGTCCTGACTTTTCTCTTCTCCTTACCCATATCGTTCAGGTCTGCTAACTCCACTAGTGCATGATCACTGCATCCCAGGCTTCCTCCAATCTTGACATCACTGATTAGCTCACTTGCATTAGTGACAAACAGGTCCAGTATCATATCCCCTCTGGTAGGGCTGTCTATTACCTGGCTTAAGAAGCTATCCTCAATGCACTCCAGGAGTCTCCTGGATTGTTTACAGCTTGCAGTGCTGCTTTTCCAGCAGATGTCAGGGTGGCTGAATTTCCCCAGCAAGACGAGAGCCTGCAGGCTCAAGGCCTCCTGTAGCTGGAGTAAGGAGGCTTCGTCAATAGGCTCCCCTTGATCGGGTGGCTTGTAGTAAACACCAGCCACAAGGTTCCCACACCAACCACGAGGTTACTACATGACTCGTAAAATAATGTTTTAAAATTAAATGGACACTGTAGATATAGTCTTTCTCTGTCTAATCTTTATTTTTAAACATGCAGACACAAAATTTAAATCAAGCTTAACCTTAATTATACCTTTCTTTGGTTAAAAGGCAAGGAAAGGTGTTGGTAACCAGAAGACCAATCTTTAATTGTGTCTCCAAATTAGAAATTATTTTATCATCTCTTTCCTACTGTAGGAAGAAATATTGTGCATTATCATGATGTTGCCTTGCATGATCCCAGGTATATGCAGTAAATTTCTTCTGTAATTGAATTCAGGATAGGGTGATTTGGTGTTTTGTATTTTATTTTATTTTATTTTATTTTATTTTATTTTATTTTATTATTTTATTTTAATTTATTTTATTTTAATTTAATTTCTCCAGAGTTTCTGAGAGTTGAAGACATAATGTGAGCCCCAGTTACTGAGTAACTACTGAAACAAACTGTAACTTAACTGTTTTGGGAAAAGGAAAAAGCTGTGAGGGTGTGGCTAATCATATATCTTGGTTGTTCCTGTACCTATCATAAACAGATAGAAGAGCCTTTGGTACAAACATATATTTTAAAAAGGTGGTTGTATATCAGAGGGGAATAGTGAATGTACCATTCACTTAGTGAGACTGGTTGCTGTGCCCTTTTAAGGATTTTGGAGTGTTGCCTGGAGACTTAGGATCTTGCCAGTGTGCTAAAAGGGCCTGATACAAACCCCACTGATGTCAGTGGAACAATCCCCATAGATTTAAATGAACTTTAAATCAGGATAAGCAAGTGCTCATGTCAGTATTTTATCTCAGTCATATATGGGCCCACAAAGGAGAGGAGAGGTTTGCAAGCTATGATAAAACACTTCCAGGTCCCAGCAGTAAATCTAAGTATGATTTGATGGTCCTAAAATGGCACTGGGCTTTGTTTTATACTGGCATTAATGAACAATATGGGCTGATAACTTCTGGCAGACATGCAGAAGAAGCTTGTGTAGACAGAAGGACCCTTGTCTATCAAAATAAAGTAACTTGCAGGAGTTCCAAAACTGTGTTTCCTTTCTAGCAGCTTTATTGTTTTCCTACTTTTAGAAACTCTCCTATATCAGAATTTTGTCCTGTTCTATAGTTGAGGCAGATTTTACTAATTCCTTTTCACAGTGCAAATTCCAACGGCGTGAGACATGGATGAATCCTTATTTTCAGATGGTGATGAACAGTACTTTTCAGATACAGTTACAGCCATTATTAATGTCTGGCTAGATCTTGAATTCTTACTTTAGCACAATTCAGTGGTGTGGCAATAGATAAATAAATAGGATAACCTATCATTTTGAAGGGGGCAATTACATGCTGTTGAAAACAGATGTGTTAACTTACTTGTGTTTACCCTTGCCCACATTGTAGATATGGCTGAAACAGCAGTAGTGGTGTATGGTTTCTTTTTAAACCAAGCAAATATGAACATTTTATGTTGGGAGATACCACTGTAAATGTAGACATAAAAATTCCTGTGAACTAAAGAAGCTCAGTGGGCACTCAGCGAATATTCACTATGGGTCAGTAACAAGAGCAGCTGATGTTCAAGTCGTAGTGATCTCTCACCTGTTAGTAAAAATCACGTATTTCTGGGAAAGAGATAAATATACAATTGAACAGATGATGC
Source organism: Mycteria americana (assembly GCF_035582795.1). Lineage (NCBI taxonomy): Eukaryota > Metazoa > Chordata > Aves > Ciconiiformes > Ciconiidae > Mycteria > Mycteria americana. The sequence goes on from NC_134365.1 coordinate 113,619,280, forward strand.
AAACTGCAGCTTATTTTGACAGATTACCCTTAGTACTGCAGAAAGGATATGTATGTACTCTGACTTGGTACCATTTTTTCCTCTGGTCTTCTCATTATCTAGTCCTCATTTGTATAGATTTTGGAACCTCTGAAGATAGGCCTTAGACATAGCTGGGAATTTAGATTTCAGAGCAGCTGTCAAGCAACAGGAGCTGCTGTCATATAAGAAGTCCCATCAAATGTGCAGTTTTTCAGTATAGGGTGGAGGGGAAGAAGAAGGAGAGAGTTCATGTAAAACAGTGTATGTCTTTGATTTACTGATTGATTTAGTATTGAAATGCTTTCGTGGTATTGAAGACTGGAAGTTTATTGGCAGCTTAGCCTGTAATCCCTTGTTTTTCCAAACATTTTCTGAAAATTGCAATCTTGAACAGATGAAACAAATGTCCTTAGCAAAATCACAGTGAGTGTGTAAAATGGAATTTTAAGATACTCACAAAACAGAATATTATTGTCTTACAGAAATCTCTGAAACTGAATTGATACTTATAATGTAATCTAATACATGAAGGGTACATAATTGGCTCAGTTTTAAGGCTAATTCCACATCACATTGCATTGGCAGATCTGCCAATGTCCATCATGTTTGTGCATTATTACAGACAAAGGAAGTGCCAAAGAATGAATAATGTGCCTTACATTTGCATAAGTAATTAGGTTTGTGTGCTTACAAGAGATCAGAATACTTTTCGACATCGAAAAGATTAATTCAAGAGCTAACGTACTGCTGGATCAAGAGCAACTCTGGAATAGATTTCTACCTCTTCTACCTATTTAGAGTGAGATATGAAAATCAACAGTGGGTGCCATATAATAGCAGCTGATGTCTCCATGTCCCATATGAACTCCACTGCCACCAGCTGAGGTGAAGATTCATTCTCTTTTATTGTAAATGTTCCATTTTGGAGAGCTCCTTCATGATATAGTGAGCTGGAGGAAAAGTGTATTTATATTGGAAACAAGTACCAGAGAGACCTGATTATGATTGGTCAATTTGCTCCCAACAAACATATCCAGCCTTAAGATATTAAAAAAACCCCAATCAACCAAACAACAACAAAAACAAACCACAAAAAAACAACAGCAAAAAAAATGAAACAGGAAGGGTTTTCCTTGACCATCAAGTCCAATTATCTGCTATTGTAGGTTACTTATGACATAGTCTTGTTCATATACTCACATCTCCCTTTATTAGGGCTAGGCCATGTCTACAGGTTTTTTTACTCTTCCTTTTAGGCGCTGCTTCACAGCTTCATTTTCTCATGGTTAGAAATAATCTTCTAATTTACAGCGCAATTTTCAGGCCAAATTACATACCTTTGTTCTAGTGCTGATATTGTCTTTTAGCCTTAATAGCCCTTCCCTCTCCCTTGTGTTTGTTCCCAGAGGTACTTATAGAGAACAATCATCTACCCTCTTATCTTGTGTTTTGCTAGGCTAAACAAGCCAAGCTCTTTCAGTCAGTTCATGTAAGATAGGCTCACCCTCCTTTGTTTGCTATGCACTAATTCTCTTTCAAAAAAAATTATCGAAGACACTTATTGGAAAATAAAGTTTCAGAGTATGCTGCAGAGCATTCAGAAAGCCTTCCAAACTTGTTTCAGACATAAGCCTAAAAGTTTGCACAAGCAACTGTTTTTAACCTACAGCTAATTAAATCTGTAAATCAAAATTGCAGATAATCTAAGTTTGGTAATAATGACGCTACTCTATCTGCAGAAATTTCTGGAAAATTAGACAAGTCCAATTTACTGTGCAGCACAAGCTAAGCCAGGAAGACTTTATTTTCCTTGTAGGACAGGAAAGGAACTGAATTTAGAAAAACTAAACCCAAGAATATATCATTACCTCCATAAAAAAAACCAGGTGTCTACCCTCCTTTTCCTACAAAAAACCCTACTGAAATGAAATTTAATATATATGCTTGTGTCTGAGGTTTTGCACTGGGACCATATATTGCGCATATCTGGCAATGTTTGGGTGACAGGGGGCTGTGGAGGGAGTCCATGAGTTGTCTTAGGCCAGTTTGGCAACGAGTGGAAACAGCCCACTAAGCCCCAGCACTGTAACAGGCAGGGCAACACATGCCACTGCTGCTCAAACATGTTTAAGAAAGGGCAGAAGCAATGAGGGGCATGAGATGCAACAAGAAGGCACATGAGAGAACAGAAGGACATACAAAAGGAGACACCTGAGGAGGCATGCAAGGAGACGTGTGTGAGAAAAGGGAGGAGAAATGGAGAAGACACATGTAAAGGCATACTGTTAGTGGCATAGCTGGAGCTGCACTCCTGGAGGGAAGTGCTTCATGACAGAGGAGGTATCTCTGAGGGATCATGGCCCGTGGAGGAGACCACTCTGGGACGTGGATGACCCTGAATCGACTGTGGACCACAGAGGAGTCCATGTGGGGGTGGGGATGCCCCAAAGGGATTGTGGTCCATAGAGGAAACCACGCTGGGGTGGGGATACCCCCAAAGGGATGGTGAACCACAGAGGAGCTCACACTGGTTCAAGGGTTACTTCTGAGGGACCATAGCCCATGGAGGTGCCCATGTTGGTACAATGGGAACAAATAAGTAACACAAAGCAATGAAGGAAAACAAGTACGAAACAGGGAGTGGCAGAAGTAAATCATTACTAACCTCAACCTTCTGCACTACCAGATCACAGAATCACAGAATCACAGAATCGTATAGGTTGGAAAAGACCTTTAAGATCATCGAGTCCAACCGTAAACCTAACACTACCAAGACCACCACTACACCATGTCCCTGAGCACCTCATCCAAACGTCTCTTAAATACTTCCAGGGATGGTGACTCAACCACTTCCCTGGGCAGCCTGTTCCAATGCTTAATAACCCTTTCAGTGAAGTAAAACTTCCTAATATCCAGTCAGGAAATGACTAATCAAAGGGATTGGGAGAGACTGCATGTAACCCTCTGCAAAAACAAGGGAAGCTGAGTCTAGAAAGGAGGAAGGAGAGGTATTGAACTGGAGTTGAGTCTGGGAAAGGGGAAGGAAAGGTGTTTCCCTAAATGTTTGTGTAATTATTTGTTGTCTTTTTTTTTTCCCTTTTTTCCCCTCAATAGCCACATCAGTAATTAAAAGTTTATTTTAACTGGTCATTAAGGAAATCATTTTAAACTCCCTGCGTTGAGACTGCCTTGTCTATGACAACCCAACAAATTCTTGAGGCTGGTATTTGGGATCAAATTCCCAATTTAAACACAGAAGTATTATATTTAGATCATCAGAATCTAAGCTTAACTGTCATCTTGCAGTGACCTACCACCAGCTGCCATCTAAATTTCTTACAGTATATAAACCCCCTAGCTTCTGAAGGGCATATCCATGACGACCCTGACTCAGGCAGGTCCACCTCTGTATGAGAGGCTCAGTGGCTGCAGCAGTTACAAAGAATATAAAACCATAATTCAGTTCTCTCCTCTGAATGAAGTTCGAAGAAAATCTGAGCTGGTTTCATTCATTTGTTAATTCATCTCATTAACTTTAAAGCTCTGTTTCTGCTTGTCTTATCCTAGTTTAGCCAATGAAGAGAAATAGGTGTTTCTGGGTTACAGACCATCCAGCCTCTTTAGGCTTTTGCTGTAAGAAGGCTCTTTGTTCTTATTTGTTGATGCTGATAGTGATGAGGTGGGCAGAGCCAGAGGTAGAAATCTACATCTTAAAAGTCTACTTCTGAAGCATGCTAAGGATGAAAACCAGTATATTCAGCCACAAGTTATAATACTTACACAGAACTTTGTGATAACTACTAGTAGTAGTCCCTACATTTTTAAAGTGTTTTTCATGATTGCAAGCACAGCATACTCTTAAATCTGTTCTTTGTGACAGTTTTTAATCCATCTGTGTATTATATACTTACTAGTGCTGTTTTACTGACTCTCAAAATTTTATCATGTCTTACAATATTTGATGATACATTTTTATTTAGCACAAAAATAGCTGAGCTGAAACCAGTGGAGTCATGATAATTTATTGTAACCAAGGACCTTAAAACCCAGCTCACTGAGCCACGTGGTTATATGAGAATCTCTTTTTTTTTTTAGTGTTATTGTACATTTCTAGCCATCGGTGATGTTGTTTATGAGGACAAACTTTTTTTTCATTTAAATTCTAATTAAATCAACTTACTAATGAAATGTAGCCAAAGGTCTAAATTATGTATCTGATTTCAGAAAGTGATTATATCATTATGAAAGTCAGAAAAGAGTTTTAGTCACATCTCAGCTAAATCATAGATGTCCTGCAGCATATATTATTTGTATTATGTATATGTATATTCACACACACACACATATATATGCATACATATAGCTTTTACTCCAAACATGTAAGTAGGCAGAAAATATAATTGTCTTCTAATAGCACCCCTCTTATGTTGGAGTAAGCCACTAATTTTGTATAGCTAAATGGAAGAACTTCTGGATTAATGAAGAAATTTTCCTCACTACAATGAGATACCTGCAGATGCCTCTGCAAAGCTTTTAACTGATCTCTTGTCCAATAATGTATCTTATTAAAGACCCAGAGATGTTATCCTTTTTTTGAATGCCATATTTACCTCAAATAATGGATTTATGGTTTACCTCTGTACTAATATTTAGTTCCATTTCCAATACCTAACAGTTCTTAGAATAGGTTAGGCCCCATAATCTTCTGCAGTCTTGTATTTCTGTTTACCATCAAATCTCAAGAAAGGAACAGAACTAAGCAAAAAATGAAAGAAGAGTCAGTAAAGGAAGACAAAAGGAAAATATATCTTTAAAAGTTTTAAAAATATTTAAAATTTAAACAGTAATGATTCCAAAATAAATTTAATCAAGTATACATACCTGTCATCTGAATGGTATCTTTAAAAAACAAACAAACAAAAAATCCCAACCAAAAAACAATTAATATAATGTTATAAACAAAAGTTTTAGCTAAACATTGATAACAACCCTCTATGTAAACTATTGAAACCTACCTAGTGTTCACTGTTGTCAGTATTTGTTCAGTCAGAGGGCAAGCTGTGTGCTACAGAGTTGATGCCTGAATCAGTATAGGCTGCTATTGAACTAGAAAACTAAAGCAATCCAGGAAAAGGTGCAGACGTAAGAGCTAAACTTTTTTTTTTTTTCCCCCAGGATGCCTTACTACTGTTTGTCTAGCAAGCAAATATACAGTACTGAAGGCTCATTCAGTATTGCCAGCCAAAACTGTCAATAACCACTCTCACTTGTTTTGTGTTTCTAGCCCAGTACCTAGTTGAAATTAAGTCACCTGAAGTCACATATCAGTTGACTACTTCAATAGTAAATGTAATGCAGGGTTTGTCTTGATCCTAGAGAAATAAAGCATGGTGCTAATTTTGCCTCTCCTTTCCTCTTTGGTGCTCTCAACACACAGGGCAGTTAGTACATGAGGCAATTAGTTTCTCCCCCTCACATCCACAGCCTTCCTTCTCAATGTTGAGACAAAGAGAGGGAGACTTGTATTGACCTTGTGAACAGTTCAGCATCTTCCTTCTTCACTGAACAAGAAGAGTTTTCAGGCTGCAAAGCAGTCAATGTATAACCTTGTATAACCTTGTATACCTTGTATAATGTTAAAGCTATATAACTTTGAATACATTAATTTCTTTTAACTTTATGCTTTGGCCAGAGACAGTACAGCAAGAATCAGAATGCAAAAAGAGGCTAAGTCTGAATGAAGAGCTGAAAGATCAATGAGGCTAGATTGCAACTGATTCATCCTCCCTTTCCTACTGCAGCCAAGCTGATATCCCCTACCTTGACAAAATGAAATTTAAGATCTGCTTCACTTACCAGAGTTACTTGCATTTTATCACCTACTGGTGATGACTGTCTCGTAATAAAGCTTCAGGTTTCATATCTCAATAAAATTCATGCTCCTGCGGTTGCCACTGCTTGATTATACCAGGCCTAGGCATTCAGACATCAATCTGTATAACTGGGGCTTCCTTCTAGATAAAAAAATTAAGGAGGATGACCCAGATACTATGTTAATTTTTAGCTGATTATATTGATAAAATGCACTGGAAGAGAGCAATGGAAATATTTATATAGAAAATATAGATTTTTTTAAAAGTGCAAATATGTTTAAAAATTGTTTCTATTCTGCTCAAATACCTAGACTATCTTTGTAAAAACAATACTGAATGAGACTGGAAATTATGTACTATCCTATGTTTTGTATGTGGTAGGATCATTGGTGGGCACTTTGTATGATAATGAAGGTGCAGTAGACATCTAAATTGATCCTCTTGTTACTTTCTTCATGAATAGAAGAAATCTCAGTTTAAAACACTTCTGAAAAGTCTTTTCAAAATATCTAAAAATTCTTCTACTGGTTATGCATATAAACATAACATGAAGATTCTTGAACCTTCCTGTTAAAGCAGAGAATAGAACTGTTTAAGATTTTCAGTTAAAATGTTTATTCCCCTACTAAAAATGTCACATTTTGACAAAATGAGCTTTTTTACTTACAAAGTTGTTTAAGAACTATAATGATGTTCAACCTAAAAATGTAAAACACTGAAGAAAATGGAGGGGGTTTTTTGTTTATTTTTTGTTTTTATTGTAGGAAAGCATGCTCAAATTGCAATCTAAATACTTTAAGAACATGTTATAGCAAAATAAAGATATTTTAGAGACAGAAAGTTATTTTTTATTTTTGCAGTTGGTAGCTGGACATAGTGAAATTTAATGAAATTCTTAAAGTTAAGCATGTGATAAACTTTGCTGAAACAGGGTAGACATAAAGTGAGAGACAAATGCAGGAGTTGAAATCTCTCACTGAGGTAGAAAGTGGAAAAATAAGTGATGTTAAATCTTAGATGATGCCATAAAAATGATATAGTAACACAGACTCAAAGATAAATTGTAGTAAGAGGTGCGAAATGGAATTCTTTACACACAGGACTTGACAAATCATGTTGGCTTAATTTGGTAATCAAAAACATTCCAGAGATTGGGGACAAGTTGGAAAATGTCTAAATGAGTATCAGAAGTAGCTTTGCTAATGTAAAAAACACTGTGAAAGGCTTGTTGCAGAAAATGCTACAAGAGAAACATTTAATAGTGAGAAAGGACAAATAGGAGAAACGAATATGACTGGCAAAGGATATATTTCTCTTGAGGGAACTAAATGCATGCAACAGAAAAGAGAAACAATAAAAAGAATGGAAATACAAAACCAAAACAAAACAAGACAACCACAAAAAAAATACCCCAAAAAAACCACAAGAGATCCTGACATGTAATGGGACATTAGCTATTTCTGCAGGTTTAATTCTATTCAGGGAATCCATATAGGAAACCATGAGGAGTTTTGATAAGTGTCAATAAACAGGAACTGAAAAAGCTTCTTCTGAAGTTTTTCAGCACCTCTAAAGTAGATCTACCTTTAAACAAACAAACAGTTCTTTTTCTAATGAAGCAGTTATTGATGATGTAAAGGTTAGCTGTATGAAGCAAATAAACAAATTTTGCACTGTAAAATGTACCTATACATCTGTAGACTGATAGATAATAGATAGTGACATGAGTTAGATTAAATGTTGATGCATTTAATAAAAACATTATGCTCATCAGAGTAAGAATTTATGCCAAATTACAGGACAGTTTAATGCTCCCATTATCTTCTAACAAATAGAGATAATAGGAACCTAACTTTTATCACCTTGTGCAGAGGAATATTTTAGTCAGTGTATTAAGAAGAAGAAAAATAAATGTTAGTATTAATCTGCCCAAATATATGTCTGACACATTCATCTAGTCACAATTTTTTGGGTGGGAAGGGAAGGGGGAAGAGGGAAAGGTATTTTGGGGGCATGGTACTTTATATCCTAAGGTATGTATGTATTTCAACAAGGCTAAGTGCAAGGTCCTGCACTTGCATCACAACAACCCCATGCAACGCTACAGGGTTGGGGAAGAGTGGCTGGAAAGCTGCCCAGCAGAGAAGGACCTGGGGGTGTTGGTTGACAGCCGCCTGAATATGAGCCAGCAGTGTGCCCAGGTGGCCAAGAAAGCCAATGGCATCCTGGCTTGTATCAAAAATAGCGTGGCCAGCAGGACTAGGGAGTGATCATGCCCCTGTACTCAGCACTGGTGAGGCCGCACCTCAAATACTGTGTTCAGTTTTGGGCCCCTCACTACAAGAGAGACATGGAGGTGCTGGAGCGTGTCTAGAGAAGGGCAACGAAGCTGGTGAAGGGTCTGGAGCAGAAGTCTTATGAGGAGCGGCTGAGGGAGCTGGGGTTGTTTAGCCTGGAGAAAAGGAGGCTGAGGGGAGACCTTATTGCTCTCTACAACTCCCTGAAAGGAGGTTGTTGAGAGGTGGGGGTTGGTCTCTTCCCCCAAGTAACAAGCCATAGGACAAGAGAAAATGGCCTCAAGTTGCGACAGGGGAGGTTTAGACTGGATATTAGGAAATTTTACTTCACTGAAAGGGTTATCAAGCACTGGAACAGGCTGCCCAGGGAAGTGGTTGAGTCACCATCCCTGGAAGTATTTAAAAGACGTTTGGATAAGGTGCTTAGGGACATGGTATAGTGGTGGTCTTGGTAGTGTTAGGTAAACAATTGGACTTGATGACCTTAAAGGTCTTTTCCAACCTATACAATTCTGTGATTCTGTGGTTCTGTGATTCTGTAACTAAAATAGGGCACGTTAATGACTTTTGTAAGTGCATGCTAGATCGCGGACTGAGGTGTTCATTGTGTCTTCTTTTACAAACAAAATTAGGTGAGATCAACAGTGATTCTAGTGCCCTGTCACTTGCTGGGGTAACACCCCTGCCTGAAGGCTAGAGTACAGGTACCATGTACTCCTGGTTCCTGTCTGGACCCTTCTGGTGTGCTGCAGGGCCAGGCTTAGCACATATACGCTGCTGCACGTAGCACAAGGTGGATGCAAGACTCAGAAAGAGTCAGAATGCCATAAAGTTCTGGCAGAGATAGACTTCATTGTCCTCAGTGTAAAAGCTGCCATGGATGAGATTAAACTCATCCCAGTGATATCACAGCTGGTTGTCTAAAATGAGGACTAGGGATGAGCATAAAAAGTCTATTTTAATAAATTTCTTCTTAATGTTTAGGGGCTGCTCTTCTGGAAGCTTGAAACTGTGAACAGTTCGTTGAAATTAGAGTAAACAAAGGTTACAACTTTGTGGATATAAGAAGTAAGTAACTGCAATATTCACTTCAGCTTTTTTTTTTTTAATAAAACCATCAATATCATGCACATCTTATTCTTTGAAGAAAGCTAAATGTCCTAAAAAATGCACTTCAGGATTAAAGAGAAAGAATTATTTTAAAAATCAGAAGAACTGAGAAACAAAATACAAACAAGCATGTACAACTGTTCTTTTTTAAAAAAATGAAAGTATATTGTTCTTCTTACATGAGATGTAAGTTCAATGCTTGCCTTGGTACAGAAAATGTAGGAGGTGTTGCATTTAGTCCAAGAGTGAGTCAGCATGTACTCTAGCAGACTTTCCAAAAATAGTACCATCAGCAGCTTCTGCACAATGCTACAGAAAAAAACCAGTCTGATGAATCACCCTTGCCAAATACATGGAAAATAGCTTAACAGACAGCAGAATGATGGAGAGGAGGCAACATTGGAAAAAAAATAATGCTCATATCTCAGAGAGTTACATTTCCTTATTTTCCCAAATGTGTGTTAGGTGTTTATTAAATACATTGGATCTTCTGTACTATACGTTGCATGTGTCTGTCAGTGTATGTATAAATATATAAATAAGGAAAGTTTCTAAAACTTCTAATTGCTCTATCTTTCCAATTAAGTATCAAATGCAGTTGGTTGGAGGTTTTTTTTCCCTGGTTTTGTCCTGTTAATATGTTAATTTCAGTGTCACAAAAAAGGTGGCAACTGAAAAACAGAAGCGGCTGGAGGGCAAGGGAGAGAAAAAATACTGATTTTGTGGAAAAGCCGTGCTGCAATTCCTTCTTCTTCCTTGCTCTCCAGTCACCTCTGTGTTTACTCCATCTCCTTTTATCCAGGTGTGGCACTCGGGTGGTTACAGTGTGTCAGCTAGCAAGTGTTTTTCCAGCATTTGTGGGATCAGGAATTAATGACGGCATAGCCAGTGGGACAGCTAGCAAGCTTTTTGCACAGCTGTGTTCAAGTCCCAGTGAACAGGAAGTTACTGAAGATGAAATTCGTCTGCAAAGATGCCTCCCATTTTGAAAGGAAAACAATACTGTTTGCACACTGAAAGTTAAGAGTTGCATTTTATGTGGCACCAATGAAGTGCTACTATTCAAAAAGCACATTAGAAAAAACGTAATCCTGTTTGGCAAAAATTGGTTTTTATGTAGTGAAAGTCAAATTATATTAAGAGCATTCAGACACCACTGAAGTTATTCTTTTATTTGGACAATGTGATAATGCCTGTGTGTTTTTATCCACACAGTCAGAAATGATACAGTTTAAACTCCAATGAAGAATGAAATAATGCACCCTAAGGTTTAGAAGAATCAGCCCATTGAAATCAAAAAGGATAATTCATACTTATTTGATTGTTTGTGTAATACCAGAGACTTTGTGTCTGAAACATAACACATTAAGGAAATTCGATCTTAATAAAAATGTCTACATGAAAGCAGTTAAATGAACAGATCTTAATGCAATTTCAGAGCCATTCAGAATTTTTTGCCATATGTAGTCTTGAGGTTGGACTCCCTTACACTTTTACGTACTAAAACTTACTTTCCTAAATAAAGACTAGATGCATGAGTAGGGTCTGTGATAATTTGGGATAAAAAATGTGTCTGACAGCTAAATAAATCTATTAGGTTTTTTTTATAGATGTACTGGGGCTTCGATTTTGCAGATTATGTGCTTTTGCTGTATATGCTGTAGGATATCAGTAGGACTTCTCACAAGTGAAAGTTTGGAATATGCATAGTTAGGACCACATCATAAGAAAAATAAAAACTTGTTCTCTCTGTATATTCTGTACCCACTTGAGTCAGACTCTGTACAACATCCTAATTACTCGTATGCAGCAACTATTTTAGATGGGACAAAAAGAGTTTATTTTCTTTACATTGTGCTTTCTTTGCATCTGTCCTCTCTGAATATGTAGAAAGGCTGGCACAAGTTTTCTTAGAGTGCATACAGAGAAGGTGAATATATTAATAACTATTCCCTTACACACTCACACCAGATGATAGCTCAATTATTTTAGCTTTTGGTCATTTTCCATAACTAATTAACCATGTGCAAATATTTTTTGCCAGATGATATTGCCAGTTAGTGGGGGAAAAAAATAGATGAACTCATTTGGGATAGATGGAGACTTGGCATTCACACAACCATTAGGTTGCCAGGAGATTGTTTGGTGCTTTATCATTAAAAATAGATATTAAAACAAGTTTGGGTTAGTTAAAAGAAATCTTCTGTTACCTCAACCAATAAAAATGTTGTGAAAATTCCTAACAGTAACATGAAATTTAGTTGTAAAGTATATTTACAAAAAAGCAACAGTGTTCTGAGTGAGATACTTTCAATAAACAGTGTAATAGAGAAGTTTGATATAAAATGGATAGGATGGCTTAAAGGCATTGCAGAATTTTTCTTATTGCATTAGAGTGTATGATCTTCAAACTATGCCAGGCCTTCCTGGGGATTCAATCTGTAATTGCTTCCAAGTGAACATAAAATTTCTTACCATTTTTTCACACTTTACAAATTTTGCAAGCTACCTATGCAATGGTACACCATGCTTGTTTTCAAAGCCTAGATTGTATATTCAAGCTTTTGTGTAGGATGTTATAAAATCAGAGAAGGCAAAACTGAAAGGGACTACAAGAATGCATATAGCCGCCTGAATTGTCCGAAAGCATGACCATCTGTGCTCATTCTTAACTGGTGTTTCTCTAATCTGCTCTTAAAACAACTCCGATGACAGAGGCCCTATCCAGTCTCCAACCAACCTACTCAACAGTTTCCCTGTCTCTCTAATGCCTAGCTTGACTCTTCCTTGCTGCAATTGAAAACTTTTACTAGCCAGGAGGAGGAAACAGAGACACAACGTTTATTCAATTTACAGGTGACACCAAGGTGACAAGGGTTGAAAATACACTGAAGCAGGGGATTAGAATGCAAAACAGCTAGTGAAATGGCTTGGGAAAAAATGGGTTGAAATATTGTAAGGAGAAAAGTATAGTAGTACAATGAACAATGAGCAATAGTGTTGTGGCACTATTCAATACTTTGCAGCCATCCCATAGTATTTTCATCATGAGTGTGCTCCCTACCTTGTTCCTGAGAATATTATGTGAGCCTTCCTCTTCTAGGAATTTTCAAAACGTGCAGTCGCCTTCTGGGAAAGGTAGGTACCTATGCACAGAATCACAAGCGGTGATGTTGACTACAAGGAGTCTGAGGTGCCCCAAAGGAAGCAGTAATTCTGCTGTAGGTTCTAAAGAGCTAGATACACCATCCGTTCTCATAGTAAGAATAGCTAAACATTGAATACATTTCCGTTGTATCTCAGTACATTGTTCACTGCAAGAACAATTTGCTTTGAATGCGTCAAGAGAAAAGTGTCAATAACAACACAAAATTTTATGTGTAGTTATATGGAAATATGTTCCTGAGGTAAGAATCAAACTTATTTTCCATTGGGCCAAATGAGAAACTCACTTATTCTGTGGTTCTATGCATTGTAACACAGAAGGCTAACAATTTTACCATGTTTGTGGGTGCCTGAAATGCAAGGTTGCTATGTAAGAGAATGCAGTCTCCAGTGCTTACACTCCTTTCTACTGGTTTTTAAATGTTGTGTTAATATAGTTCACTTAAATTTTGTGAATTAATATATCCATACAAATGCTGTACTATGGCAAGCTATGAGGTTTGACTTCTTTATCTGAAACCAGTGAGCCTACTGAGATCACTATTGCTCTTAAAAGCAAGCTATGATTATACACACATTATATTTATCATATCATGCAACCGTCACAGGCTTAATCACTTGACATCATATTCTTATCATGTCATTAGTGAATGTGTATAACTTTTATTTATATGTTTCATATGGATAGAAAGGAGAAAAGAGAGTAGTTGTCACTGTCCAAATTCTTATTTTCCTAGACCTCTGTACTTTAGGTTTCACTTATTACAGCTCCTAAGAGTCTGAAAAGATAACATCCAAAGTACTGGCCTAGAAGTTTGTGCTCAGAGATAATGGTTTCCTGAGTATGACAAAAAAAAGAGGAATGCAAATGCATTTTTCAATAAAGACATTAATTTTTAAAAGGAAAACTGTGTATTATATTAAGCAAATGATATATGAAATTAATGATATATGTTAATATATCAGTTAATGATATGTGAAATTTTACATTGTCTTACATACCTTTTAGCTGCCACTCATCTTTACCCTAAATTTCTCAAGGTCTCACTGTAAAAATCATTGATGAAATTATTTCTCTGTGAAGAGGAGTAGAATTTTTCCCTTCGTAGAAGCTGTAGGTTAATTAATAGGCTAATAAAGAGAAAAACTACTTACTAAAAATAACAAGGGAATATCTTCATATTGACAAGACGTTGAATATCGCTCTTTACTAGCTTTAGTCACCATCACATTTGTCATGGTTTAACCCCAGCCAGGAACTAAGCACCACACAGCCTCTCACTTACTCCCTCCCAGTGGGATGGGGGAGAGAATCAGAAGAATAGAAGTGAGGAAACTCGTGGGTTGAGATAAAGACAGTTTAATAGGGAAAGCAGAAGCCATGCACGCAAGCAAAGCAAAGCAAGGAATTCATTCACTCCTTCCCATGGGCAGGCAGGTGTTCAGCCACCTCCAGGAAAGCAGGGCTCCATCACATGTTAACAGTTACTTGGGAAGACAAACGCCATCACTCCAAATGTCCCCCCCTTCCTTCTTCTCCCCCAGCTTTATACGCTGAGCATGACGCCATATGGTATGGAATAGCCCTTTGGTCAGTTGGGGTCAGCTGTCCCAGCTGTGTCCCCTCCCAGCTCCTTGTGCACCCCCAGCCTACTCGCTGGTGGGGTGGGGTGAGAAGCAGAAGAGGCCTTGACTCTGTGTAAGCACTGCTCAGCAATAACAAAAACATCCCTGTGTTATCAACACTGTTTCCAGCACAAATCCAAAACATAGCCCCATACTAGCTACTATGAAGAAAATTAACTCTATCCCAGCCAAAACAAGTACATTTCAAAATAATTTTCTTTCAGCTACAAATACATAAAAGTTTGAATAAATATTGAAAATACATAAGAAGTAAGATATAATATTTCTGAATGCATGTTAAAAAAAAATGTACAATTTTAACCCAATTAAGAATACATAAATATATAAATATATTAGGGGCTGCCTTACATATTATGCAATGAAAAAGCCCAGCAATTGATGTGCAGTTGTAACTGGTTTTCTGAGAGAGTTTTTATTATTACTATGCCAAAAGTTGTTACATAATACAGTATGACATATAAAGGCTTATTTATAAAAACATATTTAGAAGGTCAAAAAGTAATGTATTTGATATAGTTAAGATGACAATTTTTTTGCTCTAAGTAATTGTAACAAAGATTAAGTTCAACAATTCACCCCTTGCCACGTAGAATCTAATGGAAAACCATTATATTACAATCTATAAATTCCTTGGCTATTTTCACAAAAAATACTTCAAATATGAAATGTCTATTGACTAGAAATAGCCACATTAATCATAGCCTTTTGAAGAAAACTTGTTTAATATATTTGCAACTCTTCCAGTTTGATGACCTTCTGTTGATAGCCTTAGACTTCTCTGAAGTCACTGAACGAAGTCAAAACAGAAGTCTATCAGTGCTTAGTTCTCTCTGATCTTTACATTTTCCTGTATTTTATATCTACACTACACAACATAAAAGTATTTCATTTTCAAAATAGAAGATGAAAATGAGAAATTCTAGCATCAAAGAAAGAATTGTGTGTGAAGTACAAGGAATTATCAACTAGAATGCACAACATGGTTAAGTAAAAGGCACTCACACTGTAATCTGTAACTATTGTTTCAAATTTCAAAGTAGATAGAACACATTGACAATCTCCAAATCATTTTGGAATCATTGGGGACTTTGTGATGAAAAATGCAATTAACTAGTTGTTTATCCTTTATAAGAAATTGTTGAAATAATTAACTTTTTTTTCCTCCATCTAAACAAGTGTCATGAAAAGTATTGAAATTTTTTAACCACATGTATAAACTGTATAGAAGAATGTATTTAAATATCATATCCTGTAGCAAAAACCAAACTGGAGTAACATTGGTACTAGACACTTGAGAAATTGTTGGGGAAAAACTGGCTGAACATTTACAATGGGCTACAACTAGTGAACATTTACAACCACAGATAATATATATATACAAAAAAGGGGAGTAAGTGAGCGAGACATGGGCTCAGTTTGGAACAATAATATTCACCATGCTCATCTGTGGAAAAGGGTTTTTGTTGTGAAACACCTATTTAATTAGATAAAGTATATTTCGAAATCAGCTCAAGTATGTTTTTAGGTTCAGATTTCAAGTACTGATTATTTTCTTTAAAGGAATAATTTTGACCTATTTTGTTGACTTCTATAAAAAGATTTTTAGACTAGTGTACTTTATATAATCTGCATGGAGGAAACAAATTGATTTCTTATCGTGTGAAGAGATGAAAAGGATGCTTTAATATTCCAGTGAAATCACGTTATAGGGATAACCACAAACTAAGCTATGTGCTTATCTTTACTGATGTGGGTGGTCTTGCTACTCTCTGTGGTACTCACTCAAATGCTTAAGGTTAATCGTAAGATTAAAAGAGTAGGAACTTTTATTGAAAAAATGGATCTTAGGAAAATATCAGATTTTCTACATGATATAGACTGAATTCTTATTATTGTCTCCAAATCAAATGCATAAAATATTCCCATATAAACCCATTCTGGTTTGAGATATGCTTGCTGATTTATGCAGTATGTCTGGATCTGGGTGTCACACAGCCAGAGCATGAGCTGCTTCAAATACAGTGTGTCTTTCCAAAAACTACTAGTGGAGCACATTTGTTCACCTGACATTATGATATTGGGCTACAAAGGCCACTCATTTCCTCAGGGACTCTTCAGTCATGATTCACACCATTTTGAAGCCAAAGATGTGGTATATTGTTTTATTTTTCCAGGGAATTTTCAATCTGTGTACTGTAATGAAGTCTTAAGATGTTCCCTAGAAGGCTCTGTACTCTGAAGCCCACATATCTCTATTTTTTTCCTAATGATTGTGACTTGATAACTCTTAAGTTGTGTTTCATTAGGTTTTAGCTTTGAGGTATAAAATTCATTCAGCTGGATATTATTTGGTATTTATCAGTGTATTAAAACAATATCGCATGGTTGTCTCCTGAAATTGGTATGAATTTGATTGCCAAAAAATATGTTTTTCTAACTTGCTAAAATTAGTCATGTATAGAAGCAGTACAATGAACTCGATGCTGCCAGGATGGATGTGTTAGCGTGACAGCACTTAGGAGAAAGTTTTCCACTGGCTCAAATTACTCTTCAACTCTGGAATAGCATAGATTATTTATCTCAAATCTTATTAAACCCACCAACAGCTAACATATTCAGTGTAGGTTCAATTTGAAGCTAATTTTCTACCATATCAAGCATGACTTTTTCACTGAAACATTAATGGGGGAAAATAGCTGCATAAATATAAATCCATAACAATATAATTCATGCAATCAACCCTACCTATGTTTTATTGTGGTGTCTGCCATTGTTACAGTCTCTTAAATGAACTGCAAGAAAGGTTAAAAAAACTTAAGGAAAACATTCATCAATTATATGTAATTTTTCAGCACACCACTATGAAATTAAATGTTGCCTCTTCCTTTCCAAACTTTCCAAAGGTATTTTCACTTACCTGTCTGAAAAGCTTCTCAGGGAAAGATCTTTCATCTCTTCTAGATTGTTTTTGGGTTTTATTTTAATATTTATTTAAGTTAAATATTTATTTATAAGTAGTAGATTCAGACACAAGTTAAATTACATGTTAGACTCTACACCTCTTTTCCTGAACAATACACAATGCAGACTAACAGTTATGCATATTTGCAAGATTACAGGCATTGAAAGAACTGTTGAAATATGTATAGTACTGCTTCTTTACATTGACATCCAAGAAGTCCTACATTATTTAGAACAAGATTTTCCTTTTGTTCCACACCAGTTAGTTGCATCGCAGATGTGTGCTTTTACACACCTGGAAAAGCTTTTATATTACTTCCTAGGAACATGAGGGTAGGATATTAAGGTATGAGAATGCCTTCAGTATGTGAGATTTTGATCTGGAACACTGTATTGTTGAGCCACAGCAACAGGAAGAAGATTTTGGTTACATGCATTTTTTTTCCTGGCAGTACAGTCACATGTTGTTCTTTAGAGTATTAATATAATTGACAGTGAATAGAAAGGAAGTCCTAAACTTAGTAAAGCTTTGGGAAGAAGTACATTTTATGCAGAAACCTTTTTAATTTTTGGAGAGAATATTTGTGTGATCTCCTGAGCTCTATCTCATTGTGACATTTTCTCAGGTTGTTAAGAGTCACATTGCATTATCTTCTCTAATACTGCTTGGCAGAGTACAAGGAATACAACTTGATTTGAGTTGTCACGGTGCAATGTGTCCTCAAGACAACTTTGAAAACAAAAGAACAAAGTACCATAAAACAGACTGTGGCTTTCCAGTGGGAAATAGGAGGTGGGATTTTTTTTGGTGTTTTGGTTTTTGGGTTTTGGGGTTTTTTTATAAGCAGTGGAAAGCGTACATTGGAACAAGTTCTCCTCACTGTCTTCCTGACTTGTACCTTTTTAATTTTTTTACATTAAACAGTGGCAGATCCTTTCAACTTCAATGAAACAGTAACAGTGCAGCCTAAAGGAGTATATGTAGTTCACAAAATATGCTTGGGCAACCTCTTAAAATGGAGGAAAAAAAGAAATCTCAGCATGTGAATTTATTGCTGTTTTTCATTAGCTACAGAGTAGTGAGTACATGGAGGTTTTGAAAGATCTTAGGTACTGTTGACATTCAATGGCAGTTGGGTGCCATATTCCCTACATGCCTTTTGAAATTTTAATTTATAATGATTATGGAAGCTATGAAACTGAGAAACTCTGAGGGTGAAGTCTCTCATTATCTCACAGAAGAGGTACAGCAGGGAACCTGGAAGTTCATATCTCCCCATTTTGTCTTCAGTGCTTCACAGCTCTGGCACAGAAACCTTTCTCCACAGATGAGGGCCTATTTTTTCCACTTTAGCTCAAGTCTTCAGGGTCTGTACAAAGACATCTTCCTTTTTGTAGACAACACAAGGATTTGGCCATTCATCTTCAATGATTTGTGCCTTGTAAAGTTTCACACAGGACATGCAATACTTACTCATCTTAATGCCTTTTTTGGTGAGTTGGTGAGACTTAATATTAGCCTTATATTGGTCTGCACAAGATGGTATGAAATCTAGCGAGAACAACTGCCAAACTGACAAATGTAATAAAATTTTCAGTTTCCTTTTTCTGAAAAAACAAAATTTTCTTGGTTCATGTTTGATGTGTACCATTCAGTGTAGGAGGGTTTTCTTTTCACATATTATTGTATCTTCTAAAAAAAATAGTATTTTTAAGGAAAAAAGTCCTGATTACTATTCATGATTATTACTTCTTTATGACATATTCTGCAACTTCCTTTTCAACTTGCTATTCCTAAAGTAGTTTACTTTTCAACCTTAAACAAATCAAAACCATAATAAAAATATAATTTTTCATCTATGGACTTCTATCAGTTTTCATATCATATGCTACTATTTATAACCTTGCCAATTAAAATGTGTTAGTTGTCCAAGAAAGCTTTCGTGAAGCAATGATTTCTGAGTTGCAAATAACTATCAAAGAAAATATGTTACCTCAAATAAAGTTATACATTATAGTATCCTAGTAAAGTGAAATACTAATTTATATCTGGCCAGAGACTCAGAAGTTCAGAATGGGGTTTATTTTAGAATAAAGTAATACAAATTGCTTCAGGACTAACATAAACCCAAATATTAGGGTGGGAGCAGCTGCATTTTTTTTGATAGAAAGATACCAAAAAATATCTAGGTAATCTCTCTAGATCTATGATGACTACTTTTTGATATCTGTATCAGCCTAGGAAAGAGTATTTTTTTCTTGGAAGAAATTGTTATTTTGGAGCACCTGTTACCTGCCCAGCATATGTAAGGATGCCTTACAAAGAAATGCCACCTGCAGAGCCATACTACCATGCTCTGTTCTATATTTAACCTTTGTATGGCAGAATTCTGGGGGAATCAAACCTGGAATCTCTGCCACTGATTTTCTCTTAGAGGATCACTGTTAGGCTGCAATCTCAGCTTCACATTTACAGGGAGAAAATGGAGAAAAGAGTCTCAACATCCTTATTGCACAATGCATTTTGCTTTACTAATATATGACCTATATATAAGAGGAGTCTCAGAGTCCTGATGAAAATTGAGTTGTTCTTTATTGTTGTTTATTGTAACTATCGCCCAGCTTTTAAATAATCATTTTGTTTTCTGTTGCACATTTATTAAAATGCAACATGTGCCACTTGCTACAACTGGCTCTGAGGGAAAAAAAAACTTATAAAAACCTGTGTTCTTTGTTTAACTCTTAGGAGTGAATTAGTCTAAGGAAGAAAATGTCAAATGTTAGTCAGTAGCACTGAAGAAAAGTGACTACCATCCAGAGTTTAAAATTAAATTGGAAAATGGATAAAAAAAGGTCTTTGTACAAAAAGCAGAAGAAAGAAGTGGACATTTTGCAAGAGGGTAAAAATAAACAAGCACTAAAAACCTGAAAAATCTAGATGTCAGGTGCAGACAACTAAATGCCACTGCTTTTTAAACCTGAATATTTGAATTTACAACTTATTGGTGAAGAAAATACACTGTCTTTCAAGATCAAGGAGGATAGATCATTACACAATAGAGACATTTCCATCACTAGTGGTTCTACTATGGGTCTATGAAGGTACTTAAGATTGTAGACTCACTGGTCTAATACTTTCTGTTTCCATTGAAATTGCTATATTTTTTATAAAAAATAAAATTTGTTTCATAGCAAATATGTTAGTCACTGTTCATAATAGAAATCGTATTTTCTACTTTTAAAGATCCTTCTCCCTTTTAAGGGAGAATTTTTTATTTATTATTTTATTATTGTCACATGCCATATAAGTTATACTGCCTTCCTCTTCTTAAATCACTTTGCCTCCTAAAGAATCACAATTAGGCTTAGTGCTAGGAAAAACACTTTTCAGTCCAAAGGATGACTACATGACTATCAGGCAATAAAAAATGAATATCCTTCTGTCTTTTCTCTGTCATTGCTCATATTCTGCAGATGCCTTAGTTTCTTCAGGTTACTCACTAAGTGGTCACTCTCTGGTGGTTGATGGTTCTAATGAATCGTTATTAAATTATGCAGTAATTTTATTTTAGTACTGAAACTATTTGGTTCCGTATTCCAGAAAAAAAACCACATTCCAAGAAGAAAGGTTTTTTGCATGATCAGACATTTTTCATGCTTGCTAAACTGCAATGCATAATATTATTCGGAAAAGAAAAAAAAAATCATGATGATTTCCATAAAACCCCTTTCCCATTTCTTTAGTTTATTTTTCCTTTCTGCAAATTATAGGATAAGCTAACTAAATGGAATTTAACAAGAAGCTTGGTTGGGAATAGATCCTGTTCAGCAAATTGCATTTTAAGAAAATGTCAACTGTGCCATATATATAAGGATGGAGCTGCTGATCAGAAAAAATGTGTACTGAATTTGATGTCTTTTATTCCAATACAAGATTTTATGTACTAGTCTTTCTACTCTTGATTGTGAGAAAAAAAAAAAAACCAAAGAGTCAGCTTATTTTGTGTTGAGCTAGTAGTATTTTTTTGACTCTGTCAGTTTTGTATTTCTCTTGTTATTTGTTTCTAAGGAGACATAACCCCAATGAGACGTCCAAGTGAGGCTTCTGTGTTTCAAGAGACAACAGACTAAAGCTCATCTGTGAAAGAAGAGTCTTATTTAACAGAAATAATGAGTGAGATTTATTCAGCAATACCTCAGATATCCAAAGCAGTTACCCTATTGATCAGCAGTTCTCTAGGTCTCACTAGTATGTCCATCTCTGGGAATATATTTCCTCTCTGACAGTTTATTGCTGCCCATCTGGCAAAACAAACCTCACTGTATGATTTCATTTTGTGCTTACTGATCATTAAATTTGCTAATTTGGGTGTAAGTAATGATTAGGCATAAACTGTCATTACTATTTCAAGAAGTTAAAAACCTTTCAAAAGTTTTACATAACTGGCCCCATCTTATAACCCAGATTCTTCCATGCTCAAGGCCAGACTCTCAGTTACCTTTGTGGAGCATTCAGAAAACCTCAGGAGTGAACGATCCCATTCTGCTACTCCATGGTTAGGCGTATGTGTTGCTCTGCAGTAAAGGTAAGAGGCAAGAGTCTTGTTTTTGTTAATTTAGAAATAGCTATTTCTCATTAAAATCCTCCCTACTGAGGCGATTATAAAAGCCTGGGTAAGATTGCTATTAGGCCTCTTTTTGCTGGCCTGATATTGAAAAACTGCCAACACAGCCGTAGAGCAAAAAGTGTGTCAGTCTGTTGCAGTTTACCTGAAGAAAATATTTCACTGCAATGAACCTGTAAGATCTCTTTTACAGGTCTGGGCTTGAGATAATAACAATATCAACAAGAATAAAATTTTTTTAGGCACACTCACGTTTTGTGAAAGGAAGGGGTCACTTTCATATAGAAGAGCCTTGTGCTTATTTTTTTTCCTGTGGGCAGACTGCTTTGAAAGCATGTGTTAAAGGGTATATAAATTTGGATATAGTACATGAATTATCTACAACAACAAAAATCATTTCGATGAGAAAACAGGAAACACCACAAAAGCTAAAATCAACCTTTTTAATTGTTAGTTTGGAATTGCCACTAGAAACTTTTCTTACAGAGAAACATAAAATTTGATTTCAAGAAGAAAAATGAATACTTTAAGTCACTATCCTGAAATCTTTCCAAAACTGTTTGAACAAATAACTTCTCCTTTTAATTGTCTCAGCTACAAGGGCTCTATTTTACTCTTATCATGGAAATACAGGCCCAATTATTTCACAGTTTGATTGAGCATTTCCCAGTTGCGTTTGGGATGAGATAGTGAGAGCATGCACAGGAGGTGATAAAATATGGTGGATAAAGGAAACAAACGCTTATTTCCTAAAACTGGAAGAAGTGCGTCCTCTGTCTGACTTAAACAAAACAACAACAACAGCAAAACCCCCCCCAAAACCCAAAATGAATAGAATTTCCATAGCTTTTTCTCTTTGGCTGACATAATGGGATTTTTTCTTTCTATTTCAACATATTCTGACCACTGCAGTCAGCCCTTTGGAAATTCTTTTTAACCTGAAAGGAACTCCCATGGTGCTGAAAACAGTTGAGCGTTCAAGAGAAAGTGAGGAACTTTTGTTGTTCCTGTTGAAGTTCTTGGAGTTTGTTTAAAAAATGATCTATGACTATATTTTGTTTGCCATGGAACAAAACAAAAAATTGGTCAAATATAAAAATAAATCTATACAAATATGTGTGTGTGTATATAATGATATTTGAGAGAATGATGGAAGCAGGAAAACTTTACAGCCTTGACAATTTAACTAGTAGAAGAAACAAGTCTTTAAACTTACATAATTAAAACTGTGACAGTCTTTCTGTACTCATTTGTATGATCACAATGAATGACTCATTTAATCTGATAATCATGTAGGAATAACTTGATTTGTCAGAACCACTGTACAAGCAACATTCTTTTTCCTTCATCAGTGTTTACTTCATTGAAAAAACTAATTTAAGCAATCATACTTTCTATTTTTTAATATATTTTTCACTGAATCTGAAAATTTTAGAGGACTAAAATATTGCAGGAATTTTAATAGGATTTATTAAATTGTCTCTTTTAGGAAAAATAACTACCTTGAATATTTAAAAAGTTATTTAGAGAAGAACTGTGATTTTTTTTTGTCTTGAAACAATCCCATGATTATCCATTTCATATAAGACTAAACAAAATGACTGGCTTATGCACAGTCCATTTTTCTATTAGTACCATATTTTTATTTATAACCAGATAATGGATTTAGATTTTTTAAAAATTTATAATTTTATAGTGTTCATGTTTTCTTTGGGCAATTAAAAGTTGATGCTAATTATTCTCATTAACTCTTCCAAAAAATTGGATTAAAAATAAAATAGGTAGACATGGGACAATATAAAATATAAATGTATTGGGAGAGTCCAAAGCTTTGTGCAGGTACCATTTAGAAATCAACGGAAAATATGTTTTTTTAATCTCAGATGCAACATATTTTTGTTATTCAAGTGTATACAGTAGTATTTAAATAGTTATTGGAAATTTACAAGTAAATGAGTTAATTAGTGAAATTAATTTTCACTTAGAAATCAACTGAAAATATGGGGTTTTATCTCAGCTGTAACATATTTCTGTTCTTCAAATATATACAGTAGTATTTATATAGTTATTGCATTATTAAGAGTACTTTCTTTTTTATTAACAACATTCACCAACTGGAATTTAATCCTAGTTAAAATAGACAAGAAAAAGAAAGAAGAAAAAGGTAAAGTCTCTAAATGACTGAGCTTGGCAACTTGAATTCAGGAATGCATCCCTATTCAGGGAGCATGCTGAAGCCTTTGTAATTTAAATGTTTGCTAAGAGTTAAGCAATCGCCAAAGTGTTTTTCCCTACTAAGGAAGAGAGCCATATCCAAAAAACTTGATAGAAAGAGTACTGATATCAAGCTGAGTCTTTCACAGGGTTAAAAAGCCTGTCTCAAAAGCCTGCAGTCAAAGTTTTTAAGCTGCTTTCTTAAAGCTTTGCTACTCAGGTGCCTACAAGGTACTTTTTATAATTTAGGGGCCTAATGATCTAAAATAATTGTATCTATCTTATTGTTTCACGAACATAGACTGAAATGTTCAACAAGCCTTATCCATTCAAAAAATCAGACCCCTAACGGTATTTGACTTACAGGTGAATTGTCCCTCCAGATATAATGTCTTTGTGTCAAAACTTGGTGGGTTAGAATTACTTCAGAGACATTTTCCTAGAAAAATCAGCTTTATTTGGTTTCTCTCAAATTCTTCAGAATTTTAATGAGAGACAACCAGTGAATCTCTACATGGATAATCAGGTGAAACCTCTTTTCTCACTTTTTTTTTTAGGACAGAGTTAAAACTGTGAAATGAGGCCCTCCCATTTCCTCATGGTTTTTGAAATTAGAGCTGTTAATTACCAGATTGATGGCAGTTTTGTGTATTTATATTATTTTTTCAATTTTAATCATAAGTTCATTACTGCTAATTCTAAATTCACAGAATATGTTAAGAACACGAAGTAAAATAATTCTGAAATGCATAAAAACATTAGTTACAGATTTACATATACTATTAATGAGACTATAACTGTAGCTTTCATCATTTTTGAGGAAAACAAATTTAGAAAACTAAATGGTTTTCAGACTGTGACTCAAGAATAGAAATAGATGCAGAGCCCAATTCTGAGATGCTTGACTCAAAACTAAAATCAGTAGGGTTGGATCAACAACACAATTCACCGATATATAGCTTCTGTTTTTAAGGCCTGTGGGAGAACATTTTTTGAATTATGGTGAAGAGTAATGAAGGGATGTAAATGCCAGAGATGAATTAAGATCATTGTTTATCTTTGATTACAGAACAAAAACAACAACAATTTCACTTTTGTTTGACTGGACTGTTGTGATTTTTTTCCAGAGTCTATGTGCCTATAGTAGTCGCTATGCTATAACTAAAAGCTGAAGAGTCCTTTCACACCATTCAAAATATTTACATAACATTTTTGAAAGAAGTGGATTGACTTAATTTTGTTTCCATTGAAAATCTATGTAAGGTTTCTTCTTTTTTTTCCCATTGAATTCAATGAGAGCAGGTAGTGAATATATTTGGGAGCTGCATCCCTTAAAGGACAACTCAAAGACATTTTCAAGTAATGTATCTAATCCTTTGAATAGTCCCTGTCTATGTATAAACACAACCAAAAAGTAAAAATAGTCTCTGTTTTAAGGACCTTTGACTACTTCAATCATTGCCTCAGGCAATCCATTCAGAATAATTTTCTTCCCTGTTTTTTGGTTTGTGGGTTTTTTTTTTATTTCCCATATCATAAATTATTTAGCAGATGGTGTGTGTTCTGTTTTATTTTCCAAAAGAAGCAAATTAATAGAACCAGGTCCCACATTTTCTAAGAGGTTTCAGAAAGAGCAGCATTTTTCAGTCACACTTTTTCAATAACAGTAGCATTTCTTCCTTAAACTTTCTCTTGGAATACTCTGATAGTTTACGAATTAAGTGAAAAAAGACAGTCCTAAAACTGAATATGATTTCACAAGGTATTATATTGTGTTTGAAAAATCTTATCAGAAACCACAAACTCACATAGAAAAATCTCACAAAGAGTGCTCAGAAAACTTTTTTTTTTAAGTAATGTACCCTTTGTATGTTTTTGGTTTTGTAGATGCCTAAGAGATATAAGCACAAATACAAAATAATGGTTTCCCTCTCTATAAGTTAGGAAACAATCTTTCTAAAGCATAACTAGAAGGTGGCAAATCATTTATAATTTCACTGTAATTTTGTTAATTAATAGTAACTCCATTTCAATTAGTGGGAGAAGAATATTGAGATCTTAGTGTCTCTGACCTTTATCTTTACCTACAAGGCTTGAGAAGCATTCACAAAGTGAGTAAAACTGTTCACTTTCTTATGCTGTAATGTCTGGAGGAGAGTTGAAGTGCACTAGCAAGACATAATAATACATTCAAACTTTTCTTTTCTCTTGACATTTGAAATATCAAGAGTACTACATAATCATTTCCGTCTCCTTTTCCTAGGGGTTCTTGACATATCTGCAAAGTATGAAAGGTGATAGTGCATGCAGTTGAAGACTGAAAATGAAACAACCCCATTTCACTCCATGCCAGCTGAGTAAAAGGTGGTTGCAGTTTGAACTACAGTCCTTTGCAATATCATATTTTAGGTTCTCCAGATTTTTTAGGATTTTGCAGTAAAACAAAGGAGTTGAAAATTTGTTTTCTTTCAATTATAAAAGATAGAAGAATACAAGGAAAATTTCTGTCTGTCTTTCATGATACTAGCTGTTACCACAAATAATCTACAAGCAGGACTAAATGTTTAATCACATGACTTGCATGTTAATGTTAATGATTTCAATAATGGACAGCATTCTGGCTTGCCTAAGCTCTATCTTAACTTTTGGTATGCTTAAAGATAATAGAATCCTCAAATGCTATCTTGAAAGAACCCTATGAAAGCACAAACTTTTTTGAATTCTCTTCTGGGTTAAAATAAATGCTCTAGAGCAATGCTTCCTTCTTGCTTTTCAGTTTCTACTACCTTTAACTTTCTCTCTCTCTGCCTATGTTGCTGATGAAAACCCGCAAAACTTTCAAGATAGGTACACAGGGTGAGGTGTGCCAGAAGGTACCATCAACTTGATTCAGGGAAAAAAAAACTTATTGGGAGTATAAGGAGAAGGGTGGAAGAGTGCTCTGAGTTAATTACAAAGCATTTTCAGGGGTAGAGCATAAATATTCCTTCTGTTCAGAAACATACATAGATAGGGAACAAATAGGATAGACGATGCCAGGGCACATACCTTGGAAATGAAATGGCTTTATCTCAAAAGAATTGTGCAATTTGTTTCAAAATGTTAAAGCACTGAATACAAAACAATCCTACTCATGACAATGTTTCTTTTGAACTATTTTCTCTGCTTTCTCTTTTTGAACTACCAAGCATATGGAATTTTCAAAAAAAATGTTCTGAGCATCTGCAGTGTTTGAGATGGTTGTCTCAACTTGTTAGATATGTTCCATAGACATGATAATTTCTCTTAGCTTTTCTTGAAAGCCATCACCAAAACTTTAAAAATCACCCTACAGCTCTGCAGAGTTGTGTGAAATTGTGAAGTCACTCTTACACTGCTTTAAATGAACAGTGACTGGTGTGGGTAATAAGAAATCCAAAATCTTCTCCAAAAGCAACTATTCTTTTCTTACTCTGGTCTAGATATCCACAAATATTGAGAACTGATACTTACAAACTATTTTTTAAAACAAAACTAAACAAAACAAAACAAAACAAAACAAAACAAAACACTATGAATGGTCTATGTCTTGGCTTTCGTAACAGTAGCCACAGTTCTGATGGGTGTAAACGAATGCTAGGCAGTCCCCTGTTGTGTATAGAAAAAGGAAAAACACCTGGAAAGAAACACAAGCAAGCTTGCTAACATTATTTGAGATAATACTGGGAGTAAGCCAGTCACTTTAGATGACATTTTGGATGTCATAATCGTAGACAACACATATGGTCTCACGTATTTTCTAAGCAAAGGGTTTACTTTAAAACCACATTGTTTACAATAATAAGAGCATTTCATTTCCTGCCAGATCCCATAGAAACATACTTTGTTTTCTTTCTCCACTGCTTTACAGCTTAAACACATCATATTCATTTTATGACTTCCTTAAAATAAATACATAAATGAAAACTCTGAGGTTAAACTCACAAAATTTTTTTTTTGCACTTTAGATAGCTCCATTTCTGTGTTGACTTCAGTGGAGAAACATAAAAGACAAGTTCAGTGCAGAACAACTAAGAAGCATGTCACTAAATATGCAGTAGCAGATATGCTATCACCAGGTCTGTTCAAAAAGGTTAAATTAAATTATCCTAAAATTAATATCCTGCAGTAGAATGATTGAAATGAAGGTGGAGTTGTAACATAGTTGTGAGATTGTCATTTGTGATGGGAAATCGTGTGAGCAGCTTCCATTTTGATTGGAGAAAATTCAGATAGATGAAAAGACCTATAAAGTAATTATTAATATTATATATGTGCATAAATTAAAGCATGAAAGTCACAAGTAATTTGTTTCAGATAGCAATAAAAGTTTTTGTGACTTTGTGTCCTGGTTTCGGCTGGGATTTTCTTCCCAGTAGCTGGTATAGTGCTGTGTGTTGGATTTTAGTATGACAATAATATTGATAACACACTGATGTTTTAGTTGTTGCTAAGTCATGTTTACACTGGTCAAGGACTTTTTAGCTTCCCATGCTCTGCAGGGCGGACAAGAAGCTGGGAAGAGGTACAGCCAGGACAGCTGATCCAAACTGACCAAAGGGCTATTCCATACCATATGACGTCATGCTCACTATATAAACTGGGGGGAGTTGTCTGGGGGGTAGAGATCGCTGCTCGGGGACTGGCTGGGTGTCAGTCAGCGGGTGGCGAGCAGTTGTATCACTTGGGTTTTTCCCTTGGGTTTTGTTCCTCTCTCACTCTCTTGTTGTTTTCCTTCTCATTACAATATATTATAATTATTATAATTATTATAATTATTATAATTATTATAATTATTATTGTTGTTCCAATTATTAAACTGTTCTTATATCAACCCATGCATTTTCTTACTTTTGCTCTTCCAATTCTCTCTCCATCCCACTGAGGGGGGAAGGGTGAGCGAGTGGCTGTGTGGTACTTAATTGCCGACTGGGGCTAAACCACAACAGTCCTTTTTGGCGCCCAATGTGAGGCACGAAGGGTTTGAAATAATAACAGATTAACGAGAGCATATTAAGGAATTTAGATCTGTTAATAGTTGCAGGCCATTATATTGATTGATCTGTTCTCAATATTGGTTTGCCTGATCTGGACCATGCTCATATTTTGCTGTACATGTTAAAGATTGGTGTTGATTTTTGCAGTTTGCTGTGCTCTACAGTGATTAGTGTTGTTTTGCCTGTGAGATTTATTATTAAAACAGTGACCTTGAGTTTGCTTTGGTATCTAAGTTTCATACTGAAACCATTACTGTACGTCGGGTACCACCTCATGGAGACAATTAGCAATTATACTTCTTCCTCTGAGAGGTTTTTTATGGAGGAAATACAAAATGGCACTGTCGCTACTTTCTTCTACAATGTTTCCTCCTTTGTTACAATAACTTTTCAGTATCTTGACTATCCCTGGGTAGTTAAGATACATCTATTGGTATTGCTTGGGAATATTGTTTCGGTTTTGTCTAAGATTAGTAAGCAATTTAAGAATATCATCCAGAGATCTGCCCCAAGGCCAGAAAGTTATGAGTGGCAGGGTGTGTGGGATAGCATGGACAAATGCTTAGGATGGTGGGCACCTCCAGTGTTTTGGAACTTCACCACTGAACAAGTGCAGAATCCTGAAGAATTAGTAGAATATTTGGGAAAAGTATGTTGTCACCCTGGCAATTCTAGGGAGACACAAATCACTGCAATGTGCTGGGACCTGGCCCATGCCTACCAAGCCCTGTTCAACACTATTGAGAACCCTCAAGGATCTGGTGACAAAATGACAGACACTGTGGCTACTCCAGCCCGCTCCTGCGACAAGCACTGTGGCTACTCCAGCCTCCCCTGTGACAGGCACTGCAGTTACTCCAGCTACCCCTGCAACAGGCACTGTGGCTCAACCAGGGAACCAACCCGTGTCAGTATCAGTTGCCCCTATACACAAGAAAAACTCCTGGAAGTGAAAGTCAGCTTGTTTGGAAAGGGAAGATGAAAAAGCAGAGCCATCACAAGGTGAGGAAGAGGAAGAACTTGTGGATGAGATGGAAACCACCCAATCCCTATCACTGAGAGCTGCAAGATATTTGAAAAAATTTCAGCTGTCATCCAGGCAAGCACGTTGTCACCTGGCTGCTCTGATGCTGGGATAACGGGGCCAGTAGCCTGGAATTAGAGGGTAAGGAAGCCAAACATCTGGGATCCCTTCCTAGGGAAGGGGGCATTGACAAAATGATTGGAAAAGGGGCACCAGTCCTCAGCCTCTGGAGGTGACTCCTGTCAGCTCTGAAGAAAAGATATCCCTTCAAGGAAGAGGTTATATATCGCCCCAGGAAATGGACCACCAGGGAGAAAGGAATCCAGTACCTGAGGGAATTGGCCATGCTGGAGGTGATTATGGTGACCTGGATGACAAGCGGTTACCCAAAGATCCAGATGAAGTCCAGCTCACACGAACCATATGGCGGAAGTTTGTGCGGAACGCACCGTCGTTGTGTGCCAGCTCATTGGCAATACTGACCTGGAAAGACGGAGAGGGTCCAACAGTGGATGAAGCTAGCCGCTTCATCCAGTGATGAAGCCAGCTCTGGGAATACGAAGAAAGTATTTCTTCCTCCCTTGTCTCGGCTATGGAGAAACTGTCCCAGAAGGTCCAGTGATTGAAGAGGGTAGGTCCTACTTTCTACCTGTACAGACCAATATCTGCTAATGCTCACTCCACTATTAGGAGTCAGCATTCCTCTGCTCAAGAGAGGGGATACAGAGGGTACACACCACTGGGCACCCTATAGTTGTACCTGTGTGACCATGGAGAGGACATGAGGAAGTGGGATGGAAAACCTACCTCAACCCTAGAGGCACGGGTACGTGAGTTGCAAGGAAAAACAATCACCAAAGGGGGTTCTTGCAGGAAAATTGCTGCTCCGGTTTCCAGTGGACAGTTCCCCAAAGAGAGGAAAAGGGCTGATGTTACTCCTGATTTTAATGAACTCCTGATTTTACTCCTGACTCGTATGTACAAAAAGTGGGTAATGAATACTATGGCCAGGACTAGAGGGGCCCTGCCTCCAGCCAGGTGGAGGAAAGGGACAACCGAGTTTACTGGACTGTGTGGATTCGATGGCCTGGCACATCAGACCCACAGGAGTATAAGGCTTTAGTGGACACTGGTGCACAGTGTACCCGAATGCCATCAAGCTACATAGGGGCAGAACCCATCTGTATTTCTGGAGTGACAGGGGGATCCCAACAGCTAACTGTATTGGAGACCGAAGTGAGCCTAACTGGGAATGAGTGGCAAAAGTCACCCCATTGTGACTGGCCCAGAGGGTCCGTGCATCCTTGGCATAGACTTCCTCAGGAGAGGGTATTTCAAGGACCCAAAGGATACTGGTGCGCTTTTGGTATAGCTGCCTTGGAGACAGAGGAAATTAAACAGCTGTCTACCTTGCTCGGTCTCTCAGAGGACCCTTCTGTTGTGGGGTTGCTGAGGGTTGAAGAACAACAGGTGCCAATCGCTTCCACAACAGTGCACCGAAGGCAATATCGCACCAACTGAGACTCCCTGATTCCCATCCATAAACTGATTCATCGACTGGAGAGCCAAGGAGTGATCAGTAAGACTCGTTCACCTTTTAACAGTCCTATATGGCCAGTGTGAAAGTCCAATGGAGAGTGGAGACTAACAGCAGACTATTGTGGCCTGAATGAAATCACACCACTGCTGAGTGCTGCCGTGCCGGACGTGCTGGAACTTCAGTATGAACTGGAGTCAAAAGCAGCCAAATGGTATGCTACAACTGCTATCACTAATGTGTTTTTCTCACATTTCCCTACCATTTGCCATGGACTGATCCAGACGGCACTGGAACAGGCTGAAGCTCCAAAACATCTGCAATACATTGATGACATCATCGTGTGGGGCAATTCAGCAGAAGAAGTTTTTGAGAAAGGGAAGAAAATAGTCCAAATCCTCCTGAAAGCCAGTTTTGCCATGAAACAAAGTAAGGTCAAGGGACCTGCACAGGAGATCCAGTTTTTAGGAATAAAAAGGGAAGACCCAATGGATGTGATTAACAAAATAACAGCCATGTCTCCACCAACAAGCAAAAAGGAAACACAAGCTTTCTTAGGCGTTGTGGGTTTTTGGAGAATGCGTATTCCAAATTACAGTCTGATAGTAAGTCCTCTGTATCAAGTGACCCGGAAGAA
This sequence comes from Mycteria americana, assembly GCF_035582795.1. NCBI lineage: Eukaryota > Metazoa > Chordata > Aves > Ciconiiformes > Ciconiidae > Mycteria > Mycteria americana. The sequence goes on from NC_134365.1 coordinate 113,651,406, forward strand.
GAACGATTTCAAATGGGGCCCTGAGCAATGACAAGCCTTTGAACAAATTAAATGGGAGATAGTTAATGCAGTAGCACTTGGGCCAGTTCAGGCAGGACAAGATGTAAAAAATGTGCCCTACACTGCAGCCAGGGAGAACGGCCCTACCTGGAGCCTCTGGCAGAAAGCACCAGGGGAGACATGAGGTTGATCTCTAGGGTTTTGGAGTTGGTGATACAGAGGATCCGAGGTCTGCCATACTCCAACTGAAAAAGAGATATTGGCAGCGTATGAAGGGGTTTGAGCTGCTTTGGAAGTGGTTGGTACTGAAGCACAGCTCCTCCTGGCACCCTGACTACTGGTGCTGGGCTGGATGTTCAAAGGGAGGATCCCCTCTACACATCATGCAACTGATGCTACGTGGAGTAAGTGGGTTGCAGTGATCACACAACGGGCTCAAATAGGAAACCCCAATCGCCCATGGATCTTGGAAGTAATTATGGACTGGGCAGAAGGCAAAGATTTCGGAATATCGCCAGAGGAGAAGGTGATGCATGCTGAGGAGGCCCCACTGTACAACAGACTACCAGAAAATGAGAAGCAACATGCCCTGTTCACTGATGGGTCCTGTCATATTGTAGGAAAGCATCAGAGATGGAAAGCTGCTGTATGGCGTCCTATATGACAAGTTGTAGAAACTGCTGAAGGAGAAGGTGAATCAAGGCAATTTGCAGAAGTAAAGGCCATCAAGTTGGCTTTAGACATTGCTGAATGAGAAAAGTGGCCAGTGCTGTACTGCTATACTGATTCATGGATGGTGGCAAATGCGTTGTGGGGGTGGTTACAACAATGGAAGCAGAACAATTGGCAGCGCAGAGGCAAACCCATCTGGGCTGCCGCATTGTGGCAAGATATTGCTGCCCGGGTAGAGAACCTGGTTGTAAAAGTACATCACGTAGATGCTCACGTACCCAAGAGCTGGGCCACTGAAAAACATACAAACAACCAGCAGGTGGATCAGGCTGCTCAGATTGAAGTGGCTCAGGTGGATCTGGACTGGCAACATAAGGGTGAATTATTCATAGCTTGATGGGCCCATGACACCTCAGGCCATCAAGGAAGAGATGCAACATATAGATGGGCTCGTGACTGAGGGGTGGGCTTGACCATGGACACTATTGCACAGGTTATCCATGAATGTGAAACATGCGCTGCAATCAAACAAGCCAAGCGGTTAAAGCCTGCGTGGTATGGAGGGCGATGGCTGAAATATAAATATGGGGAGGCCTGGCAGATCGATTATATCACACTCCCACAAACCCGCCAAGGCAAGCACTATGTGCTTACAATGGTGGAAGCAACCACTGGATGACGGGAAACATATCCTGTGCCCCATGCCACTGCCCAGAACACTATCCTGGGCCTTGAAAAGCAAGTCTTATGGCAACATGGCACCCCAGAAAGAATTGAGTCAGTCAATGGGACTCATTTTTGAAACAATCTCATAGACACCTGGGCCAAAGAGCATGGCATTGAGTGGGTATATCACATCCCCTATCATGCACCAGCCTCCAGGAAAATCAAATGATACAATGGACTGTTAAAGGCTACGCTGAGAGCAATGGGTGCTGGGACATTCAAACATTGGGATACACATTTAGCAAAGGCCACCTGGTTAGTCAACACTAGGGGATCTGTCAATCGAGCTGACCCTGCCCAGTCAAAACTTTTACATACTGTAGAAGGGGATAAAGTTCCTGTAGTGCACATAGAAAACATGCTGGGGAAGACAGTCTGGGTTACTCCTGCCTTGGGCAAAGGCAAGCCCATTCGTGGGATTGCTTTTGCTCAAGGACCTGGGTGCACTTGGTGCGTAATGCAAAAGGATGGGGAAGTCAAGGGGTGTACCTCAAGGGGTTTTGATTTTGGGTGAGAATAGACAATGAAGTAAATGGGATGATGTTAATTGCTATATAATACTGTATATAATCGCTTTTATGTTTGCTATACACCATATCAACAGTATTTCAGTAAGAATCACCCAGATTAATGAAGAATGAACTTTGATGAAACCAAGCAAAGTTCAGCAGTGATGGAACCAGAACTGACTTCAGCATGCAACAATCCACCACCACACATCATCTCTCCTGCCCAGAAGCACTGTTATGACAGATGGAGCCCAAAGTCATGGACTAAATGAACTCAGCGGACACTTTAGAGATATGGCCCATAGACCAATGGAATGATATCTGTGTGTATATATCAAAAGACAGGAAAAGTGGTGGTGATTAATTGGAATGTATTAAAAAGGGTGGAAGATGGGCGTGATGTAGATGGTATAGAACAAGGGGTGAAAAGGACTGTTGTGGTTTAGCCCCAGTCGGCAATTAAGTACTACACAGATGCTCTCTCACCCTCCCCCCCTCAGTAGGATGGGGGAGAGAATTGCAAGAGCAAAAGTAAGAAAACTCATGGGTTGAGATAAGAACAGTTTAATAATTGGAAATAATAATAATAATAATAATAATAATAATAATAATAATAATAATAATAAATTGTAGTGTGAAGGAAAGCAACAACAGAGTGAGAGAGGAACAAAACCCAGGGAAAAAAACAAGTGATACAACCGCTTGCCACCTGCCGACTGATGCCCAGCCAGTCCCCGAGCTGCAAATGCTACCTCCCAGCCAACTCCCCCCAGTTTATATATTGAGCATGACAGCATATGGTATGGAATAGCCCTTTTGGCCACTTTGGATCAATTATCTTGGCTGTGCCCCCTCCAGTTTCTTGTGTGCCTGGCAGAGCATAGGAAGCTGAAAAGTCCTCGACTAGTGTAAACATTACTTAGCAACAACTAAAGCATCAGTGTGTTATCAATATTATTCTCATACTGAAATCCAACATACAGCACTATACCAGCTACTTGGAAGAAAATTAACTTTATCCCAGCCGAAACCAGGACACTTTGGACTAGAAGTAAAAAGGGCTTTGGATGTTTCTGGATGCAGTATCCCAAAAGCGAAAAAATATCTCTCAGAAAATGCATGATTTTAGATTGAAATTAGAGTGTCCATTTCTGGGATCCTCAGTGCAAGGGAGACATGAACATAATGGAGAGTGCCTAATGAAGGGCCACAAAGATTATTAAGGGACTGGAGCATATGAAGAAATGTTAAGAGAGGTGGGACTGTTTAACTTAGAGAAGAGAAGGTTCAGGGGGATCTTGTTAATGTATATAAATACCTGAAAGGCCAGTGCAAAGAGCACGGAGCCAAGCTCTTTTCAGTGACAGGACAAGAGGCAATGGGCACAAAATGAAATACGGGAGACTCCATCTGAACATTAGGAAACAGTTTTTTACTGTGAGGGTGACTGAGCACTGGAACACGTTGCCTAGAGAGTTTGTGGTCTCCATCTTTGGTGACATTGAAAAGCTGTCTGAACACAATCTTGGGCAACTGGCTGTAGGTGGCCATGTTTGAGCAGGGGGGTTGGACCAGATGACCTCCAAAAGTCCCTTCTAAAAACTATTCTCTAATTCACTCTTTGAGTCAAGTTCAGGTACAGTATAGTATTAACACAATAAGTCACTATAATAAAAATGTTTCATTTTGAAGCAAAAATTTTTATATCTAAAAATACACAACACAAAACCATGGAAATGCGTATTGTTTATATGTATTTATTTTATGTCCTCTAAACCAGCCACAGACTCAGAACTTGCCACTCTAACACCAGTTTTATGTGGGACACACTTCTGTGCTCATGAGTTAGAGACTGAATTCCATTCATGATGCAAATTAATACCCAGCCTGTATAATTTACTTTGTAATATATTGCAATGAAGGCTGCCAACTGTCAAGAATGCTTAGACAAAATAAAGCTGACAACATATTATTTATGTGCATAGAAATGATTGAGATAAAGACAACCACACATTTGTCTTCTGATAACACACAATAATGAAGATGAGTTCATAACTGTTGATAGTACATTTTCTTAACCGTGTGGCCAAAAGGCAAAGATTTATTTTCTAGATTGCTGTGCACATTCTTACAAGTTTCCGAAATTCTGAGTGTTACTGTAACTTCATAAATACATGAAAACAATTTCCAATTAAAGTACAATTTTTCAAATATGATGGCTAATAGAAACTTTCAAAGGCATAAGTTCAAGAAATTCAAGCTCACCTTCATCACCACTCCTAAAATTTAGAAGAGCCTTTTGTTAGCTGCAAGAAAACATAAAATCATGTCTATCAACATTAGACATCTAAACAAATAAAAAAAACCTGAAAGAGACAATATGACATGGATGAGTAAGATACCACTGTTTAATATTTGTCATTAACACCAGTGAACACAATTAGCTACCTTACCCATACTGACCCCTTACTTTTTTACATACTGAGAAAACAACATGACTATGGGAAGTTATGTTGTTACAATGTACTGCTACAGCCTAAAATGTTCAGTCTACTTTTATCATTCGTATGGTACTACTGGTCTGAATTTGCTTGGTTGCTTTATTTTCTTCTTTTTGTGAAGAGGATCAATTGAATTAAGACAGAAACTGGTGTGCCTAAAAGTTTTCCCAAAATCCAGAGAGAAACCTTTTTGAAGATGGTTATTAATATACTGATGTAAATCTGCCAGAGCTAATGCCTTTTTCTTACTTCTCCTGTAGATCATTTTAGAGTGAAATATTAGTTAAGAACTTCATTAAAGTATTAGTTTTCCATGTCATAGCCTATCCATCCTCTTGTTCAGGGCAGCGTGCAATTGTAACTTCAGGAAGCCTTGCCTTTCTGGTCTCTCTAGAGGTAACATTTTAGTATTAAATTTAAGGACAGTGAATGAAAGTTATACTAATTTGTAACTATTGCTTATATGTAGCAAAGAGGAACTAAATGGAATTATTAGTTTAAAATAACAACAAGCTATCTTGAGGAATTCATGTAGCATGAGAGAAAAGACAAACTTGAGTAAAGAAGATACTTTGCTTACTTTTGAAACTGAGTTTCTGGGACGTAATGATTGAAAACGTAATGATTTGATTTGAAAACGTAATGATTCTTCCAGGCTTTTTGTTGTTGGTCTTTGGTTGGATTTTCTGCATGCTCTCCGTAAATTTTAGCTAAAGTATTAAAAAAATCTGGAGATTACTACTTGTATACTTGAAGTTGCATTTATTGTATGGTTCTTACTTCTTGTAAAATATTATTTTCATGTGGCAAATATTTGATGTTATGTTTGATTTTCTTCCTATTTTAACAATGAAATTAGTGTCTATAGATACTGATTCACTATGAATTCATTATGAAACACGTGTAAAAAACTAAGAAGAATTTAATAAAAAGCTGAATGGAACCTTTTTATTTTGATTTTTATGGTAACAATGTTTGCTGCTGAACTGATATATCTGAATCTGGGTTTTGGTTGTGTCTTAGTTACATGGTATTCATGGCAGTATTCATGGCATATACTGTGGTTTCCTCAGTGAATAAGCCTACCTAGTAGGTAAGTCTTTAAGTCATAATTCCTCATCGGACCAAAGCAACACCTCCTCCTGAATAGGACCTGTTTTCTGCTTCACCTATCTTACTTCTCATTCAGTCTAATTTGAATTTTTCTATCATCAGAGTTACTGCAAATATTTGTTACAGATTCTATATTTCTACAGAATTTGCTACAAATTCTATAGTCTATATACATGGCTCAAAACTGATGCTGAAGTTCCAACAGTACAGAATTTGAGGGAAGTTATTCTCCCCATTCTCTGCAGCACTGGTGAAGCTGCACTGGGGATGCTGCATACAACTGGGCACATCTTGTTCCAGAAGGTCCAGCTAAGGGCTACAGGTTGGTCAGGGGCCTAGAACACACCAGCCTTGAGAAGAGGTGAAGGGACCTGGACTTGTTTCCTCTGACAAACAGCCTTTGAAGGAGAACTGTAAAGATGATGGAGCCAAACTCTTCTCGGTAGCAACAGACTCAGATGTGGTGAGGGGAGCAGGGACCATGAGCTGTGGGTTGGAAACTTCAAGATGGAAAAAAGCTTTTCACCAGAAGGGCAGTGCAGTGCTCAATAGGTTTTCCACAGAAGTCATGGCTCCTCCACTCTTGGAGGTTTTCAGGACTTAGCTAGAAAAATGCAAAGATGACCTATCTAGTACAGGTCACAGTCCCACTTTGCATGTGAAGCTGAGCTACATGATCACAGAGATCCCTTCTAAACGACATTTTATGATGCTATGATTCACTGATAAATAATACTGACTAGTGGAAACAATACTGAAAACATGTTGGTGACTGAAATAAATTTTAAACAGGTGTCAAAAGAGCTTTCACTTCCCAAATTTTTATAATATATGTATGCAATTTTTAGTTGCAGTTGTTTTATTTGTATGTTTTATGGTGGTTTTATAAGTCAAATTGAAACCAGTTTAAAAGAATTGTGAATAACTGCGAAGCGATATAAAAAAAAATCCCCCAAATCATGCAAGCAAGCATACATGCAATGGCTTTTTAGAAATATGCTTACTGAGACTTAAAATTCCTGGTGCAGTTCCCAGGACCAGCAAGTCCTATTCTGGTATGTTCAGTGACTTGTAACAATATTTTTAAGTACTGAAAGGGCCAGTAGAGAGAAGAAGGATGACTCTCCCCTTGGATGAATCTGGTTGTACACGATGCATTGGCAGATGTAAAATCAAGGAAGACTAATTAGGCCTTGGTGTTCTCAGAAGTAGGGAGTGACTAACGCAAAGCAGAATTTTGGAAAATGGGGTATCTGTCTTCTTGTCATATGGGATTTCCATGAGGTCTGTCTGTTAGTATTTTAATACAAGATGTAAAATAATCGCTGTGGCTAAAGCTTATCACAGAGACATGCTATCTTTTCATCAATATAACTCTGCTCTAAAGAGCTCTAAAGAACTTTTTCCTAAGAAAAAGTCTATGAGTCTCTATGTTACCATTCCCTTCTAACTTTCTCAGGATAATTTTTTCATTATTTCATTATCTCTTAGATGCAAATGTTGATCCAATTATAATTTTTAACAAGAAAAAAAGAAAAAGTGTAATATTAAAAAAATCAAAAAAATCTGAAAATCATAGGAGAAAAAAGGGAAAGGAAGAACAGGTGAGCATCTTGCTTTGAGAGAAAAGTTTAAAGAAAATGGGAATAACAAAAAGGAAAAAGACAAGGATATAAGTGTGACATGGAAAGTGAAAAATTTAACAACTATTTAGCTAAAACAAAATTTAGTTGTTGGCTTCTAACTAATTAAAGTTTAATCACTGCTTATTTTCTGGTTTTATTTGCTATAACAGAATCAGAAATGGAAGTTATTGACATTATATAGTGTTACAGACTCATTGAGATAAGCTCTAAGGATTTGTCTTTATAAAGCTGTTCATTCAGATTATCATATGGTTTGAAATAGAAGTGCAATTAGAACTGCAATACTTTATTAGCTTCAGCTACGGTCACTTTCTTTCTTAAATGTTGCACTCATTACATTATCTGGTATTCTGTGAATTCAGACTACGTCCCCATATCTGGAAATAGTTGGTATACCTATGTCTCTGATTCACTTTCAAAGTGAAGTAAAATAACTGAAAATAAACCACCCATAGCTCAGAGAGTCAGCCTTTGCATGAAGAATTGATCCAGATTAACCTCTTCTAACCCTAAGTGAACTATTATACTATTGTAATTTGATCTGGCTTGTATCAGACAAAAATTGGCTGCATAGGCTAATACCCAGAGAAGAAAAACACATTTCTTGAATATCTATATTTTCTTTCAAGGCTCACTATTCATCTGTTTTGGGGGGGGGGGGAGGAGTGGGGTGGTGGGATGAGGGGTTGGGGGTACTGTTTGTTTGTTTATTTACTTGTTTTTCTGGGGAAAGGAGAGCTTCCTTACAGAAATTCTGTCCCTGCTTAATGTTTACTCATATTATAGACTTGATTGAAAACTGGCACAAATTATGAAGTAAAGGTAAAAATGTATTTATAAAAAAAAATTATGATCTGTTATAGTTCTTTAAAAATGCACTTGTATCTTGATGTAGAAAATGTAGAGAGTTGCTTTCCTATACCTGGAAAGAAAATGTGAGCAAGTAAAGTAAAGTAAGTGATTACTCTTTTTCAAAGAAAGTTCTCAGCAAATCAGCTAGCTGGAAGCTTTCACAGAAGTAATATGAAAGAGGGGGGCCCGTGGTCAAACCCCAGCTCTCTAAACCCAGAAGGAACTACATTGGGATTATTCACATGTTGAGAAGGTGCATACATACATAATTTTTGTAAAACTGGAGCTTAGTTCCTTAACATTGTGAAGGCTGTATGATGCTAAACGTCATAAGCTCATTTCAAAATATTGTTTACATTTCTTTCTTTTTGTTTTAATCATTATTTTGTGCCTAAATTATGTAATTGACTATTGACATCACTTACACTATTACAATTTCTCTGGTATACAGTTGGCCTAAGATGTCTTGTTTCTGTACTACTTATTTTACTGTTTGCCTGAGGTTGCTTATGACTGAAAATGTCATTGCTTTAGAACATCCTATAGACAATAAGTGTAAGTGTATAAAGTAAGAAAGAAATGTACCTACATATTGGTGAGATGATTTTTTCCTGTACTGCTGTCTGTGATGCTTTTTTCTGTGAAGGGAGTTTTCAGTATTGTGGCATATTTCATTGTCTTCAGTTGAAACAAGTTGGATGAGGAACGGTGCTTTTTATTTTTATATGACAGGTTTCTACAATCTTTCCTACATGCCAGATGTACAGATTTCTAAATAGTTTGGGGTTTTTTTTGAGGAAATAGAAGTAAGGAAGTGATTTTCTATGAAGACTTGAGGGTTGCACAAAATACAACCTGCATCTGATAATATGGAACTATAAATAAGACAAGTATTATTTAAAGGGAATGTTTAGTCACAAGGTTGAAACCTCCTCCTCAAGTGCATTTTAAATCAAAACAGACAGTGTTGGGTGGTATCCAGAAGTTGTGATGACAATACTAGCAGTTTATTTTGAAGAAAGGAAAAAAGTCAATAGAAAGTCAAAAGTTCCTGCTCAAGAGACTTCAAAATACTATTTGGTTTGCAAGGCTGAAGGTTTGGTAACTGCCCCAAGGTCAGAAAATGTAATCTGGATATCCAATTAAAAGAGAAAAGAATGAGAATTATGTCTTAACCTAGACTATCTGTTCAATACCTACTTAATACTTACACTTATGTGGTTAGTTCAGATAAAATAATTTTTCTTAGGCCATAGACAGAAAAGGAAATGGGAGTATGTTTAGGTGGGGAGAGGAAATTAAATGTCTTATTAATGAATTGCAATAACTTGTCATATAAATGTCAGGAGTCATAACTATGCTATACTCTAGACTATCATGCCACAATTATAAACAGGAAAGGCATAGCTGCTGGCGAGTAAGCATTTATATCAACAAGAAATTGATCTTTAATTTCTTATCTGTCCTCTTAAGAAAAGAATTATCCTTGTATGATTGAGCAATCACTTCTTATTTACGGATACTGTGAGAAAGTACATATGTTTTCAGGCACTCCTAATTCTGCACATAATATAGAATCGTGTAACAGCCCAGGTTGGAATAGATATCAAAAGATCTTCTCATCCAACATTTCATTGGAAACAGAACCTAGATGAGATTATCTAGCACCCTGTCCAGTTGCATCTTGAAAACCTCCAGTGATGGGGACTCTACCACATCCCTGGGGAGGTTGTTCCAGTGAATGATTGCTCTTACTGTAAAAAAAGGTCTTTCTTATATCAAGATGAAACCTCTTCCAGTGCAACTTGTACCTGTTGGCCCTTGTCTTCTCCATGTGGTTCCTTGTGAAGAGAGGTGTCCTCTGTGAAGCCACCCTTTAAGTACTGGATTACTGTGATGAGGTCCCCCAGAGCCTTCTCTTCTCCAGGGAGAAATGACTTAACACCTTCCGTCTTTCTTCATAGGTCAAGTTCCTTAGCCCTTTGATCATCTTCATGGTCCTCCTTTGGGCCCTCTCCAGTCTGTCCATGCCTTTTTTGAATTGTGGGGACCAGAACTGGATACAGTACTCCACTAGACTCCACCCCACTAGAGTGGGATGATCACATCTCTATCTCTGCTAGTAATGCCCCTGCGGATGCAGCCCAGGATCTGATTTGCCTGTTGCTGCAGAGATGCACTGCTGACTCATGTTCAGCTTATTGTCTACCAGGATTTCCAGGACCCTTTCAGCAAGTCTTCTCCCTAGCCACACAGATCCTAGCCTCATCATCCATTATCATCTCCCATCATCCAGATCATTTATGAAGTTGCTGAACATCGTGGAACCCAGTATCGATCCCTAAGGGATCCCACCTGTGACAGGCTGCCAGCCTTAGTAAAAACCATTGATCACCACTCTCTGAGTGCAACCTGTTAGCCAATTTCCTACTCATCTCACAGATCATCAATCCAGTCTGTATCTTGTCCGTTTGTCTAGGAGAAGGCTGTGGGAAACAGTATCAAATGCTTTGCTGAAGTAGCTGTAACTTCTATAAAATACAACTAACACTTCTGCTATAGTCTGCTAATTTATGGGATACCATTAAATTTACTCTCTTAAAGTAACTAAACTTATCTTCTTTCCTGACATTATAAATCGTACTTCTGCTCCTATACTCAGTTGTTATATTGGCAATTAAACTTGCTCGATTCAGGCTAAAATTAAGTGGAACTGATGAATGTTTTCTGCAGATCTTTTGATCTACCCATCAAAGAGATTCTCATCTATCATCAGGATTCAAGCAAATAAATATTTTAGTTCTTTAGGCCTTCAAATTACTGATGATGAAAGTTGCCAAAGTGAGGATCTACAGTTCTGGAACAGATTTTAGAAGGTATTCTAAGGAGATAAAGATCCTGCAGCTCTGTCTCAGCAAGAGGGAATGTGTTTTCATTTATGTCCTGACTGAAGCAGAGATCTAGCAGGCAATGAATCCTGCTGCAGAGCCATAGGGAGGGCTGCGTGTGGAGGGATGGGTAGATGATACTAAATTGTCAATAAGCTGTGATGGAGAGGGACAGGAGCGTTGACTATTGGTGCATATCTCAAAAGAAACATAACACTGAAGGCTAAGTGCCTTCCGCTTCCCAAGAAAAGCAGAAGTAGCTCACTAATACATGTCCTGAAGACACTTGCCTGTCTATTTGACATGGAATTTTACATAGAATTTACATTAATTTACATGGAATTTTACATTCCGTGTGAAAAATCCTACGTTTCCAAACAATTTTATGATAGTCTTAGAATCATAGAATCATAGCATAGTTTGAGTTGGAAGGGACCTTTAAAGGTCATCTAGCCCAACCCCCCTGCAATGAACAGGGACATCTTCAAATAGATCAGGTTGCTCAGAGCCCCATCCAACCTGACCTGGAATGTTTCCAGGGATGAGGCATCTACCACTTCTCTGGGCAACCTGTTCTAGTGTTTCATCACCCTCATGGTAAAAAATTTCTTCCTTTGATATAGTCTGAATCTACCTTCCTTTAGTTTAAAACCATTACTTTTTGTCCTATCCCTACAGGCCCTACTAAATAGTTTGTCCCCATCTTTCCTATAAGCCCCTTTTAAGTATTAAAAGGCCACAATCAGGTGTCCCCCGAGCCTTCTATTCTCCAGGCTGAGCAAGCCCAACTCTCTCAGCTTGTCCTCATAGGAGAGATGTCCTCATAAAGACAATATGGAGGGTGTATATAGTTCTCTGCTGCTTGAGTACATTAATTTTTATAACTACCCCTTTTGCTATGAGGCTATTAGGATGGAGGAATAGGCGATCATTCTCCACAGACAATTTCAAGTATCCATCTACATTTTCAAGGAGAAGCCCATCATGTGACTTCTTATAATAAAAATTGAACATTAATTCATCACTTCACTTGTATTCAGCGATGACTTAAATATGTGAAAGAGAAAAAGGTTATAACTGTGGGGAAAACTTAATACATTTTTGGCCTCATTTAAGCTCTCATTCTTTCTGTCACCCAACTAGAGATGATGCATTATTAAGTAATATTTGGGAATCTTGCTTTTAATAGGATTCTCTGTACTATAAGACAAAGGTAAGAAAGGACAGATATTTATCTTCAGTGTAACATGCTTAAAAAGATGCCTCCCTCTTTCCTTTGATCTGGCAGTCCTTGATCATGTACCTGGGAGCAAGGTGGCTGACGGGTACTACCCCTTCCTCTGCAAACATGAGTGTTCTTTTTTATACAATGCTATCCAATGGCTAAGATCTCCATTTACTTTTGATACAGCAAAAACTTTTAGCCAGGTTTTAAGAGGAAGAACTAATTATGTGATCAGAGTTGATTCTAGTTGCTTCCTCATGCAGGAAAAGAGCTCAGGTATTAGAATGCTCTGAGAGGGTTTCATTCTGGCCATCTGCTTAACACATCTGAAATATTTAAATATTTTCTGAGCCAACGAGAGAGTGACAATCTAACCTTGTGGTTAGGACACACTCATTCACAGCTAGTGTGAATGTTTAATCATAGATGCAAAATGGACAGAGTTAAGATGAGAAGCTGAGGTGGAATCAAATGTGCCCTTGAAAGTAAGCTGAAAGTCTATACTATTCTACGTTTGATTAGCACTCCCTTTGCAAGGTCATAACTGTTTTTTTTCTGTGCAAGGTAATGAGAATTACATCAAGATATTATTGAAGTTACTTAACCTAAACTGTTTTGTTTTTCCCTGATTTGGTTCAAATCTATTCATGTCTTAACTGAGGAATGTTGACTTTTTGTGAACTCTCACACAAGGGCATAGTCATCTGAACCCTCAAAATATAATGCCAGAATATCCTATACTCAGCTAAATAGGTAAGAAACAGTGTTTCATATTCTCTTAATCTGAGGAATAATTTAAAGTGAGTTTTTGATTAAAGTGAATTGTTGATTAAATAAAGATAACAGCAGCACCATCTTCAACAGAAAGTGTTATTTGCTTGGGGGAGGTTTTTTTATATCTAGATGCTCTTTCTCTGCAAATTTTACTTGTTGAAACTACTGAGTGATTTTTAACAGAGCTGAGCTTTTGGATACTATGTTCTTAACCAGAAAAATTCTTCCACTTCTGATGAACCTGTAACTGGTAGAGAAGCTGTGCATAGAGGAATCACACTGTTATCCAGCATATATTTTATACAATGAAATGGTTAGTATTCACTCAGTGTTTTGTCTTTTCCAGGATCTTCAGATGTTAATTAAATAATCTTCCCAAATTCCCTAAGAAGAGAGTAAATAGCTTTATGCCACTTTATAAACTGAAAGAGTAAAGAAGATTATTCGGCAAACCACAAAGCCTGTGCAACCATAACAGAGAAGTACATTCAAGCAAGAAAAAAAAGGATCAATTACAAATTTGTATTTTTTACTTGCTAAAATGTGTTATTTTATATTAATTACTTCCTTTATTATCTTAGCCCTATATTATTCTTTAAATTTTCCTTGAACCTGAATCTGTCTGGAATTTCACATCGTAAGCATTTGCTGGTTTAATGTTAAGATTTTACCAAGTTTACTACAGATGAGATACTGTAAAAGTATACCTCAGTATAATATTAGCTGACTGTAGAAGACTATGTCTTGAACACTTCCTATATTTATGGATCCATGTGCATTTATATAGTAGGTCCAGCTTTTTCTTCAATGGCTATAAATAGGCTTGGAGAAAGCGCATATGAACTCCACCATCACTGTATGCTGCTGAAGTAGTATTTCCCATTGCAATGTGAAACTTTGCATGCAGGTATTGAGCAACGTGTTTGAATAGAGGTAATTACACTCTCTATCCGAATTGCTATTTATTAACTAGTAAGACCTACTGATTAAGATTACCTTGTGAACATGTCCCACACAGAACCCTTTTAATAGTTTGATAGTTTAGTACACAGTGATTGAGTATTTTTCTATGCAGTAGCGCACCTTATTTCCTCTTCACCTTGTTCACTAGGTCAGTATTTGAGGAAATCTTACCGGGTGTCTAAAAAAACCACATTTGTGCCCTTGCCTTGCTAAGTCATATCTGGGGCCATGCCATGGAAAAAGAAACAGCATGAAGCCGTTTTCTAATAATGCAGAATTCTCTTTGTGATAAATAGCTATTTAATATACAAAGGTTTGTTCTAAGCCTAGAAACAAAATATTAGGAAGCAATTATTGAGAATACCTTATGTGTAGGAATGAAAGGAGGAGCAAACACATCTAGTACACATGGAAACAGGGGGTTAAAAAGTAAACAGCCCTGGCTTTACTGGGAACTATTTACCTTCACAGTGCCAGTTTAAGTCTGAGATAGGGCAATTATGGACAGAATTCATAACAAAGTCAGGTTTTACTATTCAGAAAGTTACTTATATATTGCTCCTTTTTGTCATCTTCTAGTGTTCTTATTTGGATTATGATTAAAACAGAGATGCTTTTATGGCTATTTGTGATGACCATTATTTACTGAGAATAATTATAATAAATGGCATTGAAAATGTATATGATTGGAATACAGAATGCTGCAACCAAAAATAGATGTAACTAAAAAGCCTAGAGGCTCAGCTTTTACACTGGAGTAAGGATAATGCATAAGAGTCCAGCTTTGTAGTAGTAAGCAACAATAAAAAGAATAGAACATACTTTATCTTAACTTCAGAAAGGATATTTGACTTCTTATCAATGCCATGAAATGAACTCCCTGTTATTAACATCTGATAGCCTGTCCATATGCAATGAACAGGTTTTCTCAGTTAACTCTAAGACACGTGCAGCATTTCTCAAAAAAATCCAACATAATGAATGGGTAACTAATAGGTACACAAACCAAACTACTTCTTAACTGTACACATCCTGAAAACAAACTCTCTGATTCAGTAGGTATCTTGAACGATTAAATTCGAAGTTGAATATCATAGAAGTCAGGTAGCCAGTTCATCTATATTTTAAGTCCTTGTTCTACAAGAACAGAAGTGGTAAAATACTATTGTTTGTGTATTTAAATGTATATGCATTAATAGCTTTCAAATACTTGTCTGAGATGTCACAAAACTAAATAATCAGGTATATCTGAACCTCTTCACTTCATTCCTTAGGACTTCTTTCAATTTTGTTAATTTTGAGATGTATTTGACTATTATAGTTTCTATTATATCCAATATTTACCAAACCACAGTTGAAACTGATGTTTAAGAGCTAGAGTATGTGTATATAAGCTCAAGGATGTACAGACACCTTGGAAAAGAATGAATATTAGGTTATCTGACAAACTGTTTTTAACAAAAGTACTCTTAAAGTTTTAGCAATATACTCACAAATATGGTAGATTTTTATAAACTATTGTGATTGCTAAACCATCCTCTTTAGTCAATACATTTCTTCTGACTGAAGATATAATTAGTACTTTAATACTAAGAGTCTACTAAAAGACTTTAAAGACCCTTAAACTGTTATATGCTGATATATTTTTTAATCACTTATCTTTTCTCTTTGTATTGTCTACCATTTTTCCACCAATATTTATCTACTGCATGCTACCCAGTCCTCACAAATGCATATGCCTAAGTTGCTCAGAAGCAGGCTGTGATTCAAGTGCTTATTGTTTTCAGTGCCTCGCCTTAGAGTTTGTCTCTCCACAGAAATGAATCTTCCAAAAAAATTTAGGAAGAGGAGTTGAGGGACTGCTTAGCTCTTTGCAGAAGTTCCCAAGCAATCATTGTTTAACAATGAATTCTTGAACAGATTATTTAATGCTAAGTTTGTCTTCATGAGATCAAGAACCCATTCATAACGAGGTCTGCAATTAATGATAGCTCATCACTCAGGACAGAAATAACAAAAATCTTTTCTTGTCTTTCTCAGTATGTAATTTACATGCTTAAACTTTCATATCAGTTTTTTGTCATTATTTTTTCAATATTTTCCAATATTTCAGTATATTATTTGGCAATATGGAACAACAGCAAATAAGCCCACTGTAAACAGTGGAAGAGTTCTGTGAGAATTCAAGGATATAGCAAATATTAGCACTTTTATTGTTCTTTTCCCAATTCATTTTCCACAGCTCTTAATTTAGCCTTTTCATTAAATGATCTATTTATCATGAAATTCAGAATTAACAGTTGTAGAATTCACTAGAAAGGAATCACACTAATAAATAGATTACCTGCTGTGCTGGTTTTGGCTGGGATAGAGTTAGTTTTCTTCATAGTACCTAGTAGGGGGCTGTGTTTTGGATTTGTGCTGGAAACAGTGTTGATAATATTTTGTTATTGCTGAGCAGTGCTTACACAGAGTCAAGGCCTTTTCTGCTTCTCACCCCACCCCACCAGCGAGTAGGCTGGGGGGGCACAAGAAGTTGGGAGGGGACACAGCTGGGACAGCTGACCCCAGCTGACCAAAAGGCTATTCCATACCATATGGCGTCATGCTCAGCGTATAAAGCTGGGGGAAGAAGAAGGAAAGCGGGGATGTTTGGAGTGATGGCGTTTGTCTTCCCAAGTAACTGTTAACACATGTTGGAGCCCTGCTTTCCTGGAGGTGGCTGAACACCTGCCTGCCCATGGGAAGTAGTGAATGAATTCCTTGCTTTGCTTTGCTTGCGTGCGTGGCTTCTGCTTTACCTATTAAACTGTCTTTATCTCAACCCATGAGTTTCCTCACTTTTATTCTTCCGATTCTCTCCCCCATCCCACCAGGGGGGAGTGAGCAAGCAGCTGTGTGGTGCTTAGTTGCTGTCTGGGGTTAAATCACAACAGTCCTTTTTTGGTGCCCATTGTGGGCTCCAAAGAGTTCAAGATAATGACAGTTTTGATCAGAATGTGCTAGATCAAATTTGTAGCTGTTATTGCTGTTTAGCTATTACTTGGCAGGCCCCTGTGCTTGCCATGAGGCTTGCTTGCCTTACTGTATATTAGAGTCTAGGTCTCATTAGTGGCTGCTTTTTACTTTCACTGCTTGCCGTGCTGCTGTACTGCTGATCACCTTACTCTGCTGTGCCTGGGGACATTTTGATAACAGCAATGGCGATGCGCCTGGGCTGGCAGATGGCCAGGGCATCGCTGCTGTTTCTGTGCTGCTGTACTGGACAGGCTGGAACTCCAGTGTGAACTCGAGTCGAAGGGACTGTGACCTGTGGATGAATCCATGCAGGAACAGGACACACTGAAGCATCTGTGGCCATGGATGAGTCCACACCAGAGCAGGTACATCTCGAAGTATCTGTGGCCTTGGTTATGTCTGTGCTGCAGCAGCTACTCCTCTGAAGGGATTATGGCCCAAGGATAAGTCCACGCTGGAACAGGTACACCTCAAAATGACTGTGCCTATGGATAAGTCTATGCCACAGCAGTTATACCCCTGGAGAGACTGTGGCTCACAGATAAGGCTCCACTTGGAGCAGGTACAACCCCTAAGGGACTGCAGTCTGTGGATAAGTCCAAGCCAGAGCAGGGGCAAGGGGAGGAGCTCATTGCAATGTTAAACCCTATAACCCGGCCCAAAGGGACCAGGGGTGGAGATTGTAATGGGAATACCTTTAAATTGTTGTAACCCATGATTTGAGTTGCATGTTATAGGAATTACTATAGCCGGAACTACCTGAACCAATGGAGGAGAAGCCTTACAAGAAGCAGTGCAAGTGCAGCAGTGACCTGACCTGAGCTGCCTTTGGTGCCCAGTAACTCCACGCAACACACCACCTCTCCTGTCCTGAGTGACCACCATAACAGATGGAGCCCAAAGTCATGGACTAAATGAACTCAGTGGATATTTGTGGACATTTGCAAACATTTTATGGGCATTTTACAGGGGGGGTGGTCCATAGACTAAGGGAATGATATGTGTGTATTATATCAAAGGATGGGAAGGGGGTTGGTGGGTAATGAGGTTGTACTGGATAATGTGGTACCTGAACATGACATAAATGTTATGGAATAATGAGTGGAGAATGTGCTGGTTGTGGCTGGGATAGAGTTAATTTTCTTCATAGTAGCTAGTATGGGGCTATGTTTTGGATTTGTGCTGGAAACAGTGTTGATAATACAGGCATGTTTTTGTTATTGCTGAGCAGTGCTTACACAGAGTCAAGGCCTTTTCTGCTCCTCACCCCACCCCACCAGCGAGTAGGCTGGGGGTGCACAAGAAGCTGGGAGGGGACACAGCCGGGATGGTTGACCCCAACTGACCAAAGGGATATTCCATACCATATGATGTCATGCTCAGTATATAAAGCTCGGGAAGAAGAAGGAAGGGGGGGACATTCAGACTGATGGAGCATTTGTCTTCCCAAGTAACTGTTAACACGTGATGGAGCCCTGCTTTCCTGGAGATGGCTGAACACCTGCCTGCCCATGGGAAGTAGTGAATGAATTCCTTGCTTTGCTTTGCTTGCGTGCATGGCTTCTGCTTTGCCTATTAAACTGTCTTTATCTCAACCCTCGAGTTTTCTCACCTTTACTCTTCTGATTCTCTCCCCCATCCCTCTGGGAGGGAGTAAGTGAGCGGCTGTGTGGTACTTAGTTGCTGGCTGGGGTTATACCATGACAATATGTAACAACAGCATATAAGCCCACTATAAACAGTGGAAGAGTTCTGTGAGAATTCAAGGATATAGTAAATATTAGATCTTTTATTGTTATTTTCTCAGTTTATTTTCCACAGCTCTTAGTTTAGGCTTTTCATGAACTGATCCATTTATCATGAAATTCAATATTAGCAGTTGTAGAATTCACTAGAAGGGAATCACACTAATAAGTAGATTACCTTTGTATACACAGACTGCCCTAATTAATATCACGTAGAGTACTGATGTTGTTTCTCCTACTTCAATTCATAAAATAAAATACATTAAAATTGTTTTTTATTTTTAAAGCATCCAATTTTTTGTTCTCTGTCTACCACATTAGTAATTAGAATATGAAGTAGTAAAACCTCATTTATAACTATTTGAGAGGAAATGGGTTGAGTTAGAAGAGCAATAGAGTATATGACTTCATATCTCGGTGAGTGTCTGCTGGAAAAATTAATTAGAAAGACATTTGTAAATGAAGGTTAGAATTTGTAGAATGCAGAAAAACTGCTTTAAAAAAAGAAAGTATTCCCTCTTTTTGTTTTTAGTCAACCAGGTGACCCTATGCTGAAAACAGCTCTTTGCTACTGAGATTGCACTACAATATGAAGACAATACTTGTAGGATACAGTATTAGATTGGTTTTCACTGCATTCAAGAGACTTTTGAAAGTAAATGTATATTTACAGAAGTTTTTAAAATTCAGTGTAAGCTTTTTAATGAATCTGAAAAATGGTTTTATTTTGCTGAGAGGTTGGCTGGTCTTGTTTCCAAGAAAAGCATTTTTTTAAACAATGGAAATGGTTGTTCTTCACTGATGTTCACCTGCAAAAATTAGCTGGGATCTGCTCTTCATAAGCTATCATGAATATTCTGAAGTGCCTCTATATGTAGGGTAAATAATGCCAAACAAACCACTTAAGATTTCCTGCTGAAAGAATTCTTCCACTTTCTACACTGATCAGAACAACCTGGGAATTTAATTTTCTTATTATTTTTGTATCAGCTGACTTAAAAAAAAAAGGGCAGATAGAAAGTTCCGACACTAAAAATTGGAATGTTAATGGAGTCAGGAGACTTTGAACATAAATGGAAAGGCATTTAAAAAGGGATTTAAACATCAGTTGTAACAGTCTTTCTCTTTCTCTTTATAAAGATATATATATATAGTTATGATATAGCAGTGTAGCAGTCATAAAAAATTCAGCTTTAGTTACTTTATAATCCAACCATATAAAAATCTTATGCAACTTGGCATGCCAACATGAAGACTACCTTTATTGTCTGTTTTATATAAAAAAAATTATAGAAATTTGATTCTTCTCTGACTGGCTTGATTTTCATGCAGTAATATTAAATCTTCAGGTAAATGTAGATTTCACTCGTAATTGTACTATATGTATCACACAGAATTTTTAAAGTTGAAGGCCCACACCTGTTATTGATTATTGCTGTGCTATGGACTGAAGAATAGGTGCAGACACCAGTGATGTCAAATATTGCCAAGGTCTAAAAATAAACTATTATGACTGTAAAAGGCAACAGGTCTAAATTCATAAGAAGGGCTACTTAAAAATATACAGGTAATTTTTCATATCTTAAGTATGGGCTGAACCTGCTTCCTGTTGATTTTGCACACATAGGTGTCCTTAAATAAGTTTTCTCTTTGCTTGGGATTTCTGTAAATCTGAATTTTAAGAAAGTTTGCTAAAGTCAACAACACTAAAGTTGTGGTCCTCCACCTGTCACTTTTACTCATCTTACTCAAGAAACAAATCATAATAATTTTTACATGCCTTCTTACTAGGGACTATTTCAACCTGTATTTCATTAACAAATTACAATAGCATATTTGTTTTAAAAGCCTGTTATATTCCAAACAGCAACCATTTTAAATGTCTCGCAAATCTTATGCAAAAAAAACCCAACAACAAAACCAAGTAATATTGTTCATGGCTAGAACTAAGAATAAATAAATCAAGTTTTAAAGTAGGAACAAAAAGAAAAGCAAAGAAATTAGTATTTTAACTAATAATACTGATTATTAATATTACTAACCCTTCTCTTTTAAAATGTTACAGTTTCCACCACCAAAGTCTCTTGTAGACATTTAATTAAGGACTGTTTCTGTACTTGATATTATTCACTGAAGTTTTATGAAGGTCTTTGAAATTGAAACTGGAACCAAGGTCTCCTTCTTTCTAAGTGACTGGTGTGATCTCTTTTGTAGTCTGTTTGTCCTTTCTGGTTCAATGAACCATTAACTCCTTTATGCAAAGTGAATTAGGACGGGAGTAATGATACCTTCTTATAAGAGTTTATAATCTGTTGGCCAGGGCATCTGTACTGGGTAAGTAGTTTTCGATAATCTCTTCAGGTGGTAGGAGTGGTGAAGAGGGAGGAATAAAAATCCTTGGTGTGTATTCAGCAATTGATTTGTCAAATAAGATGGGATTGAGGCAGTGATAAAGAGGAAAAAGGGAAGTAGTACAACTTCTTTTCCTAGCGCTGTACTCTAAGGCAAGGGGTTACTTCCTGCTCCTTTTTTTTTTTTTTTTTGTGGGGTTAGAAATACAAGTGTGTATATGTATATAAAAATATATTGTTGATTATTAACAAGAAATCTGAGAGGTTTTTAACTTTTCAATCTTTGTGTTTTCAACACTGAGTTGCAATTGTAGAGGGAAGGCTTTGTTAGGAGAGGAGAAAAAGGAGGAGAAAAACTGTAAGGAAAAAGTATGATCTATAATCTGGCCCCTTCAGACTGCTCATGCCACAATTCCATTAAAAAACAGTGTATCCCATGGAGTTCAGGGGTGCTGCATTTTGCACAAGACCCTAGCAAAAACTGGAAATGCTTAGTTCAGAAGAGGATTCTCAGATCTTTATATGAAGGGAAGAAGGGATGCCCTGTGTGAACGTGACTCATAGAAAAATAAAAGTTTTCCTCTCCCTCAAATTTAAGGTACACTGTTCCCTTTATTGTGTACTGTAGGTTTGTTCACTCAGAATGATGGCTTTTGTGGCTTGTTTACCAAGAGACTTCGTCCTCATCAGTTGTCCTACACATAGTCCAGTCCTTATCTCAGGATTGTGGATTTTTCTAGAGATCAGGTTTATAACAATATAGGAGTTGCCATGCATTCACTGTTGCAGTTAGTTGTTTCTTTTGCAGATGTGAGCCTTAGTCATACTTACTGAAGATTATTCAAGACTGACTATCTGGCACCTATCCCAACAGTCGCCTGTATGTTACAACTGCAGTTGTACATTTACAATAACATACTAAATGCAGTTCTGTCTTTTCCATCTCACTAAGAAGGTCCATATCATGACAATGCAGTTAAACCATAACCAATTATTACAGTGTCAATGTGGTTCTTATCTAGCAGTGTTGTTATTGTATATTACACATATATTAAATGTTACACCATTGTATTTTCTAAAAACAAGATTTAAAATTATTAATAAGAAAGGGAATTGTCTCAGCCTGTGTAGAAGTAGTCTTAATTACTAAAATAATTTAATATTAAAACATGCAGAAGAATTGATAGTATGCTTTTGGTACCACATTTCCCTTCTTTCCCTTCTTTTTGATAGCCCCAATACCTGAGTTGAGGTTCACAGATGTTTTAAACCAGTGCTGCTGCAGAAAGAGTCCATGTTTGTCCCATCACGATGCTGGCCTGGGCTGCTGCTTAAATGATCCTTAAATGATCCTTAAGCAGCTGCTTAAATGCTGCTTGAGATGATCCATCTTAAAGTTTTTCTTTTCCATGAGCTAGTTTAACCCAAGTAAGTCCACAGAAACTTGTGGTGGGAAAAGGGGCAGGACATAAGAGAAAAACATCCAGGAATGGGAAGAGCGCAGAGCATTTTTTTGTTTCTTTCTTTCTTTTTAATAACAGTACTGGTTTGTGCCATTACAAATTATTTGTTAAACTATGATTCAAGATGCCAACTCTTGGGAATTAAACAAAACAGATATTTACAATGTAAGTAAGCATTTGATTGGCTCTAATATATTATTTGCTTTTACTTCACTTATTTCTTATGTAAGCAAGATAATTCCATCTGCTGAAATTCAAAATCAGTGCTAAACCTCCTTCATCTCTCATAAACTCTAATAAACTATGCAATTTAGGCATATTCAGAACTAACATCATCTGAGCAAGAGGATAGCCAAGTAAAAGGAAAAACTATGCCATTGCTTTTGAACAATAGCTTTTGATTTATATCTCATATTCCACAAGTGGGAAACTTGAATATTAGACCTACTTAAGCCTCTGTAGAGCACTGCCTGGAACCACTTCCTTCCACTGGGATTGGACCATAGTGTAGCCAAAAGGGGGAGACTCATGGAGCTAGGAAAAGAAAATAAGCAAAGGATACCTGACTCTGAAAGTTGAGGTATAATTGTGAAGGAATACCAGCTTCTGATTCTTTCTTCAGGGTATGTTATTTATTTTGCTTTTAAGAATTACTGAATAGAATAGCAAGGGAATTAGGACCACCATATTTTATGGCATTCTGAGAGCTACCTTTTTCCCCTTAAAGAAAATAAACTTTTTTTTTTTTTTTTTAATAAAGGGAGATTAATTTTATTAACCATGGAAGAAACATGTTTTAACAAAATGTTCAAATTTTTGACTCACACCTATACTTTGGACTTCTCAGATAACATATTTATGATCTAACACACAAATAACTAATGAGTCTACTTTCAAAAATATAGAATTACTTACCTATTCTTCCAAATCTTGTTTAGTTTAGTTATTGATATGATCTTTAAGACAATCCTCAAAACAGTTAACAAGGAATAGCTTTGCAATAAAGATCTTAAACATATTTCTTACCCCTAAACTTCTAACGCATTTTCCTAGGGTTTTTTACGTTCAGAAAGTTTGGTACAAAATGACAATGAAATGAAAATAAAGTTATTGTTGCAACATCCAGTCAGCTGACAGTTAAGAAATTCTAAAATTGTGCATTGATGACAACAAGTATAACTCTTTTTTTATATTATCTGCATTTCATTCTCTTTTTGCTTATTTCCTTCCAGGAAATATATAAGTTCCTGGACCAGACACATAATAAGTTTAGCTCAAAATAGTCACAGCCTTTTTTCTTTTTTCTTTCTTCCTTTTCTACCATCCCTTTTTATTTTTTTTTCTCCCTGTAGAAATGCATAATCCCAAAGAAAACAAACTCTCTTGTAGACAGAATCCACTGAAATTATTGGAAAAGGTCATCTCTGGAAAGTGGTGAACATATTTTGGAAAAACCCAAAGCTTAAATATCCTAGCGTGTATTTTTGCGTGTGTGTGCAATTCTACTGCATCAGAGACTTTGTCAGTGTATATTGAACAAAGTAAACAAAAATTAATTAAAACTATTTTTTCCTATAGTCAAAGTTATCATCACATATTTTACTCTGTAAGTATTTTTTTCCATGACCGTCATCTTCCTCTCTGTCTAACAAAAAATAAAATACAGTTAAGATATTGATGTGGAAACCTTTTTTTATTATCCTACACATTGAAGTATTTCCAGCACCTTAGGGTTTTTATTGTGCCTCCAATCTATATGCATGTATGGCAAGCTTTTTATTATACTTTTCCCTCTCCTGCATCTGCTCTGGGTGTTATCAGGCATATTTTTCAATCAGACTGATCAAACTGTGTTCAGAATATAAGTGTATTTCTTTACAGATTGAAGGTACCTCTTTCTGTTTATATAAAATATGGAACAATATATACTGTTTTTCTTTCAGTACATCTCCTTCCTGCCTAGCTTCATTTTCACATAATTCATCTGGCCGACTAAAAGAAAGCAGTACAATCTTTTTTTTATTTTTTCCTTCAGATAATTCTTTTTTTTTTCCTCCTTCAGAGTTATAGAATGTGTGTAGGGTAGTACAAGTTACTAGAAAACTGGATCTTTATCACATATGTAAAACATCCACAAGTCTGATATATTAAATGGAGCTGAATCAAAGATGACCTGGAAAGTAGGCAGAGACTTAAGCTGCAGCCAGCTCAGCTCCTGTAGGTAAGTAGTTGAAACTTTATAAGTCATAAAAACCTCCTGATATGTATTTTGAAATGAATTACCCTGTAATTTCACAAATTATCAGTCTAGTAAAAAAATTATTAAAGTCTCCTCTTTTTCATTTATTTAATTGCCAAAGTGTAAAAGCATGTCAGAATAGGTAGATGCATCTAAAAAAGCAGTAAAATTTTTAAAACAGTAATGGTGTCTCCAACTTACAGATGAAGGATCTATGCCAAGTTGTTTCCTGGTTAAATAAAAATTTTCACATATTGGAATGGTTTTCAACTTTCAAATGGGTACTGTACATAAGCTAATTTATCTACATAGCTAATATGTATAGCAAAGTATCTGTTATAAACATCAATGACTTACTGGCAAGATAACATAACTGAAATTACCAACAGATAGAATTAACAGAAAAGGACTAAATGACAGAATTTTACGTGCCAGCAGTTCCGCAAAGTGAATTACCAGGCCGTAATGGCATAGCTCTGTATTCTAAAGTTCAAGAAACTTAAGTAGTATTGAATTTTGCATGCATTCACAGAATTGTGCATGTCAAGACAAATTTGCAGAAAACACGAAAATACCATACAGAAGATGAAGAAGGAGGAAAAGTATAGCAGAGCTAGGAATTAAGCTGGACTGAAAGGAACTCTTTCAACTCATCCGTCCGTGAAAGAATACATATATAAAAAATAAAAGCAACATAGAATCATATAGAAACAAATAATGGTGCCTTAAGATTTTTAAATATAAATTGCCACAGTCTCTCCCAGATGCTCTCTGTATTCTAATGTGTTCACGCAAGAAAAGATATGAGTAGTGTATTTGTAACTCTGGTGGTCTTTTTTTTCTTTTTCTTTTTTTCTTTCCTTGATTGCTTATCTGCTGGGAACTGAACTTCCCACTTAACTCATTTTTGAAAGGTCACAGCTCATTCTGACATGAAAATTAGTTTGTCCTATTTAAGTGGCATAATTTTGGTAGTAATTTCTCTGTGAAATCTAATGTTAATTTAAGGTATTTGAGCTTCAGTGTAAAATCTGATCTTAACTGTAAAACATTTACATCTTTCTGAAGTCTGTTGGCATTGGGGCCACTTTTTAAAGGTAGAAATTTTGTTTGAATTCACTGTCCTCTTTTTTTTGTTCCACAGATTCTTCTTATTGGAAAGGTTATTCTTAGAGAGACTTGATGAAATTGTACTTGCTCTGACATCCCATTTTATTTCAAAGGGTTTGTTTTTAATTTTGTTGGATTGATTTTTGGTGAGACCATGGATTAGGGCATAAAGCTGCTAAAAAATGCAGTATTACTTTCAGTTTGAATATTTGCTGTATATGGATTTGGAGGTGGAAAGACAGAAGTAAAAGTATACATATGTTTTCAAAATTCTGACCTTTTGAGCCTTTTCTGTACTTCCATGGACTGAAAATCATGATTTCAAAAAACTAAAATTAAAAAAGGGTTGATAATATTGTTATTTTTCTGAATTTCATAGCAACTTCATTGTCTCTGCTTGTATTTGTTCATCCTTTTTTTTCAGTCCATACTTTTGAAGCTGGGTGAATCTACAAAGTAAGCCGGTAATTTAGAATCCAAGAGCTCAAATCCCTAAAAGTCCTTTAGGACACCTGCAGTGGCTCAGCTACAAATAGATGCTTCAGTCAAACACTTTGATAGCTGCTATCAAACACAGTATAAAACACTGTGAAGTACTAAGGGCAATAAGGTCAAAATGAGTTGATAAGTGAAAGAATATTCAATTAATATTTCTGTGTTCTGCTTTCTACTCAATTATCCTTGGGGGGAAAAAAAAAAAATAGTAGCACATAAAGGGAAAATAGGTTTATAGGTTTGTTGTTAAAAGGGAAGGAGTAATGTAAAAAACTGACTTGTACAGGATTATTTATTGTACATTAAAATGATAATTATACTAAGTCTGTGTTAATGATGATGCCAGAAGGGCATGAGTTTGAATTAAACTAATTAAATATATCCTAAAGGAAAGAAGAAAAAAGAAATTGAGCTTCTCTAAAGCTGAATATATATAATTAAAATGAGAAGTAATGATAGAATGTAAATACAATATTATACAGATCTATAATGGGGATATTGTGCTGTAAGACATTTAAGGTATTAGATTTATATTTTAGAACATATAATAATCCATTATATAATGCTCGGAGCACATAAATTTACATAATTTATTACCTAAGTACAAAAACATCAGTGAACATTGCTAATATAGAATGTAAATATAGCTACACTACACAAAATTGTAGAAAAACAGTCCTTTTCCTTCCCTTGTACCCTGTTGTGAGACCCCCAGCAATAATTCTTTGGATCCTTAATGTGGACAAATCAAAGCTGATCTCAGCTTAGACAAAACTCTCTATTAGTTCCAATAAACTGTACTTGTTCAAAAGGAACTTGGATTAATTCCTTACAATAAATGTGTGTAGATGGTAAGATAGAGTGAAGAAGTAGCATGGCTGTCACAAAGTTACAATACAGAATTTATTAAAATAAAGGTTTATTTTACCTTCTAGCAATTGTATATATTGCATAATATTCATGGAAGTAAGCTTTTTAACTCAGTCTATAGATGTGATCAATAATTTATTACTTCTAATTAATGCAAATCAGATCTCATTAATGGTCATTTTCAGGTAGTTTGTTAATTTGCATAACTTTGCAATGGAGACAAAGTTTGCTTCTTCTCAAAAACATATGAAATGAAACACCAAACTGAGTAAAAATTTAACTGGAAGAGGATGTGAAAGAAACCTCCCTAACAATAGTTCGAGGAAAATAAGATTCATGACTAGCAAAGGAAGAAAAGCAGACCTCACTTTGAGTTTTGACAGCATTTGTGTTTCATTTTTTCACAAATGAAAATATAGATATTTGTGCTACCTGGGCTTTTTAAGGTGCTCTATTTGGGGAAGAAATAATCTGAAAGCACTCTCTTTGGGGACCCATTGACTTAATAGGAATTTGGTATTTGATGCTGTCTGTGCTTGCAAGTTACTATACAACACAAGTGGCCTAAAGTTGCTGTGTTATGATGTGGACAATTTAAACTCAAGGGTCAGACAGAAACATTTGAGGGAGGAGAATCCTTTTTATTTAATACTGCAGGTACAGGTGTTGCATCAATTGTGTGCAACTAAGTCAAATCTGCCTTTGTTCTCCATGGCACTCTTAAAAGAATGTTACATTGCTATATATTCTGTGACTGCATTTGTATGCTTGGTTCAGTGTTTTGGAGTTGGGTTTGGCAGTTTCCTTTGGAAGAAACTACAGTTTGGTTCTTAAAAGTTTTATATAGTATTTGTGGGGCTTTTTGTGAAGTGAAGCAGCAAAGCAGAGAAGAGGAAAACATAATCTCACCACTAGAAAATCCAAAATTTTATTTTTTAGTCTCACAGAGGGTTTTTGTATTCAAGGAAAAAAACAAAAAATACATCTCCGGTTTTATACAGTTTCTACCAACTCAGAATGACTAAAATTTCAATGTAAGAAGTTAGTTGGAACTGAGAAATAATGAAGAATTTGAGGTACAGTTTAGATTCATATTGGAAAATAGATATGAGCTGTTTTGCAAAGAACGTGTTATTTTTATTCCAAACAAATTTACAACTAGACCTCTGGACCCCTGAAGTCCTTATAAATCTGCAAATTCACCATGCAGCAATATTCTGTTGTAATCATGTTTTGCATTTAGGGTGAAAATTTAATGGATAGCCTAATTTCTTAAAAAAATAAAGGGACAAAAGACCGAGGACATGTAGAAAAGACAGAATGACTTTTTAAGCAATCTGGCAAAACTGTTAGATTTTGCGTAACACTGTATGAAACTTGTTTAAAAAATCCATACTAAATTTTTAACTATTGGAATCAGGATGGACTATCAGAATTTGCTGTGCTTCCTATGCATATTTTATTGTCCTTGCCTGGCTTGTGATAGTCACGATGACGCATTATCTGCAAAGAGGAACATTTGTTTTATTACTGAAGATTTAAGTGTTTCCACTTGCGTAACATCTGTGAAACTTTTTATGTAGAGGAATCAACAGCAGAGTGGAAGCCATAAAAAGGGTTCCTGGGTTCTAGTACACATACCCGCAGGATACCATATCTTTAATATTTACTTAAAAGTTTTCTTCTACTTCTAGACTGTATTTATAGAACTCAGAAGACATTATTCTGAAAAAAATAGAATATTTATAAACTATGCTTGAAATGAAACACTCCAAGAAAAGTAAAGTACTCCACTAAATATTTCTAAAGGTTACACGTTCACTGTTTCTGCAGGTGTCCCTGTCATTTTAAGAAAAATAAGTGTAGTGCCCCCTCAGGCAAGTGAGATACAGCCCGTTTACACTTCTTTAGGATAAAGGGTTAGACCAGAGGATTAGGAGCAGAGAGTAGGGGAGAGATATAGAACTGGAAAGCACTGAAGCAGTTGAAAATAAATATCAACAGAAGCTGCCTGGAGGAAACTGTAAGGGATGTAATAAAAAGTCTTTACAGGATTATAAGGTTCCTTAAGAAGTCTCACAGCAGTAAGAATGAGCATTTTGGGGTTAGGGTGCAGAAGTGATCCTTGAAGCTGGATTGCAGGAAGCTGAATTTTGTTGTATAATGTTAATTTAGTGACCATCTCCTCCTGGAGAGCCTGAACTTGAAGGGACAGCAGAGTGACATCACCATTTGGCAACAGACAGACGAGAGCCAGGAAGAACTGATCCAAAGCAGTATTTGGTTATGTTTTTGTCAGTGAAGAAATGAAAAGGGGCAGTGGGAGGACTGAAGAGTCTGCCCTGGATTAGTCAGCAGGCAAAGGACTAGTGCATGGGGGGAGCCCATGGAATTGCAGTTAGCTAAATCCTTCCTTCCACTCTCCCTCCATAGATTATTCTAAATTTTAAAAAGGATATGTGAGTGGCAGAGAGTGTTCAAACAAATGTTTTTTGCTTAAAACTGAAAGAGGCAAATGGGTTCTAGAGTTGTTAAGAAATTGACTTGGATCTCTGACTACCACTGGTAGAAACAAAAAATCACACATCTGTGCATGAATCCATTGATCATAGCTATTATGGAAAAGCTAAGGATATATCCTTGTTGAATATCCCCAGTTCTGAGTGTCATGCAGGCTCAGGTGTGCACTGGTGTATGGTACTGAAGAGAGGAAGATGTCACAAATAATCTGATGGTCTCACTCCACAAACAGTTGCAACAGAGTACCTTTCAGGAACAAGACTTTTAGGAATGTTAGCATGTGGTCCTAGAAACATTGAAGCTTGGATGACCTTGACCAATGTGAGTACGTCAGTTTCTGCCAACTGAAGTGCAAGTTTGTATACCTTACAGCTGTTTTCAGCCTTAGAATGTTATAAATCTGGGCAGAAGGACTTGCTAGGCACTGCCTCCGTATCCACTTCCACCAACTAGCGAAGGCCAGCCCAGGCAGTAACATCAATTTCAGAGACTGTTTGCAGCAAGGGTATGAGGCTGTTGTACTCAAATCTTGTTGTGGGAAGGGGGAGCACACTATCTATATGTAGCTAGGAATTTTATTTTTAGACAAATTAATCTTTTAACAGTCTGGTAGGCCAAATTATTAGTCCAATTAAAGTAATACAAACACTCATAGTCTAAATTAACACAAGAAAACCTCATTAATAATATGTTTGAAAGTGTTATACAAAATAATTTAGTAATCCCTGCTCCCTTTTCTCTGGTGTTATATTCCCCTTCCAGTGAATGTTATATTCACCTTCCAGTGAATATAACAGTTGCTTGAAATCCAAAAATTGGCAGATTCAGGTTTCCTCAAGAAGAAAGAGGGAGTAAGGAAATAAGATGTTTGCAGCATCCTGACATCTTTGCCAGCAGGATCCAGACGTTCATGGTGGGAATTACTGTCTATTCTTTGCCACAGGGAGCATGATATTGGTGTCTTATAATGTTTCAGTCTTGGGGTCTATTTGGCTTTCTTTTTTATACATTTTCCAGTTCCTGCCTGCTCCTTTTCCTCTGTTCCCAGCGAAGGGCGAAAGCTGCTTCACAGCCCGCGTGTGCCCAGCTGCGAAGAATGGGCACCTGGTAAACCCAGCTCAGCCCCGCTCAGGCCAAGTGCAGCCCAGCCACCCCCTGGGACCCACCACAGCCTGGCACCTGTGCCCTGTAATGGCAGATATACCCATATTTACTGGCCTGCAAGACAACGAGGTACGTACAGTGGTGTGTAGGGATAATAATGTCAATTGTCTGTTGGATCCTGCCATGGATCCTCCCATTTTTCCAGTTCAGGAAGAAAAGTGCCTTGGGTTCTTTCAAGGTTGTCATGGCACAGGTAAAGTAATTACACTGTCTACACTGCATCTTCAGAGAGGCACTCCAGAATTATTGCCCAAGGACCTGCAGTGTGGATACAGACGGGGTTGTCAAGGTTTGAATAATAGTATGGGGTTCTCCAGCAAGAGGATAAGCGCTCAGTAGTTGTGAATGCAACTATTCCTGTTTTTCTAAATTTTCAGAATAAAGATATTGGATAAAATAAGACCCCAAGGGCATCTGTGGGGAACAGTGCTGGACATTATTTCCTCATCTAGATGGAAGTACTATTTATAATTATCCTCTCCTGAGTTAGACAGACAGCTTTTGATTCATTTAATTGTATTTCTCTCCAAACCAATTTGATTTAATTTCCCCATAGGATATGCTGTGGCATAGCATCAAATACATTTTGAGAAATCCAGATAGACCTCCTGCATGCCTTTCTCATAGTTCTGCAATTGTATCAGCACCAGAAAAGTGATCAAGATGGCTTGGGACATTCAGTCTCTATGAATACATTTATGATTCTATTTTGCGACTGCTTCCACTCTTTTCCAAATATCAGCTCCATTCATTAACAAATAATGTTGTGTGAATGATATCCAACATCACTTTCTTTTTCACATTTTTATATTTTAAGATTGCAACTTATTAGCACTAAAGGCTCAGAAAGTTATTCCGTACTCTGCATCTTGGTTTCTGTGGTTCTTTCCCTGTTCATATTCATCAGGTATAACCTAAACAAGTCTTGATCAAATTTAACCTTTGTGGAAGGTTTTTAATTGCTTGTTTTTAATCTAGATTGTGCTTTGTTCACTTCTGGTTTAGTTTCACAGCTAATAATTTACCCTCGGATTTTGGAATACTCAAGTGACCTCCTCGTAGCCTGAACTTCCCACTTAAGATTTTCCTTAACTGCAAGATGTACTCCCCAATTATCTTGCCCTTGAATATCTTGGTATATGGTTCTTTTGTTAGTTTATTGGCTTCTGACATGTAACCCAGTTGCAATCGTCTTTTTGTTTTCCTTTTTTTTTTTTTTCTGTATGCTTCCTACAGCCTTTAACAAATTCACTGTCTAGCAGTGACACTGAGAACATAAAAAATAGTTCCTACATTAGATCAGACTAGAGATTCATCTTGTCTGGTCTACTCTTTCTGACAGAGGCCAATATCTGAAACTTCAAAGAAAAAATGCAAAATGATGAACCAAATTCTATTTCCAGGAAAGCAAAACTTGAAGGATTACAAAACCACTAATAAAATCAGCAGAGAGAAATAATCCTTCATAATCTATTTCAGCTATTTCTCTCTTTTAATGAAAAAAGATGACACCACCTTATGATTTAGAATGATTAATTTTTAAGTGCTGGTTCTTTCTAATAGTTGATCATGCCAGGCAGATGCATCCTTGGATTTTTAAATGACCTTTGAAAGACATTCAGCTGTTAATTTCTGAAGAGACAAAGGTTTAAAAAGGCACATAATTTATCTCCTGAAACAGGTATGGGACTAGATGTATCTGACATATCACAGAAGCTTCAAGTTTAGGTTTAAAAACATTTAAGCTTATTAAAAAAAAAGGAAAAAAAAGTATATTTTATGTAAGGTTTCCAGTAGTTTGCCAGATTCTGAAACTGTTAAAATAAACATTTTTTCTATCCTTTATATGCAGTTTTAAACTACTTTTATTGTACAGAAGGTTCCTAGTTTTTAATATCTGTTTTTTAAAGATAATGAAAAAGTTAACAGCACTTATTATTTTTGCAATGTTTAGCAAAATTTTGGAGAATCATAGATGGTTATGTATGTAATATTAACACTTCATGAAACAGACATCATCACGTGTTTTTTGATTGCCTGTTATTTTAATAAAAGAATAAAATACTTCTTATAGCTTATATCATTACTATCTATTACAGAGATAAAAATTCCTTTTCTGATAAATGTAAGCATTGTAAGATTTGTAATTGCTTATTTAATAAGAAAATAAAATTATGCTTTTTCTATTTTCTCAGCTACAAGCTGTACCCACCAAGGAACATTAATAATACTAACGTATTATTTTTCAGGTCTTCATCTAGAATTTAGAAACAAAATCATTTTGTTTTATGAAACACTGTTTATAGCAACCTGTAATGACCATTGTGCTGGGAGCAGAATATGCGTTCCTGTGAACAATATCTTGTGTTGCAACGTTAAGAAATAGCCAGTAAAATGTCAGTTTTGATCTTTATTTTATGAATGTTCTGTTCTGTAGCATAAACATAGAAATCTAGTATCGGTCAAGGCTGTATTCTAGGATTAAGGCTTTTCATCAATGTATGTAATTGTTCAGAATTGTTCTTGTTAATTGTTCAAAGTTTCTTCTTTAGATCAATCAGGAACACACATAAAAAAAAATTCTTGTTAAAAGAAACCACCAAAAATTGTTTCAAGTTGAATATAATATTTCACTTGATACACACTTCTACTTTCAGACACTTGCAGTAGAAAGGAATAAAATGTTTCACTGAAGGCATAGCTTCCAACTCTTATGAGTTTAGTCGTAGACTAGTGCAATTTTGGATTTCTATTATGTTTGGCCTTTTGAGTGTTCAGCATCTGGTATATCTAGAAACTATATCCACTGCATGTGACTGAATTAATTGGATCATGAAACTAATCATTCACAGAGGTCTATTTGCTAGATTGGACTCGTAGTTAGATTAGTTTAGTTCCAGGTATTTTAAAAAGGTTAACCTTGAATTATATTGATGTTTTCAGTAGCAAGCCCTACAAATGCTAGCTGAAGTTTGAAAAGCAAATTTTGCTCACCCCTCAATCTGTAACCAGTAAGTCTTTATATTTAAGAATTCCTATATAAAACAATAAAATCTTCAAATATTTTTTGATGGCTAGAATTGGAAAAAGACTTTAATGGAATATTTACACATTCAAGTGATCCCATTAAGGCCATTTTATCCCATTTCCCTAGGAATTCAAATTATGTTTGATTATGTGTATATAAAGTGATCATCAATAATTCCACTTTTTAATAATAAAGTTCTAAAGAGTTTAATATACTGTCATAATTTACATTTCATGTATTTTTAATATTAAACTTTGGGGAGGTTGTTGTATGTTTATATCCAAGTAATATTACCTAGACAACCTCTTACAGGTATATGAAAAATAAGACAAATTGAATGGAAGTTCATTTCAGTACTGAAGAGCAGTTCTGGGAGGCTAATAACAATTTTAATTATTTCCGTTCAAAAGATAAGGACAATTTCACAACTATTTTGCCACATTTTTTTATTCTGAAAGTATATGTTTAATTTTGTAGTGCAAGAGGTAGAAAGATGACCTTTTCTCCTCCACAAACAGAACAGTATTTTCCAGGAGCACTTTAATTGAATTTGTACCACATCGTTACCATTCCTGTACCAAAAGTGCCTTAAGAGAAAACGAAAATCAAGGGCATGAATGCATGGTAAAGGGTTTTTTTGGTGGGAGAAGACTTTTGTGAAGAATAGAGGAGATAATAAGTCCTAAATTAAACAAACAAAATATGTATTTATGTATGCACGAAGAAGATGTGAGAGTTGGAAAAGAAGTGCCAAACCATTTTCACGTTCTTAGTTTGAAGAATGGAAATGCAATTTTGGGGATACTTGTAATGAAAGCTAAGGAAATAAGAATTAAATGAAAAATTATGTGAAGTATTAGATCTTGGGGTTCAATTATAAGGAAAAAACACTAATGGCATATTAAAAATAGCTTCATAACCATAACATTATTTTGGCCATAAATTGAGTGACCATTGACATGCATACTGATAGTGGTCAGTACTTACTGCCATTCATACTTATGTGCAAATATCCTCTTTATGTAGTTTAGAGGGTTAGCGGCATTGCTTGTTTGTTTGCTTACTTGGTTTTAGTGTGGCTGCTTTTGCTGCTTTAGCACTTTTTTTTTTTTTATAACAACTTCCTGTCATTTTAGTCTGTTACCTAAACTGGTCCACGAATAGCAAAAGAGAAAACTTTCACCTTACAAAGCTACTGTCACCAAAATGGAACTTAGTGCAAACTGAACAAACAAACAAGCAAAAAAGCAGAAGCAAAGGCTTCTGGAGAGGGCTTAGAAATTGGCAGAGAGATCTGACTTGGTGAAGGGGCTGCTGAATAAAAAAAAAAAAAGTCAAAAAAAATCTAGGTGGGGCCAGAGAAAGTGAGAAGCAGGTACATGAGGGAGCTTGTGTGAACCAGTTTTGTAATCCTCTTAAATAGTACAGTATAACTTAGTATCAAGGTAAAGTACAAACTCTTTTATAAGGATACTAGAAAGGTTTTACTTTGGGACTAACAATGTGATTTTATGTTAATGGATTTGGAAGCCAAAGTTAATAGCTGGGAATTGCAATTATTTTTCTGAAACAATCTGAGTTAGTTAAATATAGTCAGTGACAGCAGGGAGATAATGCTTAAGTCCCAGGACTAGAATACAATAATTTTTGTGTATCCAAAGCATTACCTGGTGAAAAGCAAGAATGATAAATATTTACCATTTGTTTAATGGAATAAGGGCATAAACAAATAACGATTTCAAATGACCCATGTGTAACTTGTTGCTTAGGATATGAATAAAGGAAACTAATGAGCAAAAAAATTAAAAAGAGCATAAATAAGTAAATATGATGCTCTTTTTCAAAATAAGATGACTCATAAATATAATCTCCCATTTGGGTAGGTGATTAATCCACACTTGTCAAGTACCCCACAACATTGCAGTCTTCCTAAATTTGATAACGATCCTGTGAAATTATTTAGACCTCTAGTTGACAAACAAGTGTTACTGTTGGAAGTGACTTTGTGACTTTCTTAGTTTGCAAAATAGCTGCAAAACAGAGAATTTGGATATATTATTGCTTCTCACCATCACTTTTCAGAGAGAATTTTTGTAGCTGTGATTGACTTCAGCTGAACAGCAGCTTCAATTCATTCATTGATTTCAGTTGAACTATTGACTCTTTAGTTATGTCCTGGGACAACATGGCATACTAAACATATACTGCCTTTTCTCTGTGGAATAATATTAACATTTTGCAATCCTGCTGAAGCCCTCTTGTCTTTTAATTTTAGCCTTGCTTTGCAAGTAAAATATATGTGAATTTGTATGCACATCTATTTTAAGACTAAAGATTGTTATGTCAAAACTCAGTGCCATCTTCTTGGGCATTTCTTCTGTTAAACCATGGTATGAGAAGAGACAGAACAGAGAATATGTTCAGGATTAACTCTCTCTGAGGACCAAATCTCTGGTTTCTGACAGTGTCAGTTTCGTAATATATATGATATTTTTCTAGTTAGACTTACAAACAACTGTATCTTCTAAGCCAGAACTCCATTATCTTGAATATCAGAGCTGCAGATGTAACAAATGTAAAAAGGCCGTATTGCTTGTAATAACTGAAGTAATTCGTTTTTTTCTGAGTAACCATGCTTTGACACACCTCCATAAAATTAGCCAAACACCTTTTATACAATAGAAGAGGGAATGTTCTTTTTTTTTCCCCCCTATGTAAAATGCCTTCAGTAGGGCTTTCAGGAAAAAAATTCTGGAGATTACAGATGGAAAAGTTTTTCCAGTTTTAGACTTTCACTTAAATTATAAAAAAGGGGAACTTGTTGAGTTATTGTACTTGACTTTATTCTAATATTTTTAAACAAATGAAACGTAAATGTTCTTGTGTAAATTTAGTTGCTTTGAATGACACAGAAAAATCACTTTTGCATCACACCTCATGCAAAATCAATAACACTTATGGATACCTTGAGAATCATTCATCAAAACAATTACATTTTTACACAGTACATGAAAAATATGGATAGGATTGCTCCCATTAAATTATGATGGACTACTCTATAAAAGGATAATAAATTAGAGGTTTCAATTTTATTTAGTTATGACATTAATATGTTTGACCTTATTTCAGTCAGTCACAATTAGAAATATTTTTAGGATCATAATAGTGTTTTTAAGGTAGCTGTGTATATTCTAGTATTTTAGATATAGGACTATATTTTTCATTTTCTTTAACAGCTGCAAGAAGACATCTAACACCTTTACTGCATAGGACTACTATTTTTAGCAAGGAATCTGATTAAAGAATAAAACTGTTTTGTTAGTATAATATGGATTTTCCCTTGTGCCAGTTATAAAATCAGCAAAATAATTCCCAATTCTGAAAACTGTTAAGATTGCATGAAGTAACTTTACTACAAAATAAAAATTTCACTAGCACAGGTTCATTAATGAACCCTATACCAGTTCAAAACACAGTAGTAATTTTGAAAATCTTCTTTTCCATGACTGAGGTTTTTGCAACAAATTTGTGTTTATTAATCTCATACTTCAGGTAGCCTGCTGTCTGTTTTCAGCGACCAGAAAAGAATAATTCAAGTTAAGAGGAAAAATAAGTTGGCTGATATCCTTTTATATGCTTCTCAATAGAAATTAACCTTACCTGGACATAAGAGGTAGAGCAGATTGTACTCCTATTTTTATTGCTACTTAAAAAAAGAAAAATCAAGTTGGTCATTCTTACTCCACCGCTGATAGGATTTGAAGGTAAGTCAGTCAGGTGTAAATTGCCTCTGTCTAGAGAGTACCTTGGGTTGATTTATTTTTCTTCTTCTGTAATATAGAGATATCTGTTCTGTCTGCTATTTGGACAACAGGACTTAACAAAGGAAAAATATGTTGCAGGAACAGAGAAAATTTTCGACTCTTTTCATAGGTTATATTGGTTTAAGGGTTTTGATCTTTCCTCTAGCACTTTGTTTTTTTCCATAGGGTATTCAAAAAGATTGTTTTGCTTTGTGTGGTGGATGGAATAGACATTGCAGTAGATGTTCTAGAAACCTTTCAAGACTGGACACCTTTTGAGTTGTTGGAGATGCAGAGGGTCTATATTTGATTGCTCAAGGTTACTAAATCTGGACCTCGGCTTTTTGTCAGCCTGGAGAAGAGAAGGCTTGGGGGGACCAAGTTTGCAGCCTTTCACTATCTAACAGATGAATAGAGGAGATGGTGTCAGACTCTTCTTAGAGGTGAACAGTGATGGGATATAATGCAATGGTCACAAGTGGTTGCAAGGGAAACACAAAGGTAACAAAATCCTATAACAAGGGTCAATAAGCACTGGAATGGACTGTTTGGAGATGTTGGGAAATATCCATTCTTGGAGTTTTCAAAACTTAAGTGGACATAGCCCTGAGCAAGACAACCTAACTTCCAGCTAGCCTAATTGGAAGTTAGGCTTTGAGCAGGAGGATGGACGAGGTGACTTCCAGAAATCCCTTCCAGAAGAAGTTTTTCTTGGGATCTATGTAAAGAAATACTTAGTGAGATATACAGACTCTGCTAGAGGTTTGCTTGATTATTTGTTTCTTTTCTACAAATAATGTACTATTGTGAAATGTATTGCCTACATGTAGTGTTCAAACTCTGATTTCTTGTTATGGTCACACAAAATTGCATGTATAGTTCTAAACACATTGGATTCACTCAGAAATGTCTGGCTCAGTTAATTACCTCTTTACTAGGGCTCTGATGAATAGTTACAGTCACAGTATGTTAGTAAGTGCAAAATAATTGTCACGTAGCTTGTACTTCTTTTTTTGTGACCACTGCAGCTCACATGCATTGACTAGTATTCATGTTTGCGTCCCAGCAGCAGGGTGAGCAATTTAATCTGTGTTCAGATCACAAAATCCATTTTGTTCCAAGCCATCTGGAAGGCATCCACTGATGCTGAATCGATTTCTTACATAGGTGCTTGTTCCATTACAGACAGCAAGTGTGTAATTTCAAATGCAAATATTTTTGTATTTGTGTCTGATGCTTATTTTCTGCAAGTATTCATGTATAACAAGCTTCCATTGGCAGCAGCAAGTGTGAGCTCAGTCTGTTAAGTACTATATATTTTGTAATTTTTTTGACACCTTTCACTTGTACCTGTATCTAGAGTCTTATCTGAACTACTGCTGATGGCAAATGAAAAGAAGACCTCTCTAACCACATATAAAATGTGATTAGAGAGGTCTTCTTTTCATTTGCCATCAGCAGTAGTGGTCTGGTGTATAAGCATTCTGATACTTAAAAGCATACTCTGGAAGTGTGGTGTTGAAGGACATAAAAAAGGGATTCAGCAGCAGTGAGCTATAAATTGGCTCACTTAGTGTAGTCATTATCTCACAAGTCTTATAGCACTGGTTCATTGAAATTCCCAGCTATTGCCATCATCAGCTGAGAAAACTCTTAACCAGTGCAAGTATTGTACCAATTCTTTCCAGTTTTCACCAGTTGTTTTTGACAACTGGATTTAATTCTAGCAACTGGTTAAAACCAAAGAAGATGCAAGGAAACCTTATTTTAGTATGATTTTCTAGCTTTAAGGTGCCACCGCTATTTTCTGTTTTCGAAGTAGGGAAGAAACAAAGCTCTTTTTTTAAGATATAATTCATATTCAGACAAATAAAATGAAAGGCTAAAACAACTGGTAAATTTTAAACCTCCTTTTTACACCCTCTCCTAAAGGTATTTTTAATATTGTTCTACAGTTGGGTTGTGAATTCAATTATCTTGTGACCATTTTGCATAGTATTTTTAGAAATAAGCTGCAAGCTTGCATATAATTTTTTTAATTTGAGGTGAGATTTTTTTGGTTTTTGTTTGTTTTGGTTTTTTGGTTTTGTTTTTTTAAAAAAGTGATTTGCACGTCAGGCAAAGAAAATATTAAATGTTAATATTTTATATGTATAATGGTTTATCTTCCCAAGTAACCATTACGTGGATGGAGCCCTGCTTTCCTGGAGATGGCTGAACACCTGCCTGCCCATGGGAAGTAGTGAATGAATTCCTTGCTTTGCTTTGCTTGCGTGTGCGGCTTTTGCTTTCCCTATTAAACTGTCTTTACCTCAGCCCACAAGTTTTCTCACTTTTGGTCTTCCGATTTTCTCCCCCATCCCACCGGGGGGGAGTGAGCGAGCGGCTGGGTAGTGCTTGGTTGCCGGCTGGGGTTAAACCATGACAATATGCCATGTTCCAGTTATCTAGCATCAGCTTGTCAGAAGTAATCTTATTAACTCTGGGCTTTTGTCTGAACGTTGTGCTCCATACCTTGCCAGTTAAGTTTGACCCAAATTTATTCTCCTCCTGTTCTCAGTGCTAACTGAGCTATGGACAGAAATCTTCACTGGTTATTTTCTAACATCGTGTTTTCATTAATGCTCTCTTGCCTTCCTGCAAGCAGGCTGACAAGAGATATAGATCAGAAAGCCTTCTAGTAAAACCTCCTAGTTCTCAGATCCCATGTTCTCATTCCTTTATGTACTTTCCAATTACAGTGAAATAAAAAATCCCACTGTATTAACTCTTTCATTTTTTAAATTGGTACTAAAAGAGAATAGGTAACAGCCTCCTGTTTAAATATTTTATGCGTATACACTTTCCAGAACCACTGAAGAGAAAGAATGGCATGTATGGCACCACACAAAACAGAAAACAGAGGAAAAGAGGTGTTTGTAAGCACTTTTCCTTTGTTGATTGTGACTGGTCAGAGTTGTTTAAATTTATGGCCTTTGTAATCTTCTAAATAAACTTGGATAACACTCAGTGTCAATTGTTTGTGAATTTTGCGTGACACATTTTGATGGGAATATTCTTTCCCTATACCTTCAAAATTTTCAAGTTGGTGATCTCAGACAGTTACCATTACCAGACGAATGGCACACTTAGTCCAGTCACTCATTTCCAGCAGTGCTTGATGCCAGTCAGAGCTGGATCAAAGCTTCTCAATAGAGTAGGTAAAACTCAGTCTTATGTTCAGTGGATTTTGGGAAGATAAGAGGAAAAAAGCTAGAGATGTTAGCTGTAGTTTTGAAAGGCCAGAAGGTTGGGGTAGGTGTAACTTCAGCTCTGAGCAGGACAGTGGGGCACAGTGGGGCATAAGGGAGCTGTAAGTAGTCTGTACACCATTCTCTTCTCTAACTGAAATGATTGTAGGTATTGAATCTTAATTTTGCTGAAGCACTGCTCTATTTTAGTGCCTTCGGGCTTGTTGTGGGACTGGACAGGGAGGGGAGGTGAGAACAGTGACAGCAGCTGATCCTGGGAAGGACAACCTCATTTCTGCAGCAGCAATGAGGCTGTCACTCTAAAAGGAGTCCAGGCAAGACTGAGAGGAACTGTTTTGGTAACAGCACATCTTCTTCTTCTTCTTCTTCTTCTTCTTCTTCTTCTTCTTCTTCTTCTTCTTCTTCTTCTTCTTCTATCATTTTTTTTCCTCTTTTTATTATTTTTATTTTAAACACACTCCCCCCCCCCCTTTTTTTTCCCTGGGGTGGGTTGGGGTCAGAAAGTGTTTGATTTCCCTTTTAATCTCCTTTGGATTTAATCATCTATGGAAGCTGACATTTATTAATTTATTTCTTTATTGCGTATGTCCACAGAATAGGGACATGGAAAAAGGAGTTTAATTAGTCTGCAAATTTCCAAATGTCTATACAGTATCTACTTCCCTTTTTCAGTATTGCAGTTATTGGGAGTTAAAATCCCAAAGATCAGCTCTTTGTGCAGTTTCCCTAACTGTATTAGAATTATAATATTGTATAAATTTTCTGAACCCATGTTCGGCATTCTGTTATCTGAACACATTTCTCCCAACTCCTTTATTTCCTATTTTGCCCATCCTCCCAACCTGTGTCTTACCCTATATATCACTGATGACAGAAACAAGCTCTGTACAGAGCAAGGTCCTGGAAATGCTTGAATTTCTGGAGAAATCACTAAAGAGAACACTGTGGAGCAGACATAGACATGTGTCAGCTGGTAAGTGGTAGCTTGCTCCTGTGCAAAGCAAACATTTTTGCACTTATTTGCTTTTATGTGCATGTACCTCGCTGTTGAACTCAGAACAGGATTGTTTTGGGCCTCAATCTGTATAGCTAGTAAGTCATCGGAACTGTCTGTGAGTTACAACTTGGCTACATCTGCATATAATTTTTTCAGGGAAATCTTCCAGCATTTTCATGATCACCTGAAAAAAACTATTTGTTTCTTCATCATCTGAGTGTAGCTCTTCCCGCCAGCTGAGCAGCCCTCCCTAAAGTAAACTGGGGTAATCAGTCTTTTTTTCTTCTTTTCCTTTTCCTTTTCCTTTTCCTTTTCCTTTCCCTTTCCCTTTCCCTTTCCCTTTCCCTTTCCCTTTCCCTTTCCCTTTCCCTTTCCCTTTCCCTTTTCCTTTCCCTTCTTTCCCTTTCTCTTTCCTTTCCCTTTCCCTTCTTTCCCTTTTTTTTCCTTTTCCTTTTCCTTTTGAAATCAGTATTGGAAATCAGAGCATTCACTTTGTCATTAAACTGGGCAATTTTTTTGGCAAGACCTCTTCAGGCTGTTCTCTGAATGGCTCACTGGTCAGCTGAGATAATACTAAGGCTATGAACCCAAACAACATGGACAATGAGAGTGGAACTGATGCTAACTATTGATGTACTTATTTTAAACTTATGAATTTCATTAAAGGACTTTCATTAGGTGAATGCCAGTGTGTATATTTGTGTAAGAAGTAAATTGTTATTTAGACATGAGAATTTTGAACTCATAATTCATAGCAATTGGAGAGAAAAAGAAATATATTGTGAAACCTTTTATTACTTCACGGCAGCAACTTGGTTGCACACATGCACATGCAAACATATCTTCAAAGGCTGCTACTTTTATGACCTTTTCAACAGACTGGGGGCTAATTAATTATTAAGGAATAGTTCTCTGATCATAGTTGAAGGTTAACTGTCTTTTCTTGTACCTCAGACTGACTTGTGGTATTATGAAGGACTGCATCTGATTCTTAATAGTCATGTCATACTGTATTAAGTCATACAATAATATCCGGAAAAGATTGATACAATGATTTATGGCATGCCGTATTTTGATGTGTCAGCCAAGGAAGTAGAGCATATACAGATGGATTTCATCTGTAAATGGCTTGTATATGTGAAGTTTTAAGAAAAATAAAAACATATCTCATGAAAAGCACAGAGCATGAGAAAAACTACTTTTATACTAGGCTATAATGTTGAGAATTATCTGTTGGACTGCTATATCTTAGACACTTCTGAACTGTGAATACTGGTAAACTTATGTAAAAAGGGTAGTGGGATACATATGACAAATAAAGAATCTTTGCTGTAGGAAGAACAATCAGGGATCCATTTTGAGCAATGCACAACAGGAGTCTTTTTCATAGTAATATTTCAGACCCTAATGGAGTCTAAAATCTTAAAATTTAATAAATAAATGTAGTTAGTGGTGCAAAAATTCAGACCAAAACTGAATTTTGGTATATTCCTTCTTGTACAGTATTCCTGGTGTCAATGCCAAAAAAATATTCACTGATACACATAGAAAAAGAAAGCAAAACCTGAAAGTTTTCTTTTAAAATTTAATCTATAAAATGAGCAGCAGGCCAAGTTATCCGGGCACAAACCAATTAAAACCCATCTGTATGTGAATAACAAACACTGAGGACATTGTAGGTAAGGATAGTTGGCATCTGATGGATTTGTCTTTTGATCCTGAGCTGGAAGATTTTTATGGTAAGTAATTATTCAGTCATATAGGTTGTGTATAGTGTTTGATAGTGTCCAT
Source organism: Mycteria americana (assembly GCF_035582795.1). Lineage (NCBI taxonomy): Eukaryota > Metazoa > Chordata > Aves > Ciconiiformes > Ciconiidae > Mycteria > Mycteria americana. The sequence goes on from NC_134365.1 coordinate 113,695,120, forward strand.
CACCTCCAGCTCCCTTAAGAGCTGTGCTGGTTTTGGCTGGGATAGAGTTAATTTTCTTCCTAGCAGCTGGTATAGTGCTGTGTTTTGGATTTAGGATGAGAATAATGTTGATAATGCACTGATGTTTTAGTTGTTAGAATGTGCTGGGTTTGGCTGGGGTAGAGTTAATTTTCGTCACAGAAGCTAGTACGAGGCTATGTTTTGGATTTGTGCTGGAAACAGTGTTGATAACGCAGGGATGTTTTTGTTATTGCTGAGCAGTGCTTACACAGAGTCAAGGCCTTTTCTGCTCCTCACCCCACCCCACCAGCGAGTAGGCTGGGGGTGCACAAGGAGCTGGGAGGGGACACGGCCGGGACAGTTGACCCCAACTGACCAAAGGGCTATTCCATACCATATGCTGTCATGCTCAGCATATAAAGCTGGGGGAAGAAGAAGGAAGGCGGGGCGTTTGGAGTGATGGTGTTTTGTTTTCCCAAGTAACTGTTCACACATGTTGGAGCCCTGCTTTCCTGGAGATGGCTGAACACCTGCCTGCCCATGGGAAGTAGTGACTGAATTCCTTGTTTTGCTTCGCTTGCACGCGCGGCTTCTGCTTTGCCTATTAAACTGTCTTTATCTCAACCCATTAGTTTTCTCACATTTACCCTTCTGATTCTCTCCCCCATCCCACTGGGAGGGGAGTGAGTGAGTGGCTGTGTGTTGCTTAGTTGCCAGCTGGGGTTAAACCACAACAAGAGCTTTTGAGGCCAGAAGAAGCCGTAATTCCTTAATGCAAATATCTAAAATTGTATTTTAAACAGGAATGTCTGTAAGACAGTAAACCTACAACTAGTTACTAACTTTAATGCCATGTCCTAGATTTTTGAAGGACATTGTTCATAATGAATTCTTACTTCCATGTTCTACGACCATTTCTTCTGGTTAAATTTTAGGTTTTCTGTCATATGACAGCACTTCTTAGAGAATTAAAATAGTTGCTTGTGTTCAAGGTAAAAATATTCTCAATTTTATGTTGTCTTAGAAGATATTATGAAGAGAACAATGGCTGAAGGCAATGAGGTAGAAGGATCTCCTGGTTAGTGTCATTTTTCTAATTAATTTAACTAAATCACAATAATTTACAAGGGCCTGGTTATAAAGTTCTTATATTACAGATAAAAATCCTGGAATTAAGAAGAGGAGACCCTTAGCAGGATTTTAGTCCTTTCTAAGAAAACAAACTGTCCTTGATGATTAGGGGGAAATTTGCACATAATAGGGTGTTAATTTTTATGTACCTCTATAGAATTAATGCGGTAATACTACATTTTTAATCTTTTCTGTCCCTTCTATTATTCTGCCCTGGATTTTATGGATATCACACAATTAGAAGATTACCCTTGTTTCCATGTTCTATTTTTACATCAAATAGTGATCCATTTCTTTTACTGAAAGAGACATTAGAAACAATATTTTAGAACATCTCAGCTACAATAAGAAATGTGCTTTTAAAATCCTTTGACCTTTTTGATTTATTAATAATAATTAAAGTCATTGCGGTTGATTTCTTGCAGAAAAAAACACGTCCTTTTCCTGTCCTTTTACATCAATGGCTTCTAAATTTTCTCAGTCTACTAATACAGAAAATATTAAACAGATAAACTTCATGTTTAATTTAAAAATCACTAATTTGTTATGATTAATTGAATTGATATCTTCCTGTGCCAGTTACAGAGTCAGATGTACATTTGCCCTATATTAAGATGTCCTTTCAGGATGACCACTGCACAGAGGTTTTTTGAATGCCCTAAAGTCAAGATGCCTTCAAGAAAGACAGTGGTCAGTAGATAATAATGAGACCAAAGGCCTAACAAATCAAGAAATACTAAATTAAACTAACACTAAATGAAATAAATAAGTGGAAGTATTGTCCATACTTACTCAGTTCTTCAGTAAACAATAGCAGGGGGACAGCAATTTAGGAAGAAAATAGCTCTCTGTGTAGTTTTCTTCCCCCTCCCTCTTCCCCTGTCTTCTGTTCTGAAAATAAAAGAGCTTTTCCTCTGATAACTGTTGAAGAACAAAACCTTTTGTGTTTGGAAGCATCAGTATGTTGCTGTATTTGTTCACCTATTCATAAACTTATGTATTTTCACGTCAGTTTTCACTAGTGAGATGGTTTGCAGCTAGAATTCTACACTGTCTAGAGGGTCTGGTTTTTAATTATGTTTTTACCACTGAAATATTGGATTTATTTATAAGTATTGTTCCCTAATTTTATGGAAGTATTGTTCAATTTTTCTTGAACAGCATGTTTCATATGTTCTTCCAAATTTAAGTCACCTAGAAAATGCAAGCCCTGATCTTGAAAATGTCTCAGACCAACTGTCCTTTTACCTATAAGTCACATGGACTTCAATTTTCCTTTGGGAAGGACCTATGGAATGTGTACAAGCTGATGAGCAGGCTTACAAGAAATGATCCTGTTTCTAGTAAATACTCTCATTGTCATTTGGACACTGCAATATCAAATGTAATGATGGTACCTGAATGCATACCAGTCTGAAACTGGTGATGATGTCACAACCCCATAGTAGATCACTTTTCATATTTCCCCACTTCACTCTGGCACTGTTATTCAGACCACTTGCAGAGTCTAAGATCAGTACAATATGTAGGCTTTACAAGCTAGCACAGAGAAGAATTATTTACAATAATTTTATCTTATGAAATACACATTATAGCATTAACTTTGCTTTTCCCAGAATATGCTTATTTGGCATGGTTACACATGGTAAGTGCATGTCACAGGGGGGATGGTGAAGGGACTTCTTTAAGAATAGAAAGTGGATTCTGCTGGAAATCTTTCCCCTTGTTTGTTTGGTTGGGTTTTTTTATTCTTCCTATGTAAACTCTTCTTCAAAAAAAGGACAGTACTCACTATGAAAGTAATGATGTATTTTTTTCTATGTGAAAGTGTACTTACCAAAGAATCCTTTTCTCTACATTGATACATTTTTTGGTGGTATATTAAAGTTCATTATTAAGAAAAAATACAGCAAAGAGAACAGCTTGAAAAACTTAGATAACAATTGGAATTTTAAAACTGAGCTGAATGGAAACTAGAATTACACTAAAAGGTCCTTTTGAAATGTTTATTTTAAAAAATTTTCAAATGGTTAACTCATCAGACTGAATCTCTGGCTTGTTACATTACTCCATGTGGGGTCAAATTTCAGGTGGTACTATTAGAACAGATTTCTGATTAAGTGGCTCTGTACACATTTCTTTTTTATTTCAAGATATGCACATTTACAAATGCTAAATTTTAGTCAAATAGGAACTTGGGATCTTACAAAATATAGGTCCCACCCATTCCATGAAAACAGATTTAGTGGTCAAGTCTGCTGAAAAATCTTGAAGACTCAGGGATCTACCTGAACAGACATGAACAGAATAAAACTTTCATTGATTTGTTACTCTTGTTCAGCATCAGAATGAGGATATTAGAAATGAAGTAACCTCTCAAATTTGCATAAAAGCCTTACTTCTCTGTTCTGGCTTTCTTGATAATGGGCCTTCATGTTTTCACAGAATAAGCTTGTAAATCTTAATAACATTTTTACTACATACTGTTGTACATCGAGTTTGTAATAACAAAATCCTGAAGCAGATTATCCTTATGTGATTTAATGTTTCCCTTTGTCTATTTGGTATGGTTTTGATAATGGAGTTTATGAACTTCATTATCTCTTGAGATTCCTAGTAGGATAAGTCTTACTGCCAGTTAGCTAAACCTTATATTCTACCCTACAAGCTGTTACCTGTTCTAGTATATTTTTTTAAAGAAAGATCTCAAAAAAATTTGATTTTGTAATTCCATTAACACTGAGTTATACTTTCCTGGCCTTTACCTCAAAAGATATAATGTTTCATCGCTCCGTCGGTTAATCTTTTCTGACTTTGTACTCAAATAAGAATGTATCACAGAAGCAGATAACAACTAATAATCATCTATAAATTTTAGACCTGGTTTGGTTTGGGTTGTGTTGGGTTTTTTTTTCCTGCAGCAGGTTCAATTCCAAGCAGAATAATTTAGTGAAGTATTTGTAATGAAATTAAGTGATTTCAAATACTCTCAAACAATTTTTTCTACTAATCTTACCATCTATTTAACACTTAGGCATAGAAGACGAATCCATCTTGATTTTTATGTAATATGAATGTCAGATTAAGGAAATAGGCAATGGCATGTTAGCTCTGAATTCTCACAACTTTTTTGGTTTTTAGGAAACATACTCAAGGAGTGGAATAAAAAGGCAACAAGTAGGTGAAGATACACAAGAATTGCCTGCAGGCTTCCAATATATTTTTTTAGATTATATTCCTACATTTTTAATGTGATCTGACTAAATACTAGCCAGCTTGTCTCCTGTGTTGTGTTAAATTTAGCCTGAAACCTTTCTGGTAAGATCTGGAAGCCATATGGTCTTGTTAGTATTTAAATAAAAGACTTCCCAAGAAAACTCAGATGCTACTGAGCAAGGCTGTTTCAGCTTCCTTCCCTTCTGCTTTTCTCAAATTAATCCTTCTTTTGAACAAAAGCAGTACTTCCTTCAATAGTATTGCAATGGAGTTTCAAATCATTTGAGTTTTAGACCTGCAGTAGAGTAGTTTGTAACTTTAATGTTATTCCTTTCTTTTCCTGAAATCTGACTGGTTTTTAATAGAATAGTGTTGTTTTCTCAATTGTCTGAATTTTTGTTTGTTTGCTACAGATCTTAAATCCATATTGATAATTGCTATATATGGCTGTTAACAAAGGGTTTAACTTTTCTGAGATAGTTAGGGTTCTTTGACAAAACATTTATCTCAACATAGAGCAGAGGAGGCAATAGATGGAGGAAAAATTTGTATGAATTGGGTAGAAATTATTGAAATAATTTTCTATATAATTAGATAAAATATGTTTACATTTTACAGCCCATCTTTGGTAAAAGATTAATCATTTCCTATTAATCTTTAAAAGATAGAGGCTGGCTTTAACAAAATCCTGATTTTCAACAAATTCTGTATTTGGTAGCATAGATTTTCGTACTCTTTAGAATCCTGTGATAAAATGAACAAATGATATCAAAGCAAACCATAAAGCATTGGGGAGGGGGAGTAGAAAAGGAGCCAGTTGTGCATGTAAAAGCTGTATCTAGTTCAGTCTTCTTTTGTTGATGTTTAATGATGAAAGACTGGTTTGGATTACACTTGGCTTTGAGGATTTGAGATTTGGCTTCAGGTGTGGCACTTTTTGGCCTGAGCATCACTGGTGATACCCCAAAAGAAACTGAACAACTGCTCAGAGTAAAGCTCACAAGTCCCTTAGCTCCTGTAGGTTTAAAACTCCTTTGAAAAGTAGCTGAGGATCTTGCTTTTTCAATATCTACACAGGTATTCAAAGAACTGGGTTTGTTTGTTTATTTGTTTGTTTTTAAGTCTGGCACAAAATTATCTGTTAGTGGAAAAAATATACTCATAAATTCTCAAAGAAATACTAGGCTTACGTAAGGGTTTAATCTTTTACATTTTAGATACCATTAATGATTTCAATCAAACATTAACGATTTCAGGGCATAGAAAGAAAGCTGAAGGAGGTGTTTTGAGCCTCCAGTTTAAAGATTTCGGATTCTTGTATGCTGATGATATTAAATATCTTAATCCTGTCTTAAAACAGAAATGAATCTTTCAATCACATTGTAATTAGATTAAATGAGACTGCTTTATTTTCTCTGCCAATTTCTAATGAAAAACAAAAAAGGTATTAACTGTGATGTCTGAGATTTATACTGAATATTTGCACACTGTGCAACAAACTGAAAAATCACTGGACTTCTAAGAGATCCATTTAAACAAGTAAGTGATTCAACTTCTGAACTAGGTAAGAAGATTAATATTTTTCCCAAAAGTCAAACTTTCAAATAATCTGTCTCACTTTTATTGCCTATATGTGGTCAGATTCTTCTACACTGAATACATTGAACAAAAGTCTACAAATGAATAAAAGCATTCTATGTGTTTGGTTTTATTTTTTATTACAGATACTATTTTCTACCTGTTTACTAATAGCCACAATTATTTAATTTATTGAAGGTATTTCTGAAAGGGCTTGAAAGGGAAGACGATAGTGTCCTTATGAGTCTTTAGAAGGGGTGAAACATAGAAAGAAAAGACAGTAGCTGGAGGCAGTACCAATACAGGGAGCAGAGGTGAGAAATGACAGAAGTAGGAACTGTATTCTGACTACAAAGTGTGGTGGGTTGACCTTGGCCAGCTGCCAGATACCCACCCAACTGCTCTCTCATTCTCCATCCTCAGCAGGACAGGAGGAGAAAATAAGATGGAAAAGCTTGTGGGCTGAGATAAAGAGAGGAAGATCACTTAACAATTAACATCATGGGCAAAACAGACTCAATTGGGGAAAATTAATTTAATTTATTGCCAATTAAAATAGATTTGGATGGTGATAAACAAAGACAAAACCTAAACCACCTTTCCCTTACTCCCTCCTTTTTCCCAGGCTCAATTTCAGTCCCTCATTCCTAACTCCTCTACCTCCAGTGCAGGGGGTTAGGTAATGGGGGGTTGTGGTCAGGCCATAACAGTTTTTCTCTGCCATTCCTTCCTCTTCACACTTTTTGCCAGCTCTAGCATGGGTTCTTCCCATGGGATGCAGTTTCCCTCAGGAAATATCCACCTGCTGTTATGTGTTGTTTTCCATGGGCTGCGGCAGCATAGATATCTGCTCCAGCATCGTCCTCTCCATGGGCTGCAAGGGAATATCTGCTCCTCCTTGGTCACTCCAGGAGCTGCAAGGGCATCTCTGCTCTGGCACCTGCAGCAGCTTCTCTCCCTCCTTATGCTCTCACCTCATTTTTTTACAATAAACAAATAATTTCAATAGATTTCATGATAAGTTAGGAGAAACAGACATATGAAATTTATCTTTCCTTATCAGGAAATCCTGGAATCTTCCCCAATGATATAGGTGTATAGTCTTTGGAAGGGTAAAATGCACAAATTCATAAAAATAATAATAACATCATCAAATGAAAAATAAATTATTAATTTACAGTTTCTTTAGAGTAGTAATTTATTTAGGGATCCAGAAATTTTTGGCACCAGTGTTGGCTACCTGAACAGATTTCCAGAAATTAGTTTGCTGACAGAGCTCTGGCAGGTGAAAAAGTGAAGCCCTTTCTATCAAATATGACATTTCATGTGATTACTCTTTTAAATGCCATCTTTCCATAAAAAGCATTTCCCAATTTCTATTTGTGCTGTGTCTACATTTTTCATGAAAGGCATCCTCTGATCTTGTCTAATTTTTGCAAAGGTGATTGGCAGGGAGGCCAGGAGATGCCTCCAGTGGTCACTGACCTCCATGTGACTGATAGGGACTGGCAAGTCAGCACGCTGCCAGCAGACAGTTGGCTTGGAAGAAATGTGAGCAGAAAGTGGGTAAGTTATGAAGTATGCTTTGAACTTTCTGGTCTTACTTTCTTCTCTTTGGAATTTAGACATTGGGTACTATCTCTCCAGCTGACTCATAGAGTCTGCCAAATGCAGTGCAAATTTCCTGAAGCTTCTACAATTTTCTGAGGTGTTTTACTCTTTCTATTCTTTCTCAAAACTGCCATGTAAGTAAGTCTAACCCAGTGTTTAATTCCATCAGTTGCATGCATGAGGTTCATTTTCTATTAGATCAGCATTTTTCCAATTCTGAGGAGTTTGAATTGTAAGTCTGTATAAGCAACAAGGTTTGTCAAAAAACTTGTCAAAAACTTTCTTTTACCTTCTCACCAATCATTATTAAAACCAAACCAAAACAAGTACCCCTTAAAAGTAAGGGTGACTAAATAGCTATATCCCAGCTACTGATGTTTAGCCAAGTACTGCCTCAAATATCGACACTCTCTTAGAACTAGTTTATATATCTAAAAAAGGTAGAAAATGCTGATGTGTCTGCCATTAATTTATATCTTTCTAAATAAATGAGTAATTTAAAGAAATTGTAAATTAATAATTTATTTTTCATTTGGTGTTGTTATTCTTATTTTTATGAATTTAATCTTGAAACAATTTAATTATGTTACTCTTTAAATATTGAAATGAATAAGAAAGAACGACAATAATAAACAGTGAAAAACCACTATAAGAGCATGGAAAAATGAAACAATAAGAATAATAATCTCTGATTCTCTATTTGAAAAATAAAAAACCACAGTATACCGTCTTAAAAAAATGCACACAAAGGACATGAGACGATTTTAAGCTTTAAGTTGAGCTTTTTAGCAGCCATAGATCCTTTGCCCATGTTAATTACTTTCCTAATGTCAGCCCCTGTGTCTGCCTCTGGATCTCTGAATGTGAGATCTCTGGATCTCACAATTCATCCTTCTTTTTCAGCTATGTCTGCAAGTGACAATAGTAGTCTTTAGCAAACTGTATCACATCTTCACATCCAAAGCTGTTTGGCTGCCTTTATAGATTTCCCATTTGCAGTATTTATCTGAGGTGTTAAAATTGTGGTGACTTGGGAGATCCTCTTCAAAACAAAATACTTACCTGTCAGAACATAAATACAGAGGAAAACTGATAAAACAACATAACATCAATCAAAAAAGTGTATGTGTTTTTCTTACTTTGCTCTTACTAGTCTTCCACAACAGTGAACTTCTTTTTATATCTAAACTTAGTGTTTTATTCCTCTTTCTAACTAATTAATATGTTTTAAGTGTTCTCATACTTAGTTTCTTTTACAGGACATATTATATTTCCCTCTCTTGAGTAGCACAGACCTGTACCCAATAATTTATTTACTTTTGGCACTCTTTCTCAGTTGTCAGAGTTAAATTCCTCTGCCTCTCCTTCTGGGGCACACACGAGAGGCTCAAATGGCTGCAGTGTCAGCTAATAATTCTGAGATGTGAGGCTTGTTATTTTAAATAAAACATTCCTTCTCCGTCTTTGAAAAAAAACCAAAGAAAAAAACCCAATACAATTAGTGTCAAAAACATATATAGGAGAACATTTTGCAAATGTGTGGCAAGCCAGATTTTGATTTTGTGTTGAAACATAAAGTATGGTTCAGGTTGTCCTTTTCTGTCAAGTGGGCTGAGTGCTAGATTTCCACGAAGACGTCAGATTCAACATTGTCAGAGAGCTGCCCATTGCACTGCAGTCACAGTCATTTTGAGTAGTGTGGCTTTATGCCTGTTTATTTTGCATTTCAGTGTAGGACCCAACCTAGCCTTCACTAAAAGATGACTATTCTTATTAACTTTGATATCAGGGCTATTGAAGCTACTTATTGTGCTGCAATCCCTCTGCCATGCTCTTGGTGTATGCTGGAATACCTGGCATGAGAATAGGAAAAAGTTCCCCAAAATATGCTGTCCATTAAAAACTGTGGAACAAATCACATGTTTGGTTACAGGTGCCTAAGGTGATTCAAATCTATGGTGATTCAAATCACTGAAATGCTAAAATGACACGTATGATAATGGGTGAAATTACCATAATGCATCTGTTAGAAACTAGTAGGAAGTAATCAAATCGAAGAAATATCTGGTCACACTATTTTATTCCTATCAGAGTTTTGTATATTGCATGGCAAAAGGACAGAACAAATTATGTTCTTATCATTAACCAAATACATTCATTATGTATATATAAAAAGTTTTTAAATCTTAAAGATAGGGGCTTTTTTTTTTATATTGATGAATAATTTTGGTAAAGTTCGTTACAGTAACATTGAAGGGCAGGGGCGTTTTCTGCTTGTTGTAGAAAATGGGACAAGATTCTTATCCTAAACAGAAAGAAGCTATAATCTGGGGAGAAAAAGCATGTACTATATGTCAACATTCACAGCTTCCAAATCTGTTGTGCTGTGTGGCAAATACTTTTAGAATATTAGCTTCCAACTTCCCACAGCCTGATTCATTGCCTTAATTTTAGCTTTAAACTCAGTGCTGAAAATGTTCAGATCCTTTTCTCATAGGAGTTTTCAAAAGAATTAATTAAAATATAATGAAATAAAGTGAGCGGTTGAATGGGTTTCTGAACGAGTTTCATTTTTACTATGGAGGGAAGCCTGGCAGGGTGCACATGGTGCGTTCCAGGGGACCAGCAGTGATGTAGGAGAGCTCTCCGGACGGTGCTAATTCATTTAGCTCCAGGAAGCCATACATCAGATGTTATACTGCTGAAGAAATTTGCCAAAGTGCTGATTGCTGCTTCTGAGACAAGAGAGTCAGAACGACTTCACAAACTTCTCACAAGAAATTTAGCACTATGGGGTTTAAAACCAGAAGCCCCCATTCTGGGCTGTGATATCTTGTCCCCTGTGGTGGGGAGGGGCATTCCCACCACCTGGTGCCTCTTATCGTGTTCCAAAGCAGCACTCCCTCCACCTCCAGATCGAGATCCCAAAGGATCCCATGTGCTACATAATGCAGAATGTGTTATTGGATATATACTCTTTCTAACTACACTGAATGACCTGAAAAATTAGGTTTAAGGAATTTGTATAACAATTTTCCAAGCTACTACAGGTTTAGAACTGCTCATTCAGCATAGCAGCAGGTCTTGGTCTCACACGAAATTGTGGGAATTGTAGATATTCAATGTCAGGACTGTGAGGGCACTGTCAGATGCACATCATTGCACTGAGCAGCTCCACCTGGGGCACTCCCCTGCCCCAGTCCCCCCTTGCCCAGGAGCCATATTTTGGCTGTGGCCTCATTAGCAGCCCTGCTCTTGCTGCTTACTGGCAGCTAAGACTTTGAAAAAGTATCAGTTTTCTTCTCTTGAGTCACGATTTTAAGATGTCCAAAGCTATCAGGAGTCTTACTTCTCCAAGAAACTATGTATCCCCTGCTTTATATTGGCATATTTCTATGGAAAGGAGGAGAATTATGCTTTATTCAACCCAAGCAAGGGTCTGGTCTGCTATTGCAGGCCCTGTTCAATCAACTTCTTTTTTCAGAAGTTATATTAACAGAGTTATATTCCTCAGATCAGAAGTTTAAAGTATCTTAGGTAACTGGTTGAAACATAACATATTGAAAGCTATACCACGTGAAAGTAAAGATCAAGCTAACACATTATCCTTTTTCTGGGTATGTACTGTAGTGGATGCTTGGGAAAAGGAGCCAGTATATACTGTGTTTTCTTTTTTTTTTTTTCCACAAATCTTTCCAATTTCTGGCAAGACTCTGTGTCAAGACTCTATCATCAACATACATGTCAAAAAAAATTGAAATAAAAATAGTAGAACTCCGTATTTTCTGGTTTTAATAGAAAGAGTATAAAAAAAGGCAAAGATGGTCAAAAGGGTTTAGGGAAACTTATGGAACACTCCTTAATAAATTTGTCTTGCCGTTTTTGAACCTATTTATGCTTCTAGCTTTCACATCCTATGATAATAAGCTCCCCAGTTTACCTATGTGGTGCCTGGGGAAAAGTGTTCTTCTTGCTGTTAGTTTTGAATTACTGTCTGAGTGTCCCCTGCTCCTTGCATTGGAAGCCAATTCATTAGGAACAACTCCTTACAGTTCTTCATGGCATTTGTGATTCTCTCTGCAGAGAAGCTATTTTGGACATGTACTGACATTCTTTCTGTATGGGTGGGGTTTTTTTTTTTTTGTGGTCTACTCTGTTTTCAATTCCCTCTATGTTACCAAGCTTTAAACTGCTGTTCTGAGAACTTTCCCTAAACTATTTTTTCAAAAGAAAATGATAAAATGTGAATTTTCTCTGAGAATCCCAAGTGTCTACCTCTTCTTCCGATTTGTTCAAATTTTGCTGTTGTTCCTCCTAGGCTGAGAAGTTGTGCCTGTCTCCATTCTTGCCTGGAAAAGTTCACTAATGCTATAAATTAGAATATTCAGGTAACTTGAAAAAAATTATATGAGTATATGATATATTAAGGTGGATTCTTTTATGCTATATGCTTATTTTTTCTCCTTTTATATTTTATGCCCTGGTGTTAGTGGAGCAGTCTAGAGATTTCTTCCTCTAACTGTTCTAAAACATGAGATTGTTGTTATAGTTCTGGTATATTTTGGATTAAGCTCTGAAGAAAAATAAGAGGTCTTTCAGCAAGGTTGTCTCTGACCTTTCAGGTAACAAAGAGGTGGTAAAATCATTCCCTATGTATATAGATGTATTTAAACTACCAAATTGCATTTCTGGTAAGTTTTTGTTGTTGTGTTTTGGTTTGGTTTGGTTTTTCTTTTGAAGATACTAAGTTTCACCTCAATTTAGGATTAGATTCTGAATATAAAAATAACACTTTTCATCTAAGAAGTAAGGCACCTATACAGGCTCAGATAGCCACAGGATAATCTTAGATCTTATCTTCTTTTCAGTACCTTTTATTTTTTAATTTGCTACATTGAAAACTTACTGTAATCTGAGCCAGTTTTTTGTCTTTGAGTTATTTCTAAAAATCCTTAACAAAGAAACATCATTGTATTCCAATTGCTTTTCAACTGTACCACTCACAGTATGTTTTCTTTAATTTATTTTAATTAATATAATTTATTAATTCACTTTACTTTCTCCTTAATACTTCCATTCGTTTCTTTCTGAAGCTTAGATTTACTTAAGATAAACTAAGTCTTCTAACATTCTGGAGCAATAGGGACCAACCTAAAATATATTCAACATTTTGCCTTGATTTTCTTCTAACAGTCTCAAAAGGAAACCATATATAAGCCGGAGAAGTTATTCACGTGCTGAATTACTTTAGGAGATTGTCTTTTATCACCTAAAGTTCTCAGTGAATTTTACTTCATGCTGTAGTGAAAGACTATAACACAGAGTCCTGAGTCATCTTTGAAGATAATTTCTCGTTTCCTATCTCATGAGAAGAGGAATGACTGTTTCTCTTTCTTCTACCCTTACTTTGTATGTTTTAAAGTGTGATCATAGTAGAGTTTGCAGAGGGTGTTATTTATTTATTTATTTATTTCTAAATGGGCAAGTAACAATGTCAGTAGGCATATCCAAAATAACAGGTGCTTTCATAATATCCACTGTATTGCAGTAAGGCAAATGTAAATTGCCAAAATGGAAATATCTTCTTTTGGGGAAAGCATGGTGTGGAAGAAATCACTTCTAACAATGGAATGATTTTTTCTTCCTTGTCCTACCTATCTGTAACCTGACAGTACGGATAGAAATCTTTTGATAGAAACCTTTAGCATCTGACTTCTTTGATGGTTTAGGGTTATTCACACAAGACTTTCCTTTTAGAGAACTGAGATTAATCATTCACTCTGCCATCTTATTGACTTTGTTTTTACACTTCTCTCCCCTCCCCCCCCAGGTCTTCTTAAGTTCAGAAGAAAAATCCATTGGCAATAGAGTACACTGCTTCTTTTCTACCTCTCCAATAGAAATTGTCTGAAACAAGCCTTTCCTAGACAGTGCCATCTTTAACTGATCCTTACATTACTACTTGCTCCCACCTGGCTTGCTGCAACTATTTGTACATGCCAAAAAGTTTTTCTTTGCTTACTTACAGTTGTGGGTTAAAACAGCCTATGTGTGACATAAGAAAAGTGCAGCAGGAGGAAATCAATTCAGGCCTTTCTGATTATTGGAGAAAGATCAGGGAAGCCATAGATCATGACCTCAGCTTTTCTTTGGAAAGGAAATATTCAGTTACAAGAATGGAAATAATTTGTGGGTAGAAGATGAGAATTCCAGTGATAGATGAGGTGATAAACCAGGGTACAGGAGAGATTAGCAGGTTTAATTTTTTTCAATAATGTCATGGTTTAACCCCAGCCAGCAACTAAGCACTACACAGCCACTCGCTTGCTCCCCCCTGGTGAGATGGGGGAGAAAAATCAGAAGAGTAAAAGTGAGAAAACTGGTGGGTTGAGATAAAGACAATTTAATAGGCAAAGCAAAAGCCATGCATGCAAGCAAAGCAAAACAAGGAATTCATTCACTACTTCCCATGGGCAGGCAGGTGTTCAGCCATCTCCAGGAAAGCAGGGCTCCATCACGCGTAATGGTTACTTGGGAAGACAAACACCATCACTTCAAATGTCTCACCTTCCTTCTTCTTCCCCCAGCTTTATATGCTGAGCATGACGCCATATGGTATGGAATAGCCCTTTGGTCAGTTGGGGTCAGCTGTCCCAGCTGTGTCCCCTCCCAGCTCCTTGTGCCCCCCCAGCCTACTCGCTGGTGGGGTGGGGTGAGGAGCAGAAAAGGCCTTGGCTGTGTGTAAGCACTGCTCAGCAATAACGAAATCATCCCTGTGTTATCAACCCTGTTTCCAGCACAAATCCAAAACATAGCCCTATACTAGCTACTATGAAGAAAATTAACTCTATCCCAGCCAAAACCAGCACAAATAGACAGCAAATTCTTAAAATATCTGCTTTTCCTGCCAAAAAACCCGCAACCACGTAGCAGTATTTTTCAGTTGGTACCATTAATTCTTCTCATTAATGTGTTTAAAAAAATTCTAAATAGGAAAGGAAATAAAGGAAAAGAAGTTTAAAAAGAAAGATTCATTCTGGCAAAAACCTTCTGTAATATGTGTCTTCATAATTTAATGATTATTTCTTCAGTTTATTCCTTCCTCTCACACTCACAAATATGTAGCTATTTTGACAGTTATTAGTTACTGTTGATGTAAGGACACAACACATTTCCAATATTTTTTCTCATTTTGATCAGCAAAAGTTGGCATTTGTAAAAACAGCTGTAACAGATGCAGCTGCTCTGATACTTCCCCAGAGCATTCTGAAACAAAAGCTAACAGTGCCATGCTCAGGAACAGACTGCCACAAGAGCAAAGTCCCGATGTTAGCTCTCCAGTAATTAGGTAAATGTACACTTGAGGTTACATTTAGACTATCCATTTGCATCAGTATCTCAAATTTAATAGCATAGTCACTATGTCTCATAGCTACTTTGAAGGCAATTATTTTGACAATTATTAGGAGACATGATAAATAATTCAGGGCATAATGATGCAAAATAAATCCATTAAGACAAAAGCCCTAGGGCAGAAAGCCTGGGTCTCATGAAGTCATGAACAAAACATTTTTCCTGGAGGCCACGTTTCCTATCATGTGACTATGTATAAGAAGAACGGCCAAAACAGGTTATAGAATGTGTAATGTTATAATGGTAACATGGTAAATCCTATGCTTAACACTTATCTAATGCAAATAAGGGTACTGTGATTCCACCATACCCTTAAACAGAAATATTCTCTTGGAAAATGTCAGCTAAGGTTGATGATGTTCCCGTGTCAAGACTGAAGACTCAGCAGAGATGGGAGGGAGGGCTGAAGGAGGCGTGGGTTACCCTCAGAAGACAGATGTTCAGTGTGCTGGAATCAGGATGGTCCAGAGTGCCCTCAGCCTGCTCTGTAACAGCTAGCAGAGAATGACAGTTTCCTGGATATATGTGGAGTGATCATTTAAATATTCTTTCAAGTAGCTTTAGGCTGCTGAGTTTTAAATCCTCATATAAGGATAATGAAACCCAGGAAGAAAAGCAGCACCTGCAAAGCTACCCCCAGCATACTTCAGTGTTTTCTTTCAAAGCATTCTATGTGGTGACCAAGTCAGGCTCTGTTTAGTTCATAATTTGAAAGGATTCAGTGTAAAACAGTATAACTGTGGACAGCACACCACACAAGAAGACTATTCTAGATGGAATCTGATTTCCTAATAACATAGAGCATGCTTGTTTATGTGTTTTAGGAAGCCTATGTTGGGTATAATAAGGTTGAGCAATACACTCAAAATACATTTTAATTGTTTGAGAAATAGTCTGATTAATGTAATAGCCAAGGCTTAATGATATGTATAAGATGCACAGTTGTTTCCATGATGCCTGCAAAATCTTTGCAGCCAAAATATTATCATATGTCTTTCTTTCCTTTCCTATTTTTATGAATAAGCTTGTGCTGTTGCAATCCATCTGTGCCTCTTGGATCTTATCCAAAGTCTGTCCATGCTTCATTGCCAATACCTATATGTTCTATTATAGGATAAAATAAGTGGACACATACAGGTACTGATTAATATGTGGCATGTTTCCATTAAAAATTATATATTGGAGAGATTATTCATCAAAGACTGACAAGGCATGGTTTCTAAAAAAAAAAAAAAAACAAACAAAAAACCCCACTAGAATTATTTATGCTTCTTTAAGATGAAAAAAAACCCCAGTGCTGCACTTTCTAGAGAGGTATTAAAAAGGCTGCTTTATTACAATTTGTCAATTTTGTATTGTCAAAAATAGATGAGGACTTAGGACCAAATCCTAATTAAGAATGATTAATTAAGTAGTATTTAATTGTACATTGAGAATCTAGTTGCTGATTGGATTATTTGACTTTCTAAGCCTCAATATCCTTCATGAATTCTGCATGCTGAATGTTAAATATATGATAAATCATTTGCTCCTCTCTACCTCAAAAAGGTGAAAATTATTATTTTTAAAATGTATGTTATCATTAGTGTAAAAGAAATGTGTATCTTTGCTCATAATTGCTACTACTTAACATCTCCTAACTGACTACATTTTTTTTCAGTGTATCTCCAGGCACAGGAAGGAAAAGAGGGTGACTGAGTACAATCAGTTGGATTTATCAAAGACAAATCGTGTCTGGCCAATCCAGATTCCTGTTTTAGTGATACGACTAGTGTTGTGGACAGACACAGAGCAGTGGACGTTATATGTCTTGACTTTAGCAAGACCATCAACAAGGTCTCCCACAATATTCTTTTAGCCAAATTGGAGATACTGGAAAAGTGGACAATAAGGTGGGTGGAAAAGTGACTGGACCATCAGGTTTAAAGGGTCAGATCACTGGCATGAAGTCCAACTGGCAGTTTGTGACAAGCAGTGTCCCTCAGGTATTAGTACAGGAGGCAATACTGTTTAATGTCTTTATTAATGACTCGGATGATAGGACAGAGTGCCCACTCAGCAAGTCTGTGAACTATGCCAAATAGAGCAGGAGGACTTCTGTTCAGAGGGTGTTCAAGAGGCTGGAGAAATGGGCTGATGAAAACCACACAAAACTGAATAAAGCAAAGGTGAAGTCTTGCAGCTGGGATGGACTAAGCTCATGTAACAGTACAAGCAGGGTGCCAACACAGCACTGTGTCCGCTTTTGGACTTATTGCAAGAAAGACAGGGACATGCTGGAACAAGTCATTTGGAGGACCACTAAGATTGTCAGAGGCAGAGGGCTGGAGCACATGGCATATGTGGAGAGGCTGAAATAGTTGAGTTTGTTCATTCTCAAGTGAAGACGAAGGGTGGGGAGGACCTAATTACTGTGTTCAGGCTGCCTAATGGGAAGATAGAAGATTAATTCAGACTTTTACCAGAAACTTCAATTAAATATAAGTAAAAACTTGTTCACCATGAAGGTGTCTGGAATGAGTTGTCCAGAGAGATTATGAGATCTCTGTTGTTCAAGATTTTCAAAATTTGACTGGTGATTGGACCAGATAACCTCTGGAAGATCCTTTTAGGCCCATTTAGGCCCATTATTTAGGCCCCTGTAGCCCCTTTAGGCCCACTATTCTGTACCATTCTAGAAGACAGAATCCTAGAAAAATCCAGAATCCAGAAAAATATGAAAACTTTTTTCCTCTATCTTAGCTTCATTAACAATATGAAATGGATTAGACACCAAAAATTCTTAATGTCAAGCTTAATATCTGTGTTCATCACTCTGCTGACCTCAAAAAGTCTTACTATTTGGTAGGGAGCTAAGAGGGGTGGCTCATTTACTCTATTGCAATATTTGCTATTACAACACTAAAAGATAAGAAACTGTACTTTACTTCACAAATGCTAAAATACCTACTGTTTTCTAATTTTTTTTAAAGTTTATTTCTCAAAATCTTTCTTAAAATTTCTGTAGATGTCATTCAAATTTGTTATTCATACATGCCATCATTTGACACGCAATAGTCCTCAAATCTTTATTCTTAAATCCTTTTTTATATCCAATCAGGACTTTTCTTTGGCATTGTTAAGAATCTTCATTTTGGAGGCCACACTAATTAATACTTAGCAGTTTAGCAAGAACAGTTTTTTGTATGTGCTGCTATTAAGTGGCCAATGATAACTCAAAATCAGGATTTAAGTCGTACTATAAAGCCTAAAGTTTTGCAATGTGTACATATTTATACTTGCATTTTGCTTACAACTAACTGATAATATTACTTACTAGTCTATAAATTCAATTAATTTAAAGACAAATTTGTTCCAAGTTTAAAGAAAGGAACACTGCAAAATAAAGTAATCTCGTATAATTTGAAAATGTCTGTATTCTACGAAATATCTGGAGAAGAGGTCAAAGTTCTATTAAAATTAACAGGATTCCTCTAATGACCTTTTGTTCATTTAAAATGGAATTAATCCAAATTAGACTTGATTCTGGAGACATTATAAAAGGAAAGAAAATATCTTAGTGTCATTTTTCTGTAATGTATGAAATGAATTTATCATATAGCTTTTACTTCATTAAACTTTATATAGGTTTCTTAATTTGATTTCTTATCATAACAGTTTAATTATAAGCAAAAACAAATACAAAGAAGCAAATGAACAGCTTCTAAAGCTGAGAACATCAGAGTAAAACCAAGCAATTATAACTATAATAGTTAATTTCAAATGGAAAGAAAAACTAAGGTGAAAAAAAAATTATCTAAGTGAAAAGGTCTTACCCAATTACTTAATAAGAGTTTCAGGATAATTTGGTCTTTGGCTCCTGTACTACCTCTGGGATACAGACAATGAGTTCTTTATTTGCTGTTGACTTTTACAAGCCAGAGATAATCTACTTTACATTAAAATGAGAGAAAACTCTGTTCAGCAAAACTAATGATAAATTCATCATCATGTATTGAAGTATTTTCCTCATGTTGCAGCAGATTTTAAAATTATGAAGGAACATAAAGACATGTTGTATAAAAGAAGTTGCTTTTCCCAATATGGGAAAAATAGAAGCAGAAATTAAACAGAACAGCAAACTTAAACAAGACCCCCAAATAGTAGAGAAAAGAAACGTGGTTATGTAGTACATTTATGAATCAGCATCAGAAGTTCCCCTCTTTTTCAGTCCTGAGAGGTATGAGTTATTATACACTCCACTGTTATAAAGGCAGAATTAGTACAGCTGAACATACTACTAAATTCAAGGGACCTCAGTTTTTATTTCTCTGGATTCAAATATTCTATTTTATTTCAGCAGCTGGAAAGAGGAGTCACACAACTGTCCAGCTGGTCTGGGAGAGTTAGTTTAGAAGCATTAAAAATGGTTTCATTTAAATGAATGACCTGTGCTTATTCAAGTTTACTTATTCTTGAACACTTGTTGGTCCTTAAGCTCATAAGAATTTCCTATAGGAATGCTTTCTCAGTTGGTTGGCTTTAGCAAATGAAAAATACCTTTATAACTACAAGGACAATCATGTCATGAGCTAAGAAGGAACAACCTATAAAGAACTGATATCTTTAAAGCAAAAGAAAAATTTTTGAAGCAAAAGACATTTTTTTTTACTTTGTTAATGTTAAAAAAAAAACTAATTCCATTTTCTTACCATATCCATATCAATGTCTTCTTCTCCCCGATGAATAGGTTTCATAATAAAACTGAGAGTTTGGGGCCTTTCTGTCAAATAAGTTGAACTGAAAAGTGATTAGGGTTACAGTTTTAAATTGCTTCACAAAAACTTCTGAATTAAATAAATTTCTTGGATGGGTTTAAGTGGTACGTGTATATATATGTATACCCAGGCACACAGGTTTTTATAGTTGCATATTACTCCGATACTGAGATGGGCTTCTGTATGTATAGTAGGATGGTGAGCATTGTCTGATCTTGGTTCCCCTTCCATGCAAATGATGTTGCTTGTTCTTAATTCTGTTGTGGAAATGGTGAGTCACTTTAATTTACATAGGCATACAATGGAGAACTTGACCTCAACAATTTATTTTTTGCCTAATTAGATACTAATTAAGTTAAGATAGATACTAATTAAGTTAAATTAACAGGTGCTGGACTTCAAGCCCTGAAGAAAGGTTTATATTTGATGTAGGATTTATGCCAGTATAAATTTGGAAAAAAGAAAGTGAATGTATATCATATGCATTCAAACAATAACTTCAAATAAAGCTTAAAGTATTACTTTATTTATTGCTGTTGATAAAGTATTTCAGCAAGAAACTGGCATTTATTTGCATGTTTCTTAGCAGCATGAACAAGTTCCAAAATTATGGATTAAAATTCAAGTCAACCTGTATTCATGAATTGCAAAAGATTAAGGGGAAAACATATTCAAATTTGGCTAGACTAGGTCAAATACGGAACTAAGTGTGTGTAATGTCATTTGCAATGCACAGTGATAAATAGGTATTGGAAGCTGAAAAAACTCTTCAGTCAGTTATGGCTGCAAAATTTGTATTTTCATTTCTGATTAAAAATCGTCCATATTTGCCAGTGTCTAAAATGGGGAAAATTGAACATTATGCCATAATGGATCTTGTAATCACCTAGTTTGAATCTTCATTAATTTAATCTGGAGGAGTACTTGATTTCCATAATAAAACCTCTTAAAAGAGCACTAACTTCTTAGTAATTACAATGAGGGACAGTAGGTGACTTTTGTAACAGTAATGTAAATGCATGTGGGATCATTTTTTGATGCTGAGGGCTACTGAACTCTGTCTAGTCTGTGCTACTACAGTTGCTGTTGCCCAGAATGAGTGTCCCAGCTGCAAGCTGTTGGCCCTAGCCTTATCACAGAAAACATTTTACAAGCCTTTTCATCCTCTCAACTATGTACCTCAGGTACTGCAGACACACCATGTTCCTCTCTCATCTGCCCTATGCAGGGCATGTCATCGTGGCTGCAGCTGCCTTATAAAGGGGTTCAGTTCCACACAACTTCAGATTGTGGTAGTGGCCACTTTCCAGCCACCACACCTATCACATTTGCCCTCCCGCACTGCATGTTAGGATGCTCAGGCTTCTGGGGTTCCTGCTGTTTCTGCTCATGTCCACATTGTGACATTTCTCAGGCAATGTGAGGTCTGTTCCATTTCTCCAACTTGGGGCTACCAGACTGATGCTCAGCACCATGATGGAAACTGTATGTTTCTGATGGGAAGACACTGCATTATAAATGTGGCATCTCACGGGATCTGGTGCTGAACATCAGGTTCAAGAAAGCCCTTCTCCCTGGGCACCACTTCCATGAACCCTTACTTATGGAGAAGAGAGTTGCCATTGTTCTCTTGAGCTTTGCTATCTCTGACTCTCAGTGGTCAGTGGGCAACTGGTTTTGGGTCTTCAAGTCCATGATAGGAAGACAATGGTGTCAGACAGAGAAGTGATAGCAAGATTGTTGACCCATGATTAGTGTCAGCAATATTTATTAGACCTCTAGTCCTTTTTGCCTATTGCAGCCCCCCTAACTGGGTAGCAGCATTTGCTTTAATTTGAATTCTTCTTTCAGAGTCCTCTCTGAGTGCATCAGCAGTAGCAGCTGTCATTCCTTTCCGTGAACCATCCATGGACACAGGACACCAACTAACTATACTCTTTGAGTATGTCTGTCCTTTGTGAGCAATGCAGAAGAGCATCCTCTTCCATGGGTGTCAGTTTGCAGAGGGGTACACTGCGTTGTGAAAGGTGCCACTTCCCAGTTACAATCCTGACTTTGGCCACAACCAGAAGCATCATGCTCACTTCTGTTGGTCCCTTCAGGATCTCACTGAAAATTGGATTCAGTTGTGTGTCAGTAAACATGTCACCATCCTCAAAAGTCAGTCTTGGTGTGTGATTTCCTGCAGTGCCATCAATTACTTGTGCAAGGACACTGGTGAGAATTTTCAAAGTGATGAATCACAGCAGAATTGGTCCTTGCATTCCTTTTTGCCAGGCTGTCCTTGCAGCTATGAGGTTGCAGACTTGGGGATGTCTTCTCATCTTCCTTGAGGTTTGTTGCATCCCAGTCCTTATGGATATGGTAGCAGCAACCTAAAAGGCTTTTCAGAGTTCCAGTAATGATTTAAGAAAAAACACAAACAACACCCCAAACTGGCTTCTCTCCCTCTAAACTTCTCAGAGACACATCCTTTGCCAATTCCACAGCTACCTCTTGTTCTGTCTGCAGTCTCTTAAGAGTTTGACACTGACAGTCTGTTTCTATGCATGAATTATGGCCTTTTGTCTCTTTTTAGTAACACGTCTCTCAGTTGAAACTCTCAAGATGCTTATAGGTCTCTGCTCCTTCTGTTTCTTTGCCACCTCCTTTCTTCATCTCTGTAATTTAAACAGAGAGGAAACGTCACAAAATGCCTAACGTCTTGTGTATTGCTTTGTTTGCCAATTGCCCCTAGTCAAATCAATTTTTTGCCAAAAAACTTGGTTATTCTGACCTCCTTCCCTGCTACCCACCACCACCTCTGTAGCAGAAATATTCCTAGGATATACAAACATATATAGATCCTCTACCCCACTAGCCAACAACTTTTACAATTTCCCTGACAAAGGCCAAGAAAAAACATGCAGCACTGTGGTCCTGGGTGAGTTGCTTGCTCCCGTAAAGAAAAGAGACTTTATTGGAAAGGAGCTCTGAACCAGACAGCTTGCCAAGTTCTGGTGAACATGACAAGGAGTGGTGGAGATGGCAGTGTGTGGGGTGGGAGAGGAGCGCCTAGTGACCAGCATGCATGCCTTGGAGAAAGGTTATTGCTGCAGCAGCAGAGAGGGTGGGAGGCAGGTGTAGGAATACCACCTTCAGGACCTAGGGAACAAGGCGTTCAATAGCATCAGAAGATCTGTGTAGGCTGACACACAGCTGCAGTTGTGCTGTAACATCCTGGAATGACAATACATATCCTTCCCTCTTAGTTATGTCATTTTGAGTTTTATCTTCTGTCTGAGTTGCAAAACACGGTTGTTTTCTTCACTCCACATATCTCCAAGTGATGGGTTAAGTTAGGGATTTGGAATGAGGGAGATCCAGGCAGAGTTGGATCCATTTTGTTTCTCACTCCATTTCTCTCAGATGGCAATGAGACATCCTCTTCTGAAGCCACTCATCAGAAACACTTCTGCACATTTTGTGTGTCAAGGGACCAAACACAAGTTGTGTAGTTTCCTAGACCTGGGTTTTTGTAGCATGATGTTGGGCCATGTGTGACATGGCAAAAGGGCATAAGCATGTACAGATATGATGCCTGTTGTGATACTGCTGGAGGACTATTCTGAATGACTTTATATTAATAATTAGCAGTAATTGTCATTAAAATTTAGGACCTTCCTTTGAAATGCGCTAAATCCCAAATTCTGCTCAGGAACTGTCTGAAAGTCTGCTCGTTGACACAGGACAAAAGTGTGCCACTTCTATTCTATTAAACAATTATCCTTGTAGAAAATACCAGTGCCTGGGAATTCACAGATATAATTTATATCTTCTCTGTGTTCTTCTTCAAATTTCCAGTGAAATGCTTGAGTACTGCTTAATTTACTAATACAGATATAGTTTGCAATACCTCCTGAATTTGGATGTGAATTGCTTTGTCATCAAGGGAGCCTACAGAGATGCTTGGGACCAAGGTGTTCTCATTTCTAAGTAGAGCTCTTGATTAAAACTCCTAATTCAGGTATTTAAAGCATGTCTCAAAAATAGTGTAAGAATAGCCTCTCTAATTTACAAGCCTCAAAATATTTTTTTAAAAACATCACAGGGGTACATTGAGAGGGAATGAGCTGCATGTCTATTTCTAGTAGAATTCCATTCTAATACACTTCTAAAAGTATCAGATAGGTAGGGTCAAACCTTGACATTTTTTTTATGTGACTACCAATCCAGACAATGATTCTAGCAATGATGTATCTTAAAGCATATGAGAAATTTATTCCATTTCTGTTTGATAATCTCTTTCATATTCTTCAAAAGATTGAGTTATTCCTCTTTACTAGCATTAGTAAAAGGAATCTTCTGTATTATGAGTCACTCATAGCAACATTCAGAGTTTGCATTCAGCTTGGTCTCTAGATCCTTTTCAGGATCATTTCATTTGAGAGTACCAACTTTTATTTCCTAAGTGGTTTGTACATTCTTTGTTCCTAAATATGAACTGTATTTAACTATATTAAAATGCATATTGAAAACTTTAATTTGAAACAATATATTTTAAAAAATGCTTCACTTGGAACAATTGTCATAGGCTTGATGAAGAACCTGGATAACAGTTGGACATTAAATGAGATTTTTCACAGGGTACTTTCTGGCAAAAAAAGTAAATTTACCCTGTGAACACATACTTTCTGAACGACCTGAATATGAAAAATGTTTCAAAATTATTAAATTTCTGGCTTATTCAGTATTAACAGGTTGCTAATTCTACTTCCTCCCCCCAGGAACTCTGTCCATTATTTTGTTTTATTTTATTTATTGACAGGAATATAAAATTTTGTTGGGTTTTTTTGTTGTTTTGTTTTTTTTTATTTTAATTAAAACAAATCCAGAAGTGTTTAAACATTTTGATTTGATAGAAGTATTCATGGGAAATTTTATGTTCTGAAAAAAATTTTGTTTGAGAAAAATGTGTGTGTGTATATATATATATAAGCAATATATATATTTATTTGTATGTGTGTGTTTTGCAATAAAATAAATACATTTCTACGCAGATTAGGATGGGGGAATGTTTCCTTCAACAGATGAGATTTATTCCTGAAGCTTTTGTGCTTCTGATTTATTTCTTCAGCTGAGAAGGTACAAATGCCCAGCTGTATGTCCAATGTGAGGGGTCCACCGTTTTCAGCTTCTCATCATTTTATTTTATATTGTGCTGAACTAGTCACCAAAGTAGGGGTAGGGACACTATTTATTCCTAGCCATTAGACTAAACTGACAACTGACGCAGCTTCCCCGACAGAGCTCCAACAGCAACTCGCTGCCGCCCAGGCGTCAGGCTGCAGGGCGTGCCCTGCTCTGATGCCAGTACCAGGCAGCAGTAGTGGGCACGCCTGTGCGAGGGGCGCCCAGGTAGAGAAGCTCCTCTGCTTAGTGACAGAGCTCCGGCAGGAGGTGAGTAGGTTGAGGAGTATCAGGGAGCGCGAGACAGAGACAGACTACTGGAATTGCACCCTACCTTCCCCAGGACAGGCCCAACAGGCAGACAGGACGCATGATACGGAGGATTCCCTCTCCTCTCTCCACCTGGCTAAACGCGGTGGCTTAAGGGACAGGGGGCAATGGCGACAAGTTCCTGCCACGCGCAGCAGACACGTCTCCTCTGTGACTACCCCACCTTCCCAGGTGCCCTTGCATAATAGGTATGAGGCACTGCAAGTGGAACCGAGCAATAATGAGGACGATGATTCATCTACCTTGGAGGTGTCGCTGAGGAGTTGCAAAAGTTGGCCTACGCCCTGCGTCAAAACTGCATCCATAAAGAAAAAAAGACGGGTCATTGTCATAGGAGACTCTCTCCTGAGGGGAACAGAAGGCCCAATATGCAGACCGGACCCACTTCTTCGGGAAGTCTTCTCCCTGGGGCCCGGGTTAAAGATGTGAGGAGAAAGCCTCCTATCCTGATACAGCCCCTCAGATTATTATCCATTATTGATTTTTCAGGTAGGCAGCGATGAAGTTGCAACAAGAAGTCCGAGGGCAATCAAAAGAGACTTCAGGGCCTTGGAACGACTGGTTGAGGGATCAGGAACACAAGCAGTGTTCTCCTCTATCCTTCCAGTTGCAGGGAATGATGAGGGAAGAAGCAGGAAGAGCCAGCAGATCAATACCTGGCTCCGAGCCTGGTGCCCCCAGCAGAATTTTGGGTTTTTTGTTCATGAGTTGGACTACACCACACCAGGCCTGCTGGCGACAGATGGGGTACTCCTGTCTCAAAAGGGGAAAAAGATCTTTGCATAGGAGTTAGCAAGGCTCATTGAAAGGACTTTAAACTAGATTTGAAGGGGGAAAGGGACAAAACCAGGCTCGCTAGAGATTAAGTCTGGGAGCAGCACACCAATGTTTGAGGGCAGTGTGCTAGTGGGCACACTAGTCTGCCATCTCAGTGGAGGCAGGGGATGGAGATCCATGCGGCAGCAAAGATGCAAAGCTTATTGATGTCTTAGAAACCACAGAAGCACCTGAGAATGGTCACGCGGGAATTAGGGCTTGTCCCCCCCAAAGAGGTGTTGGGATCAATAGCCCAACTGAAATGCGTCTACACCAATGCACGCAGCATGGGCAACAAACAGGAGGAGCTGGAAGCCATTGTGCAGCAGGAAAACGATGATATAGTAGCCATCACGGAAACATGGTGGGATGACTCGCACAACTGGAGCGCTGCAATGGGTGGCTATAAACTCTTCAGAAGGGCTAGGCAAGGAAGGAGAGGTGGTGGGGTAACTGTATGTTAGGGAGTGTTTTAGCTGTCTAGAGTTTGACGACGGTGATGATAGGGTTGAGTGTTTATGGGTAAGAATCAGGGGGAAGACCAACAAGGTAGATGTCATGGTGGGAGTCTGTTATAGACCACCCAACCAGAATGAAGAGGCAGATAAAATATTCTGTAAGCAGCTGGGAGAAGTCTCACAACCACTAGCCCTTCTTCTCATGGGGGACTTCAACTTACCAGATGTCTGCTGGAAATGCAATACAGTGGAGAGGAATCAGTCTAGGAGGTTCCTGGAATGTGTGGAAGACAATTTCCTGACACAGCTGGTGAGTGAGCCAACTAGGGAAGGCACCCTGCTGGAACTGTTTTTTGTGAACAGAGGACTTGTGGGTGATGTGATGGTTGGAGGCTGTCTTGGGCATAGCAATCAGAAAATGATAGAGTTTTTGATTCATGGAGATGTAAGGATGGGGATAGCAGAACTGCTAACTTGGACTTCTGGAGGGCAGACTTTGGCCTGTTTAGGGGCCTGGTTGACAGAGTCCCTTGGGAGGCAGTCCTTGAAAGGCAAAGGAGTCTAGGAAGGCTGGACATTCTTCAAGAAGGAAATCTTCAAGGTGCAGGAGCAGGCCGTCCCAATGTGCTGAAAGATGAGCCAGCGGGCAAGAAGCCTGGTTGAACAGAAAGCTTTGGCTGTAACTCAGGAAAATAAAGGGAATTTATGACCTTTAGAAGAAAGGGGCAGTGTCCTGGTTTCAGCTGAGATAAGAGTTAATTTTCTTTGTGGTGGCTGGTATGGGGCTATGTTTTGGATTTGTGCTAAAACCAGTTTTGATAATACAGAGATGTTTTAGTTGTTGCTGCACTAGTCAAGGACTTCTCAGCTTCCCATGCTCTGCCAGGTGCAGAAGAAGTTGGGAGGGGACACAGCCAGGATAGTTGATCCAAACTGACCAAAGGGCTATTCCATACCATATGATGTCATGCTCAGTATATAAAGCTGGGGAAGAAGAAGGAAGTGGGGGACATTCGGAGTGATGGCGTTTGTCTTCCCAAGTAACCATTATGTGTGATGGAGCCCTGCTTTCCTGGAGATGGCTGAACACCTGCCTGCCCATGGGAAGTAGTGAATGAATTCCTTGTTTTGCTTTGCTTGCGTGGGCGGCTTTTGCTTTCCCTATTAAACTGTCTTTATCTCAACCGACGAGTTTCCTCACTTTTACCCTTCTGATTCTCTCCCCCATCCCACTGAGGGGGAGTGAGCGAGCGGTTGTGTGGGGCTTAGTTGCTGGCTGGGGCTAAACCACAACAGGCAGGCAACTCAGGAGAACTACAGCAATGTCATGAGGTTATGCAGGGAGAAAATTAGAAGGGCCAAAGCCGAGCTAGAGCTCAATCTGGCTACTGCCATAAAAGACAATAAAAAATATTTCTATAAATACATGAGCAACAAAAGGACGGCTGAGGAAAATCTCCATCTTTTCTTAGATGTGGAGGGGAAACATAGTGACAAAGGATGAGAAAAGGCTGAGGTACTTAACGCCTTCTTTGCCTCAGTCTTTAATGGTAAGATCAGTTGTTCTCAGGGTACTTAGCCCCCTGAGGACAGGCTGGATCAATGGGGAGGTCAATTGTATGGGGTGCAACAAGGCTAAGTGCAAGGTCCTGCACTTGGGCCACAGCAACCCCATGCAACACTACAGGCTTGGGGAAGAGTGGCTGGAAAGCTGCCCGGTGGAAAAGGACCTGGGCGTGTTGGTTGACAGCCGCCTGAATATGAGCCAGCAGTGTGCTCGGGTGGCCAAGAAAGCCAATGGCATCCTGGCTTGTATCAAAAATAGTGTGGCCAGCAGGAGTATGGAAGTGATCGTGCCCCTGTACTCAGCACTGGTGAGGCTGCACCTCGAATACTGTGTTCAGTTATGGGCCCCCCACTACAAGAGGGACATGGAGGTGCTGGAGCGTGTGCAGAGAAGGGCAACGAAGCTGGTGAAGGGTCTGGAGCAGAAGTCTTATGAGGAGCATCTGAGGGAACTGGGGTTGTTTAGCCTGGAGAAAAGGAGGCTGAGGGAAGACCTTATTGCTCTCTACAACTACCTGAAAGGAGGTTGTAGAAAGGTGGGGGTCGGTCTCTTCTCACAGGTGACAAATGATAGGACAAGAGGAAATGGCCTCAAGTTGGACCAGGGGAGGTTTAGATTGGATATTAGGAAATTTTACTTCACTGAAAGGGTTATCAAGCATTGGAACAGGCTGCCCAGGGAAGTGGTTGAGTTGCCATCCCTGGAAGTATTTAAAAGACGTTTGGATGAGGTGCTTAGGGACATGGTATAATGGTGGTCTTGGTAGTGTTAGGTTTACGGTTGGACTCGGTGATAAAGGTCTTTTCCAACCTATACGATTCTGTGATTCTGTGAGCTGGAAGACAGGGATGGGGAGCAGAAGGAAGCCCCTATAATCCAAGGGGAAATGGTTCATGACCTGCTATACCACTTAGACACAAAAATCTATGGGGCCAGATGGGATCCAACCAAAGGTACTGAGGGAGCTGGTCAAGTACTCACCAAGCTTCTTTCAATCCTTTATCAGCAGTCCTGGCTAACCGGGGAGGTCCCAGTTGACAGGAGGTTAGTAAATGTGATGCCCATCTACAAGAAGGGCCAGAAGGAGGATCTGGGGAACTACAGGCCTGTCAGTCTGACCTTGGTGCTGGGGAAGGTTATGGAGCAGATCATCTTGAATGCCATCACGTGGCACGTACAGGACAAGCAGGTCATCAGGCCCAGTCAGCATGGGTTTATGAAAGGCAGGTCCTGCTTGACTAACCTGATCTCCTTCTATGACAAGGTGACCCGCTTAGTGGATGAAGGAAAGGCTGTGGACGTTGTCTACCTAGACTTTAGTAAAGGCTTTGACATTTCCCACAGCATTCTGCTGGAGACACTGGCTGCTCATGTCTTGGATGGGTGTACGCTTCACTGGGTAAAAAATTGACGGAATGGCTGGGCCCGAAGAGTTGTGGTGAATGGAGTTAAATCCAGTTGGCAGCCGGTCACAAGTGGTGTTCCCCAGGGCTCATTATTGGGGCCAGTCTTGTTTAGTAACTTTATCAATGATCTGGACGAGGGGATCGAGTGCACCCTCAGTAAGTTTGCAGGTGACACCAAGTTGTGCGGGAGTGTTGATCTGCCTGAAGGTAGGAAGGCTCTGCAGAGGCATCTGGACAGGCTGGATTGATGGGCTGAGGCCAATTGTATGAGGTCTAACAAGGCTAAGAGCTGGGTCCTGCACTTGGGTCGCAACAACCCCTTGCAACGCTACAGGCTTGGGGAAGAGTGGCTGGAAAGCTGCCTGGCAGAGAAGGACCTGGGGGTGTTAGTTGGCAGCCACTTGAATGTGAGCTGGCAGTGTGCCCAGGTGGCCAAGAAGGCCAATGGCATCCTGGCTTGTATCAAAAATAGTGTGGAAATAGCAGGACTAGGGAAGCGATTGTGCCCCTGTACTCGGCACTGGTAAGGCCGCACCTCAAATACTGTGTTCAGTTTTGGGCCCCTCACTGCAAGAAAGTCATTGAGATGCTGGAGCGTGTCCAAAGATGGGCAACAAAGCTAGTGAAGGGTCTGGAGCAGAAGTCTTATGAGGAGCATCTGAGGGAACTGGGGTTGTTTAGCCTGGAGAAAAGGAGGCTGAGGGGAGACCTTATCACTCTCTACAACTGCCTGAAAGGAGGTTGTAGCGAGGTGGGGGTCGGTCTCTTCTCCCAAGTAACAAGCCATAGGACAAGAGGAAATGGCCTCAAGTTGGACCAGGGGAGGTTTAGATTGGATATTAGGAAATTTTACTTCACTGAAAGGGTTGTTAAGCATTGGAACAGGCTGCCCAGGGAAGTGGTTGAGTCCCCATCCCTGCCTGGAGGTATTTAGAAGACGTGTACATGTGGTACTTAGGGGCTCGGTTTAGTGGTGGACTTGGCAGTGGTAGGTTAACGGTTGGACTTGATGATCTTAAAGGTCTTTTCCAACCTAAATGATTCTATGATTCTCAAGTATCCAGTCTGAGATCAGTCTGACCGTGATCTTCAAAGTTCATAAAGTAACTTGTTCTGCTGATCTGCCTTTCCCACAGATGCCATTTCCCATCCCCATTTGCATTAAAAAAAAAAAATCTATAGCTGTATATTGTGTATATAATAGTTGTGTGAAATATTTGTCACTGTAGTCTATCAGTTCAGTTCTTATCATGCTAAATGAAAGTTTCATCTTGTGACATCTGGTCTAGCAATAGTAAATGCTTTATGCTGTTTAGTTTTGGTTTTGTTTTTGTTTTCATTTGGTTTAGATTATTTGGACTGACGGCCAGCCAGTCCCCGAGCAGCAAATGCTGTCCCACGGCCAACTCCCCACAGTTCATAGACTGAGCATTACATCTTATAGTATGGAATGGCCCTTTTCGCAGTTTGGCTGTGCCCCTTCCCTGCTTCTTGTCCACCTGGCAGAGCATGGGAAGCTGAAAAGTCCTTGACTAATGTAAGCATTACTTAGCCACAACTAAAACATGAATGTGTTATCAACATTATTCTAATACTAAATCCAAAACAAAGCACTATATTAGCTACTAGAAAGGAAATGAACTCTATCCCAGCTGAAACCAGGACAAGGAGCTGCATAGAATGCTTCCAAACGTGGATTCTATTATTATTATTATTATTATTATGTTACATCCCAAAATGATATTTTTTTCATTCAAGCATTTTTTTGTGGTTTGTTACTCGTAAGAGCTGTTTCCTTTTTTGTTATGGTTTCTCTTTGTCACATATTCAGCTAAAGCTTAATTCCATACAGATTATTTCCTTCATTTTGTAGTCAACTTCTATGCATCCCTTATTAGGCCATTAAAAAATCCCCATCAAAAGTGGGAATAGCATTTCAATAGAAAATTTTGTTTTCAATATAATTAAAAGTTTCAATAAGTAATACCTGTTGTCTTCAGAAAATATCTTCTTGTTGGCGTTGCAAAGAAGAAAAGTGTTCAAACTAAAATATTTTGTCGGAATAAATGCATTTTGAATTGCATAGGCTTCCACGGGAATTGTATTTCAATTGCTTTTATGTACTTATTTTTCTTGGGCTAGCTTCCCAACCTGGACAACAATTCCATAGTGTTGTGTACCATTCTGATATTTCACCATAACCTTCTTTCCAGGAGAAAATATGAGAGCATGCTTTGGGAAATAGAAGAAAATCCAAGAATATGTCCTGAAGAGGAGTGTGAGAGCAAAGCTAATCAAACTGCAGTCCTCATAAGGCATAGCAGGATCTTTTTATTCGTCTTTATTATTATTATTAATATAAGTTTGTACATGGCATTTAGCCAAAAGTGACAGGGCTTTCTGGGGCAAAATTAGACAAAAACATAATTTAGTTTTAATAAAAAAATAATTCTATTTGTCTGCTGACACTAACTTTTTTCAGGGAAACAAGCCATATTAGTTATAACAGCACAGTTAATCCTAATCCAATTGCTTTGTCATGCTTAGAGAAAGAGCTGAAAAGTACCTTTTTATTCCAGATCTGTGAAAAAAAACCAGAAAAGTTGAAGCATTCCTGTTGTCTACCTAAATTTCCCTAGGTGCATGATGCAAGGAGGACTTAGGTCAATTACAGACATTCCCAGAGAGTGATGTGAGTTTAGGCAGCAAAAACTCTGCTAGGCTAGCTCATGGGAGTTTCTGTGCTGCAAGAGTATTTGATGCATTGCAGGTTTTCCAATGTACCAGGCTATAAGATATTTAACTTATTTAAACAATTATTTCTTTGGTTTTAATGACTTATTTGCTGTCTTTGAAGAATAAAAGGATGTTAAACATCCTTTTTTTTCTTTGTCTTTTTTTTTATCATTAAAAGTTTTAAACAGTGTGTTCTGTTGTCTAAAAGTAATTTTTTTTTTTTTTTACGAAACTGAGAAACTTTCAATTATCCTATTTTTTAGAGAAAACCAGTGTTGACATCTTTCACAGGGAGATATCATCTACAGAGAAAATACTCAGGCCATCATAAGAAAATTATTCTTATGCACATATGAAGCACGTATTATGTACAGTCTTAGTCAAGGGACTCCTAATCTTTATTAGAACATGGACATATTATAAAACACTTAGAGTTCATTCACCAAATTTATAATAATAATGCAAAATTGAAACAAAGTAATATGCTTTAGAGAACACACTTTATCTCCAAAATGAGTATTTATTGTGCGATTTCCACAGAGCAGGCCTCAATAATAAATCTTTTTGAATTTTCACATTTAAAAAGTGGTGTGGGGGGGTTGTTTGTCTTTTTTAATTGCTTTTGGTTTTGTGTCATTTTAATTTCGTTATTTGTACAATTTCATATCTGCATCCAGGCATTTAAACACTGTGGAATATTAACAGCCATACTACCAATTTGTTTGTTTTCCCTTAATGTCACTTACTTGAGCTGTTGTGCTTGCGGGAAAAAGATCAGACCTCTTTGAAGATCTATTAGTATTTTTTTAGGAGATTTTATTATTTCTACCATATGATGGAATTTTAATACTTTAATAATAATAATAATTTTGTGTGATTTGTTATAAATCGTGACTCTTGCAAGTAAAGCATATCATAAACTTGTAATAATACAATAATTTGGAATCAAATGCTCCCTGAGGGGAGAAAATGATTTTTTTTTTCCTTTTTTTGTTCTTTAAGATCATTAGGATAATAATAGTAAGTCTCCTATTCTTTCTCTGATTTACATATTTATCAAAACTGACTAAAATCATCATGTGAGGAAGTGTGACCTAGAAATAAGTTTTCCTGGAGCTGGTTTAGAAATACCAACATCTGTTTTCTGTCGCTACTGAAAAACTTCAGTGTTATTTTGTGGGGTTTGGAGAGGGATGTTCAGAAAAATACCCCAGTTCTTATGACATTTCATTGACAAAACTCAAAAATTATTTGATACTGAAATGTTCAGCACTGGACTTTTAAAGATAAAAACAGTATTTCCATTTTGAAGTGTTTGCTTTATGCAGCTGATACCTCGATATAAAAGGTATTTCTGACTTGGCACATGGTAAATTTCAATTTAAAAAATGTTGGCATTTTTAATAAAAATGTTGGGTTTAAGGTCTGTTTTAAGGACATTTTATGGTTTCAAGAACTTTGGTCTCTCCATATTTCTTTAAAAATGTTCAGAATTTCCTAAAAATTAACTCTTAGTCAGGTTTTACACAGCAATTGTAAAGAGCTGATAATAGATACATTTCCTTTTAAAATCTTACCACTTTTTAATGAATCTGTCCAGAAATCATTCTGAGTTTTAAAAGCAATAATCCTGAACTGAAATTAAACAGCAAGAATGTGGAAAAGTTATACAGGAAAAGATGTTTTGAAACTCTCAAGTCTTGATTCAGTGTTGATGGTTTTATTCTTTTTATATACAATTTCAAATTGAAAAATCTATGCAAGGGCAAAATTACACTGTTTCCTAATCTTTTTCTAAATTAAAATCTGTTGGAATTGTTATTTCTGAATTTCATAAATTTTAGCCAAAAATTATTTCCCTATGGAAAATTTTCTTGATGATTTTTGAACTGGTTATAACTAGTTGCACACTTCCCCTATAAGTACTTCCTACCTATGTTAGGTTTAAATGCTTTTGCTATTACTACAATTTAAAAAAATAAATCTTTGTTACTCTTTTATAGTTTTGGTTGTTCCTTTGGCTTCTTAGTCCCATACTTTAAGTAACTTCTGTCCAAAGATATGCTACTTGCTTTTTTGATTAGATAGATTATCTAATCTTTTGTTTCCATGAGTGAGCAGTGAACTTTAAACCACCCCCCACCCCAATAAGTTCAACACGACGTACATGAATAACAACCTCATGACAAATAAAGGAATATTTGCTGAGCTATCTTGTGTCTGCAAGACAGCCAAATGTTTGTTGAGACCAAGATTTTTCACATTATTTCAGTAGTCTATGCCTCTCTCTTACTGTCTCCATTCACAGCACTAGAAGACAAATAAGAAGGTGATAAAAATATGGTGTTGCTGGTAGATGACTGTTACCTGATCTTGTGAGCTGACCTAATGCTTGAACATCCTCAACTGAATTCAAACACAGCTTAAAAACCATAAAAAACTTTTACTTAGTCACTTTTCACAGAGAGGAAGAATGGACCAATAATTAGAGCACTAGTCGTGAATTTAAGAAAATAGGATTCAGTTAAATATGCTACCATTTGTATATGACCTTAGATAAATTACTTAGGTTAAATTTTCAACAGTATTTGGTAGCCAATGTGGAATTCATCTCACCTAAATTTAACTGTCAAAAATGAAAGCATTTAACCTAAGTAGTTGTATCAGATCTCTTTACAGGCAATGAAGTAGAAAGATATGTCCCTCTAGAGCAAATGTCATCCTACTTATCTTTTTCTGCCTTTGAGAGAACCTATATAATTAGCTTAAACTAAATGCTTTGCTCTTATAACTTTATCCAAAAGGAACTGATGATTTCTGTGTCTAAGTTCTCTAGTGAGTGGTACTTTTCCTATGCCAGCGATATCCTGAGGATAACTGTATTATGTGAGATGAGCCAATAAATTGGTAACAGGTGACATGGTTGTCCTAAAAGAAAACTGCATTCTTAATGTTCAGTTATGTGAGACACCTACAGCATTCTGAAACTGGGTAAGTAATAGGTTACTTAAAATACGCAAAGTCTCCCTTGAGGACAGATGGTTATGTATGCAACGTGTATGAAATGCATGCGTCCACATATACACATACACAGAAGAATGCAAACTAATATGACTAATACATATGCATAGATTTTCCTCTTGAACACCTGCTGCATTTGACTTAATCTTTGCCAGTGCAAGAGAAAGACATCACAGGATGATTTGCCTTAAGGATATAGCAAGACACTCTGAATGCTGAGCCTAAACATGTGCTTCAACATAAATATTTTAGATATTCAGCATGGGCACAATAAAACTAAGTCAGGGGAAGAGGAAGAATGGGGCTTACAAAGCCTTATGTAACATAATCTGGCACTTGGCAAATTATATGTTGAGTACTTAATTATGCAAATAGAAAATCTGCAAGAATACAATCACAAGATTCCCCAGAGTGTACATTAGAAAATGAATAAAAGGACAATTAGAAATGCAATATATATAACGCTTACTATCAGAAATGGATCTCTTTTCTCAGTCATTTAATCATATTTTTTGTTTTACACTCAGTAAAATTAATTTTATGAACATATTCCAAGTTAGTATTATTTCATTACTGATCTGCAAGTCCTACTTTTGTATTGACATTGCAATTCCCCCTTTGTATTCTGCTTTTTTGTTTTGTTTGTTTGCTTCATAAGGAATTCTGGTTCACTCTCTTTAGCCTAATTTAACACAGTGGAAAAAGTAAAACTATACCAGAAAAATAATCTGTTCTGGTTTTTTGGTTTTTTTTTACAAAATTTTTTAGATTATTAAAAACCAGTATTTTGAGCTCCATTTGAATTTGATGAGTAGACTTTTTTCATCTTTTATTTGAGCATGCATGTATGCAAAATGTGTGTCTTGCAAAAAGATCACCAATACCTTATCTGAACGGGTGTTTACAATGTAGTACAAAATATGCTCAGCTTTTAGTTTCACTGGGAATGGGATTCTCACCTCTGAAAGTCCCTTAGTGAAAGTCTGAAAACATGCCTATGAGAAACAATTTCTTTTTTTCCTTTGTTTCTTCATCTATTCAGTGGGGAAAATACCACTCAAATTGTGGCAAGGATCTCTGATTCTTTTTAGTCATTTTGAGATTCTCTAACTAGTCTATAAAGCTGCATATATATCTGATCTGAAACTTATTTAAATCTGTCGCAGCAGTGAAAGGGCATGACCTTACCCTTTTCCTTTTCCTTTAAAATGCAAGGAGGATGAAGAAGCAGAGGGTGTTTGATCTAATCAAACAGCAGGATGAGATAGAGATTATAGAATTCCCATATGTTAATGCTCAATTCTTAATTTTACCAGGTGAAAGCAGATAAAAAGAGGAAGTCGAGAATGCATGAGCCTTAAGCAATTTCCAGATGTGTAGTAACCATGTAAATATGGTTTTCCCATTGCTCCTGGCAGGCTGTGGCAGATCCCAGGGCTGGGCTGGGCTGCCCCTGGCCGGAGCGGGGCTGAGCTGGGTTTCCCAGGCGCCCCGTGGCCAAGTGCCCATTGCCCAGCCTGTCTGAGCTCCAGCTCTGTGAGTGCCGCCAGGAAGGGGCTGGCAGCCCCAGGCAGTGCCTGCCGGACAAATGGTCCATGAGGGTACAGGGGGTTGCAGGGGCAGCTTTCACCCCTTCACACCTGCAGGAGCAGGGTGGAGAGAGCAGACTGGAGAAAGAAACTGTGTAAAAACACCCCCAAGCATACCCATGACTGAGGAGGAATACTCTCCTTCCCCCTGTGAATATCACACTCCTCCTGGCAAAGGCAGAAGGATGCTGAACACCAGTGCCTTGCTCTTCTTGAGGAAGACTGAAACTGTCAATGTAACATGTCCAAGAGGTGTACTGGAAAGTTGAGCATAAAACTGGTGAAAATAGGTAGATAATAGGAGGTGTTTTTCTGTAAAAATTTCATAACAATCTGTAACTCTGCTGTCAATAAGGTTTTTTTTTCTGATTTAATTAGGTAATTATGACTATAAGACTATTAAAACATTAGTTGGACTGACAGTAAATTCATGGCTCTGAGGCATACTCTCATTTTTCCACAACAAGTCCTCGAGTAAAATAACACTTACAAGCAAGTTTGCAAGCAAGTGATTTTGCTATATAGTGCAACATTTGTTGCACTTCTTATGACTTCTCTTTCTGCTTTTATTCAGCACTTTACTGTTGGCATAAAACGCACATTTTTGTAGCAAAATCCAAGTTAAACAGCATCCCAGTGTCACAAATTCAAGATACAGCTCTAAAAAGTATGCATGCAATAGCTGGGGTTTCCTGTGTCGGTGCTCACTTTGCAACAAAAACTAAAAAATTGTAAACCCACATCACATGTTAAAATGTATCACTGTGCACATCCTCCAAATGCTGCATTCAGACATCAGTGCAATGAAGCTGGTTATTACCCATATGTTGATACCATTTTCTTAATATCAAGATAGTACATTTGTTGTCCCACAAATGTGAGGTCGTTTACCCGGTGTGCAAGATGCTAATAGACACACAGGGCAGAGGTATTTTTATTTCATGTCTGCACAGAGATGGATGCTAGGTGGTAACTCCACAAAGCTAGCACAAACTTCGGTCATACAGGTACAGTATTTATACAGCCTAGTTATGCATATGCATAAGTAATTACACAAAGCAGTTTTCTATTGGTCTACATTTCTTCTATTTCAACTTAAAGCTACAGTGCTACTTTAATATTCTGTGCACGCTCAGAGGTGAGGGGTCTCTGCTTGGGCTGGGGTCTCCAGCTCCAGGGGAGTGAGTTTTAGCATTATAATAAGGCTAGTTCGTGTGAGGGTGCTTCTTATCACACTTCTACTAATTGTTTCAGATGGTTCCCAAAACATCTTAATTAGCTTATATATTTCTCCAGGATGTGCTTTACTCCCAAGGACAGTAATTCTCATTTAGAGTTCCGCTTTCCAGTCTGAATCCCCCTTATCAGCTTTATGTAAGTCCTGGCCTTCCACCAGCTCCTGTTAGACTACACTGTTAGACTACACATTGACTATAAATAAGACATTAATATTTCCTCTAACATAAAATTTTACTCAATTTTCAAGTTCAGAAGTTCACAAAAAAAAAATATTTTCAATGCTGAGTCCTGCAGATCCTGGAATTAAAATACATTTGTTTTTTAACATCTTTATTTCAATACATATTAAAATTTCTATAAAATAAATGCTACCTGCAATTATAGTATATCTGGTGAGTTTCACTGTAAATTATTCAGTCACAGTTTGCTGAAGTACAGAAGACAGATTTGGACCTTCCCTCATCTTAATAGCCTCTGCAGACATAAGAAAAGTTCAAATGTTTTGGTTTTAGTTAAATGATATGCTAGATGTGAAGGGTCTAGAGCACAAGTCTTATGAGGAACAGCTGAGGGAACTGGGGTTGTTTAGCCTGGAGAAAAGGAGGCTGAGGGGAGACCTTATCGCTCTCTACAATTACCTGAAAGGAGGTTGTAGAGAGGTGGGGGTCGGTCTCTTCTCCCAAGTAACAAGCCATAGGACAAGAGAAAATGGCCTCAAGTTGCACCAGGGGAGGTTTAGATTGGATATTAGGACAATTTTCTTCACCAAAAGGGTTGTTAAGCATTGGAACAGGCTGCCCAGGGAAGTGGTTGAGTCCCCATCCCTGGAGGTATTTGAAAGACGTGTAGATGTGGCGCTTAGGGGCATGGTTTAGTGGTGGACTTGGCAGTGTTAGGTTAACAATTGGACTTGATGATCTTAAAGGTGTTTTCCAGCCTAAGCGATTCTATGATTCTATGTGTTGGGGTTATTTTCCCCAGTATTTCAAGTACTGAATATTTTGAAGTGTAAGAAAAGAATGTCCAAAGATTACAATACTTCAGGTAATACTTTCAGAGAAATAGGATTTCAAGAAGTATAGTACAATGCTTGCTGGCCTAAGTCCTTTTCCAAGTTCACCTTTAATTCTTACGGTTGTTATTTTTTATTCCTTTCTTTAGGGATCTAAGTACCTATTAACTTAGTGATCAAAGCAGCAAAGTTTTAGGATATGTCATTAAAAATTAAAAAGAAATTTCTCTATTTTTGACACATGCTGTTTCAGTTGATAGAACTGCAAGATTTTTTATCATTATTAGCTAAAATCCAGTTATTAAACAACAGGCTTTGGTTCAGTGACTAAAATAGTCTCTTTTTTATCTTTTACTTGTTAGTGTGTCTATTATTATAGCTCATGCTGGGTTAATGAGT
Source organism: Mycteria americana (assembly GCF_035582795.1). Lineage (NCBI taxonomy): Eukaryota > Metazoa > Chordata > Aves > Ciconiiformes > Ciconiidae > Mycteria > Mycteria americana. The sequence continues at coordinate 113,734,568 of NC_134365.1, forward strand.
GTCACATCAATAGGCACAGGATGATGTACTGAAAAAACTTTGAGATTGCTTTGAATTTAACTCCATAGGAAAAATACAAAAGATTTATAGTTGCAGTTTTTTACAGATATTGCAACCAGTCTTTTACTGTGTTATTATTTATGTAGGAGTGTATGTATATAGACAGTATATTTCCTGTACCAGTGTGACTGACCAACACACCCCCACGATGGAACAAGGCTCAGAGAAGGGCACAAGTAATGTGCTCATGAAGTTCAGGGAAGAATACATGGAGTGGCCACAGCTACTGTAAAGAAAGTTGAACTTATCTCTACCCAAAAAGAGACAAGGGAGTGGCTGTATCAGTTGCGTGGATTAACTGGTTGTGTAAACAGCCTTCCCTGAGTTAATCAAAAAGGTGTGAATATCTTCTTGAGCTAGAGAGACCAGCTGGTCACTCTTCTTCATTCTATGACACAGTTGAAGTGTAATCTTTCAAGATCACTAGGTTAGTATGTTTTAAACTACACAGGGTGAGTAAATTGTCAAGAATGCTAAAGTGAACAAGTTTCATGACTAAGTTTTATTCCCAAACATTCTACTGTCTTGACATGCGTCTATGAGCAAACTTATTTTTATCTCAGTTTTCTCCAGTCAAAATTTCCCATTTTGGAAAGTCCTTTGAATTCCTGAGTCAGCTGATGCAACATATTTTTGTCTGTGTTATTTGATTTAGCTGTCTATATCTTGAGGTGAAAAGTAGATGCAGTCTGGGTCAGAGAGAGCTGCAATGCCCAACCATGTGAGTGGTGCTGCATGGCCCTGTAAGGAGGCAGAGAGGATGCAATCCTGCCCTTCCTGGCCCCCCCCAAAGGAATTTCTCTGTTTTCTTACATCTCACACTTGAATTATATCTGCTTCATACTAGACAGGATGTTGCACTTGGTTTATTTATTTATTTTTAAAGTTTAGCAGGAAAATGTCTTGGTCTCTAAAAAGACTCTTTGGGCAATGCCGTAATCAAAATAAAAGAGCTATTTTATGTGTCAAACATTGTTATTAATTAATTTCAAGACACACAGCTCTTTGTGACTATCAAAGGGCTTTAGAGTGGCAGCTTTACATATATATATATGATTAAATTGGCAGTTATATGTTAATGTCTTTAAGTTCCTTTTTTGCTTTCTCTGCATGTAATTTGCTTTTATGTCACTCTGCCTTCAGTCATGCATTCTCTGTTGTGTTGTTGTTTTTAAACACCCTGTTTCTTGCAAGAACTAGATGAAAGAAATTTGCATAATGACCTACTAAGAGTAGGTAGGAGAATACCTGTGGACAGATGAATGTTTGAAAGCTTCTGAGATAGTTTGAGCCATCCTGAGAGCCTGTCTGCCTCTTCTGTGTTCACCCTGTGTCAAGTAGGACAGAAGTCCAGAAAGCACCTATCTTCTTAACAATAGGAGCAGTCTCAGCCAGTCAATTGCTTTACACATTCTTCTATTGTTTTGGTCATTGAATTATTTGATCTGTTGGGACTTCATTTTTTGCTTATATGTGTCCAGTAATTCTGTTAGAATCTCACTTAATATTATTTAATTATTCTCTTTTTAAGCTTGCTAGATGGTCTCACTTTACTTCCCACACAGCCAGTTATTCCTCGTTGTCCTTGTTGCAAGGACAAAATGAGAACACAGGGAGGGTGAGAAATTAAAAAATCATGGTCTTGAAACTTGACAGAGACACTCTGGAATGGTAGCAATCAATCTGGGGTAGCATTTGCAAATGGTCAGCACTTGTAAAAGTTTGGCACACATCAGAACTAATTACTTCACTGCAAAAAAATCCCACCCCAAAACCAACCAACCCACCCACCCCCAAAAAAAACCCTAAGCAAAACAAACAAACAAAAAAAGCAAATTTTGCTTTCTTTTCTAAACAGTTCCTTAAAGTGTTAATGTCATTTAAAAGTACCCATGATTTTTATAGGTCATCAGGACAGAGGACAAACCCTCATGAAACTTAAATTTCTCCAGATTTAACTATTACACTTCTCTTTGGATGAAATAATGCCTTATCTTCCCTTTCAGCACCTCCAAGTGTATCTGATTCCTAAGGTTGGTTTTGGAAAGATGTATCTGTATGCAATGATGGGTATACAAAAATTGACTTTCATAGCAGCTGGAGAAGATGAATGTTAGCAACAGGTTAGAAAAGCCCAATACAAGACCACTGAGAAGAGAACTTGTCCCTTCAGGTTCACAATTGTTTTACAATGGCTAAGCATAGATGGTCTTAAATCAATTATTTTTCCATTACCTTGCTATGTATTTTCATATTTAGATTATTTTTCTTCAATTATTATTAGCTAGTTGTCCTGGTTCCAGCTAGGATAGAGTTACTTTTCCTCCTAATAGCTCGTATAGTGCTGTGCTTTGGGTTTAGAATGAGAGAATAATGTGATAACACACTGATGCTTTAGTTGTTGCTAAGCACTGTTTACATTAAGTCAAGGACTTTTCAGCTTCCCATGCTCTGCCAGATGCACAAGAAGCTGGGAGGGAGCATAGCCAGGACAGCTGAGCCAAACTGGCCAAAAGGATATTCCATACTATCTGACATCATGCTCAGTATATAAAGTGGGGGGAGTTGGCCAGGGAACAGTGGCCGCTGCTCGGGGACTGGCTGGGTGTCGGTCAGTGGGTGGTGAGAGGTTGCATCACTTGTTTTTCCTGGGTTTTTTTCCTCTCTCTTTTTTGTTGTTTTCCTTTTCATTACATTATTATTATTATTATTATTATTATTATTATTATTATTATTATTATTGTTGTTGTTGTTGTTGTTGTTGTTGTTGTTGTTGCAGTTGTTATTATTATTATTATTATTATTATTATATTTCAAGTATTAAATTGTTCTTATCTCAACCGTTAAGTTGTCTTACTTTTGCTCTTCTGATTTGCTCCCCCATCCCACTGCAGAAGGGAGGGTGAGCGAGCGGCTGTGTGGTGTTAGTTGCCAGCTGGGGTTAAACCACAACACTAGTGAAAGAATAATTTCCTCCTCTATTAAAGAAATACAATCATAACCTGACAGTATATTAAGCCTTATTAAATAATGTTTTTCTTTTACAAATTTAGCCTTGGCAACTAAATAAATACTTGTTGTATTAGAGGAGGGGGAAAAAAATGTAAGTGTGGTGTACTTCAGGGAGATAAAATAGTTCTCCTACAGTGAGCACAATCAATGGGTAGAGGATGATCTGAAGACTGCTTTCATATAAGCTTGGAGTCTGTTGATATATATTATTCTTTAAAGAATATCTTTACTGTTCTTTAGAATGTTCCACACATCGCATAAATTCACTTACTCTCTAGACAAACAATACTTGGGATTTTCAGGTGGAATATAGGTAATTCTTCACTTTTCCTGCAAAATAAAGTGTTTCCTATTTCCCTCTGTAGTATGGTCAGATCATCTTTCAGCTGAGTGCCAGAGATACAATACTGGATATTTTCATCTCATCTCCTTATCTAGTGTCAAATCTGCTTAGATATGTCTACTTTAAACAGTTTTCCTTTTGTTCTATATTGCCTTCCTTATCTATGAGCATGTAAAATATCCTATGCCACTTTACTTAATTTCTTAGAATATTTTTTTGACTATGGAAACTGCAGTAAATTTTTACTTTAAGTTAATAAATTGTTCATTTCAGCAATATGGAAAACGGAGACAGAGTGTAACTCTATATGCCACCTGTGTAACTTGGAATTGTTGCTAAATGTGTGAAAGAATGCACAAAAAAAAGAGCAAAGGAAATAAATCTTAAGTGGTGGTGTTGCACTGACTGAAAAGATTTTAAAGGCTGTTTTTGAGGTAAATCAACAGCAACTTCCTCACCTTAGAATTATTATTAACTTTTAGTACTTAAGTGGTGTTCTTGTGTTTGCTATTAATCACATTTTAAAGATTAATCATTATTAGCTTTTAAATATCTTTCACCTTGAGATATAGGACAGGCCAAACAGTTTTGGTGATAATATACAATTCTCGTAGGCTATTAGTCATGTCTGAGTTTAATTTTAGAGTATTAGTTGATTACTATAGTCACATTTTTATGCTTGGGAAAAATTGTTTTTCTTTTTAGACTCTATCTTTCTTTAGATAGATGTGTACACATATCTAGCGAGAAGCAGTAGAGGCTGTAAATGCACTGCTGTGCAGACATTTTAATATATGTGGTACAAGAGCTATTGATAACTTTTGTCTTATCCTGATAAAAGAAAATGAGTATTTCTTGTTTCCAAATTTCTGATTTGTGTCTTCTGACTTTTTTTTTTAAATTTAATGAATTTTCTCTTGCTTCAGTTGGATAATCAAATATTGTTTTATATGATACTACAGATAGCAAAACAACTCTATGGCATATGGATAAATTGTTCTATCCTTTACGTAAGATTATGAAACGGTTTCTGTTTATAACTGCCTTAATCAGATCAAGATCAGTGCTTTTATTACTGCAAGGATGCATTGATGGAAACACTAAAGAAAGCTTAGGACGGATCTCTGTTGGTGTGATTGCCTGGTAGAACTATCTGTAATTCACATTGGTATGTGTCCTGAAAAGTTAATGACTAGAGTATGTTTAATCTATTCTTTAAATGTTATTAAATAATGTGCTTGCATGAAAAAATTAGTTTTAGAATAACCCTCTGATATTTCATTTTTCATGAATGATTTGCCAGATTGTATTTGGTGATGTTCCTATTAAACAACATACTCTTGCAGTTTTATTGGTGCATAATGCTGAAACTGCTGGAATTGTACTAAAATAAACACAACAAATTGTGTTCATGGTTGTAATGTGATAATCTTACAGTCAAATAGTGTGTTTATTATCTTTCTGCTCACACTTATAATACATTAGTACTGAAGACTAGGCTTACTCAAAATACTTAGGGATGCTTGTTGCTTTGTTTGGATATCAAATACTTAGAAAATAACTCTTACTTTCTTCAAAAATTGTGACATTTTTGATAAATGCATTAAAACAGTGGAAAGATCTTGGATAGGAAGTGTTGTGCTTTAGCCCCAGTCGGCAATTAAGCACCACACAGCTGCTCACTCACCCTCCCCACCCCCCACCCTCCGGTGGGATGCAGGAGAGAATGGGAAGAGCAAAAGCAGAAAAACTCGTGGGTTGAGATAAGAACAATTTAATAATTGGGAAAAAAAAAAAAAAAAAAAACAAAAAAAAGTAATGAAAAGAAAAACAAGAGAGCGAGAGAGGAACAAACCCAGGAAAAAACCCAAGTGATACAACCACTCACCACCAGCCAACCGATGCCCAGCCCGTCCCCAAGCAGCGATCGCTGCCCCCCGGCCAACTCCCCCTGGTTTACATACTGAGCATGACGTCATATGGTATGGAATAGCCCTTGGGCCAGTTTGGATCAACTATCCTGGTTGTGCCCCCTCCCAGCTTCTTGTGCGCCTGGCAGAGCATGGGGAGCTGAAAAGTCCTTGACCAGTGTAAGCATTACTTAGCAACAACTGAAGCATCAGTGTGTTATCAATATTATTCTCATACTAAAATCCAACAAACAGCACTATACCAGCTACTTGGAAGAAAATTAATTCTATCCCAGCCGAAACCAGGACAGGAAGATAGCTTGATGAATCCCCTCTAAATATACAAGTACAAAAATACAAGACATTGATATCTGTGTTGTTTGTAAAGTATGCCTCATATCCTAGGTAAAGAGTTGTTTAAGTTTTTAACAACCAAACTATTCAGATATATATACACTTAGGAAAACATGTAGATTTTGTGGAAGGAAAGGAGAGAAAAATTATCCAGGTGTTTTCAATACAGGTTATCATTCTGTCTTTTCTGTTTGTGTTCTGTTTGACCTGGCAGGATTTTAAAGTGTCAAAGTCATTAGGAACAAATTTAGCAAGTTTGTTTTGAAAATGATTGTTAGTATTTGGAATCCTTAAATATCTTTCAAATCACTGATCATGAAAAAAAAGTAAAAGAGGAAAAGACCGAGGATATAATGTAATTTAGAGTAGTTAAGTCACCTGATATTAAGAAACACATAAATATAAATTTTGTTGAAATAAAATAAAAATACATTTTAAAAAGTTGCTTTGAATAATGTTGAAATGTTTAGTTCTGCAAAAAAATCCAAATGTAAATGTTTTGCTGTAGGATGAAGCATTGCTCACAACACTGTATTTTCTAATGAAAATCCAACTCTTCCAAGAGGGGGACAAAACCTCTTATTTCTGGCCAGGTATATCTTCTGTATACAAAACTAAACTTTGTGACAGTTATTAGTAATGCAAGTTAATCATATATTATAAGAAGTCACACAAAGGACAACATATTTTATTCTATTGTTTGGTTTGGTTTTTTTTTTTTTCTATTTTAATTAAGTGTCACTGATGTCTTTGAAAGGAAATCCTTTGCTAGTTGAGATTAACTCAGGGAAAACAAGTCACAACAAAATTATTTGCAAAATAAAAATTGAAATTCAATTATTTCATAGGGCTTTATATTTATATATACAAACTTGTATTTCCTTGGATTTTGTGGCAATTTTTTTTAATGCCGGTCTGTGAAAAGTTTTGAAAGCTGCTGTTTTCAGCATCTTTGAAAGTACCAGATAACAGCAGCCTCCTTGCTCCTTCCCCTTCAACATTCATTTACTGTCTCTCTCAACACAAATTCAGCTCATCTGTCATCCTCAGCAATAGCTAAAGTTATTTTAGGCTCTATCTGTCAGTTGGAGACTCACAAGGCAAGCAGGCTAGTCTGGGCTTTCTTTTTTAAGTGCTTTCTAATTTAAGTGTGGACTTCATGCTTCCTGACCTATTTTCGCAAATACTTACTTCTGAGTTAACCCTCAAATGTTAATTTTTATATCCGGTGAATTTATATTACAGGTAATACTTTTATGCAATAAATGCTTTAGCTAATAGAATTTCTCTGTGAATGTCTATGTCAACATGACCATGTGGTGGGTTAACCCTGTCTGGACGCCAGGTGCCCACCAAAGCCACTCTATCATTCCCTCTCCTCAGCTGGACAGGGGAGAGAAAATATAATGAAAGGCTCGTGGGTCGAGATAAGGGCAGGGAGAGAACATTCACCAATTATTGTCACAGGCAAAACAGACTCAACTTGGGGAAATTAGTTTATTACCAATCAAATCAGAGTAGGATAATGAGAAATAAACCCAAATTTTAAAAACACCTTCCCCCTACCCCTCCCTTCTTCCTGGGATTAACTTTACTCCCAATTTTCTCTACCTCTTCCCCTCCAGTGACACAGAGGGATGGGGAATGGGGGTTGTGGTCAGTTCAGCACACGTTGTCTCTGCCGCTCCTTCCTCCTCAGGGAAAGGACTCCTCACACTCTTCCCCTGCTCCAGCGTGGGGTCCCTCCCACGAGAGACAGTCCTGCACAAACTTCTCCAATGTGAGTCCTTCCCACGAGCTACAGTTCTTCATGGACTGCTCCAGCGTGGGTCCCTTCCACAGGGTGCAGTCCTTCAGGAACAGACTGCTCCAGCATGGGTCCCCCGCAGGGTCACAAGTCCTGCCAGCAAAACTGCTCTAGCATGGGCTCCTTTCTCCACAGGTTCACAGGTCCTGCCAGGAGCCTGCTCCACGATGGGCTTCCCACGGTGTCACAGTCTCCTCTGCGTGCATGCACCTGCTCCGGCGTGGGGTCCTCCACAGGCTGCAGGTGGATATCTGCGATGCTGTTAACCTCTATGGGCTGCAGGGGGACAGCCTGCCTCACCATGTCTATCTTCACCTGCAGGAGAATCTCTGCTCCGGCTCCTGGAGCACCCCCTCCTCCTCCTTCTTCACTGACCTTGGTGTCTGCAGGGGTATTTCTCTCATGTATTCTCAATCCTTTCTCCAGCTGCAGTTGCACAGGTTCTCCCCCCCCACCCCACCCCCCGCCTTAAATACGTTATCACAGAGGCTCTACCACCATCGCTGACGGGCTCAGCTTTGGCCAGCAGCGGGTCCATCTTGGAGCTGGCTGGCATTGGCTCTGTTGGACATAGGGGAAGCTTCTAGCAGCTTCTCACAGAAGTCACCCCTGTAGTCCACCCGCTACCAAAACCTTGCCATGCAAACCCAGTGCAGATCGTCTAACACTAAAAATAGCAGCAGATGGGTGAATCCTAAAAGAAAAATTACTTTTAAAGGATTGGTTTGTACATGATTATTTAAAATGCTTAACTTTGATATTGGCATTGTTCTGTGTTGAGCTCACTTTTACATCTGTTTATAATCCTTATAAAATGAATATTCAGAAAGTTTAGTAGTTTTACAAATTTGCTTGAATGAGTTGCAGTAGTAGCTATATGTTTGGGGTTAAATTAGTTGAAAAAAAATAATTTAATGGAAAGCACTAATTAAAAACAAAAGTAGAAATAAATACTTTTAAATGATATTATGATTAGTTCATTGGCAAAGAGTAATAATAATAGTGCTATAATAATATATCTAATAGAGTTTTAATGTGCTACAAGTTTCCTTGCTATTCAAAATATCTGTATTGGAGCAGACTTTCACAGCTAGGTCTGATCTTGAGCTTAGCTTTTCTCTGAGACCTGTGCTGATCATCATCTTATTCAATAGATGTGTTTGTTCTCACAACCATCAGGAAGCTGGACAACAATTTTGTCTCCATTTTGTCATGAAGTTTAGGGAAGCAGGTTTCCCCTCAACAAAACCCAAACACCCCCCCCCCCCCAAACGCAACTCCCCCCAAACAAACAAACATAAAAACCCATGCTAAAAACACCGGTGAGAAAAAAGGGCAAGGGCTTTGAAGAAATGATGGGAACTATGCCACTGTTCATCTGTTGCTATCTTGATCCCTGGGTGCCCTTTTTTCTGACTTACCCAATGTAACAGGTTTTTGAATGACTACCATGAAGTTTAATCAGGATTACCTTCTATAATTTTCTAATGGTTAGAAGATTGATTCACTTCTTATTTGCAATTCTATATATAATAATGGATAGTGCATCTTCTTCAGCAAAACACACACACACAAAATGCATACCTCTCATTGCATGTATCACAGGGGTTTCTAGTCAACATGGGTGGAGAGCTCTGATTCAAGATTTTAATTTCTGATTTCCATGTTTATAGAGGATAGAGATCAGCTATCTTGGGAAACGCTCTATTTTTTCACATCTCATCAGGAAGAGATACTTATTTGGGGAGTATTTTTGTCCGTGGAAACTCTTGTGGTGACTCATATGGAGATCTTGCTATTGGGGTGATTCAGAGTCTTGACAACTGTGAAGCAACATACAAAAGATATCTTGAATATTTTCTCAACCATGGAAGCCACAGACTCTGACAAAGGGAAAAACAATTCTGACTGAGAAGTCCATTGCTCAGGTAAAAGAAAGAGGAAAAATATGATGTTTTTCCTGTTGCTTAGTGGTACAATGTACAGATACGTTGTGTATTGACACCTTTTTAACACTTAGATGAATGACTGTTTCTTAAAAAAAAGCCTGCCATGTGTTAAAGAGGTTCTTTAATTTCTTGATAAAGTAGAAGGTATTTTGCTACCAGTCCTATGTGGGAGCAGGAACAATAACTGTAGCAGAAGATGAGCATGAAGTAATATGATGGCTCTTCTCTGCACAGTTTCTTCTGTAGGTTAAGTTGACAAATGCTACTGCCACTGCCAACAGTGATAACAGATTCAATATGCTGCACCACTAAATTAAAATAAATGCTACATTTTTTCACTCGGTACAGTGAGGTAGTGAGACTGAGGTGCAGAGTCATGACTTATTCTACACCTTTTACTATTGCAGTTCACCTTCCTTCTGTCCTTCAGAGACAACAAACAAAAAGTATTCTTTGAATAGGCTATTTGCTTAGTTATTATTCTGCACAGATAAAGATCCCAACAGTTTGAAATGCAGAAAATCATTGCTAAATTATCATGTAAAATATATTTTTTTTCCTAAGAGATGTAACAGGCTTTAAAAGATAAGAGTTGGATAACCACCTCGGTTTCCCTGTTTTTATAGCCTATATTCCAAGACCATTAAAATTTCATTATCAATTTCAAATTATTTAAAATTAAATTAAAAACAACATGAATAATTTTATTGTGCACACTGTTCTAATTACTAAAGTTCTGATAGGGGGTAAATCAATTGACTCTCATTTCAACATTATTCAAAGTTACATTTTTCACTAAATTAGCACCAGAAGGGGATTACGCCTATAATAATTGGTGTCACTGCAGCTGGCAGGAAAATGGATGGTTTGAGACTTAGGTGGAAGGTTGTGAACTTCTTGGCTAATTTCTTCCCTGCTGTTCATTTTATAAAAGAGTGGGAGGAAAGAAGGATGGAAAATATTCTCTTCATTCTAATGTCCATTGGTGTCAAAGTCTTGAGCCCATAATGAGGAAGTAATGTAAGCCACTAGGTTCCCAGGCAGGGTACAAAAATTACTCCCTGGAGTTATATCAAAACCGCTTTATTAGCATTAGTATTGGTATAGTACGATATTAAAAAAAAAATCCATCAAAAAAATCAGAGACAGCACACAAAAAAAGAAAGGCAAGGAAAAAGAGAATAAAATGTTTGTTAGCTTTCTTCTCTTCCTGCTGCATTTTCATGTTTATTGTAATCTGACAGTATAGACCAACATGCCTTTCTGCTATCAGACCATCACATAGGTGTCACCAGTTCAGCAAAAGGTAGATATATAAAGTCCTGTAGATATACAAAATATGTCATATATGTATGATACATAGCCCATAATCACGCATATTCATTGTGCAATAATGGATTTTGACAAATTATTGCCTTGAAGGAAGACATAGTAGTAGGATGAGGATTGAGGGCAGATTAGACGGCATTGCTCTCATATTTGATCATGAGTGCATGCTAACACTAAATATCTACTGTATTTTCTTTCCCATGCAAAGATAGTTTTGTTACAACAAAACACAATTTTCAAGTAACAAATAGTGCAAGGTAAACAGCCATCTAAACAGCTGATAACAGTATCTGCAGTCGGTCAGAATTTCCAGCTCAGATAGGACATGCTGAACTTTTTTCTTTTGTTTTGTTTTGTTTTTTTTCCCCAGCATTTTCAGGGCAGTGACCAACTGTTCTCTTTTTAAAGTATTATAAGGTGGAAAAAATGACCAACGTCTTAATTTTTAGAACATGAATATTTTCATCAAGAGCTTTAAAAAATCCAAAATTTTTAGAAAAATTTATTTTATTCTGTAAGTGAATTTTTGTGTGACACCAATGTGTTTGTCAGTTGTAAAAGAAGAGAGTGATGCATAAATTCCGTGCACTGAATTTAAAGTGCCTTGGATCTCTTCAGAACCATCATAAGCTCAAATTCATTTTAGAAGTACTGCTAAGGAAGAGCACCTGATGCTATCTTAGCAAGTGGGTTTCCTACCATTACTGATCAGGATTATTCCATGTACTTCTCCCCAAACCGATAACAATGTGTGAAAAGAGTGTTTCTCCTTAGTAGAAGGCAAATGGGCATGAAACAAGTCTTAAACACCTGGGTTTTTTCCTGATTTTTACTATTTCCAATTTAGTGTTTTGAAATAGGTTAAAAAATAAATAGAAAGACTGCTTCTATTTGTGTTTTCAACAAAGTCTCTATATTTTGGATAACAGTAGGAATGATAACTGTATCAAGGCAGACACCAGTGGAAGTATCGTGTTTAAAGGCATACTTTTCTGCTCTTTTGTTTCACTATTTCCTTATTCATTTACTTTACTGACCTTTTCTCTTGAGAAAATGGATGTATTGCAGCTGTTACTTAGATCCACGTGGGGTCAGGCTTCTACATCTGTCATCAATAGTTAATACTGTGTAATTTAAAAGGTAGCTATCTGCTCTTCTAGGCATTGCGTTGCACATAGCTCTAAGCGGGTCAAGTTGAATTTTGTCAAAAATTAGAAAAATAATAACGCTGTTGTAATGACACAATTAGTGAAGCAGACTTGGTTTACTTCCCTGTGTCAAAAACTTCAAAACCCAGTCAGGAATTTATTCAGCTATACTTAGAAGCAGAATAAGGAAAATAATCAAGACAGGGATGTATATATGCAGACCAATGCAGTTGTCCTCATCATTACAAAATTAAGAAAAGCTCAGACATCGAGTTCTGTATCTTTTTTCTGATGGTGGCCTCTAATAGATGCTTAGGTAATGAATAAAAGAATGAAGTAATTACAGCATGATCCCTTCCCTGGCAGTCTTCTGGTTCTGATAATTTTCAGTATATCATTACTTGAGACGGAAGTTTTATTCACACGTGTCTTCTGTGAATTTTTATTATTTTTTAATCAGGTTGTAGGTTCCTGATCCAATGTATTCTGTTATAAGAAGTTCAAACTTAATACACATTTTGTGTCAAAAAGCCAAACTCCCTTTGACTGTCTCTTAATTATATGTAATATCCCCTAGTTTTTCTATTATAAATAATAACAAAGAATGACTTTCTATGAATATTTTCCTGCAACTTAATTTCTGTCATGGACTCTTCCAGTTACCTGGGTTTAAAACTGAAAAGTCCTGGTCTCTTTAACGTATCATGGTAAGGAATCTAATCATTTTTCCATGCTCTTCTTTGCACTTTTTCAGTTCCACAATATCTTTTAGAGATGAGGATGATAGATACACTGTGCAGTTTTCAAGACGACAGGCTACAATTTCTAGGATGATTATGCTTTTAATGTTGTTCTTTATTCTTCACTTCCTAGCATTTCTAGTTATCTTTTTCATCATTTGTATGAATTGAGAAAGAATCATCCTCAGTGACTTTTTTTTGTTTAACTGTGCTATTTAACTAAGTGGAGGAAGGTGCATCTTTTTTTTTTTTTTTTTTTTTTTTTAAGGATTGTCTCTTTTTTATTGCTGTTATTTTGTTTTTGTTTTTCCCTCAGGAAATGGAAAACAGTTCCATATTCAGCATCACTACTTTATTTGCACCACATTTATTTTAATGCAATAAATGAATGACTTTTAGTCATTTTAGTAATTTTTAAAATGAAAATAAGTTCATTTTCCTTGATTTTGAATTCTGAATTCTTGTTTGTAGAACAGATTTATTTTATTATTTTTAATCAGTGTTTCTATTGGTGGTTGAAGTTCTGGATTGGCAATAAGTCCAGTCAGAAGAATGCACATTATTTGCACATTCCAGAGTTCACTTGCTTCTATGAAAATGGTGCAGAAAAATCAAGCTGGTTTTATGCAAATCCCACTAAGGTTCATCATAGTTTGATGCATTTTTCATCTGTTGTTTTTGTCTTTTAGGAAATAAGCAAAACTCTTCAAGATCAGCATGACAGATAATCACATAAAAACAGCATAAGAAAAAAAATATCTAGTATATTACCTTGCCACAAAGAAGGATTAATTCAGTATATGCCCTGTCTTTCAGGTATTCACTTATCCTGTTCTTAATACATTTACACTAATGTAACTCCAAAACCTCCCAAGTTGTCTTCTCCACTCCACTCCACTCCACTCCACTCCACTCCACTCCACTCCACTCCACTTCACTCCACTCCACTCCACCCTTCAGTCTTCTCTTCTTTTAACCTCAAAAATTTTAACCTTTAGCTTGTGGCTTCTTTTCTGCAGACCTCAGATCACTCTTGTTGATCTGTGGACTTTGATTACTGCCAAAATTGATTGTTGTTCAGCTTATCTCTCTGCCAAGCAGAACAGAACATAACTATGTCCCTTCCATGTCATATTCCATTACTTGCTCATTAATAGGACTGTGTTCACCCAACACTATGGCACTGTTGAGATTGCCAAGGAGCCTGGTAAATTTTCTGAAGGAGTTTAACCCATCTAGTATTTAAGAAGCTGATTACTGCTGCCTATGTCCTAATGGAATTCCATACTATTTTCTGGCCTGTTTTTTTCCAGTTTATAAAGGCAAATTTAAATTTCTGTCCCATTCTCTATTTGCACCTCCCTATTTTGTGTTGATCAAAATCAAACCCACATTTTCCACAAAACTATACTTCCAGTTGTCCAGATTACTAAGGAAAACACTATATAGCACTAGAGATTCTTGTGGATCCCCACTCAGTATGTTTTACTAGCGATTCATTGATAGCTGTTTTCTGATTACAGTTCCCTCATTAGGTTTTTGGCAACCTATCAGATAGGTAATCTTGAGTGTATTTCCCTTACTGCTTATGAAAATGTCATGCAAGACACTATAGAAAGTATACCGAAGTATATAGAAAGTATATAGAAGTATATAGAAAGTATATACTAGTACTTAACTTCTTGTTATCTCCCAAATATTCATTTGATTGATTACTTATTTCACAGATTTTCTGGCAAGGGGTGTTAAACCAGGTGCATCCCTGACTGTTGTTCCCTGTTCTTCTTTGAAAGATGCATATATGCCTTACAGTGTTCTTATATCTGACCCATCACTCACAATTTCTCAAAATTTACTGAAAACTATTCTGAGAATAAACATTGGACCTAGGAAAAAGAGGCTTTATAAGTTCTTAAACAGTTGTATATTTCTAAATTATTTTTTTTTTTCATGGAAAAGCTTGAAAATCTGATCTAAGTGCATCTCAAAAACTTAAAAGGCAAAAAGAGCAATAAAAAGAAAAAGAAAAGCCAAAGCTTGTCAAGGCCTGTTTACAAGATGAAGTCTCATAAATTATTTGGTTTTTATCATTATTTTTGGTTTGGTGTTGACAGTGTTAAGTTTTCCTTTCCTTTTTCTGTTTGCATCACACATTGTCAACTCCCCATCCTACCTTATTTGTATTGCTTGAGTTTTAAAGTCTATTTGCTTTTATTTTTAAATAAAGTTCCATCACTTTTTAACGGAAAGTGTTAAGTGATAGGCTTGATATTATATTGAAGACAAAAAAATTAAAGGTAAAAAAAAAGATTTATTGGAATGCTGTGAATACCATAGAAGAGATTAAAATATTCTTTTGCTTTTTGGAAAATTATACTTAATTTTCAGTGTTCGAGACTGAGTTTTCACTTCTAACCAATGTCACTTTCAGAGTCCATTTAAACAGACTTATTTTAAATTTGTGAGTAGAGCAGGGGAAAAAGGACTGTGCATGACTTTGCAAAGAACTGAAAGTATGAAAATATTTCCTATAGAGTTTTGGAACGTTGCTGTGACTAAAACTGGAAACCATCACAAAATCAATCTGTTGTTTCCCCGCCCCCAAAACCAAAAAAATTAAATCTATTACAAATCAGAAGTAGAATTTTGGGTTTTTTTTCCAAATTGATTCCTCCATACTTAAATTATTTTCCTAATTTACAGTGGCTGGTTGACCACTCTTTCAGAGCAGAGTATGTTAATCTGTTTTTACTATAGAGATGTTTCAAAATCTTAGTATTTTTCAGAATCAAACTTAACATAATATCAGGTAGTTTTATTTCTTTTAAAATACTTTATTTTATGTTTTAATTGGTTAAATCTTGACAATGAATAACTACAGCTTTCAAAGCAACAAGGTATACAATAAAGTCTCATTGGAGATACAGTATAAAACATTCTTCAAGTAGAATGTTAGGCACATACAGAATTTCAACATTCTTACCTTGTAAGAATTAAATACAATGACATTTAGATTCATGCTTTCCTTTTCCTTAAAAATTAATTTTTATTCTAGCTCTAGAGTTTTGCGTCAAAGAAATTTCAGGGGTAAAATATTTCATCACTAAAAATATTCTCAGCAATAAATTAAGATATCTTTGGTAGATTGAAGTGTGTAGCTGCTCATCATTTATCTGTTCACTGCCATTAAAAACACTGAAGGAAAGTTTTCTATATATCTAGCATTGACTTATTTTCAAAAGGTTTTATGTTGTCCACACTCACATAGAATAACAAAAACCCTGCATGAATAACATTTACTGTTAAGCTTACATATTTCAGTCACTTATATAGGTTGTATAAATAACGCTTCCCCACATATTTATACAAATAGTCTATAACCCAAAAATTGCTACTAATGAAGGTATAGAGATACAGTCTGATGAGCAATGGTTAGTCATGAAAATAATGGTTCATAGGATGACAATTCTAAATATGTAGATGTCCAATTACAATTGACTTTTTGTGTCACCATTTACTTTGTAGGGCATTCAGATAGAGAGTAATAAAAGTTTTGTTCTAGTCACCTTTTTATGTATTAGCTGGAAAATGTAAGGCCAACTATCTTTGTTATGAATCTCTCTTAATTTGTCACATATTTTACTTTTATTTCCATTCTCTCTTTTTCTCACTGTAGACATAATCCTGTCTTTCACTGAATCTCAGTCAGGTCTTCAAGTGAATTATTTTTTTCTTCCTCGGTGTATAACTGTAATAATAACTGTGTAATGACTAGAAATTACTAATCTTTACTGAAGATATATCTGGTTTATGAGTCCTAAAGATCTGATTTGTTGAGAAGTATGATATACATTAGGATGACTTAGTGTGCATTGTATATAAAAGATTGAGGTAGACCAGAACAGAGTATTTTTTCTGAGGTATTTTTGCAGTATTTTGTTGCTGGCAGTATAAGAAATAGGAATTATTCAGGAATCTGATTTAAATTGCATTTTGCATTTGTGGAATTTTTTTGTTTGTTTGGGTTTTTTTTGTTAAAAGAAAGCCTCTCATCGTTGTGTGGAAGACTGTGAGCAATCTGAGTATAAGATAGCTAGCTGTTTCATATTCTGGTTTTCTGTTTTGTTTTCCTTCATACTTTTTACAGAGGTCTATGATGTAGAACTGAATAGAAAAATGAAAGGAAGCCTTTTTCATTTGGTGGGAAATGAAGCTTTTGCATTCCCCTGTAAAGGAGAATTGTCAACCAAGATAATGCAGGTAAAGAGCATTTATGGAAGAGAACTGAAACTGTTGACTGCAGAAAAAGTGTCTATTGGAATCATAACACATATATGGCAACAAGTAGCAGGAGGCTGAAGAACAAAGTCATAATATGTTTCTTCAAGATCAAAATATGTATGTGTTAATAGTAGAAGAAATTTCCATTGATAAAATGTCATTTCTTATTCCCAGTAGGAAGCAGTATGGAACCTGCTAAAGAACTGTGAACAATATTTTCCTGTCTGTGTCTCATTAGAATCTAAACCATGGAGATAACATAAGGTTACTGGTACACTTACTCACAAATATAGTAGTATAAATGTGGTATAGCTGTTCATGTAAATCAGCAAAGGGTTTTTTATAGCTTTAGATTATGAAGCAATATTCTTCAAATGTCTTATGAAATGTTTAATTCATTGTCTTTTTAAACATAGATCAGAAAATGCATGTTGAAAGATCTCAGGAAAAAAACCCCACAATATTTTTATCTGGCCAAAACTATTATTAAAAATAATGCCTTTACAAATTAAAACAGAGGAAGTTAAAATACTAGTTATCAACTTCCAAAATCCTTAATTCTGCTGTTCCATGTAACCAGAAAATCCCATCCAATTCTTTAGATACAGAAGACGATGACAGCTCAGTAAGTTTAACTTCAGCAGATATTTTTGGAAGGTCCAGAAAACAGTTAAGGATTAGTACTTCACTCAATTACAGTGGAAGAAAATGGTGAAATTTACCTCTAGATTCAGGTATCAATTAAGTTAGTGATATAGTGGTGGACCTGGCAGTGTTAGGTTTATGGTCGGACTCGATGATCTTAAGGGCCTTTTCCAACCTAAATGATTCTATGATTCTATAGCGGTTTAGTGATTCTGTTGTTGTGGTTTTTGTTTGTTTGATTGTTTGTTTAATTAAGAAAGAAGGGTGAGAGCTGAAGGTGGGAGTAAGGAAAGGAACTGTGTAAAATACATAGTCACAGAAATATCCACTATTAAGCAAACAGTTTCTGAAGAACAATTCTTAAAGTAGGAAGTTTATGAAGATATTTCAAAAATTGAAAAAATATTTTTTATTTATCTAGGGAATCCATGTTGCTAGTTAATAAACTTGAATGGAAAAGAAACCAAAAAATATAGCTATTACAAAATTACGCAAGTAAAATGATTATGCAAAATTACAAACCTGAGACTAAGAGGAGATAATCATATGTTAGCCTGTAAATGTGTCTATAAATGCACCTTTGGATCCACAATATTTTATCTACAAATCTCAAGATAAAGCAAGTTAAAAAAGATTATGAAGTAATCTAGAATACTAATTCCAGCATGAAGCAATTATTTTTAAACAGAATCCTTTTAGGTTACTAATAAATTCTATTTTTCTTCTTGAAATTGTTCTTGCCAGGCCTGCAGACACACATTTATAGATATTACTAAATTGAATTTTTCACTTATTGCAGAAGTTAAATTGCTATGAATAATAGAGTTTATTCACTCCAATCATATAAATTGTTACTTTTTATATATTTAGTATTTCTAAGAATCTATGTATTGAGTTTGCATGGCAAGGTTTTGGTATCAGGGGGACTACAGGGGTGGCTTCTGTGAGAAGCTGCTAGAAGCTTCCCCTATGTCCGATAGAGCCAATGTCTGCCAGATCCAAGATGGACCTGCTGCTCGCCAAAGCTGCGCCCATCAGTGATGGCAGTGGCACCTTTGTAATAAAGTATTTAAGAAGGGGGTGGAGGGGAGAAATTGCGGTGGAACAACAGCAGCAGAGAGAGGATTGAGAATATATGAGAGAAACAATTCTGCACACACCAAGGTCAGTAAAGAAGGAGGAGGAGGAGATGCTGCAGGTGCCAGAGCATAGATTTCCCTGCAGCTTGTGGAGAAGGCCACGGTGAGGCAGGCTGTCCCCCTGCAGCCCATGGAGGTTAACAGTGGAACAGATATGCACCTGCAGCCCATGGAGGACCCCACGCTGGAGCAGGTGGATGCCTAAAGGAGGCTGTGACCCCATGGGAAGCCCGCACTGGAGCAGTTTTGCTGGCAGGACTTGTGACCCTGCAGGGGACCCATGCTGGAGCAGTCTGTTCCTGAAGGACTGCACCCCGTGGAAGGGACGCATGCCAGAGCAGTCCATGAAGAACTGTAGCCCGCGGGAAGGACTCACATTGGAGAAATTTGTGCAGGACTGTCTCTCGTGGGAGGGACCCCACTCTGGAGCAGGGAAGAGTGTGAGGAGTCCTTTCCCTGAGGAGGAAGGAGCGGCAGAGACAACATGTGATGAACTGACCGCAACCCCCATTCCCCGTCTCCCTTTGCCGCTGGAGAGGAGGAGGTAGAGAAAATCGTGGAAGAAGAGAGGGGTGGGGGGAAGGTGTTTTAAGATTTAGGTTTTATTTCTCATTATCCTACTCTGATTTGATTGGTAGTAAATTAAACTAATTTCCCCAAGTTGAGTCTGTTTTCCCCGTGACTCTAACTGGTGAGTGATCTCTCCCTGTCCTTATCTCAACCCATGAGTTTTTCATTGTATTTTCTCTGCCCTGTCCAGCTGAGGAGAGGGAATGATAGAGTGGCTTTGGTGGGCACCTGGCATCCAGCCACATTCAACCCACAACAATCTACAAGTAAATCTTCTGGTGAGCTTGAAATAAAATCAATTTATAAAATTATTCCTATTCCGGGTTTTGTGTTGGTTGGTTTTTTTTTTCCTTTCTTTTTAACCCACATACTACTTAATGTAGACTAAGAATATTTTAATGATATACATGGTAGGATAGCTTTGAAAAAAAAAAAAATCAGCTACTTAAAGTATGTATTATAAATTAACAGAAGTTAAAATAGAGCCTGTATAGCACTAAACACTAACATCAGAGGTATCTGATCATGCTTCATTTCTATCTAGCTACTTCACATTCTATAATTTTTGGTTGAAATGAATCCACAGAATAAACAGAGCATTATATATATAGCAAGAGGGTTCTTCCTTGTAAACTTACAAAATTTATGCCGTCTAGATTTTGAAGGTTAACCACATACATAGCAGGGCAGCTACTGGAACTTGAGTGGAATTTATTGACACTTTAGATATTCTTACTTAGTTACCTTTGACTGTCCTCCCAAACACTCTATGTATTTGGCGATATTTCCGCCCCCCCCCCCCCCCCCATACTAAATCTCTTCATCCACTCACCATTACTCACAGGTTTACATGTACCCACACATGGAAGACATATCATTTATTTCCCACATCTCTCTTCTTGTATCTCTGTTCAATAAACAGGTATGATATTCCACAGCAAATACTTCCCTTCCTCTCCAGATCCATCATTGTCCTTGTTTTTCTTGAGACTTTCATTAATGCCACTTGTCATTCCCAGACTGGTTCACTATTCCACTTCCTGGTCTTAAAGAATCTAAAGGATGAATCACAAAAAGTGAAAACAGTTCAGTCAATTCAAAATTTACTTGCAGTAAAGCAGTATTTGTATTGTTATTAGAAAAGATGTTTTAGCTCACATAACAGGGATGATACATTTCATGGGACTATTTAAAAAGAAAAAAGTAATACTAAAATTCCATCCATTACAACTAGGTCCTCATTTGGGGGACTGGAATTAAAAATATAATTCACTTTATCATCCCTTGCACAGCAAATAATATAAGTTTGGTACCGAAGAATATGATTCACATCTGATAGGCACGTTGGCTGAGGTGACATTTAAACTAACCAGCGGGAGATGCTGAAGAGAAATGTTTATTTGAAATGCTGCTCTCGGTCTTTTTTTTTTAAATTCCCTCTCTAAATCCCATCCTTAGACTTTCAATCAGTTCTACAAGTTAGTCACAGATATTGGAAACCCTCTTTTGTAGTTATTTCAGTGATAAATTTCAAGTATGCTGTTCTTTAGATTCCTTTGTCCTGTTCTAGATATACATGCACCATCAATCCTATTCCCCTCCCCCCAGGTTTTAGGGTTATAGTTGATAAGAAAGTTGATAAAGAATTGATAAAGAGTTGATAAAGATGTTATTTAGGATGTGAAGTAGTCTTTAGCTCTTTTAAGTATCTGTTCCAGAGCCTTTCTTTGTATCCTGTAAGAGATGTTTATTGTCCTAGAGAAGGAAACTGTTGGTCTTCAATCCAGTGATTTAGGCCTATGAATACCTTCATTTTCATAGTTCTTACTTCCTGCTTACATGTCAGGCTGACTGCATGGCTTTCTTTTCCTACAAGTAGTCATTGTGACAAGAACACGATTTTGTTAAAGATGGCCAAGTGAAGGGTTGGATAACCTTTTCCCATACTCTCTGATCTCAATGAGAAAATTTTGTCCATTATGACCGAAGAATGCTATAGGAATAAAAGGTAGTTCATGAAAAGTGAAGCTATGGCAGTAATATAAAATAACTATTTAATGTCAAAGAAGTGCTTTACCAGAAGTTTCTACAGGTTGCTGGTGTTTCATTTCTAATGAGATAATGAGATACAGGAATTCAAAGTCATTATTTTTATAAAAAAGCTATGACAGATGAAGGACTGAATTTTGCCTGCCTTGAGGCTTACATCAAGAGTGATTTTAGTGAGGATCTGGGGAGAGGATGCAGCTTTGTACCCAATGGCATTTATGCCCATGTCATAGAACTAAAGAGCAGAGAATTTAAAGGCTTAATAAATAGAGGATGTGGATGCTATTCTACTCAGTAATTAGGGAGGGGAAGGTGGAATGAACAGGAAAATGATGACATGGCTGCACTTCATGCTTACTAGAATGTCCTTCCAATGATCTCTGCCTTGATAAGGTGTGGAAGTTATCCCATCAAATATGATGATACTGCAGAGAACATATTTCACACTGAAGGCATCAGGAAGTATTGCACAATGATAAAAGAATGCCATGCAAACAGGGCAAAAACTATGTTCTCTGCATGTGTTTCATTTTCTGTAAAGTTTATGAATATATGTCTTAAAATATTGAGTAATTTCTGAACTCTTTCGCCAAAGATTTCCTAAAACTTTGGTGTGCTGAAGAAAGGACTAGGAGGCCTGAAGTGGCTTTGAATGCATAAAGTATTGTTTCTAGTATATTTCTTTTTCACTGTGTTCAAAATGTTGCAGTCCATTGAAGTCAATAGAAAGCCTCTAACAGATTGGGATGTGCTTTGGATAAAATGTGAAGAAATTTTCTTTCACTCATCACTCTATTGTTCTGAATTGATCTGGTTCAGGTGGATTGGTCTAGATAGAAGTGTGGATGGAAAGGGGATAGCTTGTCCTATGGCAACTAATCAACTTCCTCTCCAGGAACCTAGACCTTACTGATATACAAACTACGAGGTGCTATTTTTAACACTGTAGAGTGGTTTGGAGCTTGGGAAAAGCAGCATAAAAACTGGGAAAATACCCATTACCCTTCTGATTTCAACAGCAATCAGATTAAGAGTCCTCTAGGTTATTGCATTTACTCTGTGGTTCTTTTTCTAAACATGTTTTGAACTCATGTATTCCTGTTAGTTTGGAAAGTTGTCTGAAAGGCTTTAATTGTGCATGCAAAAAAGGACTTTATTTCCTGTTTCTAAACTCTTTATACCCCTAAGTGTTTAGGGTGTTATGAAAAAAGAACAATAATTCCCTACTTATCTTCTGTCTTCTCACTGTGATTTAGGATACCTCCTCTCTCCTCAGTATGTCTTAAATTAATTACTCTTTATAGATGTAAAAGAGCTAGTGAAGATAAATGACACAACAGAATTGTTAAAGAAATACTTTAGATCAACAGTCACCACAGTGATTGTCAGGGAGGTTTTTATTTTATACCCATTATTACGATAAAGTGTCCAAGAACTGTGTAAAAGTAAAACACGCTAATTACTGGAATTAATTAGTAAGGTAACTTTCCTATACCACTTTGTCAGTGATAGGTCTGAGACTTGCTCCTCTCTTTTCACACCTGGCTTATCAGGGGTCCCCTGTTATCAGGGGTCCTCAATGCACAGACTACTGTATACCTTATGGTGTTCTGTAAAGCACCTGTTCAATACTTTGTGAGTCTTGTCCATCTTTGTGTATGCCAGTCATGATACGACTTCCTGACCAGTTGTCTGGGCTCCAAATAGACAGTTTCCCTACTCAGACTATAAAAGTATTCTATTATCTACATCTTGAAGCACCTTTTTTACTGTTTTGTAAAGAGGTCATCAGGTATTGGGGAAGTGGAAACATTCCCTCACCATCATAGTGACTCTCTCTGGATGAAATATTTTCTGCTTTCGTCATGATTTCTGATGCAGATTTATTAAATTCTTTTTGACTCAGATTTTGAAAATTCAGCATATTTCCTTCATCAGTTTTCAACCTGAAAATTGTCATTTAAAAAAAATAACTTTGTCCTCAAATTTCCAGTAGCTAGTTTTGTGATTAATGGAGGGAATAGGGGAAGAAGAAACATTAATTTCTATCTCATCTAAACTGTCAGTAATTTGACTGGACCTTAATGAATTGCATTGGCAACATAGTATTTTTATGATATTTGTCAAAAGTTCCCAGAGTACTCCATAAGGTTTTTTAGTATCAGAATGAAACATAATGTTCAAGTGTTATATCAATATATTGGAAACATTTCCTTGCCTCACAGATCTAATCAATAACCTAATTTTAGTCAAGTTAATGTGACAAACAATGAGAATGAATGGACGTGATTGAGTAAAAAATACAATACTGTCAAACAGGAACAATAAATCAAAGCCTCATCAAAGCATGCAAGATGATCAACCTATATTTTCAATCATTGAAAAAGAAGTACATGTGAGGAATGATGACAGTACCATGACAGAACATTGGATATAATTCCCTTTCAGAAAATCCCTGAGGTTTCCAATGGAAAAAAGGAAGCAGTTAAAACCTGAGTTTAGTTACTAGTGTTGTCTCCACGTTCATCTGCTTATCATTGCAAAATCATTTCTTCAGCTTTCCAAGACACAACATTGCTCCAAATTAGAAACATCACAGGACCAAGGACCTTCCCAGCCCTATAAGGACACAAGTTTTCAGATGCAGAACTTCATCCTTTTCTCATTCTACAATAACTCCACTGAAGTCCATGGAAGCCAATGATAAACCAACTTGATACTTTGGAGTGTTCTAGGCTGAATGGCCTACATGCTCATTATTCCATAGGCTAATGTAATATAACCCAATATTCATAGACAGTGAGCAATTCTGCTTAAAAAAACCCCAAAGTACACTGTTCATAGCAGCTACTAAGTGGTTTCACCTACTGGCCAAATTATTTGTAAATCTAGGGAAGTTGCTTAATTACACACTTGTGCCATGTGTCATGTCCTTAACATATACCACAGTTCTTAATTTCTTGTTATGTCACCAGAGACTCTATTTCATGTATGAGATTATTCTACTTTCATAACCAGTACCATTTAGAATTTTGTGGCTTTCTTTATCTAAACTGCACTAGTACTTTGAAATGAAAAACCTGATAAATTAATCCAGTTCCTGCTTTACCCAGGTATTTTGATTTCTATGTAGCAGGTCTATTGCAGTATAGGTGGTTGGATTTTTAAATAAAATAAGTAATCCTCAAAGCATTTACATGCAAAGATATTATACTGCATTTGTGACATACTACAGAATGTTGTAATATATCTGATTTGGGTCCTACTTCTTTACCTTCCATGTATATCTGCATCTAGCCAAGCAGTAAACCTTTTTCCCTATTAAGACCATTTTACAATGACATGCTGCAAAGATGTCCTGCCTATTAAGATCTTATTGCAGCAATACAAGCTGTATTATTGCTCACAGCCATTTCCACTTCTTATCACTTCAGTGTAAGGTGCTTTGCCTCTCCAAACGTTTTCCTTGCAGAGAAAAGTCCCCAAGGCATTCAGCCTCAGCTTCCTGACTGTGGCTAAGTGACAATAGAAAATTGTCAGTCTGAGAATTGAAGGGGAAAAATTTAACAGAAAATTCTTTGTGATTTCCTTTTTCAGAAGAGGTCAGATGGCAGAATGATGGGAAAGGAAAGGAAAGGAAAGGAAAGGAAAGGAAAGGAAAGGAAAGGAAAGGAAAGGAAAGGAAAGGAAAGGAAAGGAAAGGAAAGGAAAGGAAAGGAAAGGAAAGGAAAGGAAAGGAAAGGAAAGGAAAGGAAAGGAAAGGAAAGGAAAGGAAAGGAAAGGAAAGGAAAGGAAAGGAAAGGAAAGGAAAGGAAAGGAAAGGAAAGGAGGAAAAATTTCAAAGCATCAGGTAATTTTTATGAATCAATATTAATGTAATATGCAGGCTACTTATATTGTCAGCCACGTTACTTGGCACAATAAGAAGCAGGTTTTGACATGTATTGCATGCCTGGCCAGAAGAACAAGGAAAGGCATTCTTTGGTATTCTTGGGATGTTAGAAACTATACTTCTGAATCCACATTGGTAATTGTACGTTCAGCTGGAAGGGAGAAGTTGCGTTATTGTGAAGAATACTGGAGGCCTTTTTAATATTATCTCACAGCTAGTCTACTAGCCACACAAAGTAGAATCAAATGAAGAAACACAAGAAATAATAAGTAGCAGTCATAAAATGCAGCCACAGAGAAAATCAAATTTTTTTTTTGACACAATGAGAATATTGATGAGGAAATACCACTGTTTATTGGTGCTACTTGTAGTTATGCCCACAATCAGAGCTAAGTTTCCTTTTTTCAGAGAAATTAGATTGCGTGGCAAATTCACATTTCACACGAGGGATCATGGTACAGGCAATATCATGTTTGCATTTGTGATTTAAAGGAGATGTAAGCAGAAAATGAACTCAAGGATACTTAGTTCATGGTGTAGATTGCTTCATCTTGTTCTCATCAGATGATCCCCCTGTGTCCTGACTGAAAGGTGATGGCAGCAAATGACAAAAGCTATTGCATTTCATCCCTAGTGTATGAAGGTCACTGCAGGGAAAGATACCATGGCCTGGTCAAGTCTTCAGGCCTGTTTTCCTCAGTACAGTTTCACTAACAAAATACATAAAATGAAGATATGCAATGAGTGATATTAAAAGCCTAAATTTTTTATTTCTGTGATTTAATTAATTTTTATGCAGACTCATATATTAAAGCTTTACATAATATATTTAGCTCAGTAATAGCTCATATTATTTTACTTCATGACATATACTAATATGTATATTTATGTGAAATGAACAAGCCGCCTTTGTATGACAATCAAATAAGAGTATGTATGAGCAGGGAGTTATGATTATTACTTGTAGAAAAATAGATAATGGCCTGGTGGTAGGGAAGCTCATAGTGTTTAACTTTTTCATTATAATTTCCATGGTCATTTATTAGACTAAGCTGGATGGCTTTCTCATGCTTTTCTGAATTTCCTTCCAATTTCTCTTTCAATAGGAAAATGCATTTAACCTGAAATATCATCTTTTAACTCCAGTATGAGCAGGATGACTGACTGAAATTTCAACCATCTATTGTTTACAAAATATCCAAAAAATAGTGCTAAATAAAATCTTTTAAGAAGGAAAGCATGCTTGTTTTATATATGGATGTTGTAAAAATTCTGATCTGAATTTGAAGAAATCTGTCAAATATCACATTTCTACCTGTTTTTCATAGTTAATAGTACAGTAACTATTTATTTTTTATTTTTTTCCATCTTGGAATCAAATCTGATCAGCATAGGTTGAGCCCAAGTAACCTATATCAGAAACATTTCTGGTTTTAGTCATACATTGATAACATTAGCTTAAAAAGGAAAAGCAGAAAATAACTAAAAAAAAGGGTTCTAAAAAGGCCTGATTGGTTACTTTAAACATGAAGAAACAACATATAGAAAAGCATCAGAAATACAGCTAAACTAAAATAAATATAATGAATATAATATGCATAATGTTTTAAATGGGATTGAGACAAAACACAGAAGGTAATGTTTGCAGCCCAGAATTGCTCTGGTGATCCCAACAGTCAAACTGTAGACTAATCAGCTGTTGACAGATATATAGTGAATTGACAGATATATAATGAACTCCTTCATGATCTTATGCTGTATTATCTATTGAAATAAATGGAGTACATGACATAGTTAAGCTGAAAGGTATTTGATAAATTCTTGTGTAACATTAAGACCCAGGTTACATATCAATATCATAATTTAATAAGGATAAAATATGCTTCTTAGTTATCCAGAATTATATGTGTAGAATAAAGAAAAAAAGCTAAAGAATACCTTATATACTATCATACTGTTATCAAGACAGTGAGCATTGTTTTGTTTTACATTAATTCAGGAAAAATCCCCATTGTGTATCACACTCGGAGCAATTATAATATGCAGCAGTTGAGAAGAAAGCCATATATATGACACATATACTGAAAAGCTGGGAAAATATTTCAGATCAGTTAGCTTAAAATATTCATCTTTTCTTGCTCTTCAAATATTGTGCCAAGACCAGGATTGGTTGGTATCAAGATCAGAAACTAAATAGGAGAATAGGAGGTAAAATTAGTTGGTTGTGTAATTCTTAGTGAAATGATGCTCTCAAAGTAATTAGATCAAGTAGTCATTTGACAGATATTAACTCTATTGTAGTTTTAGAAATTTGAAAATATATTGGCAATAAATCCACACCAATCAGCTCACCAGAGATAAAGACTTTGTCAAATAAGCTTTTATGGGCTTGCCTTAAAAATCTAAACTTAATCACTGTTTGATTCAAATTTTAGGCTTTGGCCTGGATAGACTAGATTAGACTGACTAAGACTAGGCTGGATTTCCTGTCTTCTGTGTTTCTTCAAATGCAAAAGCACGATAGATACAAAAATGCATACACAGCTCTGTTAAACTGAGGAAAATATTCTGGAAATACAGAAGACTAGAAAAATGTGAACACAGCTTAGATGACAACTGCATCACCAGATGCTTCAGAAGGCAGATACAATGGAATGTTAATTAACTCTGGTTTTCTAGCTCAGAACCGTAAACCAAAATAACCTCTTCTAATCTAATCACATTTACTCAATATAGGGTGGAATAAAAGAATGGAGGAATGGATGGGTGGGAGGTGGAGGGGAGCTGTAGACATTGAGAACATTTTGCTTGAACCTCATGAAGCATCTCTATAAAAGTTGCATGTCTTGGGTAAATAAACAAGATAAGCTAAAGAACACAAGAAATTCAATGAACTTGGGGTGCCTGTTGCAATGCCAAATCATATACAGTTCACAGAGTTTGAATACTGAGGTTGATGAAAGATATTTTGACCAAACAGAAATAAACATAGGTGTCTACTGAATATGAGTAAATTAAATATTTTTAGTGAAAATGTTCTAGTCTGTTTTCTACAGGGATCCACCAAGATGTGTAGAATAGATAATACACTTTCTGTCCAGAATTTCAATTGGCTCCAACAAATGTGTTTGTTTAAATGAGTTTGAACTGAAGTTATCAAGTTTCAAGTTAAACTCAACACAGTGGTACCAAGGCTATTTTCTTATCTTGCTAGAAATATCCTTGTCACCTGTGACCAGAGAGCAACTAGAAAAGCCAGCAATATTATAAAGTATAAAAAAATGAAATTTCAAATACCTAGTAGCACCTAGTAGTGAAGACACTACCTACTAGTGTCTTCATATGGAATGCTGTCAGATCCTCCTATCACCTTATTTCTAAAAAGTCAACACACTGCATGAGGATAGAAGCCTATATGGATCCAAAAAGGGTTGGAAATCAATTTATTAAAATTATTAATGTCATTAAAAGTTAAACTGTGCATATCTTCTTTCTTATAATATATATGTATCTTCTTTCTCCTATTACAAGGAAAACAATGGAGACATCAGTGAAACTGAAAAAGTATAAATTAACAATTTAGAAATGAACAGGTAGATTCAGGGACAGAATATACTCCTGAGGTCAATGAACAGCAGCTTTTAAAAAATAATTCGAAATCTTTGTGGCCAGTAACAGAGCTCACAGCTAAATATGATGATGACTTAGCTTGAAGTAAATGTACATTTTCTTAACAGTAATTAATCATTGACGAAGTTTAAGAGGAAACTTCTGATATGGAAGCCATCTGAGTTCTTTTTGTGGTCTTTGGAAGCAGCTGGTACTTGTCATTATGGGAGTCTGAACACCTGACAAATTTTTGGCAGCTCTGATCAAGTCTGGCAATTTCTGTTACTTTGTATTACTGTCAAAGATGTTTTCAAGAACCCACAGCTCAGTTATCACAAGAGGGCACTATAGGAATGCCTGCTAAAGAGTACCCAAACATTCATCTGAAGCATGTTGGTTACTATTTCCTTTTTCATTTTTTC
This sequence comes from Mycteria americana, assembly GCF_035582795.1. Classification (NCBI taxonomy): domain Eukaryota; kingdom Metazoa; phylum Chordata; class Aves; order Ciconiiformes; family Ciconiidae; genus Mycteria; species Mycteria americana. The sequence goes on from NC_134365.1 coordinate 113,763,827, forward strand.
CTTCCATAAAAGTGGAATAAACAGTAAAAATGCTAAGAGAATTACCAAGATCTCACAGTTTGTTAATGAAATCTAATATTCCTCTGGTGAAGATGTTCAAGAATATAGTCAAAGCACTATGTTGTCAAATTATTAATAGTTACCATCCTTTACAAGGGCCAGTTCTCTGTTCTAAAACATTTCTTCTATCCCTTTCTTGACCATACTACCATTTTCGTGACTATTCTTTTTATATATTTAATAACATGATCAATAGCCCAGCTGAAGTGCCTCTATACCAATACACGCAACATAGGAAACAAGCAGGAGGAGCTGAAAGCCACTGTGCAGCTAGAAATCTACAATCTAATCACTATTGCTGAAACGTGGTGGGATGAATCACTCAACTTGGAGTGCTGCAATTGATGGCAATAAACTGTTCAAAAGGGACAGGCAGGAAGGAGCGGTAGAGGGTGGGTGTTGCCCTCTATGTAAAAGAATGGATTAACTGCACAGAGCTGTCTTTGAAAAACAGTGATGAACAGGTCGAGAGCTTATGGGTAAAAATTAGTGGCCAAGCCAACAAAGGAAAACTCACGGTTGCTGTTTACTACAGGCAGCCCAACCAAGGAGAGACTGTTGATGAAGCAGTCTTGCTTCAACTACAGGAAGCATCACACTCACAGGCTCTGATCCTGCTGGGGGACTTCAATCCTGACATCTGCTGGAAAAACACCACAGCAAGACGTAAGCAGTCCAGAAGGCTCTTGGAATGCATCGACGATAATTTCTTAATGCAGGTGATAGACAGCCCGACCAGAAGAGAAGTGTTACTAGACTTGTTTCTTACCAATACGGATGAACTAATTAGAGATGTAAAGACTGGTGGCAGCTTGGGCTGCAGTGAATTCATGCCTTGGTGGAATTCACAATCCTGAGAGATATGGGCCAGCTGAGGAGCAGAGTCAGGACACTGAATTTTAGGAGAACAAACTTTCAGTTATTTAAGCCATTAGCGGATGGGACCCCCTGGGAAACTGCCCTCAGGAAAAAAGGAGCTGAACAGAGCTGACAGCTTTTTAAAGACATTTTTCTTAGAGCCAAGATCTCTCGATTCCTATGTGTAAGAAATTAGACAAGGACGACAGGAGACCAGCATGGCTTAGTAAGGACCTCCTGATCAAACTAATGTGTAAGAAGGAAATGCACAGGCAGTGGAACCAGGAACATGTGTCCTGGGAAGAATATAGGGATGCTGCTCAGATGTGTAGGGATGGAATCAGGAAAGGTAAGGCACAGCTGGAGCTGAATTTGGCAAGGGATGCAAAGAATAAGAAGGACTTTTATAGGTACGTTGGCCAGAAAAGGAAGATTAAAGAAAATCTACCCAGCCTGACAGGAGAACTGGTGACAAACAACATGGAGAAGACTGAGGTACGCAAATATTTTGCCTAATTTTTCAACGCTAATCTCTCTTCCCACATCTCTCAAGCCCCTGAATCTCAAGGCAGGGACTGGGCAACAAAGTCCTTCCCATCATAGGAGAAGATCAGGTTCAAGACCACCTGAGGAACCTGAACATACAGAAGTCCATGGGACACAACAAGATGCATCCCAGGGTCCTGAAGGAATTAGTTGATGTAGTTGACAAGTTGCTACTCTATCATATTTGAAAAGTCATCACAGTCAAGTGAAGTGTCAAGTGAATTCCATCTCTGATGCTTTCCCACAATGCAACAGGACCCATCAGTGAACAGGGCATATTGCTTCTCATTTTCCAGTAATTTATTGTACAGTGGGGCCTCCTCAGCATGCATCACCTCCTCCTCTAGTGATGTTCCGAAATCTTTGCCTTCTGGACAGTCCATGATTACTTCCAAGACCCCTGGGCGACTCGGTTTTCCTATTTGAGCCCGTTGTGTGGTCAGTGCAACCCACTTACTCCACGTAGCATCAGTTGCATGATGTGTAGCGGGGACCCTCCCTTTGAACATCCATCCCAGCACCAGTAGTCAGGGTGCCAGGAGGAGCTGTGCTTCAGTACCAACCACTTCCAAAGCAGCTCACACCCCTTCATATGCTGCCAATATCTCTTTTTCAGTTGGAGTATAGTGGGCCTCGGATCCTCTGTATCACCAACTCCAAAACCCTAAGGGTCTACCTCGAGTCTCCCCTGGTGCTTTCTGCCAGAGGCTCCAGGTAGGGCCATTCTCCCCCGCTGTGGTGTAGGGCACATTTTTTACATCTTGTCCTGCCTGGACTGGTCCAAGGGCTACTGCATGAAATATCTCCTGTTTAATTTGTTCAAAGACTTGCTGTTGCTCAGGACCCTTTTGACATTGTTCTTCTTCTGGGTCACCTGATAGAGAGGGCTTATGATCAGACTGTAATTTGGAATATGCATTCTCCAAACCCCCACAATGCCTAAGAAAGCTTGTGTTTCCTTTCTGGTAGTTGGTGGAGACATGGCTGTTATTTTGTTAATCACATCCATTGGGATCTGATGATGTTCATCTTCCCATTTTATTCCTAAAACCTGGATCTCCTGTGCAGGTCCCTTGACCTTACTTTGTTTTATAGCAAAAGCGGCTTTCAGGAGGATTTGGACTATTTTCTTCCCTTTCTCAAAAGCTTCTTCTGCTGAATTGCCCCACACGATAATGTCATCAATGTATTGCAGATGTTCTGGAGCTTCAGCCTGTTCCAGTGCCGTTTGGATCAGTCCATGGCAAATGGTAGGGCTGTGTTTGCACCCCTGGGGCAATCGATTCCAAGTGTACTGAATGCCCCTCCAAGTGAAAGCAAACTGTGGCCTGCACTCTGCTGCCAAAGGCATTGAGAAAAACGCATTGGCGATATCAGTTGTAGCATACCATTTGGCTGCTTTTGACTCCAGTTCCTATTTAAGTTTCAGTATGTCCGGCACGGCAGCACTCAGGGGCGGCGTGACTTCATTCAGGCCACAATAGTCTGCTGTTAGTCTCCACTCTCCATTGGACTTGCACACTGACTATATTGTACTGTTAAAGCATGAGCAAGTCTTACTGATCACTCCTCAGCTCTCCAGTCGATGAATCAGTTTATGGATGGCAATCAGGGAGTGTCGGTTGGTGTGATATTGCTGCCGGTGCACTGTTGTGGTAGCAATTGGCACCTGTTGTTCTTTGAACTCTCAGCAACCCCACAACAGAAGGGTCCTCTGAGAGACCAGGCAAGGTGGACAGCTGTTTAATTTCCTCCATCTCTAAGGCAGCTATACCAAAAGCCCACCGTACCCTTTGGGTCCTTGAAATACCCTCTCCTGAGGTAGTCTGTGCCAAGGATGCACGGACCCTCTGGGCCAGTCACAGTGGGGTGCTTTTGTCATTCATTCCCAGTTAGGCTCACTTTGGTCTCCAATACAGTTAGCTGTTGGGATCCCCCTGTCACTCCAGAAATACAGATGGGTTCTGCCCCTATGTAGCTTGATGGCATTAGGGTACACTGTGCACTGGTGTCCACTAGAGCCTTATACTCCTGTGGGTCTGATGTGCCAGGCCATTGAATCCACACAGTCCAGTAAACTCGGTTGTCCCTTTCCTCCACCTGGCTGGAGGCAGGGCCCCTCTAGTCCTGGCCATAGTATTCATTACCCTCTTTTTGTACATATGAGTCAGGAGTTCCTTCATTAAAATCAGGAGTAAGATCAGCCCTTTTCCTCTGTCTGAGGAACTGTCTATTGGAAACCGGAGCAGCAATTTTCCTGCAAGAACCCCCTTTGGTGATTGTTTTTCTTTGCAACTCACGTACCCATGCCTCTAGGGTCAAGGTAGGTTTTCCGTCCCACTTCCTCATGTCCTCTCCATGGTCACGCAGGTAAAACCATAGGGTGCCCCGTGGTGTGTACCCTCTGTATCCTCTCTCTTGCGCAGAGGAATGCTGACTCCTAATAGTCGAGATACTGGTCTGTACCAGTGGGGAGTGTGGGAGGTGGGGAGTATGACATATCCTCTTCAAGTTCCTGGACCTTCCGGGACAGTTTCTCCACAGCCAAACTGAGGAAGCAAGAGAGACTTTCTTTGTATTGCTGGAGTTGGCCAGCCAATTCATCCACCATTTGTCCATCTCTGTCTTTCCAGGTCATTACTGCCAATGAGTTGGTATACTCGGTGCACTCCATATCAACTTCCGCCACAAAGGGTCATGTGCACTGGACTTCATCTGGATCTTTGGATAACTGCTTGTTGTCCGGGTCACCATGTATCACCTCCAGCAGGGTAATTCCCTCAGGTACTGGGTACCTCTCTCCATGGTGGTCCACTTGCCTGGGTGACATATAACATCTTCCTTGAAGGGATACCTTCCCTTCATGCCTGAGAGGAGTCATATCCAGAGGCTGAGGACTGGTGCCCCTTTTCCAATCTCTTTGTCAATGCCCCCTTCCCTAGGAAGGGATCCCAGCTGTTTGGCTTCCTTACCCTCTAATTCCAGGCTACTGGCCCTGTTATCCCAGCATTGGAGTAGCGAGGTGACAACGTGCTCACCTGGGCAACAGCTGAAATCCTTTCACTTATCTTGCAGCTCACTCAGAGTTGGAGATTGGGTGGTTACTGTCTCTTATGAGTTCTGCCTGTCCCTCTGAGGAAGAGGAGGAAACCTTCCACTGAGTTATTCCTCAGGGGGAAGCAAGGAATTCTTCCTCTTCCTCCTTCTGTTCTCATGATGGCCCTGTTTTCGATTAGTCTGCCTCCTCGCTGGCAGGGCAGTATGCTTCTTTCTCCTGCTCCCTCTTAGGAGAAGCTTCTTCATGCCTTACTAAATGAACTGACTTTTCCTTGCAAGATTTATTCTTGTGTACGGGGGTGACTGATATCAGCACGGGTTGGTTCTCTGGTTCAGCTGCAATGCTTGTCGCCAGGGTTTGAGTCGCCACAGTGCCTGTAGCGGGGGTTCGAGTAAGTGCAATGCCTATCACTGGGGTTTGAATAGCCACGGTGCCTGTCACTGGGATTGGAGTAGCCACAGTGCCTGTTGCTGGGGTTTGAGTAGCTGCAGTGCCTGTCACGGGGGTTGGAGTAACCACAGTGCCTGTCGTGGGAGCTGGAGTAACCACAGTACTCTTAAACATTTGTTTACCCCTAAGCAAGACCTGACACACATTCAGGAGACATAGCAATAGGACCATGCTGGTTTGAACATCCCAAGGATATTCAAAATTCTCAAAAGCTACTGTAACTAACCTGGAGAGGGGATGATGGAGGAAGGTCTCTCCCCCATAGGTTGGCTCTCCGAGGAGAAAAGGTAAAAAGTGTAATTATTAATAATTTCCAATAGATGGCTCCCAAAGTAGAAAGGTAAGGGCAATGCTGAGTACAAATGCCAGACTGATCTCATGACCAATAATTTTATCATACCATAAGCTACTGTTACACAGTACAGCAAAGTGATACCCTTAATCCACCTCCCAGAGGTGATAAACAGCACATAAATACTGATAAACAGTATATACAGCAAGTAATGTGTTACATAACACAACTCTGAGAATAAATACAACAACTCAATAAACAAATAAACAACAGAGAACAAATAAATCAACATGGTGATCAGCGGCTACTAAACTAATATAATGAATGCTTATAACAAATTTGTTTTAACATGCTCTGCTCAGATCTGTTGTTATCTCAACCCTTCATGCCCCATATTGGGCGCCAAAAAAGACTGTCGTGGTTTAAACCCAGACAGCAACTAAGCACCACACAGCTGCTCACTCACATCCCCCCGCAGTGGGATGGGAGAGAGAATGGGAAAAAAAAAGTAAAACCCATGGGTTGAGATAAAGACACTTTAATAGGACAGCAGAGGAAGAAATAATAATAATAATAATAGCAATAATAATAATAATAGCAATAATAATAATAATAATAATAGAATGTACAAAATAAGTGATGCACAATACAATTGCTTACCACCCACTGACCAATGCTCAGCCTGTCCCCAAGCAGTAATCACTCCTCCATGGCCAACTCCCCCCCAGTTTATATACTGAGCATGATGCCATATGGTATGGAATAGCCCTGTGGCCAGTTTGGGTCAGCTGTCCTGGCTGTGCCCCCTCCCAGCTTCTTGTGTGTCCAGCAGAGCATGGGAAGCTGAAAAGTCCTTGACTAGTGTAAACATGACTTAGCAACAACTAAAACATCGGTGTGTTATCAACATTATTCTCATACTAAATCCAAAACATAGCACTATACCAGCTACTAGGAAGAAAATTATCCCAGCTGAAACCAGGACACCAAGGCATGTAGCAACAGGACATGGGGCAATGGTTTTAAACTGAAAGAAAGTAGATTTAGACTGGACATAAGGAATGATCTAGTGAAAGATGTCCCTTTCAATTGCAGGGGGGTTGGATGACAGGACCTTTAAAGGCCCCTTCAAACTCAAAACATTCTATGATTCTATGAATAACAGTATCTGAAGCTTTATATTTTGGTTATTAGCATGAGCTTAGATGTGATGAATGGGAGCTGGAGTTCAAGTCTCGGCAGTAACGTGTTCCTGGCACAAATACAAGAAAAATGTTTCTACTTTGTCACATTGCTAGAAAACAGGTATTTTTTTCTACTTCTAATTGCAGCTAAATCACAATTTTTCTCAGATGTCTCTGATCCAGGAGAGGACAAAAATTCAGTATTGTCTTTTAAAAGATAACAGAGAACTACAGAACTGGCACCACAAATTATGATAATTGGTGATTTGTTGGAAGGTTAGCCCACATACATTTTTTCATTTCCTGTAAAGAGTTTTCTTTCAGTACCAAATTTCTGCAGTAGAGAAGTGGAGACAACAATAATAATCTTATTATCTACAAGGCTAGCTGATGAAAGCCTTGTGATCTTCAGAAAATAATTACTAACAATCTTATCTTTCAAATTCTGCTCATGGGGATTCCTGTTGCTGAAGACCTCACTTTTCCAGGGAAAAGACTATGCTTTTGAAGGTATGCTTTGCAGTAGGTAATGTAATTCTATGAGTAATTATACTATGTGCACACCTATATTTTAAAGGACTCTTCTCTTTTCTTCCTAAAACAGACTCCAGAAGGTATAGGATCTGCTTTAGTGAATGAGCAAGGTTATGCTTTGGTTCTAAAGTTTGGTTGGCTGATCGATTTTTAGTAACAGCATACAGGCATCATCTTTTTTCCAGTTATATACACTCAATCTTTCTCAAAATAAACTATAAATTGCATCTTGAAAATAAACTATATACTATATATGTTTTTATGTCAGTACTCAGACACAAGAATCCCTGCTAAAGCAGATAGCCAAAATTGAGAATACTTTTTTCCCAAACGTAGATTAAACTTCATGACCAAAAATCTTTTCATGAAATGAAATATTTTGAAACTGTGTAATTCTTAACTTTTCATAAGGTCTTAACATTCTGGATTTTTATTTCATTTCATTGCTCCAATTGCTGTAATAATACCATTAGTGTTACAAACACAATAAAGTCAAAATGAAAAATTCTGGTCTCATAAATAGATATATTTTAACATTTTATCATGTATTTTGATTCCACCGAATTGAAACTTTTAAAGAGGAAATATATTGCATCAGAAATATGTTAACCAGTTTTGCTTACTAAGATAACCCTACTAAAATAATTCGAAACTTCCTGAACCCTGTGAAATATAGTTTCTTTCTGGGTTTATTTTGCCTTTATGTCACCTTGCCTTTGGCATGCCCTAACTGAATAGAGACTATCTGCATTAGTAAGGACAGTTTTTGTTTTCTGTGGATGAGCTGATGGCTTCTGGCTACATTATGTTGCACAAGAAATATAGGCTATATTCCTGGGTTCTAGATATCACAAGAATTCAGGTATCTTACCAATACGAGCTAGCTAAAAAAGACAGAATTGCTCTTTTGTGAGTATAAACTAAAATTTAATCTGCCTTCAGACTTACAAGTCTTTTTTTGTATATTTTCAGTTTGTAACTTCAGGACTTCTTCATAGCTAAGGGAAGCCAAGACTTTGTAACTGGTTAATACTATTCTCTTAAAAACTAGATGTAAAACAGGTCTGTGTGTTTATTTGATACCATACAAAATTGCAAGGAACTATGGTTCAGGTTAGGCATATCAATGCATTCTTTTAAGATGACTTCAAAATGAGAAGACTTTTTCAAAATGAGATAATTGAAGATAGGTTTTAAAATGCAGCATAGTTCTGGTAAACTTCTTAAGAATAGTAAAGTAAAGCTAGATTTAAGAAACTGCTGGAAATCCACATCATAAAAATAATCTTTTGAAGGCAAGGAAACAGCAAGTCTGTGATTTCAAAATAGAATAAAAATCAAATTTCTCAGTAGTACATATTCATGAACGATCTTTTTGTTTTTCTGTCAGCTGCAGCAGATGCGTAATATACATTGTCTATGCACATATTATTTTGCCAGATCAGTGGTTAAAAAATGGTTTGTATTGTACTAAAATTCATCACATTTCAAATGTGCACTTGTCTTCCAACTATGAAGAGCCATATTATAAATCCTTTGATCAAATTGTGGCTTCAGCAAGTTTTGTTTCCTACATAGGTCCTTTGATTGCAAAAGGTCTTCCTCCGTCGAGCTTTGTTTGCTGTGTCGGGGTTTTGGAATCCATGTTCCTCTCAAGCCACAGGCAATTTTGCAAGTGGGTGTATGCAATAATTAAAAAGTTTGTATTACTACTGGGGAAATCTTGGTCAGCTGTAATGGATAAAACTCTAATTTTGCAAATACGCTGAGTCGTTTACCAAAGTGGAATTGACATAAAAACTGGGCACTAGCCTTTCAATTCTTTACAAATATTCTCATGCAAATGTTTGCTATCCTGCGAGTTTGAACTGATTTCCTCCTTTTCAGTCCATTTAAAAGGACTTGCCACCTAAGCATTAACTGAATGGTAGACTGGTGGTTGCTATAGTATCTTTCTACCTGTCCAAATTCTGGTATTGAACTACTGTTTCAGCCACTGAGGTCTTTTCACTTATGGTTCAGCTCTCAACCATCTCCTAACAGCACTCTGACATGGGAATTCTTTCTTCCTTGTTAAGAACTTAACTTTACTTTCACAAACATAATATCTTTTCTGAGGTTAGAGCTTGAAAAAAACCAGCATAAAGTCTGATAGATTCCTGTAAAATATACTTGATAATCTTGTACACTGAAAGCCAGCTGCTTTTTCCCACTATCACAGAAGGAAATACTTTGTAGTTCCCGAGACATGTAAAATGTGTTGCAGGTGAGAGCATTCAAGTCGAAAATTCCTCTTGAGTACTAATAGAAATTCTCTAATGAAGACAGACAGAGAAAGCAGACTGTTTAGAAGACCATGGAGGAAAATTGTGGTCATTATGTTGAATGTCCTAATGTGGACTATTTTAATAGTAACGGGTTTTTTACAGTAAGTTTTTCATAAGACATGCAGAAATGGTTGATAGTGCACACAAATCGAGGTAAATAAAATACATCCTCTAAATATGCTGCTACTTTTCCCTGTAAATATTTTACTCACTAAACTATGATAATGTTTGAAATGCTACTACACCTTCCAGAAATACTACAACAGCCTACTAACCCCAGAAAATGTTAAAACTGGGAGATGAGTAACAAAGGCAGCGTTGTTACACATTGTTTTTATGAATTTTAATGTAGGTGTGGAAAAAAAAAAATGTAAGGGATAGTAACCAGAATTGAATTCCTAACCTCTGGATTTTCTGCTCTGCCAATAAAGAAGATAATAAATAAGAACATAAGTTTTACAAAACTTATGGTTGATCGCTTTACAGGGAATGTATTGGAATGTATACTTGCATTATTAAATTGTTCAAAAATAATGTAATGACCTTGAAAACATCATTGAAGTTTGGAATAACCAAGTTTGGACATATAATATTACTTACTTGAAGAAACTGTTAGGCTCTCTTGGCAAGGTTCTCTGCAAGCTTGAAGGCAGCGTGAAACCTGCCAATAATGGCAGAACACTGCACTAATAAATAGCATAGGAAACTTGTATAAATCAACCAGTTGGCACAGAGCTTACTTTTCTTTCTGCAAGGAAGTTGGACATTTTTTTCCTTTGCTGCAAAAAAATAATGTTCTGCTATATTTTATTGTAACAGATATTTGAGGTTGAACAGGTGTACAACTTATTACTGAGATTATAATGCTTCTCAATATAAACTGCTACATGCTGTTTTTACACTAGCTTCTAACTTTCCTAAACTTTAAGCATCTGGGCTTGATTTTTCTGTCAGATGTTTTAGTAAAGACTAATATTATTATCTAATGTTTATTTTTAAAAAGTCAGTTCTCACCCTCCAACCCCCCACCCCCAAATCTTGAAATAATTTGAAACAATTTTGTATTCTTATAATTGGGAATAGAGCCTTAACATTTTGATTTTTAATAGCTTGCAGATGGTCAGTACCAATTTTTAGAGCTTTGTGCTTAATTCTTCAAACATTTTCTTTGCATTGGCCATACTCTAAGAATATTTTCCTTTGCAATTACTGATCTTTTGTGTTGAAGCAGTGTTAGCCTGAGGTCCAGAGCTGGCCAATAGAAAAAAGTCTGTGTCACTTGTCTGCTCTGTGCTCCCTGTTCTCTCTTTTCAACACTTCCCATCGAAGGAATAATCAAGAGACAGAATAAAAGTTTTGTCTTGAATAAAAGTTTTGTCCAGCAAGGTATGGATGACATAATGGGGCTTTAAAAGGAGATATTTGGGCCTGAGTGCAAGAAGACAGGTAAAAATGGGGAACTGGAACATGGGCTTACAGTGGCTTTGAAGGCTGAGGTTGGTTAGGAAAATAAATTAGTTTGGCTGCAGGAGACTTTGACAGAGCTGGCAAGGCAAAAGAACTAAGAATACGTGGTGAGGTGTGGATGGCATGCTTATAGCATCATACGGTGTTGCCAGCAAAATAGTCTCAAGTAGGGTAATTTTATTTGACTTAATTTTTTGCCAGTGGACACAGACTTCTGATCCCTGATTCAGACAGTGAGAAAAAGAATAAGAAACAATTAAAGAAATATTTATATAACACCTATCCTCCTCCTTCCATAGCCTCTATTTTCCATATGTTCACTGTGGGTTACACTGTGTCCACCAAAATTGTTTCAGGGAGCTGTTGGGTGGCCTAAGAGGGGGAAGAGATCTACATAACCTTTGCTTTGCTTTTTTTTGCATGAGATGGTATTTGGCCACTCTGGACGTAATGGCTCCTTTCTGCGACTCTACCCTTAAAGGTTTCCTGCCACCCTGTTCTTTTATGTCTCTGCTCTGGTCTAGATTGCCCACAGGCTGTGGTGCCTCAGGTCTGTTACCTCCCTGGTATGGGTTACCCATAGGCTGCAGTTCTTCAGGGGTGTCCCTGCTCAGGCATGGTTCACCCACAGGTCATGGTACCTCACGGGTGTCCCTGCTCTGGTGTGGGTCACCCATGGGCTGCAGTCCTTCACTGTTGTCCCAGAGTTGGCATAGGTGACCTACAGCCACAGTCCCTTGGGGGTGTCCCTGCTCTAGCATTTGTCACCCTTTGTGACCAGCACATGGCAGTTCATGGCCTTCTCCCACACAACGTACCACTGTAATTTGCTCCTACTTACACCTTGTCACTTCTGGCCATTGCAAACAAATGCTGCAAATGGGAAAACTGCCAGAGTGACATGGAGATGGCTGGCCACCAGACTGAAACCAGAGAAATGAACACTGAGATGGGATTAGGATCAGGAAGGTAAGACTGAAGACTGGGACTGAGTCAGTCAGGATGCCAGAATAAGAGAAGGGCATCAGAAACATTTCAGTGTGGCACCAGTGGGGACAACTGCAAGTGGCTGGGTGAAAAGTCTGCTATGGACAGGATGAAGGAGGCTGAGACTGTAGTGGAGAGTCCAAAGGAGTTAAATTAAAAATTGCCAGGAAAGAAGGCACTGTATTTCACCAACACATAACGTGTTCCAGCAGAACTATTCAGTCATTCAAAATTCTGTGTGTCCTCTGCTTCTCCTTTGCCAGCCTCAGGAAATATCTGTATCACTCATATTTTCCTTGCATATGTTATAAAGAAGATCTGTTTGTTACCACCTTGGCACACAAGGGCAGTGAAGTGTCTGTGCAAATGTAAAAGTATGTGCAAAGATGTTTCCCCAGCCTTGCAGCTGAATGAGGCACACTATCCCTGGAATATCCCTAAAGGAAACGGGAGGGACCCTCACAGTGTGACTTGCTGTTGTGAGCCGGACACAAAGAATAACGTCTACTCAGGCTACTGAGAGAGATTCAGATGCCATGAGGATATTTCAGGCTGGATATTTCCTACTCTGTTGGGTTTCCACTTTCTTTCATCATTTCTTAGCAGCAGCAACAGTAGGAAGAAGAAGACGAAGATGAAGATGAAAACAAAGAAGAAGAAGAAGAGGATGGAGAAGAAGAAGAAGAAGAAGAAGAAGAAGAAGAAGAAGAAGAAGAAGAAGAAGAAGAAGAAAGCAGCTGTCTGGAGATATTTTTTAATATGTGGTACTCTTTTTTGTTTTCACTTTAGCGTATTCCACATTGTTAAAAACAATGGTAAGGCTTGGTCTGTTCCTTGTGTTCCTCTGAACCTTCAGGAAAAGTTTTCATTCAGATACAAATTATACGTGTTCAATCTCGAAGAGCAAAGGTGCATTCTGCTGTAATTAAGTCAGACAAAAACCCCAGCCAAACAGGAACCAACAGATGGTATGCATCATACTACAATCTTTAGGAGTCACTTTGAAGTAGTGTTCTTTGTAATAGGCCTGTCACAATATAGTATAGTAACAGCTCCTGATTTTTAGTTTTCAAAAGTGTTTTGTACCATGTATTGAAGTAACACACAAATATTTGTCTGCATTTTTTTTGTATAATCTTCATTTATATTGAGTATTGATCAGGGAACCACCATTCACATCAAGAACTGAATGCACAGAGCAAGCCAAAAATCTGGATAAAAGTATTTCCGAGTCCAGACCACATGGACATATTCTGAAATTTATTTTCAAGTGTTTTCCACACTACAGGATCTTAGCAGACTAAGTTCAGAAAGAATCAGATAGTAGATTTTTTTTCATTAAAAAGGAAGTTATCGATGCATTTAACTACCCTCTGATTAATAACACATCAAAACAAATGCAATGAAAGTTTTTCAGAGAAATATTATGGCTTCTAAGTTAGCAAACAGTAAGTGAGAGTGCGGGAGACTCCCTTTTGGGCTTGTATATATCTTGTCATCCCCATTACTTGTTTGTGACAAGTAACACCCACTTCTCATGCAAAACTTGCCTTGAACTTTTTGCTGCAAGGAAAATCTTACTTTTCTAATACTGTATTGTAATTCTATTTGTCATTCTTGTCATATTGCTTACATGTCACTCTGGAGAAAATAATATAGTAATTAGCAGTGATATGTACAGAATGTTTGCTCTGGGTCTAGTCCTTCAGAACAGCAGTGCTCTAACTTTTGTATTGGGGGATTACATTCTTGCTTCCTGTAATAGCTTACGCTCTCTTTTTTGCCTCTTCACCACAGAGACAGGTACATGCAGATTTGTCTGTGTGTGCACATTCCCAGATACACATATATATGCATGCACCATCACTCTTCTGGTCTGCTGCAAGCTCTCACCTGTCCATTTCCAGTACCCCATTGAGTGTTAACAAAACGCCACCCCAGTAAAAGAGTTGTAGCTCTCAGGGGTCACCTTGCTTTTTCTAGTCTATTCAGGGTAGTTCAGGGATTTTCTGCACTGTCGCAAACTTAAATAATCCTAGTCCTGTTCTCTTTCCAAAATTGTCACATTCTAGAGGTCACTGTGAACCCCTGCCTTCTCTTTTGCTTAAGAATGTCCTCTCTAGCAGTAAAATTATTCTGTAGAATATTTTAAAATGTCTTATTCTGAACAGGAACTACCTATTGTGGTGGTTGACTTTAACAAAGCTAAAGATTCTGATTTAAGGAATGAATTTTAAACAGCAATGTGTCCTGAGTAGAGCTGTTCACCCTTTAAGAACAGAGACAATAAAATAGGATAAAATTTTAGGTATAGTTGCATTTTGTTACAAGACAAAAATTGCAGTAGATAATTTACTCATTGAATATATTTAAAATAATTATCCTGAAATTCTAGACGTGACTGAATGAAATCCAGATTATTTAAAACCCAACAAAATAGTGCAGTCACTGAATAGAAAAAAGAAAAAGTTGAATTTCTCTATGCAAGGTTTTACAGGCCTTTTTTTATTATTATATGAATTGAATGTTAAATAAGACTATTACACCCTATAATACAGGGTGTTCCCAATGAAGTTTAGCTTTTATATTTCACTTTCAGATACAACGAGAAAATACATGATTTTTTATTGCAGAGTTCAGAAAAAGTTTTAAGGCTGCAAACCTGTAGATATATAAGCTGGTGACAGAATCAATCACATCTTTGTCATTTTGAAGTTGTATACCACAAACGCATTAGCAAGAATTTCAGTGAAGGAATGTCTTTTGGTGGATTCTCATATTTCAGAGTTTCAAAAGTAGACTAAACTAGCACTTTAAGGATTAAAAACATATTTTGTAGAATATGAAATAATAAACAGCTTTAACAGAAAGCAACATAATGTAATTCAAGATGATAGCCATGTCAAATGAAAGATTCCTCTTATCAATACCAGTGAATATATTTTGCTGTATTTTCAAATGACACGTTTCTTGCATTTTCTGTGGAATGGCACCATATATAAGAATTCTATTCCTAATTTTTATTTTTCTATTTTATGGACTTATTTCTGAAGTTAAATAGTTGATATTAATAGCTGACTGGAGTTTCTTTTTTTTTTCCCCACATCAAAATACAGTGCTCTTGTCCTTCATTTTTCTAATTTGTTTTCGACGCTCACTTCTCTTTACATTTTTTCAAGAACGTACATGGAAAGTTTCATGAAATCCCTGTGATACAGTATTATACTAGATACTTTGTGCATCGTTAATGTCTGACTCAGGATGAAAATTAAGCAAATAATGTCTATTTTGGTGTGGCTTTTTGCTACTATACTAAGAACACTTAGTTACACCTTCTTTTATAATCCCTCAACACTGTTCTGTTTATAATAATTTCTCTTATACACTAGGATCTCTTTTTAGGGTTCAATGGTTCCCATGATTTGGAAAAAGGGACTTGACTTCTATGAGGTAATAACAGCTTTAGATTGCTGCACTGTTTCTTAAGGCCGTTTTAGATGTTTTCCTTCATTTTTATACTACAAGGAGAATTTCTATAGGAATTCC
This sequence comes from Mycteria americana, assembly GCF_035582795.1. NCBI lineage: Eukaryota > Metazoa > Chordata > Aves > Ciconiiformes > Ciconiidae > Mycteria > Mycteria americana. The sequence goes on from NC_134365.1 coordinate 113,779,136, forward strand.
TTCACTGCATATTGTTTCCGTTCTTTTTGAGCCATTGCAATTTGATAACATGCTCTGGCCTTTTCAGTTTCTTGCCTTGTTCTGTCTACTAAACTTCTGCTCTAAGAAACTTACTTCACTCAAATAAATTGAGAGCTCACAATATCCTGAGTTTTCTTGCAAAACTACTCCAGAAGTTGGAGCTTGTTGGATTCTGAGTTTTTTATAAATTTTCCACTCAAGTCACAAGATATTGAAGCCATGGATGTTTGTGCATGAGCTGTTACCATCTTTCTGTAGAACCAAGATTAGCTGGCACTGATGCAGTGACTGTAATCCTTCACTGTAGGACTGATTGAGGCCGTTACAAAGAAAGGACTTCATTAACACCATGCGACATCTACTTGTAGCAGATTTTATGTAGAAATATCGATGCAACATTGAATAAACTCAAATATAACCATATCTATGTAAAGCAAAGCATTAGTCTGCTATGGAACCATAAGAAAAAGCTAAAGCATTAGTATTCCACAACAGTCTTAAAGCTATTAAATGTAGACTGTTTGTCTTTAGTATGTCCATAAAGTTCACCAGAAAGCCATAACATCAGTGTGCCCTTGACACTTTGTGTCAAAAAAGTATTGCTTGAATGCCAGAAAATTTGAATTGTTTGGCTGAGGTATTATGGAGCCTACTCAGACCATAAAATGGGGTATAATCTCATTCTTTCAGCTGTACAGGAATATCATAGGAATGAAAGAATCTCATTCTTTCAGCTGCTATCTATACAGATATTACTAGCATTAAAAGTGGAAAAGCAATGCATTTTTTCAGTTTAATAGTAGAGACAAAAACTCTGGAGAGAGGAAAGAGAATGCCAATATGTTTGAGCGGAAATGAAACATAACTCTTTTGATGAGACCAAAAAATATTATCTTCTCAAAATCTGTCCTTCTTTTGCCTTTTCTGGATGAAAACTGTCAAATTCAGCATGATTTTGCAGATAGATTTGCTTCCTCTGCATCTGTTTTTAAGCTAATTTCTGATATGTAAAAGAAAAGAAAGAAAAGAAGAAGAAGAAAAAAGTATACAACCCAAGAGATGAACTACAACTGACAGCAGGATCTTAGGCTTTTTACTGCCTGAAGTCAAAACTCAAGGCATACAGTCTTCAGCATTCTTCTGTGCAGTAGATTGTTCTGCACAGCCATCAGTGCATTGCAGCACAGCTGCAAGTCAGTTTTTTGTAAGGACAGCTGAGAGGATGACAAACAGGTTACTCTACTTTCTCAGAGAGGCTGATTCAAAATTTGGTTGGTTTTTGGAAAATGAATATTCTTTAAATAAGATTCCTAGAGCTTCAAGGCAAATAATGCATCCTTCCATTCTACTAATCCAAATATTATATTTTGGCTGAAGGAATGTAATTAACATTGGCTTATAATCAGTTGTTGACATTAGTAAGCTTTAAAACCATTTCTTATTCAAATAATTTCTAATGCTGCTAATATAAAGCATCATAATGTGACATCAGCATAAAAATTTTCATACAGAGGGAAGGGGATGTTAGTGCATAAACTCTTGATTCTGTATGCCTTTACCACATCTGATGACCAAAGTTTTACAAACAGACAACAGTTAACACCATCTTTGTAACTCTTGAAATGACTTGGGCTTCAGTACATTCAAAGAAGATCTCGGTAATTCCTTTGTCCTATCAAAGTATTTCAACACCTAGGTTTGGTTTCTAGGTCCAATGATAAATGTACATTTTCTTTAAAACATCACACAGTTCACAAGCCAAAACCAGTTATCTAAGGCATTAGATAATTTGCATATGAGTTATAATGATTGCACTTACATGCACAGATACTACAGGTAAGCTAATATGCATGCTTTTATGGCAAAGCTGGTGTAAATTCATGGAGCTCCACTGACATATATGTACTCATTGCAACACTAGTACATACTGTGATGAACATACATTCTCTCTCTCTCTCCACATATGCATATATGCACATATGCTTAAATATGATTCTTTATTATAAGTTCACAAGCTGAGTACATTTGTAATTGGTGAAGATACCCATGAAATGCTGGCTGGATGTTTTTCTCCCTTCCCTCCTCCTCTTCATGCTATATTGGAAGATAGAAGTGGAAACCCAGAATTTCTGTTCACTCTCAGGGTGCAGTTACTTAGATTCTAGCAGGAAGGAAGCTGCATGTTGTGGTACCTTCTGGCTCCTGGGCTTAGCTCAGATTGATTTTGGCAAACCATTTCTGTTGGATGATGCTACAGCGCTCAGTGTTCACTATGACAATACTTTGTGTTAATCAATACAGTTAAACACTGCTTTACGCAAACACAGTATGTGTTCCCTCCATTGAATAATCAGGATGTTTATATCATATCATAATTAATGATAAAGGACAGTTTTCTTTAATGGGAGGAGAGAGAAGATGAAGAAGTAATAATATTTTTCTCAGTTAGGCACAGTCAAAAGGAGATGACATTTTGACCTGTGGAAATTTCATAGGTTGTAAGTATGCATAGATGTATGTTCAAAGCCTAGCTGTTCTAAAATGGGCCTTTATTCCTTCTTTTCTAAAATTCTTTAGACAGGTGAAAAGTGATATTTCATGATCATACAAAGTCATCAGAAATATTAAAGAACTGAGAAAAAGAATCTGGCATTTGATCTGTATGGAAGAATCTCCTAGACAAAAAAGGCAAATAAATAAAAAAGTAAGGATGAAGAACTCCATGGGCCTTACTAAGACCTTACACTAACATGACTGAAATGACTTCATTGAATTCAACCATACAAGAGAGCATAAAATTAATAGTATACATTATTAGGTGTCAAACCTTTATTTTTTATTTTTACACTTTTCCTTAAACTCTGGAAGTCAAAATATATATTTTGATGGGGTTACATCAGGCTGGTGGCCAGTCACAAGTGGGGTTCCCCAGGGCTCAATTTTAGGGCTAGTGTGTGAAGCCTGTCAGAGTTCAAGGAGCAGCTGGACAACACTCTTAGTTATATGGTTTAGCTTTAGATAGTCCTGTGAGGAGCAGGGTGTTGGACTCGATAATCCTTATGAGTCCCTTCCAACTCAAGATATTTTATGATTCTATGATTAAAAATAGGAGAGATAGTACCTGAATTCACCTACAGTTCTGAGGAATTTGATCTGTAGATGCATTTGAAATGCTGGCTAAACTCCTTTACTTAAAGAATTCTCTCACAAAACGCTGATCTCCTGCAACCAGGGAAAGATTCAAACTGAATAATTGATGGACACAATTTAGATAAGGTATAAGCAAGAGGTTACTATTCAGATACTTATAATCAAACAATCAAAAAATTCAACATATGCACACTTCAGTTAAGTATGCCAAATTTTCATTTACATTAAACAGAGCAAGATTACACTTTATACATAATAGATAATACAATGTAATTGCACTAGCAATTTTTATACTAGAAGTTATTGTGCTAGAATAATCAGTATTCATTTTTTATAGAAAAATGTCAATAATACTGTGTTATTTTCCAAATAAATGTAATTAATTAATTGAGTTGTGTATTAGGCATGTCACAGAGTGAAAATAGAAAGGAAAGCAAGGTGGAAATAAAGATAATTATAAAGATTCATTTTATAGCACATATTGGAATGAATTGGTGCAAAAGAATTTTCCCATAAAGAAATGGTCCTCAACACAAATTCTATAATCACAATCAACCTAAAATTTGCAGACACAAAGACATATATTACTTGATGTTGCTATTGTTTGTTTAGTTAAGAATGAGCTGAAAGCTACAAAAGTTTGTTCTGGTGTTCTAAGTTTTATATTGCGGTTCAACTAGTTCCTGTAAAATTGATTTTGGGTTACTTCCTGTAATTACAAAATATTAATTCTTTGCCTTTTTTCCAGTCACCACAAGAGGACCTATATTATTGAAGAAGCAAAATCTGAGGCAGCTATGATTAAAATATGCAAAAATACAACATAAACCCAAAAATCAATAGCATTAGTTACTGGATACACACTCTTAAAAATTTTCAAAATCAACTTTTCCTCTCTTTAGATGTTCTTCAGATTCCTATTTTGTGTAAGAGCTCCCATGGAGAATTATGCACCTGTTATTCACTACGTTTCCAATCATACCACATCAAAAACAAAAGAACAGTAGATTGCACAATGTCAGAGGTAACAGGAGGGTAGAAATGGAACACCCAGTGACAGAGACTTAGATGCAACAAAGTGAATTAAATCCATATAAAGGAATAACCCATTAAAAAGCTACAGTACATTTTCAAAGCATTTAGAAGAGTAGAGTAGATGTCTCTAAATGAGGTACCTAAAATCATAAAGTAGTTCCCAGTGGAACCAAAATAAAACACAGAAATCTTAGCTGTAAAATAAATACAAAAGAAAAAGAATACATATAAAAGATGAGTCTTCAGTCAAATCTAAGCTATTAAATGACCAGAAATAAACACTCAATAGATTTTTTTCATTTAACAAGAAAAGAATTCATATAATTTATCTGCAGAAGTATTAATCACCTCTGTCATTTTAACTTGTGGTTATGATTATAATTCAGCCAACAGTGCAAATGTTAAGATAGATTTTATCTTCATTTTAGATACAGCATTCTGTAGGGTTCCTTGAACACAGAAGAACATGCCCAAAATTTGCTTATAATAACTGAGTTTTGTTTAGTCCCAGTTTGATATTTGTAATGGAGAGCTAGTTCTTTCAGTGCTAGAAGACAGAGTTATACTCATTTCTTCACAGGCTATTGAATATTTTACTGTGTTCCTCCATATCTGTTCCCAAAGATCAACCATTACTCTATATGACAGGTAGGCTGATTGGGACTGAAATAATTTGGAAAGACTTGTCGTGGTTTAGCCCCAGCCGGCAACTAAGCACCACGCAGCCGCTCACTCACTCCCCCTCGGTGGGATGGGGGAGAGAATCGGAAGAGCAGAAGTAAGAAAACTTGAGGGTTGAGATAAAAACAGTTTAATAGGGAAAGCAAAAGCCGCGCACACAAGCAAAGCAAAGCAAGGAATTCATTCACTCCTTCCCATGGGCAGGCAGGTGTTCAGCCATCTCCAGGAAAGCAGGGCTCCAGCACGCGTAACGGTTACTTGGGAAGACAAATGCCATCACTCCAAATGTCCCCCCTTCCTTCTTCTTCCCCAGCTTTATATACTGAGCATGACGTCATATGGTATGGAATAGCCCTTTGGTCAGTTTGGATCAACTATCCTGGCTGTGTCCCCTCCCATCTTCTTCTGCACCTGGCAGAGCACAAGAAGCTGAAAAGTCCTTGACTAGTACAGCAACAACTAAAACATCTCTGTATTATCAACACTGTCTTCAGCACAAATCCAAAACATAGCCCCATACCAGCCGCTACGAAGAAAATTAACTCTGTCTCAACTGAAACCAGGACAAGACTGTACTCGCATGTCAGCTGAATTAGTATGTATCTACAAAGAGATGAATAAGGAGGTGATAATATTTGTCACCTTTCTCTGCACTTGCTGATGTTTCTGCTCTAGTATCACAGTTACTAGGCTCCTCTTACACTTTTACCCTCTCCTGGGAAAATATCTACACTGCCATCTTAAATTAGACTTAATACTTCACTTCAGCTCAGACTACCTTATACTACTTGATTCTGCAAATAATCCCCAACCAGACCCTCGCTGTCAGTAACATCAATGTGTAGACTATCAATTTCCACAGGTCTTCATAGACAAACTCTTTGCTCCATACAGGCCTAAATCCAATGATGCTGTGGTCCATTTTCAGCTCCTTTTTTTTTTCTTGGCCCAGAACTTAAAATGAACTCCTTATTTTGACATATCTACCATAGTTTCGCAGAGTAGGAAAAGTCCATGCTTTCTCTAGTGTAGACAACAGACTATTTAGGTTTTACTTATTACTTACTCTTCAGCATCAGCATCAAAAGCAAAAGAATTATCTTTTCATTCTGGTTGCCACCTACAGGTTGTTCACTACAATGGTAGTCTTCCCAAAAGCCAATGCTTAGTTCAGAAAAGGGCAAGAGAAGAAGGAAAATAAAAAGAGAAATAAGAAGGAATAATAAGAAGGAAATAAAAGAGAAATTATTTTTCTCAATTTTCATCACTTGCTGGTTTTCCCTGAAAAATTATAAGGGTTGTACTTATTTCCAGTGTCTCCCTTCCTGTGAAGATCCTGTTAGTTATCTAAAGATCTTAAAAATAAAACAAAACAAACCCCTCACACCCTTTGAATAGCAGGGAAGAAGGCAGGGAGAAGAGGGTTTCTAAATCTAGCGATTGCCAATCAGAACTAGAAGGGGTATGCGTCCCAGGGAGCAGCAGCAGCAGGGCTGCACTATGAGCGAAGACAAGCTGGGAGCTCAGGACAACCCTAGCACAGACAGGGCAGTGCTCCCTGAGCCAGACACAGTCCCACAGCATGTGAGCAGGGTGGGCAGAGCAGGTCCCATAGCAGCAACAGGCTCTGTCAACTGTCTACTGACCATCAGCCAAATACAAAGTCTCACATCAGGCACAAGGAATCCAGAAAAGCCAGAAAAGAGGACAGGGCAAGCAAGGAGCAATGCTGAACACAGGCTACCTACAACACAGCTCAGAACAGGACTGGGTACATGAGTCTAAGCTGAGATGTGGTTCCTGGGCCATGATCAGAGGGTGTGGGGTGGATGTCCCACGTGAGGGTGGCCAGAGTCATTAAAATCTGCTGCTGCACTCAGGGTTCTGACAGCATGCCTGCAGCTGTCAGTACTACATAATTTATTTGTTTTTTTAAAGTTAACATTTGTCAAGGAAAAATGCCTATTACAGATTAGAATGGTTGTTGAAAGTCCACCAAGGCTAGTGACAGCAGCAGTTGTCAAGGGAAGTGTGTATTAGTGCAAGCACAAGTGCAAGCACAAGCTCCGAGGGAGCCCAAGATTTCATAAACTGAATGTGGTTTGTATTTAGAGCAGTCAATGGATTGCTCTCTCATTAATTTATCCAGCCTTCCTTTGGACTCCCTGTAAACTTCAGTATCTATAACAACCTCTGGTAATGAATTTCAAAGCTTATCTAAATGTTCCCAGGGGATTCAGCTATATTTGTTAAACCTGGCTCCTACTCCATAGAAAGGGTCAATTACTATTTCTCATTAACAAGTATTGGGACTATGGAGCAACATAATGGGTGCTGAGCACAACGTTCAAGTTATATATGTATCCTGAGGTTTTACTTCAAGCCATCTCTATTCTGGATCCACAGAATGAATGTTCATTAGAAACTGGAGTACATATATGGGCTCCTGCGGCACATCTTTCAGTTTACTTTCACCTGACAGAAATGCAGTCTGCATGTGCTGTGATTGAAAACAAAGTCTTAAGGGGACATAATCTTAACTTCAAACAAGCACCCTCCTATTTCAACCAAAAACACTAATGTAGCCACACCCACTGAGAAATGCATCCCAATTTATCTGCTGTAAGAATCTCATGATACTATAGACTTCTAAAATATCCCTCTATCCCACTCCCTTCCCCCAGATTTTTTTCCTGGACTGAAGATTCCCAGCTTACTAACACTTTGTAAAGCACATATTCCATACTTGTTCATCCTTCTTGCCCTTGCATGAACCTTCTCAGTTATACTATATCCAGGAAATAAAACTGCAAATACCATTCGAGATGTAATAAGCAAATCAGAGATTTCTGGTCAGGAAGAGAGAAAGCATATACTCAGAGTTTGAATACCCTCCCAATATTCAGTACATCAGGGGTTTCTTGAACCAAAAGCACAATATTTCTTTATTACTTACTTTATACCAGGAAGAATGAAGCAAAGATTTTCAGCACTAAATGACTATAAGAACTGATCATATAATTTTTAAGATATCTGCTGTCCTAGAACAGTTATTTCTCTGTGGTAAATTCTGGAATATTTTGAATTCATTACCAAAACACACGTAGTCATTGTTGACCATGCCTACTAACATATTACATCTAGCATTCCTTTTATATTGTTGCTGAAAAGTCTATTTAATTTTTTTACAGAAGTTCAGTTTATATATTCTTCAATTAATAACTCTAACATTTTTTGTTCTGAAAAATTATCTACAGCCTCCTCTAGATGAGGAGAATTTCTGTGGATTTCTTCTTTATCTTTTACATTTTCCAATTCTATTTACAGAAAACTGCATATGTGTTGTTGTAATGCCCAAGAGAACAAATGAACAATTTGCAGCAATATTATCTTTAAACTGAAAAATAAGTTAAATTGAATTTGCATCAGAAATTTTGTTCAACCTGCATTTCAATGCCATTTTATTTTTGTCATCAGTGAACAGAATGAATTCATTGCAGAAACAGTTAATCCAACCAATAAAACAAACCACTGACTATGTCAGAAGGCTTACTGTTTAAAATAGGATAGTTAAATAACAGCTTCTGATCTGTGGAGATTAAAATTTCTTTTGTTTGTTTGTTCATTGTTAAAGCACAGTCTGTAATCATCGCAACAGTGCAGAAATATAATTCCTTTGGCATCTAGTCATTAGCACTGGTAAGAACTAATTGGATATTAAGCTAATGTTCACAACAGTGGAACTGATACAGATTTACAGAACATATAGGCACAATCATTTAAGAATTCAATGTGCTTCACTGTTTTAAAGTAATAATTTATTCCTCCTTTTCCAATTTTTGCCTAACAACAGTATTGTAAATTAAAATAAAACCCAAATAAAAAAAGAAATCCAGTAAGTACTTAATGGTTGTGATTTAATTTGTACTGAAGTAGAGTTAAAACAATATCAGCTAAACAAACCCTGTTTAATGAAATGTGATTTTTGGTATTGACCAGAAAGGAACTTGCAGAACTCTCAAAGGAAAAACAGTGACAATTAAGAAAAATCACAGAATTCTGCTCTTCAAACCTATTTGCTAATTCCACAAGTAACTTTAAGGCCTGTACAAGGAGTTTAGGTCTTCTTCTCTAACTGTTCTCTCTCTAACTCTTAGACTGTAGATTTTTCTTTTTTCTCAATTTCTTTCAGTAGCTGACTATGTACACAAAGGGCAACAGATGTGTTAACTACTCCACTTCAGGCAACTCAAGCCTCTAACAGCTCAAATAGGGCTCTACACATCAACTTGCTAATTATTCTGTTGTTGAGTTCTTTCTTGGTCTGTGATAATATTTTTTTCCTTGTAATCAAGAAGTTTTTCTTGCCTAAACTGTAATGTTGTCATGAGGTACTGCAGTTTCAGTTAATCCGCTTTTCAGTGGAAAATTATTTTATGAAACAGGGAGACAAAAAAGTTGGATCTTGATCTCATTAGCATCCCAGTTTCAGAGGTTGAAAAAATGAGGTGGACGCTGATTAGTGGTTCTGACTTAAAATCATAACAAAATATGACAGAAATGAGAGTGTAATTTATTATGCAGTCATGCACAATAACCACAAGAAAAAAATATTGTTCTGATTGCAGGATTGAGCTTCTTCTAGTTAGTCTTTTTATTAAAAAACAAACAAACAAACAAAAAAACAGAAGAACCAAGAACAAAACATATATGTGTACTGGGAAAGAAAAATTGGGTAGAAAATTTTGATTCATAGAGTTTTCTAATTGTTCTATAAGGTATTAGTAGTTCTTTTACATTTTTTCTTTTATATTCTTCCTATAACTTAAATATCTGTCACAGCAGATGAAGTAGCCTTTATTTATATGCAGCTAGAGATCTGCAGTACAATTTGTGTCATATAAAGCTCAATACAATATTTTGTATCTTCAACAGGAAGACCTATAAGGGTTTTTCATCTGAAAGCTCTCTATAGAGATGCAAAATTCAAAAGAAACAAAATATACCAGGATTTTTGATTACACTGTGTAGAATACTTCCGAGCACAATGTTAAAATTTAATAGGGGAATTTTGTAAATATTTCACAACAGATGTTGAAGAGCCAACTCATTTTACACGTATTAAACACTGTAAAAGCCCATTTTTACAATGTTAAAATGTTACAATGGCCTATTTCAAATTGAACAAAACTATTCAAATAAACCTTTCATCCATGAGATCGTATATGGCAAGAATTCATTTAATATAATGTACATTAAGCTTGCATTCAAAAGTCTCTCTCCTGTCTGGATCATTTATTTTAAAGGTAGAAGTCTGAATATTTCCTTCTCCAGGGACTTTTTTGCCCTTTTATACTTCTTGGATTACAATTCTAAGTAACATTTTATTGCCAGTCTATGCAGATGAAGGTTAATTTTGAGAGATACAGTATTATTTTAAATAAACTTTTTCTATACAGTTTGAACATACTCTGCTGGGAGAGATTGGCTTTGCAGATAGCAGCTATAATTTCATTTTCTAAAATCCTTGTATTATAATTAGGGATAAATAAATAAAAGTAGACTACTCCAATGAACCAGCAATTTGCCTGCTGTAGTTACAGCTGGCTGGGATTCATGTTTGCCTGATATATTCCCACAGGTGGTTTGTCACTGCTTGAGCAGAGACTGGCTTGGAGTATTAAACATGTAGCTAGAACATTGGTTGGAATTAGGCAAATTCAATTTCAAACCTTCTGGGCAAAAATTTGTAAAGTCAAAGCTTGAGGTAAAATAATTCATTGGAACTGGAAAAAATAGCAAACGAAGTTTTGGAAATAGAAGGTCTAAGATTTTGCACAGATACTATTTTTTAATATTTTTATTATTTTATGAAAATAAACAATTCAAAGAATGAGCAGAAAGTTGGACAATCATTGGAAATGCATTATAAAAGCATCCCAACAGCCAATTCCTGACCAAAGTTTTAATTTCCCTTTCTTTTTCCTTTGTCTCTTGATGCAGCAATTAACTTTGTATGTGTTCTATGCATATATATTTTTATATCCATTCATTCATCTTTCACATCCATTCATAGGCAATTGTGTCTACAACGGTACCTGCTTAACTTCAATGGGTTACTGTAATGCTTAAAGCCAAAATGAAAAAGATATTTACCTTTTGTACCTGTTAACAGGTCTACGTTAATCTGGTATAGTTGTTTCCTGTACAGTTGAATAGTTATATTCACAGAGATGGTGGTGGACTCTGTCTCTCAGGATCCTTGAGAGAGAGTCTGAAATAAAGAGGAACATTTAATACCTTATTATAGAATTAATTTTAATTTTGTCTATTCTTGCTTTTAGAAGTAGAGATTCCCACATAGGAGACAAATCAGAACTACTCTGCAGGGTCCAATCAGATTTCCACTAAGCCTATTCATCGGTCTTCAACAGTGTCCAAATGTTAGGAAATGGTTAAGAAACAAGAGGAATATAAAGGAATTATTCCCCTGGGATACTCTACTCCTTTCTAAAATTGGTTATCTGTCAACCAAGTAAGACAGATTCATGTCCATAACTTTACGTTTAATAACTAGTAATGAAACTATTTTCTTTGGTTTTCTTTAAAACTTTACACTTCTCTTTTCAATAGGTTTCTTTAACTGGACACAATTAACTGAGAAATATTTTACTGCAGACAAGTTTTTATGCCATAAGAAGTAGAGAAAAATCTTTTTTCTGTTCAAAAGCTTCCAGACATTCAAATGGAGATGCTTTCAGTCAATATTCTAAATATTGTCCCCAGAATGGTGATAAAATCATCAGGATTAGAATAAGTACACTTCTCAGAAAAGCATCTTTGGAAGCAACTAGAAGCAAGAGCATATGATATTCACAAACTGTGTTTTGCGGAGAAGGTACATATAGGAGATTTGAAAAAACAAGAAAATATCAAAGGAAGCATATTTCCTGGGACTAGACAACTCTGAAAATATTAATATGCAGCCCAAGAAATAGTGCCAAACTAAAATCAGTTTGGCATTGGGACACGGCATTTCTTGCTCTGAGCCCGAGAGACATAGCTTGATGCCAGGTCATGAGTGGACAGTGTAACTCTCAGGAGGCAAAAGAGTTTGGTGAGAAGCAGCAGAAGCTCCTGGGATCTGGGAGGCTGTGCAGGTTTTGGCTGGGATAGAGCTAATTTTCTTCATAGCAGCTGGTATGAGGCTATGTTTTGGATTTGTGCTGGAAACAGTGTTGATAACACAGGGATGTTTTTGTTACTGCTGAGCAGTGCTTACACAGAGTCAAGGCCTTTTCTGCTCCTCACTCCACCCCACCAGCGAGTAGGCTGGGGGGGCACAAGGAGCTGGGAGGGGACACAGCCAGGACAGCTGACCCCAACTGACCAAAGGGCTATTCCATACCATATGGCATCACGCTCAGCAATATAAAGCTGGGGAAGAAGAAGGAAGGGCGGACATTTGGAGTGACGGTGTTTGTCTTCCCAAGTAACTGTTATATGTGATGGAGCCCTGCTTCCCTGGAGATGGCTGAACACCTTGCCTGCCCATGGGAAGGAGTGAATGAATTCCTTTTTTTGCTTTGCTTGTGTGCACGGCTTTTGCTTTACCTATTAAAGTGTCTTTTTCTCAGCCCACGTGTTTTCTCTCTTTTACTCTTCTGATTCTCTCCCCCATCTCACCAGAGGGGAGTGAACAAGCAGCTGTGTGTGGTTGTTGCTGGCTGGGGTTAGTTGCCGGCTGGGCTTTAACCATGACAGAGGCTCAGGGAAGTAAAAAAATTCACATTCATTTTTAGAAAGTAGGAAATAAAGAGTAAGCTGTCTCTCTGCTTTTAATTTAGTTCCACATAAGGAAATGAGTGTTCTCTATTTTTCTATAGCAAGGAATGAGCAAAAGGTTACAGTTAAACTTTTCAAGGAGAAGTGGAGGTATTGCTGCAAAATAAATTAAAATATTGATGTATCATGGAAATGACAGAGAAAGGGAAGAAAAACCCAAGACAGTAGTTACAGCTTTGCAATGATATACTGTATTTTGATAAGACTTCACTGAGCTATTGTAAGACAGATGTCAAGCATTAGATTGGGCTTTCCAGTCCAATTTGCAGAAGCATAAACCCATGACAGGTTTGTGTTCTCACTGCATATTTGAGCATATAGCACGTGAATCTACAGTATAGCTGGATTCCTTCTTATCCTGGGACAAAAAAACTTATACTTTGTGTATGCTCAGATGTGGCATTTTCACCCCACAAGAATCAATACATTTTATGTAGTCTTTTCTGTCACCTTGGATGCTCTTCCTATCATATAAGCTACTTCTTTTTTTTAGATTCTGCTGTACTCTGCCATATGCAGCTTTTCTTTTAAATTGTTCCTTTAGTCTTATTGTGAAAGATATACTTCAAAACTAGAGTTGTAAAACTGACTAAGCAAGAACAATAGAAAAGCTTGTATTCAATTAAGATGCAGATTCCAGATTGCTGCATTGCTTGAAAACTGATGTTTCTCTCTTATAGTAGGACTTCTTATTGAATGGAAAAAAATACTATCTTAATTACATTTCCAGAGCATCTAATTTTTAAAAGGAACTAGTGCTTACTAAGAAAACAAATTCAAATAAATGATTTAAAATTGTTACTTGATATAAACAATAGATAGGATTTTCCCCTCTCACATCAGACCTCTTAGCAATTTAAGAAGGACATTCTCTTTAGCACTGAAGGCAGAAATGCCTTACAAAGCTGAGAAATTTGAAATCATAAAACCCTGATATGATCAGCAGAGGTGTTTGGAGGTAAAGGTGTGATCAAGTACATCAAGTACAGTTATTTAGTCACTGGCTGAGAGGAAGATTCAAGAGTATATCTTTATACTTCCAGAGAACAAGAGGCTTAAAGCCCTTCAAACTGAAGGAAATTTTTTGTACTGAAGACAGGAAAAACAGAGGTGAGCAGAGATTTGGCTCTAAGTGATTGCATCAAGATTATGCAACAGGTGAAGAGTCCAGTCATTTATTTTAACTGTGAAACAAAACTCACACTTCTTCCTTTTTATTCATGTCAATATGTAAGAATAATTAGGAGAGAGGAGATGAAAAGCTGATGACACATTTTGTGAGCTTCTTCAGTACCTTCATGGATTACTTGTGATTTAACCTATTCGATCACATAAGATCTAGGAATGCAGCTGCTCCATAAAAAGACTGCATTTGCTGGGACAACAGTTTGTACTCAGGATATTCCTTCCATAATCAGCTTAATGCAGTTTGAACAAGACACCTTTTCCTCAATAACAGAATTCAACCCTTACAACCTTCATGCATCTGTGCATTGGCGTGTAGGTGTTGGCATCATCTGCTGTTCCTTCCCCAAAGGCAGAATGAAGTTAAATTGGTTAAGGGGATTTTATTTTTTCCCCGCAAAGATTATCCCTATAAAGAATAATTCAATTTCAATAAATTATTAATTGGAGGACTAGAATGTTAAACAAACACAAACAGGATTGCTATATCTATGCATGAATGTTATGTGTATATACAAACACTACAGGAAAGTAGTAATTTACAATAAGAATATTAATTTGGTATGGAAAGTACAAGTGTATTATTAGGCTTTTATACTAAATCTCTTCTGTACACATGAGCAAAGGGACATTAACATTGCAGACTCTTCTTTCCTTGCCACTTTATCAGATTTTTAGCTTTACAGAGAACTAAACAAAAATGCATATCAATTAGCTACATCTGCCCTATGGGTTGAGTACTGCGTCCAGCTTGGGAGTCCTCAGCACAGGAAAGACACCGACCTGTTGGGGTGGGTCCAGAGGAGGGCCACAAAAATGATGAGAGGGACAAAACACCTCTCGTATGAGGACAGGCTGAGAGAGTTGGGGTTTTTCAGCCTGGAGAAGAGAAGGCTCCAGGGAGACCTTATTGAGCCCTTTCAGTACCTAAAGGGGGCTTGTAGGAAAGATGGGAACAGGCTTTTTAGTAGGGCCTGTAGTGATAGGACAAGGGGTAATGGTTTTAAACTAAAAGAGGGTAGACTTAGACTAGATATAAAGAAGAAATTCTTTACAATGAGGGTGCTGAAACAGTGGAACAGGTTGCCCAGAGAGGTGGTAGATGCCCCATCCCTGGAAACATTCAAAGTCAGGTTGGATGGGGCTCTGAGCAACCTGATCAAGTTGAAGATGTCCCTGCTCATTGCAGGGGGAGTCAGACTAGATGACCTTTAAAGGTCCTTTCCATCCCAAACTATTCTGTTATTCTATGATATAGAAGGTAGTGCTTTATTCATTAGCTAAATTTAACCAGAATACCTCCAAAATCCTAAAGAAAAAGAGTAAGATTGTAATTTCTTTTAAAAATGTTTTATACAAAAAAGAAGGTGGGAAACAGACAAGGAAAAGCTAGTCAAAAGATAACGCATAACAAAACTATGACTGCCTATGTAAAGTAGGGAAAACATGGGAAGCAGAAGCTGTCTGGACTTTGGTCCTACTGCTGCTACACTGGCAGCTAGAAGGTGTAATCACATGCAAACTACTTAACCTCTTCAGTTGCTGGAAAGAGTTAGAGCTGTTACGCTTTGAGGATGATACACAAGCATCCCTACCTTCAGGATATGGAGGATTTCTGACAGGGTGGAACAAATGTGGCACAGGCAGAAGTTTACCTGTTAAACAGCAAGAGTCTTTGAAAACTTACACAAGTAGGGATATTTAAAAAGTTTGAAACAAATGCACCTCCTTGCCTTGAGGCAAAGCCTTGCCTCTTTCATCCTCTCTCATATTCAATTGTCTGTTATAAAACAGGCAGTTTGCGACTTTGCCTCAAAAAGAGACTACTTTAATAAATGTAAAAAGCTGTTTATCCCAGGCTATTTCTCATAAACAGCAGAATTATCATTAACCATAATTAAAGCAAATAAAACCAATTTAAAAAAATGAGCCAGATTTAACTTGGAAACTTTACACAACAACAATTACATTATACAAACAACCCCTAAAATGTTCTTAATCTGGAGAAAACAGCTAGAAATCTTAACTCAAAGCAGAAATACCTTTACTAATTATACTATAAAGAAGGACAATATCTATGCCTTAAATCAATAGATTTACAGAAAGGGGAAGGGAACTCAAAATTCTGAAATTAAATAATAATTTTGCTCAGATCAATTTAGATGTATAAAATAGAGCCAAGAGAAATGAGCTTGTAATTAATACTGATGGCTAAGAAAAGAATGAAATATTTGGCATTTATATGACCAATAAATGTACCCAGAGTTGTCATGGTAAAATTTCACTGGGAGAAACCTACAGATGCACACTGTAGCAGTGATTCCACTTATATACCCTTGTCTGTAGTAGGACAAAATACCCAATTATTTTAAGGTATCTTTATGAAATAACAGTTGAGTTCATAGTCCACATATCAACACAAGCTGTAGCAAAACTCTTATTTTAAATGATTCCTGGTGTTCTGTTTGTTGATTTACATATTAAAGACTTCTTTCAATCTAATCCCCTTGACCTGAAAAATCACCTTTTCCAATTTTATTATTATTTTATTGAGAGCAATTGTTTCCTTTTTCCTTGTATATTAAACAGTATATTCTTCTCTGTTTTTTTTTCATATTCATACTTACTTTTTCTTACCATTTTCTAAAAATCATCATAAATTTGATATTGAACTGATTTTTCCTTGAAGTTTCTCATTGTTCATATTTTTTTTCCTGAACTTCACCTCAAGCTAGACTGTTTCATACCATCTTTCTTTCACAAACCTGTCCTTTCAGTTGTTCTTTTTAAAAGATAAAGTTTTCAGTTTTAAATCTAATTCCATCCATACAGTGGACTATCCTACAGGTTTTTTTATTATCCATAATGACAAGTGCTTGTACACTAAAATAAATTTAATTCCCTTTTTTTTTTTTAATTTTTGCAGAAATAATTTTATTGGACATGTTTCAAACTTTATAGATTAAATGGAAAGTAAACAGAAGAATTAATAATGTTTAATGAATTCAATTAAGAGTCACACTATTATATGATGAAAGGTCCTTGCTAATAAATTATGGATACACAAAAAAAATTCCAAAACAAAACACGGAACAAAAACCAATTATGTGTACTTTCCAATCAGCTTCAGGCTGTGATGGCACAGGAATGGTACCACTCCATTCCTTCATGAAAACAACTACAGAAACAGTTATCCTATTTGGGTATGGGATGAGTGTGTTTGTTTCCTTCTACCCAGAGCTCTTCCAGTCTTAAATGTCGAGATGTACCCAGAAATCTGTTTCTTCTATACCTACATGCAAGATGAAATGAGCCTCGGACATACTGTCTTGTCTTAACACAAGAAAAGGGGGGGGGGGGGGGGGAGAGAGAGAACGCAAACCCCCTTTTCCACTGTTTAAATAAAGTATAAAAAAGTGTAAGGTTTATGAGTGGTAATCATTTACTTTATTTAGTAAATGTTTCCTGCTTAGCATAGTCTTGCTTCTTCAAGAAGTTGTGCAGCTATAGAATTTTATCAAACTCTTCTATACCACAGTACATTGACTTAAAGATTGTGAGTATAGCATAGAGTGATTCAGGTATTAGGTTATGGCAAAGTGTCAATAAAAAGACAAACAAAACCTTTCCTTTATCCCTTTGTGTCTGTACGTGTACAGGAGTGCATATGTGTAATTAAGATATATATTTTTAATTACTATTATTTAGCTGGAATTACTTTCTGCAGTTTTCAATTAAAGCGAGCTTTGACATCTATCGTTTGAAGCTTTAATCTCGTATTAATAGCTTCCAGGGTGTCCTTAGTATTGCTAACTACTTTCATAGTGGCACTGTGCTTGTAATTAGGTTTGCTGTTGTGGTTGAAGTTGTAACTGCACTGAACCATAAACCCATCTTGCTCTTATGTCTGATGAGGACTGAGAGCGTAACGAAATGGCTTCAGTTAGATTAGATATGCTCAACGGAAGACCTAAAGGTTGAATGATACCCAGTAGGGCAATGTACCCAGCCTGATAACCTCCTGTAGCTTTCTTCCTTTTCCAAGGCCTTTAAGGAATAGGTCAGATAAATTGTTCTGATGTTTACAGTATTCTCACTTCCACTGCCTTGCTTCAGGGCCTGGTAACCCTCCCTGGTCACCCCATGGTAATAACCTTAGTAACATCACTGAATGTCCCATTGGCAATAACTCTTCTGCTTCCTTCAGGTGTCTCAGATAATGCTCATAGTTAATATAATTGATATTTGCATGCGAAGTAAATCTAGTGCTTAAGGAATGTGGGAAAAACATACATGAGAATAGGACATGAGACTTGGGACACAAGTTCTTTTTATGTCATTGATAGAAAGTTGAAAAGAGTGGTGTTCTTGACTTAGCCTATAAATAAAAGGATCCTTTTAATAAGCTGCTGTATCCTACCCTCCTCTCCATCACAAGAAGAGTCGTCTTCTGAATGCCATATTTCAAGATATTGACTATTACTTTAGTTTAAGGAACAATATGCAATACTTATTACTGACACTATTTTAAAAACTGTAATATTTCATACCTTTAAACTTAACTAGCACCATTAAATTTTCCATTAAAAAAGCACACTTTTAAAATACAACTACTAGATGAGAATACCCACTGTTCTATAAAGCCCTTAAAATGTACTCCATGGAAGAATTCTCTGGAACCAAAGTTAATAGTTGCCCAGTTAAATATGGAGAAAAAAAAATAACACAATGCAACTAGGTACCCAAATCCCATAGATCTTTATGAAATGGTAGCTACTTTATCTTCATAAACACTTTTCTGACTGTACAGAGGTACCTCTACTTTTCTTTACATGTATAAAATGTTATCTTAAATCTGGCAATAACTGACTACTCTAGGAGGTTCCTGAAGTGTGTGGAAGACAACTTCCTGACACAGCCGGTGAGTGACACAATTAGGGAAGGCACCCTGCTGGAACTGTCGTTTATGAACAGGGAAGTAATTGTGGGTGATGTCATGGTTGGAGGCCATCTTGGGCATAGTGATCACAAAGAGACAGAGTTTTTGATTCTTGGAAAAGTAAGGATGGGCTCAGCAGAACTGCTGCCTTGGACTTTTGGAGGGCAGACCTTGGCTTGTTTAGGGGCCTGGCTGACAGATTCCCTTGGGAGGCAGTCCTTGAAAGGCAAAGGAGTCCAGGAAGGCTGGACATTCTTCAAGAAGGAAATATTCAAGGCACACAGCAGGCCATACCAATGTGCTGAAAGACGAGCCAGCAGGCAAGAAGACCGGCCTGGCTGAAGACAGAGAGCTTTGGCTGGAACTCAGGAAAAAAAAGAGAGATTATGTGTTTTGGAAGACGGGGCAGGCAACTCAGGAGAACTACAGCAATGTCACGAGGTTATGCATGGAGAAAATTAGAAGGGCCATAGCCCAGCTAAAACTTAATCTGGCTACTGCCGTGAAAGACAATAAAAAATATTTCTATAAATACATTAGCAACAAAAGGAGGGCTAAGGAGAATCTCCATCCTTTCTTAGATGCGGTGGGGAAACATAGTGACAAAGGCTGAGGTACTTAATGTCTTCTTTGCCTCAGTCTTTAATGGTAATACCAGTTGTTCTCAGGGTACTTAGCCCCCTGAGCTGGAAGACAGGGATGGGGAGCAGAAGGAGGCCCCAATAATCCAAGGGGAAATGGTTCGTGACCTGTTATACCACTTAGACACACACAAATCTATGGGCCTGGATGGGATCCAACCAAGGGTACTGAGGGAGCTGGTGGACGTGCTCACCAAGCCACTCTCAATCCTTTACCAGCAGTCCTGGCTAACCGGGGAGGTCCTAGTTGACAGGAGGTTAGTAAATGTGATGCCCATCTACAAGAAAGGCCAGAAGGAGGATCTGGGGAACTACAGGCCTGTCAGTCTGACCTTGGTGCTGGGGAAGGTTATGGAGCAGATCATCTTGAGTGCCATCACATGGTATCTACAGGACAAGAAGGTGATCAGGTCCAGTCAGCATGGGTTTATGAAAGACAGGTCCTGCTTGACTAACCTGATCTCCTTCTATGACAAGGTGACCCCCTTAGTGGATGAGGGAAAGGCTGTGGATGTTGTCTACCTAGACTTTAGTAAAGCCTTTGACACCATTTCCCACAGCATTCTGCTGGAGACACTGGCTGCTCTTGGCTTGGATGGGCATACTCTTTGCTGGATAAAAAGCTGGCTGGATGGCTGGGCCCAAAGAGTGGTGGTGAATGGAGTTAAATCCAGTTGGCAGCCGGTCACAAGTGGTGTTCCCCAGGGCTCATTATTGGGGCCAGTCCTGTTTAATATCTTTGTCAATGATCTGGATGAGGGGATTTAGTGCACCCTCAGAAAGTTTGCAGATGACACCAAGTTGTGTGGGAGTGTTGATCTGCTTGAGGGTAGGAAGGCTCTGCAGAGGCATCTGGACAGGCTGGATTGATGGGCCTAGGCCAATTGTATGAGGTTCAACAAGGCCAAGTGCAAGGTCCTGCACTTGGGTCACAACAACCCCATGCAACGCTACAGGCTTGGGAAAGAGTGGCTGGAAAGCTGCCTGGCAGAGAAGGACCTGGGGGTGTTGATTGACAGCCACCTGAATATGAGCCAGTAGTGTGCCCAGGTGGTCAACAAGACCAATAGCATCCTGGCTTGTATCAGAAATAGTGTGGCCAGCAGGACTAGGGAAGTGATCGTGCCCCTGTATTCGGCACTGGTGAGGCCTCACCTCAAATACTGTGTTCAGTTTTGGGCCCCTCACTACAAGAGAGACATTGAGGTGCTGGAGCATGTCCAGAGATGGACAACAGAGTTGGTGAAGGGTCTAGAGCACAAGTCTTATGAGGAGCATCTGAGGGAACTGGAGTTGTTTAGCCTGGAGAAAAGGAGGCTGAGGGGAGACCTTATCGCTCTCTACAACTGCCTGAAAGGAGGTTGTAGTGAGTTGGGTGTCAGTCTCTTCTCCCAAGTAACAAACAATAGGACAAGAGGAAATGGCCTCAAGTTGGACCAGGGGAGGTTTAGATTGGATATTAGGAAATTTTTCTTAACTGAAAGGGTTATCAAGCATTGGAACAGGCTGCCCAGGGAAGTGGTTGAGTCCCCATCCCTGGAGGTATTTGAAAGATGTGTAGATGTGGCACTTAGGGACATGGTTTAGTGGTGGACTTGGCGGTGTTAGGTTAACGGTTGGACTTGATGATCTTAACGGTCTTTTCCAATGTAAACGGTTCTATGATTCTATGATTCTATAATTCTATGACTTAGGGTATGTTTAACACTTTTAATATTTGAGAAAAAAATATGAAATAGAAAATTTAGTGTATTGTGACATTTGGAAAAAACCCACCGAACAGTAAAAGACTGTAAAAAATCTGTTTGAATTACAGAAGACATATGATACCTTCCATTAAAATCAGTTACAAATTTGTAACATTCCTACAAATCAAGTGCATGTTTTCTTATAAATGCATCGTTAAAATGTTTCCTGTTGCTTATAGGTAAGTGTTGTGGAAGAAAAAACATACATGGATATAGTATTAAATAAAAGACTAGTCTTTGATGTGGGGCAATTATCAAAGCTCTAACTTCTTATTGACACGGTGAGATGTGGAATAAATATCCTGAGTCTGAGAACACCTGTTGGAACTATTGAGCTAGTAAAAGTTCCTTGAAAAGCATCAGCAGGAGAAATAAAGGGTTTTAAATGTGACTGAATTGAAATTACTAAAATATGTGTTCTGTTGAGAAAATCATAATAGGAAGAAATAGTTTGATTTTCAAAAGAAAGATCAGCTATTAAGAAAGCCAATATACTTTCCAGAAAATTTCTCTACTTTAATGTGAGATATGATTTACATACAAACTTGGAAAACCTGTTGTAGTAAATAAATAAAATATTGCAGAAAGCTTCTAATGAGAGGAAAAATTGTGTGTTTTGTTGGGGCTTTTTTTCTTAAAAAAACACAAACAACAAGTCAAGAGGATGAAAGAATGCAATTTTTATTAGGTACTGTTACAGTAGCATTTTCTGCAACATCAGAAGCTGCCTTTAAACATTTGATATCTTGGAGGCCAGGTATCTTTCTTAGTTCAACCATTTAAAAATTATTTTACTTCAGATTTGTATAGCTTGTTTTCATACAAATATATATAATTTTCAGGTTTCTGTCTATTTATTTACTCCTGATACTTTACTCTAATTTTTTTGTATTTTGGTAGGTCTCTCAGCTGCTGTGTAAGTGAGCTTGAGAATATACATATGTCTGACTGTGGTTGAAAATGCCACAGTTTACCTCAAACTTTATCCCTGTAATGATCAAACCAACATTCCTCTTCACTTGATTACTTTGGGCCAAAATATGAACAGGACTTCCCTGCTATATTCTGGTTCCCTAAGGTTTAAAATAATCCACTGAAGGCTTCTCTCTTGCACAGTGTTTGACTTTGCATCATTCTTAGCAAAGACATGGTTCTGTGGCAATAGGTCACAGGGGTTCCATAATTCTATATCTCCATGACAAATCAGTGAAAAGCATACAGCCACAATGCCTCTGTTTATCCTTAAGAATATTTCTTTTCCTCCCTGTGCAAAACATCTTGTAGGAGTCAGATCTGCTACCCTGCTAAGCATGCAAAGGAAAGTCTTCATGAGGACTGTTCCAAAAACCTCTAAAACCTACGAGAAGGTGGAATTCTGTGTACTAGCTTTATATCATCTGCTATGGGTGCTATACGTCTCAAGTTTTTCAACTCTTCTGTAGAGAGTCACACTCATATCCTGTATAAATATTTCATTTTAGTGATGCATGTCTAAATTGTATTGATTCATTGTTCTTGTTGTTATTATTATTATTAAGGTACATTTAATATGGTTACCAGACTAACTGTATAAGCATTTTGTTTAATTTTAACTTTTACAGTTTTAATAAAAATTATATTGTTATGCCTTTTTTCAAGATGAGCACTGAGCATAACTGAACTTTGCACATTTTTGTCCCTGGCAGCTGTTGAATAGTATCCCAGCCTTTTTTCAACTTGTACATAAGTCTTGATGTGCATCTTCTTCACTCTCAAATGTTAAAGTATTAAATATTGTATTTAAATGCACAAAACCCATTAGGAATATTTGCTTTAAATCTCAGATAACCCCAAGGATCTCTGCAGATAGGGAACTCAGTTGTGTTAAGTGGTAAGCTATACAGCATATTTAAGAATATTAATTGTTTCACTGTGGCTGCAATCTTTACATAAAAAGGTTCATAAACAATTTAATGTTATATACATTCACTGAGTTTTGATGTGGGATAGTGAAAGAGAAGTCTGGTAACATATGAATCATGACATACAAGAAAGGACACATTTTACTCAAGTACGTCTGCATTCTTGGATATTACACAAATATTGCAAAATGTTCTAATACAGCTGTCTCACAATAGCTGCAAGAGCCCTGGCCTGGAAAATTAATTTGTATGGCTGTCTTCAGCTTACCAAAATCATATAGATAACATTTATTCCTTTAATGAAAAATTGCATGCTTCTTTGTGAAGAAGTACATGATATACATGAGTACATGAAAAGTGTGCCATAACTTTTCATCTTATATTTGAATATGTTGTACATGCTGTACTCCATGAATGCAAAAATCTCTTCCAAGCAAATCCCATGTATTTCCCCTACTACTCATCAGACTGCTTGTAACATTCTTAGGAAGAAGCAAGACTGGGAACACAAGCAATCAAGATAAGATTTACTATCTTTCTTCACTTATTATGTAGACTTTTGATCTTAAAATCAGTTAGAGCATCTGCTTGTCCTACCTTACTCATGAGGTAGTCAGGATGATCATGTAGCAGAGAAAAAGTACTTCAATATGTATTCCCAAAGAAAAATTTTTCAGTGAGTCTTCAGAAGACGTTGCCTGTCCTTCCCCTTTCATAAAGGATATTTTCAAGCTGAGGAGTTAGCTTAGGTGTTGGGAAGCTCCCTTTGCAAAGCTGTTAGTACTCGCCCTAATGGAAAATCAGCCTTTGGAAGGGAGAAGGCTTCAAAAGTTCATGTGAGTTGGTGTCTATTTGGACCAATGTTGTAAAAAAGGTGGAACTGGCATCGGAGAGGAGGACATTAAAGAGTTTGATTTACCAACATTGGGCAGCACATCATTTCTTTCCAGCCTCAATATCATTAGCTCTTCATCCTCATGTTCCTTATGTAACTTTACCTTTATTCTCATTTTTCCTCATTGTCCTATCACATGTGACTGTGCCTGAAAAACAGCACTTGCTGCAACTCAACTGCCAAGCTCATCACTCATTTTATGAATCTATCAGAAGAAGCTGAAAAATTATTTTGCCTATTCTGCCAATTTGTTGAATACTCATCTATCATTTTTTTACCAAAAAGTAACTGTTGCCCATTCTATTGGACAGATATGACTTAGAGGAGATCAGAAAAGAGAAAAGCAGACTTTAATCAATTTATAGGAAGTCGTAGACTTGACTACAGAGATGCAAAATTGTTTAGGTGATTTTGGGTAATGGAGAACAAATTTTTTAGGTGTTTCCCACTTTAACGTTTCATTAATTCATACAAATTATGTTTGTACATGTATAAATGCACACATATTCAATTATTTGTGTCATTCCTAATTAACCATTGAATTGCTCACTCTTTTCTTCTTCCTGCTTACCCTTCAATTACCCATCTAACTGCTATATATCACAGTCTATCCTTGATAAAATAAATTTGAGGTAGTAATTTACAATTTTTTTCTGATGATCATTAAGCAACAAAAGCTTTTTTTTAAATCAGCAGGAGCCCTTGAAACATTCTTACAGCAGCCTCACACAAATGAAGCTATCAAGTTAGAAAACTAAAAGTGATCTTAAAAAGCAAAGATAATAGTATATCTGACTTAATACTGGTCTGGATATTTCTTCAATCATTTATATCCTCAAAATCACTGAGGTCTTTCTGAGTTTTAAAGCAGACTATGCTATTTGTAATGAATGAGAGGGAAATAATGATGACATTTACAGGAATCTGATATTCATTCATAAGAATTATTATTAACATGAGTAAGAAGTAAAATAAGTTACCCTCCCCTCCAAGTAACTTATGATTCTTCCTTTGATTTTGTGTAATTTTCAAGTGAGTGTATTGCTACTGAAAAGTTAAGAAATTGTCTGGACGAGGCTCTATCGTCCTCAAGAAAGGTACAGAGTAGAACTTACAGTGAACCTTTCTCTTTAGACTAATCCCAAAAGTGTTGCAAGTAGCTTTCCCTGCTCTTTTAAACAAAAACTGCATGGCAAAATCTATGGAATTTAAGTTATAAGTATGAAATTCAAGTTTGCCCTATAGTTATAATTTTGGGTCTATCCAATGTGCCTGTGCCTGTGTTTATGCCCATTGCACTTAAGTCATCATTTCCCTGAGAGGTCAAGGCACTCCCCAGCTAGTCTCTCACAGATGAGACAATGGGGTGATTTGAGACAACAGGTGAACTTCAGATAATGTGATTCACAGGGCTGGCACCTGACTAGTTCTGACAGGAGTTCTCCAGGGAAGAATTCTGGACAGTCCAGAAGATTCCCCCAGTTGACTCCTGCTGTGCCTAGACCACCTGGTAGGCACTACCTGTACCTGTTGATTGATTAATTGATGGTTGATTAATATTCTGGGCAGAGAATCTGGCCATGCAAGGGACTCACTGAGGTAAGTACTGCTGTAGATGAAGAAACCGATCAAACTGAACATAGGTAATTTTAAATAGTCTGTGGAAACTGTTCCCACAACTGCAGAAATTGTCATGGGGCATAGTCTTTTGCACATAGTTAAGATAGCTAAAACGTTTTTTGTACATGGTTTAAGATAATAGCAATGGTCATGCATGTGCTAGAATCATCATGTGGGACCATACAGAAGCTGGACTATAAAAATACAGCAGAAGAGTTTGGGTAATCTCACCTGATGTGGCCATTTGTATGCAGTTGCAAAGATTCTTTCAACAGAGACTCACGTCAACATCTGGACAGTAGTTGACCATCCTGTTTGAGAGATTCAATTCCCCATGTGAGTATTACCTTTTGCAAAAGATTCCACAATTTATTTTTTTTAAATGCTCTAACAACAAAAATCTATGCAACACTCCCTATGTTAAAAGCACCTACATACAGACAATAATAATTCTAGTTTGTGTGAAATCCTGATGACTGTTCAGAGCCATGCTACTTTCTTGTCTCTGCTGTTCAGAGCCCCAGTTTGTACTGGTGATATATTAATACTATAAAAGATCTTTCACCTTATTAAAAGTCAGAGCACACTACATAGAACACAGAGATTTAATTCAAGTCACCTTGGAGACAGCATCTTTTCCTATGTTTTCTTACAAAAATTTCCCTGGGATGTATTTGCTAACTCCTTAACTTTAAGACTGGGCTACAGAAGACTCAAAAGACAATTAGATTTTCTTTTGCTGTTGTTCTGAAAGGTGAATCAAAATTTTGTATTTTTGGAAACTTGAATCTACAGATTCCCCTTTTTCAATTTTTTTTTTTTTTTAAGATCTCTTCATCACCTAATTGGTTAGTCATTCCTTTATAAGGCTTAGATAGCATTGTATGCCCAGATGTTACAGGGAACACAGGAACACAGCCTATCCAAGGAGATGCATAAGATGCTTGTGAAGTTACCCAACAGTGACTTCCACATAGAATGATCCTCTTTATCTGCATGATATGATTTGGGTTTTTTGGTGACAAATTTTTACAGATTTGTCAAAATATTTTTTAAAACTTTCAGGGGTTCACACTAACAAAGCAAATATTGTCATCTTTGTATTTGATAATACATAATAAATATGTTTTATAGTACTACAACTAGACTAGTTGCAACTAATACTTAGTTTTTAAATAGCTTTTTGGTTTATTCCTTAGCAAGCAATTTTGTCAGAGAATAAAAAGACAGTGGCATAGAAACTTAGCCAAGCAACAGTGTATGTAGGTGTTCCCATGTATTGATATCTAGTTATTTGAAATAATTGATTGAAAACAACTGTTACTATATTTTGCTCAATTTTTTTCTGTAAAGAGTAATAATAGAATAGAAGTCAAGTACAGTGAGTACAGCTGATACTTTGTTTTAGTAATAGTATTCATAGTCACCTTAGTATCTGCCATGTCTCATTTCTTAAACTAACCTGAGTTTGGAAAAAAAAAAAAAAGAAAAAATAAGAAGCAAATAGAAAAATAGGGTAAAAAAGTTTTGGAGAATCCTGAACAGCATTGAAGTTTGCTTCAAATTCATATTCTAATATGGAAAGTTTTAAGAATATTAGCAAGTTTGGTATCTTATGTGATACAATAGATACATAGTATTTAAGTCAATAATGCAATTCATTACTAACGTGTATTTTATTAAAAAAATATGTGACCTTTGACTTGGCAGGATTATAAAAAATTCTATTGTGATCTCAGATTTTGGTAGCCCTCCGGGAAGACTGAGACAGATATACCAATGTAAACAATTGCTTGCTAGCCTGGGTTTTGTTTGGTGGTGTTTTAAGTTACTGCCTATTTCCCTTCTGAAGTCATTTGCAAAAAAAAACAAACCCTTAAGTCTTACTTCTGAGACACTTATTCTGACCTGTATATTTATCCTTTTTTTTTAACAAAAAGCTAAGTCTGGAAAATATGCATCCCTCCTGACTCAATTAGACCTCAGTGAGTAATAATGAAAGATAATCTTCTCAAGCAGAAACTGTCAATACTGGAAACTAAAAAGAAGAGTGTATGCAAAAGGGTGACATTTTCTTTCACAAATGTAGAAATTCAAATTTATACCTGTCTATATTTGTATGACAGATCCACTTATAGCTCAAAAGGCTAATATAGGTGCTGGCATTTGTGACATCTTTTCCCATGAAAATTGTGAATTTTACAGAAAAACACAATAACTTTTTCCCCCTGTATGGGGAAAACTGACATAGTCACAGCACTCTATGTGTGTGTGTGTGTTCAACATTCCATTATTTCTCCTGTAAACCATTGTTCTGTAAGAATTCCTTATAACTACAGTACTAATATAAACATGTTCAAAATGGTTTTGATTTCCACTTCACTAAAAATGGTTGTTGAAATCTCCTGATGGACAGAAGAATGGGTCAAATGGATCTGGGCTCAGGCTGAAAGACATTTGACAGTTCTCAGCATTCCAGTTCCCAAAACAGTGAATGAAAACGTTCTTCAGTATTTGGTATCATCCCAAGCACAGTTAGTTGTGTCAGCATTTCTGATAAGAACATGGTTCTGTAGAAGAAGGTTTCTTTCTTTTTTCTTTTTTTGGAAAAGCAGGGAGTAATTCCTAACAAAGTCTTACTGACTCAGGAGAAAATAATTTTATAGAACCAAAGATAAAAATCAGTCTTGTTTTATTTAACCTACATGAAATATTTTCTTTTTTATGTGTAATTTGGGAATATTCTACAACTAAAATAAACATTAAAAAGCAGTTAAGGCTTTTAGATGTAAAAGCAGATGCCACATATAAGTATGGATACTTTTCAGGAGAAAGTTTTTCTGAGCATGAACATATAGCTAATTCAAAGAATTTTTTTATTCTTAACAAGAGGCAGCCAAAGAAAACTTTTGTTTACTTTTACAATTTATAAATTGATGATAGACTTCAGTGGAATTTCAGATGAAGGTTTTCAGAATGGAACTGAGGATAAAATCTTGTGCTGGGAAAACAAAGAGGTTAAACTCCTCTGAGGAAATAGCAGCTCGTATTGTGCCCTATCCATTGCCACTTCTGATGCCTAGAGAGTTTAGGACAGACTTTTGCTCTCCCAGGTAAAGATAATCAGAATTTATTCTAATTTGTTGCTATTTCATGCTGTGAACTCCTAGTGAGCTCAGCTGCTTGCATGCTAGGCAGGTAGTTGCTTCTGTTGCTCTGTGCATTTTGAAATTAGCCTTCTGTCTTCAGGTACATTAGGGGCTTTCTCAGCTCATACCTCCTAATGTGCCACACAGCAGCAAGCCAAATTCAAAGACAAAGAGCAGCACTGGATTCCCCTGCTAGCACCAACCCTCAGAACAAAATGCCGCCACTTTTTGCTACTGCCTTTACTGCCCTTCAACACCACCTCTTAAACAGATCTGAAGATGTAAATTCTGCATATTTTCCAGCTAGATCTGTGTATCAGTGGGATATTCATATGCGCCTAAGGGCTTTAGCAAAGATATATTTTAAATCCTGGGGTTTTCTGAATATTTCTATATAGGTCAGTTGCATCTTTTGTGTTTTATAAAACTATGAATTCTAATAGAATTTATAGAATCAGATAAAGTACAACATAGTTACAGTAAAACATACAAATGATTTATAAACAAGCACCATTTTATGCAGGGCATGACGATAATGTTTTGCTACTTTAAATACCCATGAAACTAAAACACAACAAAAGAGCACCTCATGTAGCTTTGACACCAGAATGAATTCAGCTTGGTAACACAACTGATTTAAATCATGTAACAGTTGATGGTGTGCCTTTTTGGATTTGTTTTTACTTTTCTTGAAGAACATTTTGATCATTTTACTTTGAAAACTGCATCTTTGAACAATTTGAAAATCCATTTTTCAGTGCTTAGTTTTTCTTCTCATAATCTCACTAAGGATGTCCCTTTAACTAGGTTTTTGGAAGATCTTAACAATACATACACATGACAAAGTAACTTTTTGGCCATACTAACATTTTTTTATGAAAAAACCCACATTCATGTGGAATGAGATTTAACCTGAATAATTGGCATTTGACAGGACTGGTGATGTTTTTGAATAAGAACAAAGTTTCCTAGTAGTAAAGAGTTTTGGTGCATATTTAGATTCTTGGATTTTCTGCATTTGTTAATTGCCCCTTAGGGGGACAATTTTTCTAGAAAGCCAAGTATTACCATCTGTATTTGTGAGATATTCCACTTGGACATCTTCAAACCATTTTGTTAGTACATAAATTACATCTGTAGCAGCGCATTTATAATTGTATGTTCTGTTATCAGCAAAATACAAGTCCACCTGCCTAGTATATACTGAGCTCAAAGCTTTTTTTAGATGCACATTGTAAGTCAGGCATAGAAGCATCTTGTAGCAAACCACCACACAATTGCAAAGTAATAAGCCTACAGTGCTCAGCTCTAACATATAAATTACTGCTATTTTGCAGAACAAAAAATAAGATTTAAAGGATGCGTATGCACACAGGCAGATGCACAATGCATACATGCAGGGTTTGCAGGTTCTGCATCAATCCTCTACTATGTCAGCTGTCTGCTATAGAACTGACTTCCCCACAGAAAATGGAAAAACTTGATTTTTTTTTGTTTATTTTTTATTAATAACACATACATGGTCTACATTTAATACTGCAGTAACATATGGAATAAAGAAATATTGCAATAATGTCTTGCAGAAGGTCTTAGAGAAGCTAATAAGAGAACTATGAGGGAAAAGGATCAGTGGGTTAGTAGAAATTTGTCATGAATGAAATATAAGGAATGTACGTTTTATATAACATAGCTTGCTATTAAGGATACAGAAAAGCTTATATTGTCTTTTATAGTACAGTACCATGCCATTTTTGTCCATTTTTCAGGCTAGGCTTTTAGTACATACATATGAAATTTGACACAATACAAATACAAGTAATTATGATATCACAATTATTATTTTATATCCTCTGAAAATTCAAAGATAACAACTAGCTATAATAAACTGTTAGTTATGTACCATCTTATTTTACCACCATTACTTGTTACTGTTAGTTACTATTGTTGTTATTGTAAAACTTTACAGGTATCAATCAAGACAAGTTTCGTTGAATAGGTGTTGATGAAATAAAAATAAATCATGTGGGAAGAAATATGTATATATATATATATTTTTTAAAGATGGCATAGTTGAGTATTGGAAAAGCTTGTGGAGGACCTGCAAACCAGATCTCTGAGCATCAGCTTATGTGTTATAAATTTGCAACGAAAATCTTATTTGGAAGGAAGGAGATTTTATAGGGTTTACCCATTGTGTCCTGAGTGCTGTGGGCTCATTAGCTATTCATAGATGATTGTATCAATACTGTTATTAGTATTTTTATTTCTCTGAATCATTTGATGTATTTTCTGGGGAATCATTGCATACAACAGGTAAATAATTCTTATTCCCAATCCTCTCTTTCAGATTTTATCCCTGAGGAAATAGAATTGACTTTTATTTGTTTGGAGGACATGGTGAAGTAAACACCTTGCCTATCATAGTATGGCAAAGCCCCTTAAACGCTATAGAAGAATTTCTGATAAGGGACATGCTTGCACCCATTTGAATCCTAGTCTCAAACAGAGGCTGGAAAACAGAGGAGGAAGGTGAAGGAAAGTGAAGGAAGCTAAAGCTCTTCTACCAGCTTTCACAACTATTTCCACTTTATCCTCCCATCTCACCCTATATTGTGCCCTTGCTCCTTCCATTCCTTGATTATGCTTGGAGATATATAAATATACATAATTGGTTTGAGAGAGGTTTGCCCCTAGAATATTTTTGCCATTCATTAGTATTGTAATTTATGAAAACAGACTAATTTTATAAGTATTATGCCCTGTTAATATTATAGTGTATTTATAATAATAGCTCTGCTATTATCTCCTTTTAGAAAGGGCTGAACTTTATTCAGCAGGGATGGTTTTGCTGAACTGCAAAGGGTCTGAAACCCAAAAAAACGGTGCTGATGAAGACCTATGTAAGATTCCATCCCAAGGAGAATGCCTGTTAGAGATTCAAATGTGGCGCCAAAAGGGAAAACATGACACGACTGAGCTACCAAGCACTCTATCAGAAGCAATACTAGGCACCTTTCTTTCTAAGCGGACTGAATATTGACCAGAAGCTGCTGTCTGTTTCATTCTTTCTTTTTAGTATCTGATTGCCTTGGTGACAGATGCTGCTCCATCAAGATTGTCATGTTCATATTCTAATTACCCAGGAAACCAGGAGGTTTCCTTTTCCCCACCAAAACATCTATCTTCTCTGTTCTTCCCAAGGAACTCTGCCAAATTAATCTATGTAGATATTTCAGTTTAGCAACACATTCCTCAAAGTTCTTATATCATGTTTTGAAGAAGGCATACTGGAGGTTTTTGGTAATGTTCTCTCACTGTAATATATACTTCTAATGTAAATGTGGGAAAGCTGTACTCTTTTGTGTGCTCCTAGTGCTTAATGTGATCATTTACAAAACCTAAATAATAAATGTCTTCTTCCCCAGCTTGGGTACCATAGAAAATGACTCATAATTGTGTAAGACATGCTCATATCTTGTACAAATAGGGAAGAAAAATAGCTGTATTTTATTTAAAGCTGAGTCTGCTAAATGTAAATGTTAAATATAAAATATGTGTATGTATGTGTATATATGTATATATATAAATGTATATGTATAAATATATATTCAGTCAAGAATTTCTTAGTGTAATACTGTAATAGTCTAATCAAATAAGGAGTTTTATATCCAGTTATAATAATACCAACACTTAAATTCCACATCTATACAGACAGATGTCAATGATAATATCGTTAAATTTTTTATACAAGAAAACTTATTAATATCTATCCTCTTTTTTTCTGGTGCTACACTTACTTACCCTTCTGAAGGCTCTCTGGGTCCAATGGTGGACAGTTTCAGCTCTCCCCAAGCAAAGAGGTTGGGGACATTTCAGTGAGCCACCAATGTCTCCAGATCTCTCTGGGAGGAGCATGATGCTGGTGTCGGGGTCCCTTTCTCCTCAGTCCTGGGGTTCCCTTGGCTTTCTTTTCATACATTTTTCTCATTCCTGCCTGCTCCCTTCCCCCTGTTGCCATGGAAGGGGTGAAAGATGCACTGCAGACCCCGGGGGCTGTTTGCCCAGCAGGGACTGCCTGGGGCTGTCAGTCTCTTTTCCCCGGCAGCACTCATAGAGCTGAAACTCAGACATTTTGGGAAATAGGCACTTGGCCATGGGGTGCCTAATACACTGCATTATCATTCCTACATGTCTTTTTTCAAGCTTATGAGTTAGTTGTCATTATGGTTTTTTTTTTAAAAAAAAAGTTACATTTTCAGAATTGGAAAATACTGATATCATTTTTTTTTTTTTCAAGGAAAACAACATTCCCAGAAAATCTCTGTGTGGTCTGATATTAGCTGTCATGTCACTGAGAAGAGAAATGGGGCGGGGGGGAGAGAGAACGCAAAAAATAAGAAAAAAATCATATCTTTTAGACCAATTGTTTTACAGGGACTTCTAAAAGCTTTCACTCTTGATGCCATTGTTGAATAAAAATACATTTTTATTATGTCAAAACAGAGCTGTCATGACAACTCAGGTACTTATATAAGATACGTACATCATTTCAATTGCATACTCTTCTTTACCCTATAGTTCTTGTTACCTTACACTGGGGTTTTTTCATATCACATTTTCCTGTTATGAACCTCAATAAAAACTGTAGTTTCCACCAAAAGGGGTTAAATGAACTCAGTTACTTTGGCTTCTTAGAAGAAACATTCTGCCCTGTGTTATATTCTGTGCCTATTTAATATAAGCCATAAGGTTGGAGAGGCTGGTCAGGTTATCAAGTACTGTCTGTACAACAGAAAACCTGCATGCTTTCCATAAGTCTGCAGTTTCTATATTAGCTTCAAATATGAAACTCTATCAAATGCTGTCAGAAAAATCTATGTACAATACATGCTACATAATACATTGTTTAGTGACTACAGTAAAAATACCCTCAAAGCACTCCAATAGTTTAGTGAGGCACAGTGGTCTCACCTGAAATGAAAATAACTATTATTTCATCAGCTGGACTTCTTATTTCCAGAATATGCTCCTCTTCTTTAAAATTATTCTGAAGATGTCTTGTGCAACAAGTGACATGTCCTTGTGATTGTGTATAAATATCAATTGTCTATTGCTCAAAATTGACATTTGGTTCCTAACCCATTGTTGCATCCATCCAGAGGACTCCTTCTCCAGAAGAAATCCTTCTGCTTTTAAAAGCAATTCCTATAGAAAACAAGACCTGCCTAAATAAAAAAGGGGACACTTGAATTTTTTAGAGGCATCCATTTTTCTTCACAGCTTTGGCACTGACCAATCCACACAGCCTTACGCTTTCTCTTTTTTCCAATTTGCTTAAAGTAGAGGAGCAGCGATGAAGAGGTATAAGAGGCAGAAATTTTTGAATGCATTATACAGGAGCTGGACATTTATAAATTACCTTATACCCATATATGATTAGAAAGATGAAATTTCTATTGAAGGGTTAGAAACTGGTTGATAATCATTAATATTCCAGGTTGGAGTGCCACCCTCCAAATTTCTAAAAAAAAAGTTAATTGGAATTTGGCATTAAGAACCAAAATAGAACAGTAGGTATAGTCTTAGCTATGCAATGCCTAGTTAACTCTGCTTTTGACACCTTAACTAACTTGTCAGTTTTATTAAGATTTTAAATATATAAATATATATATACATAAAGCTTTGAGCTCCATCAAGAATTTTTAGAAGTGCAAATATAAACCTTGACATATAGTTCTGGTATATAGTGTTAACTGCCAACGCCCAGTTAGCTTGTATCCTTAAATAGTCCTTATCACTCTTTTTTTCCAAACATTGTTACCTAAGTACTACATAAATGTGCATGTCTTGAAAGACGAAGTTTGTAAAGAGATTTAAATATAATTAGTGGAAGAGTTAGTATGTAAGAAAAAGTAAAATGGTTAATCTAATTAATTACCACTTCTACCTACAAACTGTATCCTTTTGGAGCAAGATTCTTCAGCTCAAGTCTCTGCCATAGTTTGGTTTTTACATCAATTCTCAGTGGATACCCCTTTGGCCCATTTTGAGTGATTCTTTGTTATCTGGCTGTTAGCCAATTTCCCCTTGCCTTTTTTTTTAATTTCTTTTTTCCCCTTTAGATCCTTTTGTCTTAATTATAGTTTCAAAGTTTTGTAGCATTTCAAACTCTGTATATGAAGACATTGCCTTCAGTAACTTAAGACAGACTTTGTTTCTCCTGTAAACAATGAGCAGTACTAGCTACTGTATATCATTATATCTGGTCTTTCTCGTGGATAAGACATTGCTAAGAAAGGACTATGTGGCTGTAGGTTATTTTTAACTACTGAGTAACTCGTTAAATTGTATACTAAGAATATTTCTCCTTCCCAAAGCAATTTTTTAATTCTTCCAAAAGTCCACACAGAATCTAGTTTTATTGAATTGTCAGGTTTTTACAAGCCTCTAATCTTTTAAGAATAATTTTCAAAGTTACCTTCTGGCTTCCTAATTCAACATTTTTGTCTCTTGGCATTTGATTCCTGAATTATGTAGATATCATTCTTTTAATCTGAATAAATATCTGAACAGGAAAGCTTAATATTATTGTTATTTCCTTATCTTCTTTTTGTAAATTCTTGTAGATTTCCTAGGAGGGATGCTCTTTCTCTTTCCTTTGACATATGTCTATTCTGTTCGCACTTACATGCTTTTTCTTTTTTCTTTTATACTTCATATTATTTGATGATTTTCATTTTCACTTTAATCTCAAGAGGACAGCCATGTGTTGAGGCACATGCTGTAGCTATAGGACTTGTTAAAGCTTTAATATAGCATTTCTCAAACTGAGGTTCACAAAAGCAAGTAAAAGGGGAAATAAAATTAGATGGCAGAAGTCAGCAGCCATTCAGTGCTATCTGAGTCAACAACCACTTTAGAGTGGGAAACTAAGAGCAGAACCTTTGGCAGCAAATGGTTACATGAGCAGACTACCATTAATTCTTGGCAGCAATGCAGTTTCACCACTAAAGTGGAGTGAGCATGAACATCTGGATTTAGTAATTACAGTGTATTCTCACTTCAGGGCCTTAGAAGGAAATCCATAGCATTCCTCCAGAAAATGTAAGCTGCCGCCAGCTACGTGTTACATAGTAGATGAGGATGAGAGTGTCAATAATTTTAAAAAAATATGATTTACAGGTATCTTTGCAATTAATGCCAAGCTCATCACATTACTAGAGTGTTAGAAGGAACGTTCTAGAAATCTGTTAGATTTAACTAGCATCCAAAGACAGACGCATATTTACCCCACACTTCTTGCAGGAAATGCATTTTCTGCAGGTGAAGATGGTATTTGTACAGAATTCAGATGAAGACTGACAGTGATCTTGCCCAAGGACATCACGATCTGCCTCAAGATGGCAATAAGACATTTTATTGCCCCTAAGTCTTTGTGAGTCAAGAGGTTCGTCTGGAACTGGGTTTGGAAGAAAGGGTCAGGATCCACTGATGTTATTCACAATGCACATATAAATCAACTAGACTTCACTTACAATTTAGATCAAGACCATGGAGATCTGACTCTTCCTTAGAGCAGACCTTCAGGTAGCCAGTCTTCCATATTCTTGATCTGCAGGCCCAGCTGAACTACCAAAGGTGTGTGATAAAGGCTGCTGCTAAATTAATTTCACCTGAGTCAGTCTTTGATTTTATGCTTATTTCAGCATTCTGAAACTTAATCTGGCCATTTTTTCCTGTTCCTTCCCAAACATTTCTTCATTTCATGAAATAACGGATATGTTGCTAAGGAAAATACAGGAACCAGGGATGACATGGAAACTAACATATAGTCAGTGAGCTAATGTGACTTCCTATTGCTGCTGGAGTGGATTTCCAATAGAACAGATTAATTAAACTGAAACATAATAATACATGAGAAGATATTTTATTTTAACAAATATTGAATTCCTAGAATATGGAAAAAAGATACTGTCAGGATAGCAAAGAATGGGACATATAAGAGAGAAAGAAAAATTATAAAGATTGCCATCTACAATTTTTTCTTTCTTTCCAATTCAAACAAAGAAACAATGAGTGATTCTTTTAGGACACTGTCCTTTTTAGATAAACAGACTACAGGGATAGACAGATGAAACTGTTCCATGCTCTCAGAGGAAGAGGAATGCAGGTCAGCTACAGCAGAAAGAAAGCAATTCATTTCAATTGTGGTAAATGAAAGCAAATACACAAGTTAAATACAAACCCAATGTTTTAATGTATGCTCACAGATTAGTTTGTTCTCCTTTCCACATTTGCCAATGAGACGCAAAAAGAGGACACACTGAAATTTCTCCCTTTGTAGATATTCCATTATTCTGTTTCCCTGGCTTATGTTCTAATTAACCCATTGGGAAGGCAACCTTTGAATAAAGTAGCCTATACGTAGGCCTTGTTTATTCCTTTATGGACATATATATTTCCTAAGCAAATATTCTAGACTTAGCTTTGTCATCGCAATTGCTTCTCAGCCCACCAAAAAAATCAAACATAGCTGCCAGATATTATAAACCAAACTGGTCAAGGAGCCTTTATTCCTTCAGTATATTGAAAGATGTGTCTTTTCTTCATCTTTCCTATCATTATTATAACATGTGCCCATGCACGTAGAATCAAAGAATCATTTAGGTTGGAAAAGACCTTTAAGATCATCGAGTCCAACCATTAACCTAACACTGCTGAGTCCACCACTAAACCATGTCCCTAAGCACCACATCTACACATCTTTCAAATACCTCCAGGGATGGGGACTCAACCACTTCCCTGGGCAGCCTGTTCCAATGCTTGACAACCCCTTCAGTGAAGAAAAATTTCCTAATATCCAATCTAAACCTCCCCTGGTGCAACTTGAGGCCATTTCCTCTTGTCCTATTGTTTGCTGCTTGGGAGAAGAGACCGACCCCCACCTCGCTACAACCTCCTTTCAAGTAGTTGTAGAGGGCAATAAGGTCTCCCCTCAGCCTCCTTTTCTCCAGGCTAAACAAC
Organism: Mycteria americana; assembly: GCF_035582795.1. Taxonomy (NCBI): domain Eukaryota; kingdom Metazoa; phylum Chordata; class Aves; order Ciconiiformes; family Ciconiidae; genus Mycteria; species Mycteria americana. The sequence continues at coordinate 113,816,970 of NC_134365.1, forward strand.
CCCAGTTCCCTCAGACATTTCTCATAAGACTTGTGATCTAAAACCTTAACGAGCTTCACAGCTCTTATTTGGATGAACTCCAGCACCTCAATGTCTCTCTTGTAGTGTGGGGACCAAACCTGAACACAGTATTTGAGGTGCGGCCTCACCAGTGCCGAGTACAGGGGTACGATCACTTCCCTAGTCCTGCTGGCCACACTATTTCTGATACAAGCCAGGATGCTATTGGTCTTGTTGACCACCTGGGCACACTACTGGCTCATATTCAGGTGGCTGTCAACCAACACTCCCAGGCCATTTTCTGCCAGGCAGCTTTCCAGCCACTCTTCCCCAAGCCTGTAGCATTGCATGGGGTTGTTGTGACCCAAGTGCAGGATCTGGCACTTAGCCTTGTTGAACCTCATACAATTGGCCTAGGCCCATCAATCCAGCCTGTCCAGATGCCTCTGCAGAGCCTTCCTCCCCTCAAGCAGATTGACACTCCCACCCGACTTGGTGTCATCTGCAAACTTTCTGAGGGTGCACTCAATCCCCTCATCCAGATCATTGACAAAGATATTAAACAGGACTGGCCCCAATAATGAGCCCTGGGGAACACTACTTGTGACCGGCTGCCAACTGGATTTAACTCCATTCACCACCACTCTTTGGGCCCAGCCATCCAGCCAGTTTTTTATCCAGCAAAGAGCATGCTTGTCCAAGCCAAAAGCAGCCAGTGTCTCCAGCAGAATGCTGAGGGAAATGGTGTCAAATGCTTTACTAAAGTCTAGGTAGACAACGTCCACAGCCTTTCCCTCATCCACTAAGGAGGTCACCTTGTCATAGAAGGAGATCAGGTTAGTCAAGCAGGACCTGCCTTTCATAAACCCATGTTGATTGGGCCTGATGACCTGCTTGTCCTGTACGTGCCACGTGATGGCACTCAAGATGATCTGCTCCATAACCTTCCCCAGCACCAAGGTCAGACTGACAGGCCTGTAGTTCCCCAGATCCTCCTTCTGGCCCTTCTTGTAGATGGGCATCACATTTACTAACCTCCCGTCAACTAGGACCTCCCCGGTTAGCCAGGACTGCTGGTAAAGGATTGAGAGTGGCTTGGTGAGCACGTCCACCAGCTCCCTCAGTACCCTTGGGTGGATCCCATCTGGGCCCATAGATTTCTGTGTGTCTAAGTGGTATAACAGGTCACGAACCATTTTCCCTTGGATTATGGGGGCTTCATTCTGCTCCCCATCCCTGTATTCCAGCTCAGGGGGCTAAGTACCCTGAGAACAACTGGTCTTACCATTAAAGACTGAGGCAAAGAAAGCATTAAGTACCTCAGCCTTTTCCTCAGCCTTTGTCACTATGTTTCCCCTCCGCATCTAAGAAAGGATGGAGATTCTCCTTAGCCCTCCTTTTGTTGCTAATGTATTTATAGAAATATTTTTTATTGTCTTTCACGGCAGTAGCCAGATTAAGTTTTAGCTGGGCTTTGGCCCTTCTAATTTTCTCTCTGCACAACCTCGCTACACCTTTGTAGGCCTGCTGAGTTGCCTGCCCTTTCTTACAAAGCACATAAATTCTCTTGTTTTTCCTGAATTCCAGCCTAAGCTTTCTGTTTAGTCAGGCCGGTCTTCTTGCCCGCTGGCTCATCTTTCAGCACATTGGTACGGCCTGCTGTGTGCCTTGAATATTTCCTTCTTGAAGAATGTCCAGTCCTCCTACACTCCTTTGCCTTTCATGGACTGCCTCCCAAGGGACTCTGTCAACCAGGCCCCTAAACAGGCCAAGGTCTGCCCTCCAAAAGTCCAAAGTAGCAGTTCTACTACCCCCCTCCTTGCTTCTCCAAGAATCAAAAACTCTATCATTTTGTGATCGCTATGCCCAAGATGGCCTCCAGCCATCACATCACCCACAAGTCCTTCTCTGTTCACAAACAACAGTTCCAGCAGGGTGCCTTCCCTAGTTGGCTCACTCACCAACTGTGTCAGGAAATTGTCTTCCACACACTCCAGGAACCTTCTAGACTGATTCCTCTCCACTGTATTGCATTTCCAGCAGACATCTGGTAAGTTGAAGTCCCCCATGAGAAGAAGGGCTAGTGGTTGTGAGACTTCTCCCAGCTGCTTACAGAATATTTTATCTGCCTCTTCATTCTGGTTGGGTGGTCTATAACAGACTCCCACCATGACATCTACCCTGTTGGTCTTCCCCCCAATTCTTACCCATAAACACTCAACCCTATCGTCACCGTCGTCAAGCTCTAGACAGCTAAAACACTCCCTAACATACAGAGTTACCCCACCGCCTCTCCTTCATTGCCCAGCCCTTCTGAAGAGTTTATAGCCATCCATTGCAGCACTCCAGTTGTGCGAGTCATCCCACCATGTTTCCGTGATGGCTACTATATCATAGTTTTCCTGCTGCACAATGGCTTCCAGCTCCTCCTGTTTGTTGCCCATGCTGTGTGCATTGGTGTAGACGCATTTCAGTTGGGCTATTGATCCCAACACCTTTTTGGGGGGGACAAGCCCTAATTCCTACGTGACCATTCTCAGGTGCTTCTGTGGTTTCTAACACATCAATAAGCTTTGCATCTTTGCTGCCGCATGGATCTCCATCCCCTGCCTCCACTGAGATGGCAGACTAGTGTGCCCACTAGCACACTGCCCTCAAACATTGATGTGCTGCTCCCAGACTTAATCTCTAGCGAGCCTGGTTTTGTCCCTTTCCCCCTTCAAATCTAGTTTAAAGTCCTTTCAATGAGCCTTGCTAACTCCTATGCAAAGATCTTTTTCCCCTTTTGAGACAGGAGTACCCCATCTGTCGCCAGCAGGCCTGGTGTGGTGTAGTCCAACTCATGAACAAAAACCCCAAAATTCTGCTGGGGGCACCAGGCTCGGAGCCAGGTATTGATCTGCTGGCTCTTCCTGCCTCTTCCCTCATCATTCCCTGCAACTGGAAGGATAGAGGAGAACACTGCTTGTGTTCCTGATCCCTCAACCAGTCGTTCCAAGGCCCTGAAGTCTCTCTTCATTGCCCTCGGACTTCTTGTTGCAACTTCATCGCTGCCTACCTGAAAAATCAATAATGGATAATAATCTGAGGGGCTGTATCAGGATAGGAGGCTTTCTCCTCACATCTTTAACCCGGGCCCCAGGGAGAAGACTTCCCGAAGAAGTGGGTCCGGTCTGCATATTGGGCCTTCTGTTCCCCTCAGGAGAGAGTCTCCTATGACAATGACCCGTCTTTTTTTCTTTATGGATGCAGTTTTGACGCAGTGCGTAGGCCAACTTTTGCAACTCCTCAGCGACACCTCCAAGGTAGATGAATCATTGTCCTCATTATTGCTCGGTTCCACTTGCAGTGCCTCATACCTATTATGCAAGGGCACCTGGGAAGGTGGGGTAGTCACAGAGGAGACGTGTCTGCTGCGCCTGGCAGGAACTTGTCGCCATTGCCCCCTGTCCCTTAAGCCACCGCGTTTAGCCAGGTGGAGAGAGGAGAGGGAATCCTCCGTATCAAGCGTCCTGTCTGCCTGTTGGGCCTGTCCTGGGGAAGGTAGGGTGCAATTCCAGTAGTCTGTCTCTGTCTCGCGCTCCCTGATACTCCTCAACCTACTCACCTCCTGCCGGAGCTCTGTCACTAAGCAGAGGAGCTTCTCTACCTGGGCGCCCCTCGCACAGGTGTGCCCACTACTGCTGCCTGGTACTGGCATCAGAGCAGGGCACGCCCTGCAGCCTGACGCCTGGGCGGCAGCGAGTTCCTGTTGGAGCTCTGTCGGGGAAGCTGCGTCAGTCATGGTGGGTGCAGAGCTTAGAGAGGCCATGGCTTTCTGCCACTGGGATACCATTGCTTCCTGGTCGAGCTGGCAGACCTTCAGCTCCCTTCCTGTACACCTTTCCATGTGAACTGCCATACAAACTGCCACACCACGCCCTTGCTGACGTGCCATGCCCTGTTTGCCTGCCCTGCTTGCGGCTCTCCTGGTTGCCAGCACTCCCTAGGGGCTTCTTTTATATGTGCGTGGGGGGCTTGGCCACCATTTTGTCTGGCCTCACCCAGGTCTCCTCAGCTGCTCTCGCACAAGCTGCGGGCTCCTGGCAGCTCTCTTGGCTCCCCCTGAGGTTCCCTCAGTTTGGGAAACCCCTCTGTGCACCACGCTGGAGCACTCCGCTGCAGATCGTGCTGGCACTGGAGCTGCTCAGCTCAGCAGCTGAGTACTATTTTCATTTACACATAAATCACATACACGAATCACATTCTGTTTAATCTTTTTTATTCTATATCTCCGTATTTCCAGACGTATTATCTGAAGAGGTGCTTGGGTGGTGTTCTGTTATACCTTTCAATATTTCAGAATCACAATAGCTAAGCATCATCTGTAAGCATTGACTCTGTTCAGACTTTATGTATTGCACACTTGTGATGATACCCCCAAGAAACCTTTCAGGGTCCCATTTGTTTCTATCCTTGTTGTAAGATGTGAATGATTATGCTACTTACTGAACGTTTTATGTGAGGGAAAAAAATTCTAATTAGTCTTTTTTTTATTAACCATGTGGATAGCTTATTACATTGGTTTATAGTTGTGATTTGTTGCCTTTCCTACTGAGATTCTTAGGGGCTTTCCTTTAAAGATACCTCCATGTTCCTAAAACAATTATAAACATCATGAGGAACTACATATCTGTTTTTACATCAGGGACTCCAAGTCTCACAGAAGCTTCCTGAATTGGTTCACAGTCCTGCTGATATTGTATCACTACATTTCATATTAGGATTTTTTTGTTTGTTTTCTGGCCAAGGTCATAAACATCACAAAGACAGACATACAAAACACTGGAGAATAACAAAATGAAACCTTTCCTTATAGAATGGATGGTAAAAACTAACAAATTACACTACAAGTAAATTATTCCAATCACGCTTCTCCTTGATCATACAGAGAAAGGCAATAGAGACTTTTTTTTCATATTAAGAGCTATAATTTCTGTTAAAAAATGAACACCATGTTCAGAATTTTAGAATATAGAAACAAATGGACACTCATAATATATAATCTATACTGTGTTGCCTCGTCAGACTTGATTGACAGGGTATAGTTGTGTTTGTTGTTAAAAAGCATTTAATAAGGGTATAGGTTATGTTTTACAGTTTTAACTACTAATATTTAATTAAAACCTTGGTTTTGCTTTTCCTGTGAACCCTGGTTCCAAGTATCACATATTTGAAAGTCAGTACATGACTGAAATGTATTAATATGAATGGCTTTATTAAAAATTAAAGACAAAATGTGAAATTCTGGGCCCTGTTAAAATCCATGTCAGCTTCACCATTGACTTTAACAGACCCAGGAGTTTACCCTAGATATAAAAGATGCATGAATCTCTGCCTTATGATACCCGCCTTGTGTATAGGAGTCAGTCCTGGAGAATAGCTATGTTATATAGGGCTTTTTTCCCCATGGAATTTTGTGTCCAGTCAGTAACTGAATTTTTCATTGTTTTGCTGCTGATTTTACTCTAACTTTTTTTTTTAAGTCATGTGATAGCAGTACAAAACTACCAAATAACATTTCTGTGTTTTTCCTCTCCTTTGTAATTATTAGTAGCAAGTGGCATCAGTAAAACGTGAGCCATGACACATTTATGTCAAAATAAACCCCAAAACTGAGTAGAATTTAGTAAGATGGTTAATTTTTTTTCCAGATCAGAAACCACTGGAAAACCTCAGCAGTTATCAGAGAAGTTCTACACACCATTGAAATTCATCAGCAATACTTCAGCTGAAAACACTATGCACGATGCATAGTTGCAATGTACATTAGGATTCCTTGTTCTGAACAACTGCTTACCTATGACTACAGCACACGGAACCACTGATTCTGGAAGCAGAAATCCAAAATATTTTATGGTTTATGTTTTTGAGCCATATCTCCTCTGATAATAGTACATGACAAAGCACAACTTTTTCAGATTCCTAGAGAAGGATCATATTGCTCGAATTGTGTAGAGACAACAGGCGGGATAGGCATATAACGTCAACTTAATCAAATTGCCTTGCCTTTGTTGAATTAAGTCAGACTCTTAACATTATTTAAAGTAATTTATAGTAGTTTAATAGCTGTAAGTCAATCTATTCAAGGCACATTTTCTACTTTCTTATGAAAAAAACCACTTGGATTAATTCTGGTCATTTCATTTTACATTATAGTTCAACCGTGGCTAACTTGAATTAGAAATGTCATACATACAATATACAAGACCAGATACATTTTAATTCTCAGAATTAAAACTGTGAACTGGATCTACCTTTTGTTACTTTTACTAGAGTGGAAAATAGGAACGGTTTGTCTTAAAAATATAGTCTCCTCTCACTGTGTTTCCCTTAGCTTTGCTGAACACTAGCAAGACATCACCATAGTTATAATACAAACACCAAACACTTCTAAAACAAAGGAGGGATGAATTCTGCCCTAAGTTCCCTGACATTTCAGTAGGGTTACAAATGATGGAAGTCTAAAAGAAATTGGTTGTATTTCACATACTTAAAATGAGAGAGTTCAAGGTGGAAAATTACCTTTATCTGCTTTTGTGTGTCTAGTTATTTTGGTTGTCCTTACACCAAGCTTACATTTTTAAACAGACCAAGCTCACTGAAGACTCTAGGAGTTTTGCCTGCATGAATACCTAAAGATCAGGCCTCTGTGGTGTTCTGTATGAGATTTTGCACTGCTGGGAGAACTCTTCTAAAGAGCTATGAAAATATAAATCAATAATTTAAAGCCACCTAGGACTTTACTCCCTAAAAAATAAAACAAATAAATAAAAAGTCCCATATTTACTACTTCAGATTCATTAGGTTAATCCATGTGGAACTTCTTTAAACTCACATTATTCGCTGCTCTGGAGCTTTTACAGTTTTATTAATCAATATTAAGGTATGCTTTGACCCACCAGACAGTAAGAGCTCCTTTGAACCTATTGCAATCTATTCCATCAATGAGTATCAAGAGGCTCTTAAAGCTCCTGGTTATATGTCTTCTGAGAATACACACAATGGCGAAGAGTTTGGAATATTTATGAAATGTTTACTGAAAAACAGTGCAGGTTTATTTACAATACTTTTCTAAATGAAATAAGTTAACTTTATGAACCTTTCCCTCACAAACATATATAAGCATTTACCCACAGTGCAAACCACCGACCCTGCAGTTCAGCTCCATACAGCTCTGCCAACAGTTTCCAGTAGAAAACATCTGTCAGAAGAATGGAACAGGTGGCAGTGCAGAGCTCATGCTCTACAGTGCTCTGTTTTCCAGCTATTTCTCCGTGGAATGTAACTCTCTTAGCATTGTATTTTGTGTTTTTTAACTTGCTGGATACTTCCTTGTCTAAGTTCAAGATTTAACACTATCGTGGTTTAACCCTAGCCAGCAACTAAGCACCACACAGCCTCTCACTCACTCCCCCCCTCGTGGGATGGGGGAGAGAATCAGAAGAGTAAAAGTGAGAAAACTTGTGGGTTGAGATAAAGACAGTTTAATAGGCAAAGCAAAAGCCGTGCACACAAGCAAAGCAAAACAAGGAAAGTATTCTCTATCTCCGATCGACAGGCAGGTGTTCAGCCATCTCCAGGAAAGCAGGGCTCCATCACGCATAACAGTTACTTGGGAAGACAAACGCCATCACTCCAAATGTCTCCCCCTTCCTTCTTCTTTCCCCAGCTTTTTATTGCTGAGCATGACGGCATATGGTATGGAATAGCCCTTTGGTCAGTTGGGGCCAGCTGTCCCAGCTGTGTCCCCTCCCAGCTTCTTGTGCACCCCCAGACTAATTCCTGGTGGAGTGGGGTGAGGAGCAGAAAAGGCCTTGAGTCTGTGTAAGCACTGCTCAGCGATAACGATAATCAACACTGTTTCCAGCAGAAATCCAAAACACAAAGCCCCATACTAGCAACTTTAAAGAAAATTAATCCTATCCCAGCCAAAACCAGCACAAACATGCAACCCAGAAGAAAGAAAGAGGAGAATTAAAAGGTAATCTCCACTCTGCCTTACTGCAATTTGCTACAGCTGTTCTGGTATATTTGCATAATATCCTTTTTACCATTGAAATTTGCAAAAATACCTATTTCTTGTTCACTGTAGAAATGTACAAGTGTACAGAAGTACAACGTGTGTTTGGAATAACTGGATCTGACCCCTGTTAACTACTCCTTAAAGAAAATGAATTTCATTATGAGTGCTAGGGTTACTGTATTTTTGGCATCCTTAACATGAAATAATTTTATCTGGTCCTTCACAAGGAGAAAAATATATTGTCAAGTATAGTTCTATTTTTATTTGTAAGCTTAAACTTTAATACATATTTTACTAATTTATATTCTTAAGAAGATACCAATGAATCTTCTAGATATCAAATTAATTTTGAAGAAGCACCATTTTCACTATTAACTTGTTGCTATTATCCTGCTCTGACCCCATTTTTGTTCATCCAGTTTGAGGTACAATATTAGAATGAAAAAGTGTCTCTACATATATCTTAAGAGATCCATTTCTGAAATCAGAAAAACTATTCCAAACTTGCTTTCCCCTATGAGACTGTCTCTGCTTCTGATTCATAATATTTAAAGATGAAAAGAGAGGGTAGTCAATACAATGCATCAAAATTTTTTTCAATATTGCATAATAACTGAACACAATGGATAATGGTCAATTGTATTTCATAATTTTTCTGCTGTAAAGACTATTCAAAGTTCTTACATTTTAACGTATGTCTCATTGTGCTTGTTAAGTTACCTAAAAATCCTTTAGTTTTCTGTATTTTGATTCACAAGCCCTAGACATTTTTAGTATTTTTGCTTCAACAAAATAAGGTAAATAGCACATAAACCCATTATTTCTCTGACAAAGTCTACGTTTTTCTACCAGGTATCATATTTTTAACTATAGATATGGAAACATATCTTATGCAGTAGGTGTGTGATGAGAGTAAATGATTTGAATTTGTATGACCAATAAAGAGCTTCAAATACAACAACTTTCCTATAAAAGTAACTGAATCTGTGAAACGTTGGATTAGGATTCAGCAGACAGAAGAGTACTGTCTGTTCTGTTACTATATTGTTAACAAGTCAAGTCTTCCTTTCTTTCTACTTATTTCTCATTGTTCTTTCTTCCTCTTCCTCTCATTCTTGTAATTCATACCTAGGGATGGAAAATGCCATTTAAACTTTAGGGATTATTATTCTCAATGGCACTACTATGAACTTCCAGGAAACATGTTTTTCTTTTTCATTTCACAAACTTTTCAATATAAAACACTAATGTTTTCCAAAAGTAGATAGAAGCAATGTGTACTACTCAGTAAATCCTACTATAAGTATTTAAATGCCTTGATTCATATATCCTCTGTGAAAAGGTTAAACAATAATTTCTTCTTTCATAAAAATATGTACTTTGACATTTTATTGTCTTTAATAGCCTCCTTCCTTAAAAGTTCTTTGTCTGTAAAAAATTAGACCTGCAGTGATTGTTGTTATGTAGCAAATACCTTTGCTGCCCCTTCATCACTGGCCAATAAATGTTAAAGAACAACTATCCAATTTTGACTGTGAATAGCCACTGGTTGTTATAATACCTTTCTCCTCCAGATTAAAAAAAAAAAAAAATTACCATTTTCAGTTTATTTTACATCAAAGTTCTTAAGCCTGTAATCAAGTCAGTAGTCAATATTCTTTTTGATGAATACACTGAATATATTTAACATAGTCAATATATTTAAATCTATTGCTTTGAAACACTTTTACAAGACAATTACGTGCATTTGTTTTATATTCTCTCCAATTTTTAGAATGTTCCTCTTTTCAGTAGGAAAAATAGAATTGCATTCAGTGACCAGTTCTAGTCTTACCACCTTTGCATATAGAGGTAAACTGATCTCCTTAGCTTGTTTATTCTGTTAAAAGTATTAAAAGAATCAAAGAACTAATATGCACTACAATGAAGTAGCTATGCAAGGAGGTAAATGATAACTATATATTAAATTACAGTTCTTCAGGGATAACTTACAGTGATTTGATTAAGTTAAAGGAGCCTGTGAGAAAAGCATGAAAGAACCTCAATTCACAGAATGAATATCTTACCAGTGTTAGGAATAGAGTAAACTTTCTGATTGCCATCTTTAATCTGTGGCAGTTCTACAGTATCTATTGGATTCAAGTCTCTTCAGAGAATGAACTGTCTTATTCAAGGTCTAAATAAAGCTATTTGTATATCTGTAGTACTGTGTGAAGACTTAAAATCACAGAAGTGCAGGTTCTTTTTAATGACAGTCTGTTAAAATTAGATTTCATATTAAGAATATCAGAATTAAATTACTCTGAATTTCATACATACATGATTCTGAAGAGGGAAGATAACATTTTCAATCACGATTTTAATGGCACTTTTAATAAAGTGTTTTCATTAAAAGGACTACAGGTTTTAAAATGTAGATGGAACTTATTAGGAAATGTGTCATAAACACTCAGTGAGGAGTTTATGAATGTAGGCATAAACTATATAATTTAGTCAAGGTGTTTATATAGAATGCCCAGAATCTCTAAAACATTGCAGGTGCTTTTCTCTGATGCCTCTATGTTACACCTCATATCTTTGATTACAGATTTCATATTCTGAGTTTTGCTTGTGAGTAAGGAAATATAAAGAAACTCCTTTTGAAAGAGTGTTTACTATGTAGAATTGAATGCATATTAGATATTTTGTGAACAGACTATGTTATCTATTTGGAATACCAACGTAATTTTTTTTCTCAAGATTATAGTTGCCATTCCACTAATAGAGAATCTTTGCTCAGAAGCTTGCAGGGCTAATCGACAGAGCTTTAAACTAGACTCGAAGGGGGAGGGGGATAATATCAGGCTTGCCCGAGAGAAGCTGAGGGACAATGTGCCAAGGTTAGAGGGAGCGGGTGCTAGCAAGGGCACTCAGTCTTTGTCTCTGAGATGTGCAGGGTACACTGGGGCACAGCTGAAGTTGTACAGAGTTGAGCTAGGGGATACTGAGGCAATAGGAGCCCAGAGGGAAACACCAGTGAAACACCTCAAAGCACACAAGGGGTGTTCCTCTATGAAGGAGACACAGACAACAGCCCAGCTGAAGTGCCACCAATGCACGCAACATGGGCAACAAGCAGGCGGAGTTGGAAGCCATTGTACACCAGGAAAACTATGCTATAGTTTCCATCACGGAAACATGGTGGGATCATTCGCATAACTGGAGTGTGGTGATGGATGGCTATAAACTCTTCAGGAGGCATAGGCAAGGCAGGAGAGGTGGTGGGGTAGCCCTGTATGTTAGAGAGTGTTTGGATAGTTTAGACCTTAACGATGGTGACAACAGGGTTGAATGTCTATGGGTAAGAATCAGTCTGTTACAGACCACCCAACCAGGATGAGGAGACTGATGAACTATTCTATAAGCAGCTGGGAGAAGCCTCACGATCACTAGCCCTTGTTCCTGTGGGGGACTTCAACCTGCCAGATGTCTGCTGGAAATACAATACAGCAGAGAGGAAACAGTCCAGGAGGTTCCTGGAGTGTGTGGCAGATAACTTCCTGACACAGCTGGTGAGTGAGCCAACTAGGGAAGGTGGCCCACTGAACCTCTTGTTCACAAACAGAGAAGGACTTGTGAGCCATGTGATGGTTGGAGGCCGTCTTGGACAGAGTGATCATGAAATGATAGAGTTTCTGATTCTTGAAGAGAAGGAGGGGGGTCAGCAGAACTGCCACCTTAGAATTCCGGAGGGCAGACTTTGGCCTGTTTAGGAGACTGGTCGAGAGAGTCCCCTGGGAGGCAGTCCTGAAGGGCAAAGGAGTCCAGGAAGGCTGGACATTCTTTAAAGAGGAAGTCCTAAAGGCACAAGAGCAGGCTGTCCCCATGTGCCAAAAGATGAGTCAGCGGGGAAGAAGACCAGCCTGGTTGAATAGAGATCTTTGGCTAGAACTCAGGAAAAAGAAGAGAGTCTACGACCTTTGGAAGAAGTGGCAGGAAAGTCAAGAGGGCTACAAAGGTGTAGCGAGGCTGTGCAGGGAGAAAATTAGAAGGGCGATAGCCGAGCCAGAGCTCAGTCTGGCTACTGCCTTAAAAGACAACAAAAATACTTCTTCAAATACATTAGCAACAAAAGGAGAGGTAAGGAGAATCTCCAGCCCCTAGTAGACGGGGGAGGGAACACAGTGATCAAGGATGAGGAAAAGGCTGAGGTACTTAATGCCTTCTTTGCCTCAGTCTTTAATAGTAGGGCCAATTGTTCTCTGCGTACCCAACCCCTGGAGTCGGAAGATAGGGACGGGGACCAGAATGGAGCCCCCATAATCCAGGGGGAAATGGTTAGTGACCTGCTACACCACTTAGACATTCACAAGTCTATGGGGCCTGATGAGATCCACCCGAGAGTACTGAAGGAGCTGGCAGAAGTGCTCACCAAGCCCCTTTCCATCATTTACCGGCAGTCCTGGCTAACTGGAGATTAGAAAATGTGACGCCCGTCTACAAGAAGGGCAGAAGGAAGATCTGGGGAACTACAGGCCTGTCAGCCTGACCTCGGTACAGGAGAAGCTGATGGAGCAGATCATCTTGAGTGCCATCACACGGCGTGCAGAGGATAACCAAGGGATCAAGCCAGCCAGCATGGGTTTAGGAAAGGCAGGTCCTGCTTGACTAACCTGATCTCCTTCTATGACAAGGTGACCTCCTTAGTGGATGAGGGGAAGGCTGTGGATGTTGTCTATCTAGACTTTAGTAAAGCATTTGACACCATTTCCCACAGCATTCTGCTGGAGAAACTGGCTGCTCTTGGCTTGGACGGGCGTAATCGTTGCTGAATAGAAAACTGGCTGGATGGCTGGGCCCAAAGAGTGGTGGTGAATGGAGTTAAATCCAGTTGGCAGCCAGTCACAAGTGGTGTTCCCCAGGGCTCATTATTGGGGCCAGTCCTGTTTAATAACTTTGTCAATGATCTGGACGAAGGGATCGCATGCATCCTCAGCAAGTTTGCAGATGACACCAAGTTGGGCGGGAGTGTTGATCTGCTTGAGGGGAGGAAGGCTCTGCAGAGGGACCTGGACGGGCTGGATCAATGGGCCTAGGCCAATTGTATGAGGTTCAACAAGCCCAAGTGCCAGATCCTGCACTTGGGTCACAACAACCCCACGTAATGCTACTGACTTGGGGAAGAGTGGCTGGAAAGCTGCCCAGCTGAGAAGGACCTGGGGGTGTTGGTTGACAGCCACCTGAATATGAGCCAGCAGTGTGCTCGGGTGGCCAAGAAAGCCAATGGCATCCTGGCTTGTATCAGAAATAGTGTGGCCAGCAGGAATAGGGAAGTGATCGTGCCCCTGTACTAAGCACTGGTGAGGCTGCACCTCGAATACTGTGTTCAGTTTTGGGCCTCTCACTGCAAGAAAGACACTGAGGTGCTGGAGCGTGTCCAGAGAAGGGCAACAAAGCTGGTGAAGGGTCTAGAGCACAAGTGTTATGAGGAGTGGCTGAGGGTTGTTTAGCCTGAAGAAAATGAGGCTGAGGGGAGGCTTTATTGCTCTCTACAACTGCCTGAAAGGAGGTTGTAGCGAGGTGGGGGTCGGTCTCTTCTCCCGGGTAACAAGTGATAGGACGAGAGGAAATGGCCTCATGTTGTGCCAGGGGAGGTTTAGATTGGATATTAGGAAATTTTTCTTCACTGAAAGGGTTATCAAGCATTGGAACAGGCTGCCCAGGGAAGTGTTTGAGTCCCCATCCCTGGAGATATTTGAAAGATGTGTAGATGTGGTGCTTAGGGACATGGTTTAGTGGTGGTGTGAGAGACTGAAAAAGTTAATGTCTCAAACATTGTGGAGAGATGAGGCGCAATTTGCATGGTGTGACAGTGTGCTTCCCCCGCCCCCGACCTTTATCTCCTGCAACTCTGCTTAGGTGATAACCACCAGTGGTGATTGTAATGGATGCATCTGGTCAGGATGGCTGCATCAGCTCAAAGTGGATTCAGGAGACAGATAACAACACAATAGCCTAGGGCTATTGTGCAATGCACCCACTGAAGAAACTAAAACCTGTGGTCAGCATGTAAATATGACTATGGGTCAATCATCTTATCCCCCATAAATAGTGAGCAGTCCAAGAGCCCTTTGAGCTCTCCTGCACGGCAGCGGGCTGCACGCCAGAATCTCCCCTTGAGCAGGGACGCCTCTCAAGGTTACTCCTCGAGGTTGAGAGATTCCTTGCCGCAACAGATCCTCGGTAAGTGACTAATAGCATGCTAAACTTTGAAATCTTAGCTAAGTGATATAAAGGATTGATTGCGCATATATATATATATAATCCTTTAGATATAAACCGTTGACCAAGTCTGGGACTAGGACTGGATCTAGCCGCACCTAGACTCCTCTCTGAGAAGGAGTTTAGAAAGCAAGGGGATCCTTTTCCAAACCTCATGACTCAAGGGGAGGGTCTCCCTGACAGTTTTGTCTGACCCTGTCCTCTATGCAGTAAATAATCAAGTGCACCTTGCCATCGAATCTTGTTAAAACACTGTCGCATTGAACTTTGTTAACTCCCTATTCTGTATCAATAAACTATTTTTTTTTACTTTTGTCTAACGAGTGAAGTGCACGTTCACTCCATCCGCGACACATGGCGACAGCAAGTTGGCTAGCATGGGATGGGGAGAGCTTTTCAGAGGAGAGACTAAAAGAGGTATTGTCTTGTGAGACACTGAAAGAGGTGCTGTCTCAAACGTTGTATCGAGTTAAGGTGCAGCAAGTCGGCTAGCAGGGGATGAGAAGAGTGTGTCGGAGGATGCACAGTTACCATCTACGTCCAGAGGTCACACAGAGTTTTATCTAAGGAATGGGCCTACAACCCCTCGCAGCCACCCCCTCTCCCCCAGCGCCTGCAAACGTTTGAGGACCAGAACAACGTAAGTCCTCCATGGGTGTGACCTGAGGCAGGGATTAGAGTACAAAGAGACACCTTCCCCAGGGAACGGCGCGTGCCCATCACCGGAGAATTGCCACGTCTGTCACCGTCATCGCGGGATCCAAGGGTGGTGATACCTTTCCTTTTCTTTATCCTCCTCTCTTCTCTTTTCCTTTTCTCACTTCTCTTTTCCTCTACTCTTCCACTATATATATATATCTGGGCATATGAGTTTTGGATGAATTATGACGGGTTGCCCAGAAAATAGCTCCATTGCCAAATTGCCTCTGTTCGTTCACTGAGCTTGCTAGTTCGTTAAGTTTATAGTTTGCTAGTTAATAAAGTTGCTAGTCTGACTGTTCCTCTGGGTCATTGTCGTGACTCTACCGGCCTGCGGCTCTGCCGAGCAGAGATCGGCTTTTGTCGGTACACAAATCCCCGGGGAATCAAAAAAGATTCACCCCTCTCACAACCCACTGAGTGGGACGAGACAGGTGGTCTTGGTAGTGTTAGGTTTACAGTTGGACTCGATGTTCTTAAAGGTCTTTTCCAACCTATACGATTCTGTGATTCTCTGAATATTCTGTCTGAATGCAAAACCATTAATGCGGTATTGAACATGGGCATGAAAGCAGATTTAAAAGTCCAGTACACAGAGCTTAGTTTCTCCATGCACTCTTATACCAAAATAAAGAAAGGATTTGCTTTATTTTAATTCCTCATAATTATTTTGGAAGTTTATTTTTTGCATCCACAACATAAGCCAACATGTCTTAGTTTTATATTTTCAATCTAATGTTATTATTAGAGGGCTAGGAGAGGACATAAAAATAGCAGGGTTGGCTTTATATAGGGTATAATAATACAAAATATACATTTAAAACCCCATGTCCTTTAGAATTAAAAAGTACTAGCAACTAAACAATGGCAATTAAAATGAAGGAAATGTGGCTGTCACTCGTGCAGTGCCATATTGGTCAATTACATCATCACATACTTCTTTTCCTCACAAACATTCCTTATCAAACTCATTGCAGTAGACAGGGATTGCTGTAGTAAAACTGTACTGTAGTGCACACAGGTAGGGACATTCTGCATCTGTGAAAAAGGCAGAGGTGATGCCAGAGTATATAGGTGTTAGTTCTTTATATAAACGAAAACATACCTTTTTTCAAGGAACTGCTGAGTCTGTGTAGGATATTGGTTTGAGTTTAGTCCACCTATTTTCAAGATAGATAAATTTGAGTCAGAAGAGGCACAGAGAATGATATGGGGAATGTGGAATCTTTTTATGAGAAATGATTGAAAATGCTTGACTTGTTTAGGCTAGCAAACTGCAATTTGGTGAAGGATATGATTTTGCTTTATCAAAAGCAAATTTGAGAAGAGTTGAATACAGAACAAAGGAAAATTGTTCTGGGATTGACAGACGTTTCAGATACAAAAGCAAATCAATGTAAAATTGTGCTCAATACAGGATTCAAAAGTGTTATGCGTCATAGTTTTCTCTTATAGGAACAGTGCTTGATAAGTTAAGTGGTCCCTCCAAACTTATGGCTTTCAGGGTTTTATTAAAAAATTAAAAGTATAGGAATAAAATTCCCTTAGATTTTGACCTCTATTACCCTAATTCACGGCCACTGTCTTCTCTTCTAAACAATCCTTTGCCCCAGTTCCTGCTCATCTTGAGCCATATCCCCTTCATCTTTGGTTTTTGTCCCTTCTCTATTCTGCATGTATCAAATGCCCATTTTAGGTTCTGGTCCCCCTCTGTTTCCATCCACCCATCAGTGCTTCCTATTGTTTCTCTAGTATCCTTCTCCCCTCTCCTCCCACCCATTTCTTGTTTCCTGCTCCTCTCTCTCCTGTTTCCTTGCACTACCTGGTTTGTGTCATAACCCTCTTCATATTCCCACTGTTCAACTTTCAGCTTTCTGTATTGCAAAGTTTCTGTTTACTCCTTTTCATTCCCTAATTCCCTTGCAACTAGTCACCACACGTGGGCGAAGGATCATCGCTGAGAACACAAGAAAGAATGTCTTTCTGCTTTTTCATGTGCCAAGTGCCACAATCAGCAAGAAGAAACTAATCTCATCCACATCCTTCAGCTCTGAAAAGCCTAGTTCAGAAGAATTCTCTAGAGTGATTTAGCTGCAAAACATCAAAAGATGATGCACATGTATGAAATTCTCCTTGCTTCTTTTGGGGTTTTTTGATGCTTACAGTTTGGGTAGCACTAACGCAGAGTTTCACTGGTATGAACAAAATGACATCCTTGATCCCAGGGCTGAGCACTTTTCCAAATTCCCATCATTCCTTACGGAATACAAGTCGGCATTCCTTCAGAGAGCAATGCAACTTCCTCCCTGCCCCCCTACCTTTTTAAAATACTTCTAAAGCATTTTTTTTCCCTAATCTTGTTCCAGAAATAGCCAAATCATTTTAAAGAAACTTTTGTACAGACACCCAAACTGGAAAATATGTCTGAGCAGGTGCAATCTGGTAAAAGTGTTGGTTCTTTTAGTGTAGAACACAAGCTTATCAAGGAACAGGAAGTTTCAGGCAATCTGGAGTACAAGCACTGTTACCAGCAACTTATATAGCAACAGCAACAATTATAACAGTAATATCACATATAGCCTGCTTAAAGTGATGAATACATTATAAATAGCTCTCAAAACTATAAAGCTATATGAAGTGTCAGCAGTGCTCATATGGTTTTTGTTTTGGTTTTCATTTTTTTTCTAGTGGATGTCACTAACATAGGTCAACAGTTTAGATTGAGCGGTTTCCTTTCAGAACCTGTAGGAGGAGAAAATGGGTTAAAGTATATCAAGCATTACCAAAAGTCAGTGTCTTGAATGAACACAGTGCAGATGAACACAGAAGGTATGTACTATATATACTAAAATTTGATTCACAGTACATAATGGTACTTCCATTTATCAATTTTTATAGTCAAGGAAAACCTTAACTTACACAACATTTTAGTGGAAGAAAAGAAGGTAAATCAATAATCGATTTATCTTTGACGGAATGCTAATGTTAATTATATATAAATTCACTCCAATAATTGGCAAAGTCACATGTATTTTTGCTTTGACAGTTACAGTATATGAGCTGTAAGAAAATATCAGCAGTTTTTTAAGTTAAAGGTACTTTAATCACTCTAACAGACACAAAACTCTGCCTTAAAATGGAAATTCTAGTCTTGACCTCAGCAGGAAGATACAATTCACATTGATTATGTGGAAACCTATAGGAAGCAACAGTAATTACACTGATTTACATACCTAAATTAACATAATTGTTTTTAAATACTAATGGTTTAAAATCCCAAGCAAGTTTTGGACTGTAATTGTAATGAGTGTGGGTTACAGGAAAAGGCAACAGTTCAGCTTCCCCAGTGACCCATCTTACTAAGGATATAATTTTAATTTTGCACTTAATTACTGTTTAAAGGATAAGTCATACAAGTGTGATTGTACATCTCTAGTTCTCTGAGGAGTAAGGAGATTTTATACCATTGGAAAGACTATCTAAATCTTTGCTTATCAGCTTCCTGAAACACAACAGTTTATGTTTACAAGGAGTACACACTTCATTTGAATGTATCCTTTGAGTGGTTGAGAGATTTTGACAAGAAGTGTTTGTAATCTGTGTGATGCTATTGGTTGGAGTCACTTCACCTAACTTCAAACATCTGCATCTGATCTAGCTCCCCTCAGCTTCCTTGGTACTTAGTAGAGAGATAGAGAGGGCTAGAGATTTCATATCATTTGGTAGAAAATGTCTGCCAAATACTTCAGGTGTGCCTGTCTTTCTCCATTAAGGGAGGAAATCATCTGAAAAAATCCCTTGGATGAATCCTACTCTATATTCCCAAATACTGTCCATCTTATTTGAATGTTATGTATTCTGTGCTTCCTCTCTCAGCAAATCTTGTCCAGAGTCTGAGGCTGAGTAAATGTAGAGAAAATACTTACAAAATAGTTACAAAACAGATGTGTGTATACATCCATATTAGCAGGCAATATAGAAGTAGATGGTACTTGAGTACTATGCATGATAAATGCTACTGCTTCTACACACTGCTACAAAGATGCAGTCTAGATACTACAGGTTGGTTACAGTCATTAGTGTCTGATGTTAGTGGTCTGCTCATGGGTGTTGATGTCTGCATTTCACTGTGGTTGTTTGTTCTTAGCCAAGAAAAGATGAAAAATTATTTGAGGTTGCTACATCTTTTTAACTGAAGAAACAAATAATCTTCATTCTATAAAACAATACACACATCTTTGACATTATTTAGGGGAATTTTTAAAGATTTTTTTATTAAGGTGTTGGGTATGACAGTGGATCCCATGAAAAATCTCCCAAATCACTGTCAAAAACACACTTTCAGTTCTCACCAATTTTGACAATAAGATGCCAGTCATTATTACAATAGTAGTATAAAATATTAGGAGAGTACTTACAAAAATATCCTCCTCATGGTACCGGTTTGCACAAACTAGAAGCATTATATTTTGACTGAAACATTTGAGACACTATCTGATATCTAAAATTATGATTAAGTAGACTAAGTGTATCAGGAAACTGCAGATAAAAAGCCTCTGGATTTTGGTCTCTAAACCTGTTTGCTCAGTCCCTCATTAAATGTGCACAAAACAGATTAATTTTTTCAGCCACCCTCATCTTTGTTCATCAATGCAGATCTCTTTTTTATTATTAAAAATTCTGTGACCTATTAAAAAGTACTTACAGCATAATGAATATTTACGGCTATCTACAAACTGCTCTATGACTTCGATCTCATTTTCTCTTTAAGTACAGATGTATAGGCTTTTACATATCCACAGAGAAATTCACTGGTTTGTCACCTCTCCATGCATACTGTGCTCAGCATTGCAGTATTTTTCTGCCTTCTCCAAGTTTGTAAAGCATCTAGAGTAAAAGTTAATTATATTAAAATACTTTAAGAAAATAGGATACCTACTCTGATAGTTGGAAAAAGAGGAATTATTTTCCTTCTCTGTTAAGAGTTTGGGGGAAATATATGTTTAAAGGAGTCTATACAACCATTAAGAAAATGAGACATGATCTGCTGTCCCAGGAAATGTATGGGATGAACTGTTTAGTAGATATCATTAACAGGTTTTATTTTGGTTTTGTTTTACTTAAATTCACTATTATCTTATGTGAATTCAAAACACTTTTTACACTCATATAATGTTCTAAAAAGCTCTGAATGCTGAATCCCTTACCTCCTTTTGATGAAGCCCAAGCAACTCAGAGAGTACAATATTACAGTACAGTGTAATGGGAGTCAGTGCTTATTGGTTAGTAAGTCTTGCTGCCAGCAAGGGCTTATTTAAGGAAGCAAAAGGCAAAATCTTCATATGTCAATGGCTTAAGTAGTATTAATAGTGAAATAGTAACCAAACATAATACTCAGAAACACAAAAAGCCTCAAAAGTTCTTTCATTTAGAGTGTTTGTTTATTTTTAGGTTTTGAAACAATTAGCGGCACAAAAAAAAAATCTCAGATGATGCTCAAATGAAAAAATATTAAAAAGTACAGTTTCCCCATACTGACACTCATAGATCCTTATCTAAGATGACTGCTTACATAAGATTCCGTTTGTGAGGAGTCAGTGAGAGCCACCTGAGGCCCATCCACATCCCAGTCATATGAACTATAGAGACAGACAGCAAGAGCCTCTTGGCCAGTGCAGCTTCACTGAACATGATAGCAACATCAGTATTCAGTTAAGTACAGATACACCCAAGTCTTTAGTGTCTCAGTAGTCTGCAAGGTAGTTTATCACTCTTCCAAAAAGAAGGTATTGCCACATGAAATATGTCTTTATAATGTTTTCATCTTTATTTGAAAAGTGAGTATGAAAGT
The DNA here is from genome assembly GCF_035582795.1 of Mycteria americana. Classification (NCBI taxonomy): domain Eukaryota; kingdom Metazoa; phylum Chordata; class Aves; order Ciconiiformes; family Ciconiidae; genus Mycteria; species Mycteria americana. Next base: position 113,837,846 of record NC_134365.1, read on the forward strand.
CATTTACATCCAGAGGATTTAACAGAAATGTTTCTTGATGTGCTCTAATAGAATTACACCAAGTTGTCTTTAGAGCGAAGAATTTTTGTGACAAAGTGGCTTTCCTAGAAAAAGATTAAGTGCCACATATCTCAGTCTCTATCTCCTTGCTTTAGTTAGTTCATGATAGAGTTTTACCATTACTGACTAGAGTATTTCTAAATAGTTGTTAGCTGTCACCATTAGTTTGCTTTTTCTGTAGGAACCTTTCATGTTGAAGTATGTATTCATATTGAATGTATTCAGTGTAAATACTATGCATTGAAATTTTAAGATAATAGTTTGATTGTCAAAGATCAGAAGGATTTAACTGTAATAAGACAGTAATTTTATCTTTATACCATGGAAGATGGCTTTGGCAAGCTTGAAAACCATTTTGCAGTTTAGTATCAAAAGTCCTTCCTAAAGAAAATCAGAGCTCAATTCTGTACTTGATGCAGTAGACAGGAATTTTGCCATAGGCTTTAGTAGTATATAAGAAGTCCCCAGTTCTTAGTTTTTAAATCATATTAAAATTATAGAAATGTTGAATATTTCTGGAGCCTGTTTTTAAGTAGTTTTTAAAATATTTCACTGCCAAATGCATGCTATTTTGAAGCATGTTTCAGCAAAAAAAAGTTTCCCTTTCCTCTCCATAAAATTTCCTATGTTGATTCCATCTTTCGAACATTCAGCTGACAAAAGTGTTGATGATTTTGTAAATGAGAAAAAATCAAGATGATGGATTAAAAAGTCCTTTAAAGTTAAAATAAAGGATTGCAAATAACTCTCTCCTTTGATGAAGACATCACATGAAGATAAAACACATGGGCAGTCCAAAGACAGGAAGCTTTTCAGGCATAAAATGTTTAGAGTACTCTAAAGGAAAAGTTGGTTGAATCTTCAGAGAAATATCTCAGCTAAGTGGAACACCCATAATATTTCACAGATAGCTTCTCTTCCTGAACTGACTTCCAGACTTCTAAAATTGCCCTGAAACAGAGAAATTATGTGTGAGTGCGATATTTTTGGAACTAGAAGTTGAACTTAAGACCCAGAAAATTTCTTTATTTATAAGAACCGTTTGCTCCTCTCCAGACATTTTTTCCTGCTTTCTCTAATCCATTGTAGGTCAAACCACAGCTAAGTCTTCAAGTTTTGACAAGCTGCTTGATTTCTTAGTTATGATTACAAATATTTCTATAATCTTCCTGGTAATAGGAATCATAAGAAAACTGCAAAATGCTTCAAACTTATAATAGTGAAGAAAAGCTTATTCCTGGTTTTACCTAACTATTTTTTCAAGGTCCTCTGACAAATGCATTTAATGCTTCAGTGAAATTTCCTCAAAAAAAAAAAAAAATTTAAAGGATGAGCAAAAGGAGCAAGTTGCTATGTGCTTTCCCTGACCTCCACTATAATTATGAAAGAAAGAAGGAAAAAATCAGTTCTCTACACCTAACTAATAAACCTCTAACAGAATGATTTTATATAATTTTTAAACAAACTCTGTTACACTTAGATTTCTGCAAGATAATAGCATAGTAGGTAAATTACAAGACTGTAATATACTTTCTTCAGTTCTGAACCTCACTTTAGGCCAAGTAAACATCTTTGAATTTAGTAATTTGCATATTTCAAATACTGACTTAATTTGAAAGATGTTACAATTGAGCAGAACAATGAAATACTAATTATGGATTATTCTCTTTTTTCCCTTTTATCTTTTGTTCAATCATCTACTCTCTTTCTATGGACTGCAGTACATTGTATCAAATTGTATCCTGCTAGTGACAACAGACTAATCATTTTAATTCCTCTCTGGCTAATAACCCTTTGATTCATAGACATCTGCTATACTTTAGCCTCTATTTCTTCTTTCTCAAAAAGATTTTTCTTATTTTCTTCTATAGCTGGAGAGCTTTCTCTATCCAATTTGTTTTGAGTTTGAATTTCATGTTATGTCTGTCTCAGAGTAAATGTCCTCTGTGCTGCTGATGACAGCTGGGCAAAAATTTATGGATTCTTTTAATGTATCTTTTTTTCTTTTATTGCTTGCTGTCTCACCAACTTTTTGCTTTTAAAAATCATTTTGTAGATTTTCGGTCAACATCCAACTGTAGCAGCCAGTGCAAAGGAAAGGACTTTCATTGAAGACACTGATGCTTATCACTTATGCAACAAAAGAAAATGAGAATGATTCAGATCAGTCTTATATCCTGAATGCACATGAATTTCCCGAAGAAATCAGGAAATGCACAACTGACTAATGCTTTCACATACTAATATCTTAATGGAAGAATAGTTGCAAAGTCCAGTGAAAAACATAAAGTTTTCATGCTCACTTAAACAGATTACGATAATTTTCTATAACAATGAACCAATGTAGTAGAATGAACTCTAACATCTAGGAAAAATGTGTACTATATCTATTTTATTACACAGCATCAACTGGAAGCCAGTAGAGTTAATTTCACAAAACATTTTCTTTATAAATCCTGATTACAATAATCTAATAAATTACAGAAGCATTGACAACCTGTTCCCTGCAAAATGTATTTTTGTAAAGAAGAATCCTTTAGCTATATTTTGAAAAACTGTATGTGATGCTAGGAATTTTGTTTTCAAGCATTTAAAGATTTATCTTTTTACTAATTAGGTTAAAAGGAAAATGAGACTCTGGGTTCAGGCAGTTTTAGATTGCCAGTATCTTTTTCTAATTTTGGCAGGTGAAAATGAGTAAGTCACAGATTTTTGCTGGGGCAGTCTGCATGAGGAAAAAAAAAAGTAAATGTGTGATTGAAACTTACTGGCAATATTGTCTAGTATTAGCATCAAGGAGAGGGCAAAACATAGAAAATAACTTCAAGGGCTCTTTAGATTGTTATTGTAGTCCAGAGTGTTCTCTTAAATCTTTAACTTAGAAGAACGCATATGATTATTTGTTCAGTTGTGAAAGTACCATCATTACAACATAAAGAGATGCTGTATTGATGGTCTCGGTGGGAATTCCTCTCCTCCTAACATTTCACTTAATCTGAAACAGGGATTCCAAAGTCCAAGAGTAAAAGCAGGTACCACTCATTTGCACTAAGAAAAATGACTCTTCCCACCACTAGACAGTAATAGAGGGCCTGCAAGGCAAAGCAGTCTCAAGGTTACTTTCTCTCCAGTCTTAATTTACAAGGCAGACATTCACTGCTTCTCCAGAAGACAGGGCAGGGAAAACAGCTTGATTTTTTTAATCAAAGCACAACATTTCTGTACAGTGGGTGTCTTACTGTCAAAGTCATTGTCAGCGAGATAAATGTTCATGGAAGTATTGCTAATGTGACAAAACTGTAAAATCCATCAATATACAGTCCACACTAGCATTACCTATGACAAATTTCCCACTGGAACTCCAAAGTGATATAAATTTTATTTTTAACATAATGTTCATAAACCAGAAAGTATTCAGTGATGGAAATCATATCCATTCATTTGAATTCAGAGCCCTATAATAGAGATGGCCAACTCTCAGGTTTATCTGCAATATATCCCCTCCTTTTGCTTATAAATCTTAACAGGCTCTGACCAAGGGAAAAGAATTCCAAGCAAATTGGAAGGTTTTCTCTACTTTTGGGTCAGATTCTGAAGTATTTTCAGTGGAGCGTCATTGGTTTACAACATCTGAGTAGCAGAGCCATTGAGAGGAAGGTATATAGATTATCTATTTGACTTCCTTATCTATTATGAATAATTCTTATGGGAGTGTCCGGGGGGTTCTTCTTTTATTTTTTTCTTGCATTTACAGGTATATATCTTTGTTATGTGTTCTATTTAAAGTGTTCTAATAATATCTTAAGATTAGATTTAATAAGACATTAAATTTATTATGGGGAGTTATACAAGCCACAAAATGTCATAGCTAGTATGATGTATATTCAGTGACATCTAAAAGAGGTCTTAAATCCAGGAGGTATTAAAAAGTGTCATAAAAAGCAGAACAAAATAAACATGAACTAAACAAGTCAATACATATTTAAGTAATGTTAATGTCTTCTTATCAGACTGCTGGTATAGACTGACTATAGAAGCAAACAGTTATAATAATGTAACAGGTAGGCCTTCACATTTTTATGCCTTTTTGCACAATAATCTAACAACCTTTTCCCTACTGCTATAAGCAGTTTAAGTTCTGAGTTTGATCATGAGGGAAATATGGCCAACTATCCAAACCAACAGACTACATTTACAGTGTGTGGCACAAAATGCTATTATTGAATTTGTGATATTTCCTCCTTCCCAATTACAATAGTCTCAGGGGAAAGTAATTACATATGATGCCAACTACTTTCTGCTTGTTTGGACAAAATTAACCATTTAAAAATATATATTTGATTATTATTTCTGGTTGACAGAAAAATAATCAAATAATAATGTTGTTAATACATAAAATCTGGGCTAAAATTTCTAATGGCAAATATTCTTTGAGATTGATGAGTAGCCTAGGAGTTTGGAATAGAGAAATATAAGCATAATAAGAATTACTTGAAAATGCTTTAAAAAATGTTATAGCTACGATTTAGGGCCAGTTTTAGTTAAGGCAGATAAAATGTCATTTACAATACAGAAAGTTGGAAGCCATCAAATAAATATATATGTTACTTTTAATGGAGAAAAGTTTGACTATTTTATTTTTTTTCTATTTTTTTCCCTGCTTGACCTAAGAAGATAAGATTGAGATTTTGCACCTACTCAGTACAATTCTGTGCCATTACACAGAATATTTCCCTAAATCCAATAGAAACAAATGGTAGCAGGCAGTAGTCCGCTCAGAAATGTCATTTGATTTCCAGTGACTTCCCCTACGTTTTCCACAATCCCTGTCTTTTTCTCATACAGACACACAGCTGCAGAAGAATGACACAACTGATATTGTGCTTGCATTCAGTTGGAAAGAAAACCTTTCTTTCAGGCAGTTTATTTCATGATCAACCTTAACATTATGACTCTCCTCCTGAGCTATGGCTTTACACTCTGCTGTTATGCTGTTTCTAACTATTGTAAAATATAATGCAGCTAAACACTCCTTCCTTCCAATTAGCTTCACACAAAGACCTGTTTAATGACAGCTTTTAGTGTTTTACTGTGAAAACAAATTAATTTGTACCTAGATATAAACATATTAAACAGTAAGTTAATGATCATATTTGAGAAGTCCCCACATCTTGGCCTGAAAAGATTTTTAAAACTGGTCTAGAAGCACTCTGTGACACAGATTGCACCTCTTAGATGTATTTAAAAGCCACTGGAAAGACTCCAACAGTGCAGAAGTAGTTAATCTTCATATTTCATAATAAATGTGAGATGACTTAGGCAACATTTAAGCTAGTTAGCATGACACAAATCCTGGACAAAGTTGATAAGCGACACAATTGGTAAAGTATTAAAAGATTGTAACTTAATTAATGGTAATGAAAATAGCTCTATGGAAATTAGATCTTTTAAGACAAAACTGATACATTATTTTAGGAGATTAAACTTGGTTACCATGGAAACCTAGTAAACGTAAGACTTCTGAAAGACAATTTACTTCATGCTGCATGATGTGTTAGAAGTTAGACTGTACAAAGTACTTTGAGTTTAGAGGTGGTCAACTAATCACAGAAAGAAAATGAAAATACCAATTCCTTCAGTAATAAAATTTATACTGTTTTACTCCATTTCCATATAAAAATATGATTGCCCGCTTTATTACAATGTATAAGGCGAAATGATTTAAACAGCCAACCATATTTACTTTGACTAACAGGACGTTAAGATTGACTATGATCTCCAGGTTCCCTCTCGTATCAATTAAAGTTGAAAGCACTTCGTTCTAGCACAGAAATTTCACTGAATGAGATCCAAATGACTAAAAGATGGGACAAGACAAATTCAAACCCCACATTTTCAGCTAGACAAGTAATTATCTGTTGTAGCCACTCAGTTGGGGACATCATGGCATTTTAGTCTATTCTAAAAACTTTCAAAGCAGCTATTTCATGTAAGAATTGCTGGTGAGCATTATATTGTTTCACCTACTTAACAGAAAATATAACAAATGACCAATATGGGGTACCATATGTGTAAAACATGATAGAATCATAAAGGTTATATCTTTTCTTTTTATTTTCTTTTTCTTGTTAAAAAAGAAAAAAGAAGCTTCTTGGTTTTCTTGTCTTATATATCTCTTTCATCCCACCCTATTGCTTCCTCTTCATTTTTCACATCTTAGAAAGTTAAAAGAAAAAAACCTCTGTCTGTAGCTCTCTTTACAATTATGGTCACAAATAAGCAACTTTTCAATGATCTTGTGGTCATTCAAAACTCCATCAAACTATTCAAAGGAATAGCAATGTTTGCACTCCAGTGTGCTGTTTACCTACCAATTCAAGCAATTACATTCTGCCTACTTAAATCTCCCCCAGTGTTTCATTTGGAATAGTATGTTCTTCATTTCCTATGCTAAACAGGATCCTGATTATGAAAACACTGGTTCATGTCAGCAACGCAACTGATCTCGGGGGAATTGCCTGTATGTTTGCAGCAGTGGGTAAGTGACTAGTTCTCTGTCTCTTTCCCAAGTTTAGTGGGACTTTGGGTTGAGATATGGGGCTGATACCAGTAGCGACACCTGACAGATCATAGGACAGAATAGCGTTTCTACTGTTGCTGTGGAAGGTGTCTGGAATATCAGGTCATGTGGAAAAATTAGAGGATTGCTCTTGCAATGAGCCACACTAAGGAAGAAGCTCTACCACAGGACTAAAGTTGTTAAATGTCCAAGAATGGCATCATCAAAGGTGGCAACTGTAGCAGTGGATGTCTGAGCATAGGCCCTGCCTAAAATTGCCCTAGTAATTAAAAGATGCAGAACCTGTAAGATGATTTTTATTTAACCCTCATTTTCTCAGTAGCTACCTTGAGGTGCTGTATTCTTAAATTCCTGGATTCCATCTATTAGAAAAACACAGCAAAAGTACAGGCTAGTATTAGAAAATAGTTTAAAGAGCTGCGTTTATAAATCATTTATTTATTTTTACACATGTATTTATTTGTATTTATTTTCTCTTACAAAATAATTAAGTAAAAAGTGAGCCATTTTTTCCTTGTTTTTATAATAGAAAGCTAAGACTTTCACTTAGTATTTAGGGAATCAGACATTCACACAGACAAGAAATGTAGGTCATTTGTTGAAAATTATGTAAAAGTTAGCTATATATAATATTTTAAAAAGCACTTTCTTTCCTTTATATGTTTTCCCTACATTGGGTACAGAATAAATATTTTTAATTAAACAAGAGATACTGAGGAAGCATCAGTTTAGAAAGAGAATGTCTCTCATCTCCTAAATTTTTATAGCGAATTTCCTGACTACCTTGTTTCTCTATTATATTGAGTCTGTTCTTCCATTGTCAAAATTGGACTTGCCATAATGACAGATTTGAACTCTTATTAGACACTAGGCCTGTAAGAATGGATCCCAGCTAAAAAGAGTAAGATTCTTGAGGGAAGTGCTGTCATATCACCACCCACAAAATGCCTCTGAGTTTTAAAATTTTCTTTAATATTTTCACTGTTAAAGATAAGTTACAGTATCATTTGGTGGCATTCGAGTCTTAGGAGACAGCAGTAAGGACTTTAAAAAATTAAAACACCAGCAGCTACAGAGATAAGGGCCTACAAGCTCAATCTAGAAAAAAAATCACATAACTTCTCCATTAATTATAAACTCTTCTGCATACAGACCTTAGAGAGACATTTAAAGCACATGTGCCCACGTTTATTACTGTAATCTAGAAAAATTCTTCCCAGTTGTTATCGGGAGACACTTTACTTTTCCAATAAACATTTTTATCCATCGCTTAAAATTTTCCCTCTAGAAACACGTCAAAACTACTGAGTCTTGCTAAGACTGAGAATGAAAGTATTTGCTGCCTAAATCTGACTATCAAAGATGCAGAACTGAACTGAAAAGAGATGGAAGTTACAGCTGCTGTTTTATTTTCAGCAGAAATAGAGGTGACTCTGCTGCTTTCCACCTCTCTCTCTTACTTACCCCAACATGCAACATCTTGGCAGGTGTCTTTCTAAGGATTAAAACCACTTGGATTTAATCCTGCCTCTGCCCATGGAAGAATATTACTCCCCTTTCAGAAGAGAGCTCTCACCACCTATCTCATAGTTTTGAGAGAGTACCGATAACAGGATTAGGTGTCATATGGCCACAGAAAGCGCACATGGCAGATCACAGCATTCAGTTATAACTCAAAGTACATCGGTTCAGATTATGATTTCTTCTTGTTGGATCAAGTGGTGCCTGGAGCTTGGAATGTCCTCTGCCGCATGAGGTGGGACATGGCCCATCACCTCCCTTCCACAGGGGCCCATGGCTTTGAGGCTGTGTTGTGTATTGGGTTTAACATTTCAAGGTGTTGGCAGCAGGGGGCTGCAGGGCGGCCTCTGTGAGGAGAGGCCGGGGCTGCCCCGAGCCGGACACAGCCGGTTCCAGCCGGCTCCAACGGCCCCAGCGCAGGGCACGGCTGAGCCCCGCAGCCACGATGGCGGCGCCTCGGGGAAAGCCTGGGTAAGAGAGGGCAAAACACTGCCCGGCAGCGAGGGGTGAAAGGAAAAGTGTGAGAAACAGCCCTGCGAGCACCGAGGGGAGAGGGGGAGGAGGGGGAAGAGGTGCTCCAGGCACCCCAGCAGGGATTCCCATGCAGCCTGTGGAGAAGACCATGGTGGAGCAGATATTTTCCCCTGCAGCCCATGGAGGACCACAGTGGAGCAGATATCCATACTGTAGCCTGTGGAAGACCCCACACCGGAGCAGGTAGACGTGCACTGAAGGAGGCTGCAGCCTGTGGAGCACCCCACACAGCACAGGATCCTGGCAGGAACTACGGCCCATGGATAGGAGCCTGGGCAGGAGCAGGGTTTCTTGCAGGACCTGTGGCCCATGGGAGACCCATGCTGGAGCAGTTCATTCCTGAAGGATTGCACCCCGTGGAAAGGTCCCATGCTGGAGCAGTTCATGAAGAAATGCAGCCTGGGGGGAGGACTCACATTGGAGAAGGTTGTGAAGGACTGTATCCTGTGGGAGGGACCCCACGCTGGGGCAGGGGAAGAGTGTGAGGAGGAAGGAGCAGCAGAGACAAAGCGTTATGAACTGACCACAACCCCCATTCCCCATCCCCCTGCGCTGCTCGGGGGTGGGGGGAGGAGGTAGAAGAGTTATGAGTGCAGTTGAGCCTGGGAAGAAGAAGGGGTGGGGGGAAGGTGGTTTTAGTTTTGTTTTTATTTCTTACTTCCCTACTCTGTTATTAATTGGCCATAAATTATATTAATTTCCCCAACTGGAGTCTGTTTTGCCTGTGACGGTACTTGGTAAGTAATCTCCTATCCTTATCTCAACCCATGAGCTTTTCCATCATATTTTCTCCCCTTGCTGAGGAGTGGGGTGAGACAGTGTCTGGGTCGGCATCTGGCAGCCAGCTAAAGTCAACCCACCACAACTGAGAAACATCATGATCTGATTACAATGAATGATATTTCTGGAGACATCCAATCTTGTAGTTGTTTGAAAAATTACCCTGATGAATACAAAGTGTCTGAAAACTGAGTGAGAAAGCTTAGATGAATTTGAGAATTGCTACTAAAAGTTGCAAATCAGACATGTCATGGAAAAGGATTTTAGAAAATGGATTGTGAGCTTAGATTTTCTTCATGCTTGCAAGGGGGGAAAACTAAGTAAATACTGCAAATTTCCTGACTACTTCAGAATAGTTTTAATTTGCAAAGTGTTAAACTGTGGGAATTTCACATTTGTTACACTAGCTAGGTGACTTTTAATTGGAAAGGAAATCCTACAGTTATCTGTCATTGACTTAAGGGGGTATAAGTACAGCAGGTATAAGTAAACCACATCTCTGAACGAAGAAGTAAATGACTGTAGATGTTACAGAATCTGAGGAATTTACAAAATTCCTCAGCTTTCTACTGTGTCATTACTCTTTAAAATAAAAATTTTACATGTTTATCTTTAACAATAAGATTTTCTGTATTCCGGGTTTGCAAAGGATTTCTTTATACTATAAGTCAAGAGTAATTTGCAATTAATTCAGCAAGAAATGTGCAAGCATCCTCAGGGTTTCAAGGTTCTTCTCTCCAAAATGAAGAAGGATCCTTTCCCAAACACCAGCCCTATGACTGAAACTGCACCCAAGGCTACGCAGTGAGGGACAGCAGAGCCATGTCTGGTTTGGCAGGAGGTTACTCCTGAATGCTGCCAGAGCTGCCCGCTGAAGCCCTGCGCTGTGCCACTGGCTGGGGCAAAGTGCCGCCGGGGCTCTCCAGCCCACCACCAGCAATGGGGAGCTACCACAGGCAGCAGGTTCTGGCAGCGTTTATTTATCTGTTAAGCCCCACTTAACCGTTTTTCTGTACAGCTGGTTCCAGAAGCTTCTGGGGGCTCTGTTAGCTGCCTCTGAATTGGCTGGCTGGTGATTGTTAGCTGCCTTGTGACTGGCTGGTTCTGGAATGTGTGTGGGGCTGCCCCCACCTATTTAAGGGCCTCCTGCGGTGGCCCAGGGTCAGTGTGGCCTGGGGAGGGGAACAGGGTGGGGAGCCATGGCAGTGTTTGGGGGGGCTGCTGGGGGAGCAGGGGATGTGAAGGGGCCTAAAAGCTCTGCCTCCATCTGCGCAGGACTCTTGAGACAGTGTGACACCATGGTGACCTGCTGCAGGGCTCAGACCTCAGGGAGTTGCAGATCCCCTCCAAAGGGCGTCTGGTGGGGTGACACAACTATACTGTATCCTTTGCATACTGTATCCTTTTTATAAAGACCCATTTAATCTCCCTTTTGGTTGTTCATGACACTATTCGTGCTGACTGGAGTATCGTGATCAGGTGCAAATACTGTATATTGGTTGTTAAGCTCCAATAATGTACACTATTGAAAAATAATGATTAAATAATGACAATTATTATAATTTTAAAATTAAATTAAAATGTTTTATAATTAAATTATTCACTTAATGAATAAAATAATAAATCATAAAACAATGAATTAAATCATCATAGAATTATGATAAAATAATGATAAAATAAATAATGATTAAATAGCTACTCTATTGTACAATATGGTTGGGTTTTGCCAACATAAACTCAGATATACGAAACAAGGTAATGAAGGGGAGGAAAGAAGGTTTTGGTCCTATTGTTCCCCCCACCCACCACAAACAGTTGTTGCTTCCCCTGAAAAATTCCTGTAGCAGCACTGTTGGGGTTCACAGTTGCAAGGCCATGAGAACAACAGTATGAAAGTAATGGCATGAGAAAACAGAAGGGGAAATATTGCAGAGGCTTTGGGAAATACTGCCTCAACAGCTTCAGAGAAAGGTTATAACAATGCTAAGTGCTTGCTATTTGCAAATAGCTGTGCAGCACAAGTACTAAAGGCACCAAATGGGGTGATAAAATTACCAAAGAACTGGCCAGGGATCTTAATAGAAACCATGGCTGTATAGACCATGATGTAGTGGAAGCTCAAGACCCTGAGGGACATGGGGTAGGCAACAGCAGAGCTGTTCTTCCCCTGGCCAGCTGGGGAAAAAGGGCTCTGGCTGGCTGGCCAGGGAGAGAGGGCACTGCTTGGCTGGCTGGGGAAATGGGCTTTGGCTGGCCCACCTAAGAAAGAGGGCTCTGGCTGGCCAGATGGGGGAAGAGGGCTCTGGCTGGCCAGCTGGGGAAAGAGGGCTCTGGCTGGCTGGCTAGGGGAAAGGGGGCTGTAGTTGGCTGGCTGGGGAATTGGGCCCTGACCGGCCAGCCAGAAAAAGAGGATCTGGCTGGTCACCAGGGTTAGAGGCTATGGCTGACCAGCTGGGGAGAGAGGGTCTGTCTCACCAGCCAAGCAGAGTGTCTCTGGCTCATCAGCCAAGGGAAAAAGGCTCCAGTTGTCCAGCTAGGGTAGAGGCTTGGGTGCCGGGTTGATCAGTTGTGGCTGCCTAGCTGGAGATAGATGCTCTGGCTGGCCAGCTGCGGGAATGGCGCTCTTGCTGGTTGCTGAAACGGGGTGTGGCTGGCTAGCCAGGGGAATGAGGCTCTGGCTGTCCAGCTGCAGAAATGGCTGGCTGTCCACAGAGAGCAGCTCTGAGTGTCCATGACCAAGTGTTTGCTGTTGGGCAGCTGCAGGGCTGCCTCTGTGAGGAGATGCTAGGGCTGACACATGTCAATGTGTGAGGGATGGTGTGCTAGCGAGGTCCTTTAGTCTGCCATCTCAGTGGAGGCAGGGGATGGAGATCCATGCGGCAGCAAAGACGCAAGGCTTATTGATGTCTTAGAAACCACAAGAGCACCTGAGAATGGTCACGTAGGAATTAGGGCTTGTCCCCCCAAAAAGGTGTCGGGATCAATAGCCCAACTGAAATGCATCTA